>NC_089648.1:90062400-90687400 GCF_037042795.1 Molothrus aeneus | reverse complement strand
TTAACATTAAAAAGTAACAATAGCCAAAGGGCTTTTTTTCTTTATCATCTCTTACTGAACTCAAAATGTCAAGTTAGAAACAGGACTGGTAGCAAATAACAGTCATTGTCACATACAGTGAAGTATAAGTGTCACACAGCACAGAAATGATGCTTCCACTCAGTAATTCTGCATGTATATCCAGCAACCAGTGCTGCTTCAGCCCATCCCAACAAGCTTCAGCTGAATACCTGGTGACAGTCCCTGCATTTTAATTTGCCTGTGGATTTGTGACTGTGGATCAGATTTCTGATGAGTGTTAAGATTCTCTCATTAACATGGACTATAGGAACAGCTTTATTTAGTCAGAAAAAGCCCACCAGGTTCAGTGACTTCTGTCTAAGAAGTGGGTAAAAGCAAATGTCTGGAATATGAGTAATGAAAAATAGAAACATGTAAGATGTCAACTCAGCCATGCCCAGCCTCCAATTGTTTGAAGCTCCAGGAGTTCCAGACCAATTGTATCTGGTGTATCTCTTCTGGGATCTTGTCTCACTGCAAGTATAAATTCCTAATATTTCTTCTACTGCTTGATTAACAGAGAACCAACTCATTGGAATGTCTTGTTCCTATCTCCTACAGCTTCATTTGGTGCCTTCTCATTCCTTGCAGGGACAGAAAACAACCATTCCACCCCTGTCCATCCATCCTCCAGCAATCTCTTGCATTTTTACAGTCCTCTATCATAATTACCCTTCAGCTGTGTCCCAGGCTGAGAAGTTCTCACTCATTCACCGACTCTTCACACTGAATCTGTGTAGATCACCTTTCTCTCAACCCTTCCAGTCCCCACTGCACCCCTCCTGAGCCAGAGGGATCAGAACAGCACAGAACACTAAAGACATATGTGAATCATGGGTTTATGCCAATGGCATGGTGCTGTTCTCCTTTCCTTGCCTCCTCTCCAACCTTGCTGGTATTTAAGATGTTTTGAAGTCCTCCATGCTGTGATTCTCCCCCAGTTGTTTTCCCCTTATCACAGAACACAAAGTACTGTACATTTCTGTTTGAAGCTTCAGTGCTTTTTTCTCCATCACAAATGCTGCCAGCCCTTTAGTAATGTGGCTGGGACAAGGATTTGGTCTTACTGTCTCTCAGGGCACTTTGAGGCTCAGGTCATGCTACTGTCCTATAAATAGTATTTCCCTACCTCAGCAGCCTAAGAGTTCACAGGACAAAGGGAGTCCATGAAGCATCCAATTCACCACTTCACAAAGCCATTCCTTCATCCCCTGATCAGAATGCACCATGACAAAAAGATTTTACAGCTGTTTTCTGGAAACTTGTCATGGTGTCAATGTTCAGAGCTTCATAGAGCAGTTCAGTCCCACTGCTCAGGGCTGCCTGAAGCAGTTTTTCTATTCAGGGCCACAGAGAAATTAAGCATCCCTCTCTGTCAGTGCAAAGCTACCTCTCTCCTTTACTCCAGGGTCTGGCAGTCTGAGCTGCTCTCTCCTCTCATCCATAAGCCCAAATCCACACTGGCCCCTGGGAAGCAAAGGGTCTCCCTCCACTAATACCACTGTGGTTTGTCAGTCACAGTGGGAGTTGGATCAAGCTGATCCCTGAGCTCTTGTAAGCAGCAGTGCCTGGTTGTCAACCTGCCACAAACAGCCTGTAAAGCATTTTAAATAAAAAATGAATGATTGCTTTAGTGCTCTGCATGAGCAATTCTGTGGACTCAGCACTCCAATAAATCACCCACATACAGGGTGAGTGCAATGCTCAGGAACTGGAGGGAGGTTTGCAGGTTGCAGAGAGACTGAGCACAAAATCCCTCTCTGGAAATGCAGGGGGGAAAGGTGGGGGTTGTAAGGGGAAGGGAAAAAACAGGAAGAATAATTACAGGTCCTGCATCTCTTTGATAAAGGAGGAGATTTTCAATATTTCAACCATACTTGCATAAATTAAAAACCTATTGGTAGAGGATAATTGGAGCAGGTTTGTAACTCACCAGTCAATGTAGTCATCATAGCATGAAATCATGCTACAAGGCCAAAAATATGTTTTGCTAACCATCCATTAAATCTTAATCTCAAGTTTTGCAAGCCATTAAAATTGCAGAGAAACTTTCCACTTCAGCCAAATAAATTAGGAGCAATGCAACTTCTGTGCTTGCAGAAACAACCCTTGGTGAGGCAATCAACTCAGAAATGAGCATAAGCTTCTGCTCACTTTTCAAGTCCATATTTGTAATTTTATTTTAAAATTAATATAATTCTCACAAAAAGTGTTGAACTGAAAGAGCCTGGAACAAAGCTCAGAAGTAATTAAATGCTGGCTTTAGCTTTGCAGGATCTATTTATCGACTCCTCTCAACATGTCTTTGGTCTGACTTTAAGAAACAATGCCTCAGACAGAAGTAACTCAATTTTCTGGCTTTCCTAAATGTTGTTCTCTCTTCTAAGATTACTGGTGCTACCTTAGTGCAGATGGACCAGACAGCTGGCAAAAAAGGTACTGCTGGCTCTTACTAGCTCTTGAGCCAAGGCAAAGCATTCTGCTCTTTGGATAAAAATTCAGCCACTGAGCTACTGAGCAATCTCTGCCTTTGCTTTTGAAGAATCAGCAGAACGCAGCATCACCAACTGTAGTGTACCTAAAAGTGGTACTGGATGACTTGGTCTTGGAGAGCAAGATTATTTCTTTTTGAATATGCCTACAATGGGATGTGAATGAATGACTGGATTTTTCCAGGTTTTGAACATCCAGCAGCTTGCACAGAGTTGGGGGGGTCCTAACTTTTTAGACACCCATTTTCTGAAAGCTTTTTCCAAGGATCTGTTTCACTCCCACCTCTGTCGCCTTCAGTTAGCAAAGTGTGAGAACCTGACATGTAAATGACAATGGAGCTGAGCTATGGCTGAAGTCATTCCTTTAATTCACTGACATTTCTGGGACAGTGAAACTAAAAATGTCTGAACATTCAGAAGAAGAACTTTTGGTTTGTACACTAATAGTTTCCCTTGTTCTGCTTATGCAATTGTCATCATTTATTCTGATTCCCAACCCAGCAGTTTGGAGTGTCAAGCAGATACCAGGGATGGTGAGGCTCACAAACACTGCCCTTTTCCCTGTTCTTAAAATACAATGAAACATATGCACTGGCTGCAGCCCCTCCAAGTGCTAGCTTCCCCTAACCAGGCACTCATTCCTGTAGATGCTGTGTAGACAAGAGCATCACATTTTTGTAGTGAGCCTGTCACAGCAGAGAGAAGAGCTGTAAAACAGGATGCTGGAGCAGGTCCCCTCTGCCAGCAGCCTCTCCCCCTTGCTGCTTGCAGCCCTCACAGATCTTGCTGTAGTGATTCATCTGAATCCACTGATGCACATGGAGATAAACTGACCTCTCTCTGGTTCAGGTTCTGTGATCCTACAAAGTCAACTGAAGAAAAGATATCTCCAACTCCAAACCACATCTGTGAACTGCTGTCCCAAAATCCGGTTGTATAGCTTGGCACATAAGCACAAAAAACATTTAAATGGAAATATTGTAGAAAATGCTTCTAGAATTTTAGAAGAACAGGTAAAAAATAACGCAAAGATATAATTTATGCTGTTTAATTTTGGTTACAATCACAGTGAAATAGGTAGGCAAGTTTTAGTGAGATACTGTTTTGTTTGGACAAGGCAGGGATTTTAACATTTACCTTTTCAGTCACAGAAATCATGGAGCCACGGGTTTTGTACAGAAATGTTTATGGTGATGTTAAATAGGGAGGCCATTTGTACCTTTTTTTATGCCAGATTCACTTTTTACTGATGCTTTCCTACTCAAAAGCTTGGACTTTTTACTTTGCAAAGCCTTTTGGCTCCTCACAGCCCTTGCAATTTTTATTGATAACACTATCCGCTTTACCCTGGACTAGCACATTTATCCAGAGCCTATCCTCACCCTGCACACAAATTATTTCCCTCCCATGCTGAAATAGATGTCCCACCACCTGGTTCCAGTGTTCTCAGAGCCCATCCAGTCCACACCTGTAACATAACTGGGGTGCAGAGAGCTGTGCTGGGCACCTCCAGCATTGCAGCAGCCCAGCCTCAGCACAGAATGCAATGTTTGCACTGGTGAGGAGTGGGACAGGGTGCCCACAGCTGCCTCTCACAGCTCAGCCACCTGGTTGATATCCCCACCCAAGCCAAGCACCCTAATGCCAGCACATCTATCAGCTTTATCACAACAACAGTCAAAACATTTTGCCCTTCATCCCAAAATCAGGGGATAGGTGTGAAGCCAAACTCAAAAAACTGGAGCAAAACAGGATCTCATACTGAAGATCCTTGACTGCAGCTTTAATTTGCAAAACATAGTTTAAAATAAGAAAGAGCTCAACATTTCTCTCTTTGTCCCAAGCACTTTGAAATGGAGCAATGCAGAAACTAAGAGTATTCCCAGATGTGCTTCAAGCCTAGAGTAAAACCAGTCAGGTTGATGCTGAGGGTCAAAAAGGGGTCAGAAGTGCAGAAAAAAGATCGGGTAAATGTAAATTATATGCAATTCTAAAGGTGGGTGTGCCTGTCATACCAGAAGCACTGATAAATACAATTGACTTCAAATTGAGGAATTTCTTCTATATGATTTTGTGTACCAAGCCACATTTGCCTGTGCATGACCAGCAACTCAGAAGACCTGCAGGAGCTTTATAAAAGCAAGCCTCCAGCTGCATCCAGGAGGCTGACGTGGGGAATTAGAGGCATAGAATCACTGCAGCAGAGGAAGTACAATACAGGATCTGGGTTAAGAGTCTAGAAGGATAAAGTGTTAGAGGGGGTAGCTTGCAGACAACCTCCAGGGAATGCACATGAGAATAAGAGGGGGAGTGTGTATATTTAGAAAGTGACCTGGAAAACATAATTCATGGTTTCTGTTGTGCTAAGACTGAACTGAACCAACGTAAATGTTTGCCCTCTCTTCCTTACTGCAGATCAGGTGAATGCTGTCTCATAGGGATTTGTTTTTCAGATCTATACAATTGCACACTTCTTATTAAAAGCACCAAATTTATTACTCACTTGTGCAAGCCCCCTGAACAATCTTGAGACATGAGTCCTGTAACTGAGTTTTGTGAAATTTCTCACCCATTACCCTTTTTGCCAAAGCAGTACTAGTTAAAGCCCTCTAACTGGGTTTTAGAACCCTGCCTTTGACAAAAAGATGTGCTTTGCTCCAGACAACTGCTGCATCCTACACCAAAGATTGCTCCAGGAGTTCCCCCCTTGGCACTGACTGATCAGTGGACTTTTGAGAAATGTTCTTCTCATATTAAACACACAGCACTTTATTTGAAAATTATTATTAAAGATGCAAAATAAAGAGTTTATTCTGCTGTGGGAAAAATGGTAGGCATTTAAGTGGAATATTAAAAAGAATTACTTAAGAAAAACAAGACCATGGAGAAAAAGGGATGAGGCAATAAAAGAACCCTGTAGGATATGCCATTAAAAACTGTCCACTTCAAGCTTGAGCTCCCATCTTCCCCTCGTCAAAGGTGGCTACTCTTTATCAAGGGAAAGGGAAGGCAGGGTCCAGATGCAGATCCAAAGTTTCTAATTCCCTTTTATCTCCCTCCCCAGGTTGGAACATCCTGTACTAGTTATCCATTTCTTATGAGTCCCTACCTTCTTAGATCCTCTGACCCAGAGCAGCATTATACAGTGAAGGGAGAGTAGGTTCCCATCCTGTGGAAGTCAAACTTTCATTTGGTTTTCCTGCTTGGCATGTCTTCACTGTCTTCACTTGCTCTTTTTTTTTTTTTTGCTTCTGTAGCTTTTGAAAAGCATTGTGTAAAACCTCCAAAATCATAAAACGTGAAAAGCATCATCATTTTTTTAGGCTCAAAATATTATTGCCAAAATAATAGTGTCTGGTGCATACATGCATGCAAAATGCTGATTTTTCCAATCTGAAAACTTTTTATTTATTCACTAGGTTAAAAGCCATAGAAATTCAGAAGAAATGATCAAGATCTGCATTGCAAGTTTAATATACAGGTAGTTATTTTGAAGATAATGTAATCTGTGATAAAAAATTGAGTGAGTTCATAAGGAGTAAATCACACCAGAAATCTGACTGTTGTGCTTGAGGAAATTATGACAATAAATAGGAAATAGGAATAAGGTTGATGGGTTATTTTGATTTTCCAAAGCATGTGAGAAAGTGGCATGAAATCTACAAAGTGATTACATCAGGATTGGCTAGAAGATGAACAAATGGTTCCAAAGAGATTAAAAAGCTGTAACAAGGGATAACAAATAATTTTCATGATAAAATGTCACTAGCTGTGTGATGAGATACAGAAAAAATACTGTACATTTTGACAATATTTCAGGACAGCATTAAAAATCTAGATTTTGATCCTCTTTATGGAGCAAAACCAAAGAAAATTCCAGGACACACTTTTGTATCTATGGGCATAATAATCCCATTTCAAATCCAATAGGAAGAGAGCTGGCTTTGAGAAAGAAAATTTAAGAGCCTAAAACAAATCAGAAGTCAGTTTAATTTCCTAGTCTACAAATATTGCCAATGCCTTGTAAACAATTTTTGCTGATGATCCAGAAAACACATTCCGTGTATAGGCAGTGCTGAGATGGAGATGTTTAGCAAAACCATGCAGCTCTGAAATGATAATATAATGAGGATAAGAAAGAGCATAAATATTAAGCAAATGAAATCTATCCTAGAAAAAAAATTGGGTTGCTGTAAAGCAAGGAAGATGGAAGATTATAAACCATACAGAGAGCTAAAATAGTAGTGAGATAAAGCAGGGAGGTGCTGGTGCAAGCTGGGGCTGTGCACACTGGCACACAGCTTGGGGTGGGCTGGGCCTCTGCACACAATCTGTCCAGGTGTGAAACTCTGTGCTTGAATTGTATTTGCAAGCACAATGAAGCCCTGGAAAAAGCAACAGAGGCAAAAACTTTTTAAAGATTCTATGAAAATTATCTAAAAGGAGACAAAACCTGAAGTGGTGTCCCCTGAATAGAAGATGGGTTTCTGCTATCCATCAGTCTAAAACCCAGTTTATTTATTCAAAGAACTAGCTGCTTTTCCCAATTTTTTTTCATATTTTTATGTCCAGCCAACAAATACTTCCCTTATATCACCTGAAGAGTGTTTTTATGTTTTTACTTACATTTCCTGCCTTGTTATGAAGGCATGCAGAAAAACAAAACAGTAAAATGGATGAGAAAAAGTTGACTGAATCTTTCTGAAACTCTAGACAGGCTTCAAATGAGAAGAGACCAAGGTTTTCACTCTATTTTTATTTCAGTTGGAAACATCTGCTCTCCCTTAATTGTGATTCTGATGAACACAGACAAGCATGACCTGTTGAACACTATTGGCCCTATAGTATTTTCCAGGTTCTGCAATTATTAATATGTCAAACAATGGGATGTTTGTGCATGAAGAGGAGATGCAAAAAAATATTTCCCTAGAGTAGGCGACTGCCTACAAGCTGATCTGATTTACTGAATTGAGAGAATGGCACTCTTCTAAACTTGCTCACAGTTAGAATAACTCCTACCCAGATCATCAAAAAGATGTCCTGCTCAAGACAAAGAATGCCCCCTAGGCACAGATATAAAAATAATGGATATTATCTACTAGCAAGCTGTCTTGGAGTTTGGAGTTAAGTTAGGGCTCTACCATCTACTAGGAAGGAGTATGGTGTTTTCAGAGAGGCAACAGGGTGTTTTACATTCCTAACTGCATGGATGTGAGAAGATTGGAGACTTTCAGAGAGAGAAGAAGAAGAGGAGGCTGGGAAGACTGAAGAAGCACAAGACTGTCTGAAAGGTCAGATCTTCTGGACAGGGTTCCTGGTGAACACAGGACTCAAGGGGATCTTACCAATTCAAGGCCATCTGAAAGGATAACAGTTGTTCCTTTTTTATCAGTTCTACTCATCTTGTTGCCTGTCTAGTCACCATTCCCATTCAGAAAGGGTGGCCAGAATTAGTGCATTAATTACCCTACATTAACTCTGCAAAGATGCCAATGAGCATTTCTGGACACTAAAACACAGGCTGGAAGAATGGCATACCAGGTTTTTATCTCCCACATATCAATGCTTAGAAATGCTCAGATGATTTTCAAGTCCAGCTTTAACCCCTGGATGCAAAAATCTTCCATCACATGTAATGATACCAGAGCAGGGGAACCTTGGCCCATCCAGTGACCACTATCCCTCTGAATGTTGTATCTCAAATGTCACCAACAGCCACAGCAGACCACAGACACAATTTACCCTTCTGAGTCTCATGAATAAACTTCAGAGACAAGATGATGTCCAATCAAGCCTTTGTTTTCACTCCACTGACAAGACAGGGCATTCCAGAAGTGGCTGTTTGCTTTCCATTGGAAACAAATGCATGTCTTCAAATAAAGGAGAAGGCAGTGCTTGGATGAGCAAAGGGAACCTTGCCCTGAATCTTAGATATTAAATATCTCATTGTTAAAGGGACAATGTATACTGTAATTGCTCATCAAATTTTCTTGAAGACAGCTAGGTGAGCCATGCTTTAAGGTAACTTTAAGCTCTCAGACTTCCATTAGAAATTGAAAAATAGATTCTGGGAATAGTAAAGTGTTTGCCAGTTGTTTTTCAAGTAAATAAAAATGTTGATATACATTTGGAAAATTTTCAAAGTAAGACTATTAATGAAAATAATCTACAAAATAGATTTGGAAAGTAAAGACATATTTTTGTACCAAATGCAACATGCCATTTTCCAATTCTTGATGCCCTCTGGCACAGTGCAGCCTATATCTATGTTGTCACCTCTGACCCAGGAGCATTCAACTAAACTTCCTTTTGGGAAGGATCATTGGACCATGCAATGTGACATTCTATGTTGTATGTAAGAGAAAAATATAATCAAAGAATCATCTGTATCAAAATACTCTTCTGATTTTTTTTAGACAGAATAAATATAATTATCACCAAGAAATTTAAACTAAATTATTTCCTCAGTGACAAATGGCATATTTCTAGTATAAAATATTACCCAACTCCTTTATTTATTCTCCCCACGTGTTTTCATCATCATAAATCTCTTTTAAGCCAAACTGCTCCTTAGGTTTCATACTAATAGAAGTTCAGTAATTACATTATCTATGGGATGATTCATATAAATCAAACACTTATAGATCCTACTCTAAATGCCCACATATATATAAAAAGACCTTACATATTTTACAGAGATGTGGAGTTGTAGATGGGTCCATAGATGTGAGGGCAGAATTCACTATAAGACAGAGAACATAAGTGTAATATTTCAGACATCCAAGGGACCCATTAAATAATCTTGGCTTATTTCTCAAACAGCTGTTGATAAGAAGTACTTAACTTCTTAATTAAAAATTTGCCACTGATTACAGCTGCAGCTTCCTAGTCAGCATGATTGAAAGGGCAACTGATAATTATTTGAATGTGAACACAACTGCTGTGGTCATTCAGGAGTACAGAAGGGTGCAATGTCGCTGCTGCTGACAGCCTTGGTGAAAGAGGTGAAAGATTCTTGTCAAATTCCCCACCCCCTACACCTGCCTGGACAGCTCAAGAAACTATTTCAAATATGCAACAGCACTATCCTCTTTTCTAAAAAAAGAAGCACAGCCCAAGATAATGTTATTTTCTTGTTCAGTTTTAAAGATATTACATATGGGCAAATCTTCTAGTTTGTTGCCTATTGGAGCAAAGGAGTGCTCTTCAAGCTCAGTCTCAGTGATATGATTAGGAGAGGCCACTGGAGAAGAGCTGATTGATGAGTAAGTACTAGGCAGTAATCAACATATCGTATGTATTTCACGTAAAATCACATCATCATCCATGAAATCTGCCATATGCTGAGGTGGCTTTTTTTAGAGAAAAAAAAACCTAACCAAATGAAAGAAGACTTAAAGTCCCAAACTGTCATTGTAGATGTTATCAAAGACGGACAGAAGGTTCCTTTGGGGATAAAGGGAAACAGCTGAGATGCACAGGAACTTCTGTTATTTGTGTCATTTTTGAGAGGCTCTGTTTCTTTGAAGACAGAGCGAAACAAAAATAAAAGAATGAAATAAAAACCAACCAAACAAAACCAAATAACAAAACAAAACCAAAACAACAAAAAAGACTACCAGAAAAATCAACAATAAAGAGAAAATTCATTTAATTCATCTCCATGTCAGACAGTTTTTCTTATCAGAGGAAGATGTACTCCTGGAGGAAGATAAGCCCAGGTCTGTACCTGTCATCCTTCTTGAGTCCAGGCAAATTCATGTCAGCTCCAGATCATGTAAGAAGGCTTTGTTTTTAGTGCCTGCCCTAGCTGTAAGGTTCACTGCAGTGTTGCAAGATACCAAGCTGGTCAAAGGCACCTTTTGAAACAGAAACCCAAAGCAGAGGAGATCTGGAGTTTGGAACACCAAAGGAATATGATAAACTGTCTTGTAGCTTTCATCCCCAGCTGACACCTAGAACCATGCTCAGATCTTAAACATCTCTTAAACAGGCTTTCAGGAGGGAGCTGTCCCATGGGGTCACTAGCCCTGCCCTCTGGGTTCCTCTCTCCACGGGGCCACAGGTCCTGCCAGGAGCCTTTTCCAGCACAGGCTTCCCACGAGGTCATCACAGGCTCCTTCAGGCCTCCACCTGCTCTTCTGTGGGTTCCTCCAGGGGCTGCAGGTGGATCTCTGCTCCAGCCCATGGTGGTCCATGGGCTGCAGGGGCGCAGCTGCCTCACCCTGGTCTGCACCACAGGCTGCAGGGGAATCTCAGCTCTGGCACCTGGAGCATGTTGTCCCCTCCTTCTTCACTGCCCTTGGTGTCTGCAGGACTGTTCCTCTCACACATCCTCATTCCTCTCTCCAGCTGCTGGCTTTTGGGCAGTTTCCTCCCCCTCCACTTCTTAAATATGTCACCACAGAGGCTCCACCACTGTCCCTGGTGGGCTCTGCCTTGACCAGTCTCAGAACCAGCTGACATTGTCTCTGTCAGATATGGGGGAAGCCTCCGGCAGCTTCCCACAGAAGCCACCCCTGTGTCCCCCTTGTTGCCAAACCCTTGCCACACAATCCTGAGACAGCACTTCATTTATTAATTTCTGGCTTCACATTCCTGTTTATCAGTCACAACTTTAGCACAGTTTCCAAGCTCAGTAAAGGTGGTTTTTTTTCCTTTGAATTAATTCATTCTTATTTACTTAACTTTTACTGAAATGTGTGATATACATTTTATGACATAAGCAGAGTGGCTTTTAACAAGTTAGATAAGTGCAGGTCCCCATCTAGCTAATTACCCAAACTGAATGTTCACAAAGAAGCATATGTTACTGAGAATCCTGCCTTCTCACCAGAGAAACAGGACAAAATCTCATTTTTTCAGTTTGTTCCAGGATCAATGGCTTTTGTTTGTTCCTTAGGAGCAGCCATCTCCTTTACTTTCCTCTGGCACCTCACAAAGTACTCCTGAAAAGTAGAAGTCCCTTGGGAGAAAGGAAATTTACTGGGTAAAAGGAATGCTATAAAAGCTCAGCTACTTTAAGAATCTTATTTTGCAGATAGACTCACTAGACTTCAGTACAGAGAGTAAATCATTATAGAGTAATTAAAAGGCGCCTCACATATTCTGAAATGGCACATGTGAAGTATATTATTAAGTTATACAACAGCATAATCAGCCACATGGGAACCCCTATGAAAAGTCCAGCTTTCAAGAGGCAAGTAAAGGCATAGTCATAAGACAGACATGCATACAAAGAGGGTACGCTATGGTCCCAAAAATTGTCTTTTGAGAAATGCCATTTCACCACTGAGTGGCTATTTTGCCTGATACTATTCATTTTTATAGGTTGAAGCTATTACTGTAGTTGTGGGAATTTTTATCTTAAAAAGGTGGTGATGAGTCACCTGGTCAATTTAACACAAACGAGAACTCACTGGAGGCTTTCTGAATGGTAATGCCTTCCTAAACTCAGAGCTCAATTAAGCAACCGAAGACTGATTTCCTTTAGGAGAATTAAGGCACAGGTGGAAGTAAGAAACATGGTTTGGATAGGAAATTTCAGCCCAGAAATGATATTGTAGATCTGGAGTTTAATAGG
Organism: Molothrus aeneus; assembly: GCF_037042795.1. Classification (NCBI taxonomy): domain Eukaryota; kingdom Metazoa; phylum Chordata; class Aves; order Passeriformes; family Icteridae; genus Molothrus; species Molothrus aeneus. The sequence goes on along the minus strand of NC_089648.1, from coordinate 90,675,265 downwards.
GAGTTTTAATCAGTTTGGAATAATGTTTTTATACAACAAAAATGAAAAAAGTTTCATGTAAACTTCAGAGGCAATGTCCACCCAGCAGAGCACATTTGGGCACCCAGACTACCCACGGGTCTAGGCATGCAGGGAGCTGCAGTAAGGTGTTCAGGATTGTCTGAAAGTCCCACCAGGAAAACTCCTGCCCACTGCCAGGCTGTGCTGTCATGAAGAGAGTCAGGAGTTCAGACACAGCCTGCCTCATGCTGGTGCATTGCCTGCGCCAGCCCCTGGCCTCCCCTGCACAGACAAGTGGCCAGGAGCACACAGGAGTCATGCCAGGCTCCCCTGTGCATGCCACAGCTCTGCTGATGTTTCAGCCATAGGACAGGCATCTTCCCACACGAGGCCAGAAAAAGCTCTGACAGTGCTGCTGGGATTCCTTTGCCCCTTTTCAGTGCTGTGACATCTCACCAGCAGCCAGCATAAGAGCAAAGGCAGAATCATGCTGCATTAACTCTCCTTGCACCAGCAGCCACAGCCTGCCTGTGCTGCAGGATGGGTTTTCCAGCTCTCCTGGGAGCAGCCCTCTCTGAGCCCTCCATCCAGGCCCTGGTGCCTTTGGACAACTCAGTGCAGGGGAGATTACACAAGAATTTTCATGTCTTCCTTGCTAACAAATGCAGAGGCATGGTTTTGGTAATGTGTTCTCTTCAATAAAGGAAAATCTTTCTTAAAAGAACAATGGGGTTCTGTCTTTTAAATGGGCTGTGTTAAGGCTGTTGATGCATATCTGAAATATTTTCATCACATTTTGAAAGAGATATTTATGCAATATTTTCTTACTAGTTTTTGGAAGCTTTATCAAACTTACTAGCTTTGAGGATTCCCATACACAATTCATTTTCTTTTCCTGATTTTCTTTGTTTATGTTAGTTGGATGGAATCATACCATTTTTAAAATGTACTGACTGCTGCTATTTGCAAGCAGGACATAGAAGACTTATGGAAAAACTTGCTCTGGAGGTGCAAGTAGAGAATTCGCTGTTGGTTTACCAGATTAGCAGGAAGGTACCTTGCAGCTGAGAGGCCAACTTTTAAAAGCTGCCCTTGTTCTGCCAAAAAAGTAGGCTGGACATTACAAAAGAGACAAGTACCAAGACTGGAAAAGCAATTAATACTTGACAGATACCTTTCAGGAATAGCATATTTCCTAATGTCACTACCTTTGCATTTGGGTAGGTTTCTAAAAACATCCAGTATTTTTATCACACATTATCACTCTTGGAAAATGCTAAAACGTGGTCTCACAAGAGCTACAGAGCATGTGCCTGGTTCCATTTTGAAGGAGACCCTGGGCAGCCACACTATGAATCTGAGCCTGAGGGACAGCTTTGATGCCGCTAACCTCAGGGAGAAGGAACCGCATTCCCACTGCATTCATTAGGTGTAATGGAAGTAGAAACATAGGTTAGAAAGAAAGAAGAGACTGAAATAGCATATGAGAATAGGGGGGTTATTTTTACACTCCAATGCACATGGAGTGCCCATTAATTTTAATAGGAGCTTTGCACTGCAATTATTAATAGGAGAATGTGGCCTGTTGTATTCTTTTATGGCACTCTGGCCATGTTCAGTGACACTGCAAAGGAAGGCTGAAGTACTGTTGGCATATAGGGAATGGAAAAGGGGGAAAAGAAATGAAGTAGCTGGAGTAGAGAGTTTCCTATAATATAAACCAAGATTACTTGGGAAATGGAGCTAGGGTTTAGGTGTCTGACAAGACACTTACCCTAAGAAGAGGATGTCAGGCAAAGGGATTGTACTGCTGCAAGTTACTGTGGAGAGCCCCATTTACTTTTCTAGAAACAGCAGACAAATACATCTGAAGAGATAATCCAGCTATTAAAACACCTAAATGTTTCAGGCTGTCACTAACCTGAAAACCTGGCTGTGTTGGGCTTAAGGCTGCCAGAAATATTTAAAAACCTCCTGGTGGAGGGTTCATGGGTGCACCATTATCACGATAGATGCTGAGTGAAACAAAGCAGTTCTCTATACAGGTCTGTTGGGATGGTCAGCAGAGTCTAAGGGAAAATTCTGCCCTCCTCTTCCAAAGCTAGGAAATGGTTTCAGCTGACGCATTGAGAATCTGTGTCACTCTGCCTTGCTACATGTCCTGTGTATTACTATTACAGCTAATATTTCTGGAGACTACCATGATGACATCACCAGGGACTGTGAGCTTGTAGAGCTACATACAAAAACCAGTCCCAAAAAGCCAAACATATTCATAGACTCATAGAATGGTTTGGGCTGGAAGGGACCTTAAAGACCTATCAACCAGACCAGGTTCCTCAGAGCCCCATCCAGCCTGGCCTTGAACACCTCCAGGGATGGGGCATCCCCAGCTTCTCTGGGCAACCTGTTCCAGTGCCTCACCACACTCACAGTAAAGAGCATAACAAATATGGGTTTTGCATGGAGCTCCATAAATTCATAAATAAGTCTAGACAAGATGAGGTGAAGTATGACAGTGAGGCAACATGTCTGGCTGCAATCATACCATGCTCTTAACTTCATTATTATCAGTTGCCTTTCCTACATGTTATGAAATGTCAATACTTACATAATGTTAGAATCATATTTTTACTTTGTGGACCTATTTTTCATTAAATTAAATGCTTACAAGCATCGGTTTAATTTTCCTTCATTACAGACATTTTCCTTAGTATAACAAAGAGCTAAAGGAACATAAAAAGTAAATTATTTCTAAAATCCTGGTGCTTTTATGCCCATTAACATTGGCTTTTCTGATCCAGAGTAGAAGTTAAGATTTATTGAGTGACATCTGGTTAATTAAACATCTATTTCCTATGGTGTGCTACAGGAATCATAATGCAGAAAGTCAACATTGAGAGAGTAATTAAAGTGCACTTAAAGAGCAGAGCTAACCTTGTAGTTCACTGTAATTAGAAACAAAATGGGAACAATATGTTTGGAGAATTACCTCCTTTATTAGGTTGCCATCAACAGAAACCTGTTTATATATTTGAATTCTCATTTTGTAAGCTTCCATTTTACTTGTACCCATCAGTGTAACTTAATACCTCAGTGTGGATGATTATATCAGAAGTAAGCAGAGCTCAGTTCTCTTTTCAAGACGTGCTGTCTCAGGGGCACTGAAGTTGCTTTGGTGTGCAGCATCTCTCCCTAGGTTTTCATTCCATTTTCTTTGACTGCATCCACTGCAGAAGATTTAGAAAGTTACCATTAGTATTGCAGTCATCGGTAAATACCTGTTAGAAAGTGTAAAGCTACCATATCACCAAACTCTGCAATGGCCTTTCCCTGGGTTTCTGTCAGGTTGTGCTTTCAAAGCCTCAGCTGCTTTTTGTGAATAGCAGATTTCCAAGAGAATCTGGCTGTGAGAGGGAAGGGAGCCTGGGGTAGTAGGGAAGAAATGTCAAGCTGGTCAAGAAATTTTCTGTGTTGTGATAAAGGCACCTCTAAACTGCACAGACACAGAGATCTGTGTGGCACGTTGTGCTGTGGCACTGCTCAGTTGGCAGATGTGGAGGTGGCCATCCAGCCCTTCCCCACCAGGTCTCACCTGAGCCCTTCTCTCAGAGCAGTGTCCCCACCCACCTCCTCCCTCAGCTGACACCCTCCCGCCAGCACAGGGCACCAAATCATCTGCCAGGCAGGGAAATCTGGACCCTCATTTTCATTATAACTGACATGAAGGAATACACTAAAATCCTCAACTGAGATCCACCAAAGTGACCTCCTTATGTTGGTCCAAGGATTCTGAGTTATAGAGGGTTTGTAATGTGCAGGAAATGGCCAGAGAACAAATCCTGTTTCAAATCTTCCGTGTTTAGAATACTACTCTAAGTAAAGTTCAAAGTAAAAAGAAAAAATAAGACATAAAAACAATTCAGCAAAACCTAAAATCCATGAAGTAGTCTCAAGGATTTTTGTTTTCATCAATGAAGATAAATTTATTTGAGCCTTCTGCCTAGGCTACCTAATGTCATAATTCTCTTCAGCTTGTCAGCGTGGTTATAAAAAGAGCAATTATAATGTCTAATATTATGGCTTAAAGGAATGCAGAGCAGGATTTAGTAAATATTTACATAAACAAACTGCATTTTTATTCCAGGGAATGAGAACATTTCTCTTTTATTTATAAAGAACATGAATGTAAGAGGCAAGTCAATATAAGGCAGAGCCTTATGTGTGAACATGGAGTACAGCAACCCAGAAAAGTATGCTTGATCAGGTTCTGGCATGGGATTGCTGGCAAGAGCTCCCATCTGGTGTATCTGTCACAGGCACAAGGATGACTGCAAGGCTGAAATACCATCAATATGAGCTGTGAGCCATGTCTGGAAGATCAAAAATTAGGCAAATGAAAATATCTCAATAGCCTGACTCACCTAATTTTGGTGCCTACCTGAACAAAGAAAAAACCCTCAAGGTGAAAACTGACAGTTGAGGCATTTTACCCACCTCAGCTGCTGCCACCATGGCATATGTTCGTTTACAAGAGCTCTAAGGATTCAGACACCGTGTTTTGCTTCAGCAGAGCATCTAGACCTTTAACCCTTTATCTAAAAATCTTGGTGACAATCCCTCCACAGCTCTCCCACTGGGTCTCCTGGGTCAGCTTGTCTAGACATCTCTGTACCAAAGGTTTTATTATGTAAACTAACACCATATGATTAATTTTATATTACTAGCCTCAGCTCAGTTTTACGTGTTGATTCTGTCTTTGATATGTACCAGCTCCAGGTTTTCCATGGTCTGTCTTTCTTGATAGAAGTTTTGCTATTTGTGAAATGTTCCTTATTTTTAAGAACTGTTATTTTAGAATTAAAATTAAAAAAACCAAATAAACAAACAAACAAAAAAAGCAGCGATAGAAAAACAAAAACAAAAACCACAAATAAAAAAAAAAACCCACAGTATTTTGCCCTAGAACAGAAGGAATGTCATGATTTTGCTTACACCTGACATCAGACTTTGGCCAGGCACATGTTCTCTTCCTCTATTCCCCATTTTAACCTTACAAAGCCCCTCTTTGGAGGCAATTGTCCTGGTTGTTCATCCTAAATCAAGCCCCACATCAGCCAACAGCACAAGCTTCAAAGAGCTCTTTTAAATAAATTAGTGTCACAATAACTTTCTTTGCAACTCGTTAGCATTCCTATTTCAGGTAGAAGATAATATATGCAACACATTAACACTCTTTACAGAACCTTTATGTTTCTTTTTGACTGAACAAGCGTGAGAATACGTCTAGTTTCTCCCCAATTCTGCAATCTAATAACTTACTTAGCACACTATTACCAAATTGTACATTACTTTTATATTACCTTTTCTTGCAATTTTGCTTTCAGAATTGCCATTCTGTCCTTTTCTCATTTCTCAGAAAGACTTTGCACTCTGCTAGGAATTTATTCAAATAAACATCAAGACTGATCCAAGCACCTGGATATTTTTGTTTTCTCTTTAGCAAGTATAGGAAAAAGTGCATGAAACCAATAAGGTGTACTCCCAGTGTTCCAAATGTTTCCAGTGATGGCAGATTTTGTCACCACCCCAGAGTGTCCATCACAAAACAAATAGCTTATAAGTTTCTTTGTGCTGATCTCCACTCTGTCTTAATGGTCCACTAATACTCCTTGTTATATCCCAAATTTTATATCTTCTGTGGAATTGTTTTGATAATATGCACAGGATATGGAAGATCTCATGAGGCTTACAGCAACTCCTTTGTATCTAATCTCCCTCAGAATATCAGCAGCAGCACTATGCCTTTGTTCTTCTCCATATCAGACCACTGTGAAGAAACCATGGAAGGAAAAATTTATCTTTACACAAGTCTAAGAATGAGCTGCTGCCCTAAATATCATCTGGCCAATCACATATAGTGAGTATTTGGGAAAGAACTCAAAGCCAGAGCAGTAAAATTAAGTTCTTATTAACTGAAATTTTTCTCATTTTTAACCAAAACATCAGTTTCTGTGCTCAAGTCTGCCATTTTGTGATCACATGACACAGTGAATTCAATCTGGAGCTCTTGGCTGGCATTTACCACACACAGAGTGCTTCTCTCCACAGAGTGTAGTCTGACTTTAAAGACTTGGAATGGGACGAAATCCATTGTATGTTCAAGGGCATTTCACCATTTAACTGAATTCCTGCATCTCATTTTGCATCCCTGAAGTTCTCTATGTGTTTCTACCTATTCAATGGCTTTGTTTGCAATCTTAAAGTTTGGGTTTTTTTCCATGAGCAACCTTTCCAGGGAATGAGGAGCCAAGTTGCACTGTGCTGGATGACTTCCAGCTTGCCCTCTTGCCTCCTCTGCTGTGGCTCTTCTTGTTCAGCCAGCAGCACTTTGCTGCATGGGTACTGCTCCCTTTTCCTCTGCAGACAGCCAAGTGCAGGTTTATCAGACTTTGGAGTGAGTCCTTTGCCAGAAGATTGGTTAAGCCTGGTTTCTCAATCCACGCTGGGCAGGCAGATTCATTGCCACCGCTGTGATATCAAATTTAAAGGGAAAAAAAAAAGGTAAATAGGAAAATACTCATCTTTAAGTCGGATGTGTTTTGTCTGAGGCCCCAGAACTATTTCCTGGCTTTTAATTATGGTCTAATGTAATGTACATTTTAGCTATAGCTGTGTGCCTGCCCTAACCAAGGGCTAGGTTATGCTTGCACACATCTGCTACTCCAAACCTGCCCCTCACCTACGGCATTACCCAATGGGTGATGCCAGCAGAGTATGGAAAGGTGCCTCTCTCAGGACACACAGGGAGCATCTGGATGAAGACATAGACTCAGTCCTCCCTAGAGGATAAGTGCTTCAGCTGCTTAGGCCTTTTGGAAAGAGCAGGAAGGATCTTGCCATAATCACGTCTGTAAGTAACACGTGAATTCCAAGCAAACTCCCAAATTGGGGGCAATTTCGGTGCCTTTAGCTTCATTTTGATATTCCTAAAGTGTTAACATTAATAGTATTTAAAACTAAGCAAATATTTCCAATTTGTTTCACTCCACAGTTTTATTTTCATTCAATATTAGATGCTGAAAATCCAAGATGAAGTTTGAGGCAATATGTTTTCTCTTTATTCTTTCCCTTTTCTCTCTCTATCACCAAATGCCTGTAATTTTCTAATTTCATTCTTTTTTTCCCCAGTTTCTCTGATCTTCTGAAAACTTTCTCAGGCTTTAGTTTCAGTTTCAAGGGTGTTAAAATAGCAATTAATCACATTTTTGATTTTTCTCCTTCTTCCTGTGAGAATTTTTGAAATGGAAGAAATCTTGAAAAGGTAAGAAGTCAAAAATAGAATAAGAAAGAGAAAATTTCCTCTGAATCTAATTAATTTTATTGCATTCAGTAAAAAAATGTGTATGCAGATGGAAGTTGTTTAGGCTGAGGTGGAGAAAAGTTAAGATAATATTGATTTCAAAAGATCTGGTGAAAAGCATCACCTGGAAACAACTTAAACAATAAAAACCAATCTAACAGTATTTGAAAAGTTGCTTTTCTCTTTCAATAATCTTCCATTGCTCTAGAGAAACAAGAATGAACTACTATATTCCAGTAGAAGGCATAAGCAGAAAAAATATAAATATTCTGAAGTCATCCTTGAATTGTTAATTTTAATTAGGGGTTTTGTAAAAAGAAGTTCCAGAGGGAACAAAAGAGTCACAAAAGCATCAATTTGTGAAAAAAAAAAAAAAAAAAGAAAAAAAAAGTGCCTGTGTACAGTCACCAAACCTCTATATTGGAGCTCTTGTATTTCACATATCTCAAGGTTGCTTGACTTCACACTCCACTTAAATTGTTAGATTTTAAAAGAGAGTCTACTTCTAAATGAACAATCTTGTATTCCAACCACCTGCTAAAGTAAATATCAAAGCAGTTGCCAGTTTACCAAAATACTCCAAATGAAAACTGTAGGTGTCTACAAAAAGTGAAGTGAGACTACTACTATATTTGCATGTAGCAGAACAGGAAAAAGCCCAAGTACAAATCTAGGGCATGAGGATAAGTAGCTGAAGCAGACTGGCATTTGTACCAGAAGGGAGGTACATCTTGCACAGGGTGCAAGTCCAGTAAACCCTGTGCCAAGACAGGAAACAGCATTATATAAACAACATTATAGACCCTACTGCAATATTAGAATATTGGTTTAGTACAACTGACAGAAGCACAAGAAAGAAATTAATTGAATTGTGTTGATTTAAATCAATTTAGAGGAAAGAAACCATTACAATCTCATAAATAAAGGTTATTCCAATTACAAATCCCAGCATTTCATCTTTTTAGGAAGAGATTACATGAATCAAGAAGTATTATAGGGGGAAAAAATGATGGTGGGAGCATAATGAGTTAAACTGAAATTTCATTATTGAGGAAGATAAGCAGACTGCATGATAAGTTGTTACTCCAATACAAGAGAAAATGAGGAAGAAGCAAAGCAAATAAAACCAGGAGAAGCTTGGTGTGTAATGTGTTTTAAACAAGCTAAGAATATACCTTGTATGCTTTAAAAGTATTTTGTAACCTGTGAAACACACTCACCCATATAATATATCTGAAGGAGATCTATTCATGTATTCATTGCTCTTTGCCAAAGTCACAGAGCTAGATGAAAGCCTTTCTTTTTGGCACTTTTATACATTGATGGCATATGGTGGCAGCATCTTGTATTACTTATTTGTAATTGGGTACACAGAATTACACAGTCTAAATTCATGCCAGCAAAACTGCTGAATACTGTTGTGCTCATGAAAGCTTTCTATGACTGCTCACCAGAACAGGAGTGCCCTCCAAACCCAGTGAAACTCCTTCAGTTAACTTCAGTGGATGACAAAGTCCAACAAAAAACATGACATATTCACACCACTATCAGTCAAGTGCAAAAGGAATAGCCCCAGCATAGCCCCAGCCTACAAATTAGTGATTCTCACTTGACTATAAACCTCTCTCCTTCCCTCCCACTCTTTTCATATAGAAATATCTCCATAATGTATTTAAATCACATTAAGTAAACCAGTAAATTAATTGATTTATGTATTTTGAGAGCAGAAGGAACCTCCAGGATCATGTATTCTGGTCTTCATAATGAGGATGTGGAATGTAATCCAGTTACTGCTGGGTCACCATTATCAATGTCACAAAGTGATACCAGCAACAGTCTTCCAGAGAAACACACAGGCTTGATCAGAGACTTCAGGCCATGGCAATCCAGAGCAGCTAAGGACACCATGTACCTCTGGTTGACTACAACATGTTAAAAAAAACCATCTTATTTCCATTTGGGGTTTACTCTGATTTGGCTCAAGGCACTTGTGAAATCTTCCACTGGCAAACTGAAAGGGATACTAAACCCCTTTCTGCCAGTGTACATCATTTCAAACTATGATGAGGTGACCTAAATGAAAACAAGCAAAGAGCTGTGTATTTCCTGAAGAAAAAATTAGTATCTATCATCCCTAAATTAGAGAGACAAATTAGTACAACCATTGTAATAGCTTGCATGAAGCCAAATTAACATTGGCTGCTATGTTTTAAGGGGAAAAAATAATTTCTTCTTCTATTTTGTACACACCACTATTTGTTGAATATTAATATATTTAGATGTTAAATTCCTATTCCCCCCACAAGGCATTATATAGTAATATATATGCAAAATATTAAAAGAGAAATAGATTTGCCTACACATCAACATTTCAAATGCTCATTAACACCAGGACAAACAAAACACCGTGTTCCAATCCTCTCTACATCATCTGTTATTTGGAAACACTAGGTATAATAAGGCAGAACCTTAATATTTGTCGGTGAAAAAATAGTTGTTCTTCATCTTTCATTTCCAACAAACATGATACAATGCCCTTACACAGGTTAGAAACCAGAAAGCCCCAGGCCTAGATAATGGAGACTCAGATCCACAAGACAGATGTGCCCAAGAAGGAACTTTTGTCCCATGTACTCACCAGCCTTTTTTGGTGCTTCTGCCACTGCTCTTGGTCCATCTCCTCACTGTTGGTTCTTTGCATCAAAACAAGAGAATAGGGAGTCTGTTTTTCATTAAGGACTAACCTGAACATTTTGTGTGGATGCTCCAGTGACAGAAAAAAATGTAATTTATTGCACGTCTTTTTCAATACTACACAGTGAATTTATTAATCCACTGTGACCAGTGCTGAGACCAGTTGAGATCACCAGTCAGTGGCCATATTTAGTCAGACTGCAGCTTTATGACATATGATGTTGTTAATGTTATTAGATACACCTGGGGAGCACGCAACAGAGAAGACAAGATGTGTTTCAAGGAGTAGAATGCTCCTCAACAGCACAGACATTTTGTTTTCACACCTGTTCAGACAGCTTCTACTGTGAATGTGTAATGACAGGTGGGAAAAATCTAAAAAGTAATAACACGATGTATGCTGACATTATTTCAGGTTACTGTTTGTGAGGAAGTTTCTGATGGGAAAAGATGGAATTGGATGATAAAATATCCTGGAAACTCTGATTCTAACCTAAACTATATATTTTGTGAGACGAGGCATGTTGCCAAATCATCAATTCACTACTGTCCCCGTCTTTTCCAAAGTAATTCTCAGACAAGTTCTGTTATGACAAAGGATTCTATTGGAAAGGTGTGACATTTTCCATTTGTTTTGTGTTAGAATAAACTACAAAAAGAAAACAAAAAAGAGAGTATAAAGGATCACCAAAAAAATGAGGCATTGTTTTTCTTAACAAAAAAATGAACAATGCTGGAACAGAAATTTCCAACTGCAACAGCAACCCACTGAAGAAAACTGTTTGCATGATAATATTGCAAATCATAGCAAATTAGTTTAAAAATATTTAATTAAATCACCTTTTCTTGCTTTTCAGTGGTATGTAGATTATTTTATGTGAGGAGCTTTTTTTAAAATTGGTTTCTTGTGTTGTAAGAGTGACATTTTTAATGCTACCCCTTGATATCAGAAAAGAAATCAGAACAGAATAACTAGCCTTATAAAAATGTAAGGTCAGTAATAAATGCATTGAACAATTTTACATTCTTTCTTGTCTTTCTCCACCAAGGTCTTGAGCAGCTTTCAAATCTTTTTGTAGTTTCCCTGTTTTTCCCCTTCTTATCTATTTGAGGGATGGAATCTGCTCTGAAATCTGAGTAGCACCAGAAAGCTTTAGCAACATATTACCAACTTTCTAAATATATGTGTGCCAGTGAGGCATTTCAGCACACAAGATGCCTGACAGATGTGTATAAAACTGAAATTTGAGGGTATGTAGCTATTGCTATGATTTGTAACCTCTTTTCCTTTCTTCAGTCCTGTAAATCTGCTAAACAAGATAGGTATACCTGTTAAAGAAGGTATAAGTCACCAGAAAAAAATTACCTCCTTCTTCTCAGATATTTGGCATTCTACAAGAGCCATCAGCAGATGCCATTTAACTTAAGAGAGAATCATTTCTAGCTTGCAGGAATGACAATATAATAATATAGGCATAAAAACAACCTCATAAGCATCATACAAACTGACAGCCCTTTAGCATGCAGCTCCAGCAGTGGCCAAAGATGACTCTTCAATGGGTCAGAAAAGTGCCATGAGTGTAAGGGACAGGTGTCAAGATGGACTTTTTAAAACAAATCCCCTGGGCTCCCCATGACCCATCTCCTCTGTGGTGAGACTCTAGGAAAGCTCCAGCCCCCAAAGGGGCTTTGCAGCTCAAACCCAGCTTAGCAGCACTCACTGAAACCACTTTTCTTGCTGCTTTTCCCCCAGAGTGAATCTGCTGAATTCCATACTGCCATCATCAACCTCCAAAGGATTTTACTCCTAACATATCAGTGGCACCAGTCCTCCTTTTAATCCTATGAAAAATAAAGGTGAGCCTTGCAGCAAGGTGGGCTCCACTTGGCCAAAGCAGGCAGCAGGTGTCACCACCAGGACCAGACTTTTGGGGATGGCAGCATGGGAAGTTGGTATCACTTGTAGTTGCCAGCAAATAAAGAATAAGGGATCACAACTTTTAGGCAATGTGCCATCAAAGAACAAATTAAACACTGGTCATATTCTAAAAATCTTCAAATATTTGTTGAAATAAGAAGTCTACTTTTCTCAAGGCATCATCTTTCCTCCGGTATAATTTCTTCTCTGTCACATGAGGAGCAGTGAGTTTGGTGTGTGGCTGACACTTCTATTGCCTGCCTTGACCATGGCAGCAGAGATTCATCATCACATCTCCTGGTGGCCAGAAAATGCTTGAACCTGACTGATGCTTTAAAAAAATGTAGAAACATACCTATTAGTACTAACCTTTCCCCAGGAAAGCACTCAGCAAGGACAGTCCCACACTCCAGTTGATTTCTACAATGGTCTCCCCAGGTTAGGAATGATTAAGGGAGTCCTTGTCCTCGTTAAGTCCTATTGCCAGGGAATAAATGAGGAGGGAGGAAGGTGGCTCATTGATATTGCCAATAACAAGCAAGAGCCAAGAAAGTGAGGGTACAAGAGGTCTTTACAGTCACCTGCACAGCTGACTCAGCTCACTCACCAAAGAATATTTATTGGCTAAACAGATCCCAAATCATGTTCTGTGCTGGATGGGAGCTACTGGCAGAGCTACAGGGCAGTGCTGGCTGGCTGTGCATGTGCAGGTTCTGAAGCTGCTTCCAGGTGTGGAAATCATCCCTGTGGCAGTGCTCCCTGGGCAGCTTTCATTAGAAAGGACTCATTTGCACTCTAAGAACCCTACTCACAGCAACCAGAAGCAGACTGCAGGTAGTTCAGGAAATTAAATGCCAACATCTGATTAGCAGAACAAGGCCACTGAAATTTTCACAGTGAATTTGTAAAAATTCTAAATGCCTATAAGGCCACACTATCAAATAGTAAGGGAAAGCATCCCAGTTAACTTGTTTTTCCTTAACTCTGAAATATTGCATTATGATACATGAAGATTTTAACTTGTGCTTGTGCAAAAAACGGGTCTATCATGACACATCTTATTTCTCTGGAAATTTTTAATATAAATTAATAGAATAATTAATATTATAAATAAATAATTAATTCTTATTAATGATAATATAAATAATAAATAACTTCTACCATAAATAATATCAATTTCCTGCTCTTTTTATCCTTATGCTCCTCCACAGACTGATGGGGCCTAATATGAGCAAGAATCAGACCCCTGTTAGCTCCTTTTCTGTTCAGCACCCTCAATATCCCTCTTCAGAACTGGGTAAAACATACCACTTATCAAAGTCCTGGTGCACAGCAATTAGTCATTCAGTGACTCTAATAATGACACAGTTTTAGGTCAGAGACCTGACACAGCTTTAAATCTGAAAACCGAAAACCTCTTTTAATAGAGTAAGGCCTCTTATTCCAGCCATCTAAGGCTATATCCACAAAGACTTACATTCTATAATTAGAATTTGTTCTCTAGGAACTGCAAACATAACAGATGGTCAAACAAAGGGCAAATCTGTGGTCTGCTTGGGATAATGCTGAACATGAGCTTGTTTATATCAGGTTGCAGAATGAATGGAGTACAGTATGACAAAACAACTATGCTTTTCTCACTTGGCAAGAACCAGACAATGAAGTTACTGCAGAGCTTGCATTGGTGGAGTTGGCAGTATGGTTCATCTTAATAAATTGCATTACTTTAGACTTTTGATTTGTTTAGAACAAGTCAGGACTCCTTCAAGACAGCTAACTCATGTCCTTTTAATGCCCAAGAATAGGCAGTAGTAGCACTCATACTCACACACATATATATGTGCATGCCCATGTATACATTTATACTTCATGGATGCAGCAGTCAGCAATAGTTGGGAAGCCACCTTTGTGTGTAGAAGCTGTCCTTCCACTCCTTCTCCTCCTTGCTCATCATTCCAACTTTCTTTCAAATCTATTTCTATCCCACTTATTTAGGTATGTGAACTGTGCTTTGTGAACAAATATATTTAAATGCCTCAATACTTAGGATTCCATCTCTCTGTCAATTGCTGTTTCTACTGCTAAATATACAGAAATTTATGATGTTCAAGGCCATTGTTCTCTCAGTATCATAATATCAAATATTCACAACTTCTGACTCTTACTAGTACTTCTAAATACATGACTTATTAAATGCATGTAATCAAACTGATACCATGCACTTCATGTTCAAGTTTAACCCTGTACATGTATTAAATCAGTCACTTGTTGACAGAGGGCATGTCACTCATACAAATTATTGAGTTTGGAAGAAGCCATGAAATGGATGTAACAGGGACTGCCTCTGCCACAGGACAACAACTATGCACTAAATAGTTTAGCTAGGGTGGTAGAAATCCAGATCTCCCTACCCAGCTGGGTGAAGCATTGAGAAATCCTCCAGTAAGACAGACACATGGAGAGAAAGGTGCTAGCTCTAAAACAAAGGTGTTTTCTTTGGTGTGAGTAGGAGAAAGAATGGGAAATGGAGACAGGGAAACTAAAATTTTCTGATAACTCGAGTAAACTTTGTCTGAAAAATCAGCTGGTTTCAATACTTTTTCTCCTGGTATCTCATTTAAATATTAGGAGCAGAAACAAATCTTGACACCAACACTGAATTTACTTGCTTTGATTTCTCAGAGAAGAATTCGTGACACTGAATTTTAGAGGCAATTCCAAAGAAAAAGAGGAGATACGATAATACAATGCATTTTAAAAGCCTCATGTCATGTTTCATTTACTCTTGAAACATGACAGATGAATTTCTGACAGCAGAAGATGATACTTACGCATTCATGTATTTCCTAAGGAAAATAAGTACAAAAAAAAAATCCCTCAAAGGAAGAAAAGCCTTGTAAAATGCTTCAGCATCAGGGGAGAGGAAGGTATTCTGGGAGATAATTTTGTGACAGCAGACCAAAAAATGCCATTGATAAGATTTAGTGACTTCTCTCAATCATGAAAGACAAAATCTGGTTTAATAAAAGACAGGGCACAGAGGAATCATCTTAGAGATTTTCTGTTTGTTTGTTAGGCAATCACTTCTAAATTAGCTTTGAAATTTCTGATCCTTTGATACCTCTTGAGATTGCCTGCTTTCTTTGCTTATTGTTACATATATGTGATAACAACAAAGGCTGAGGGAGCTGGGGCTTGGCACATGAAGCTTAGACTGGAGAGGCAAGATTCCTGCTCATACAGCCTGATGTCTCCAGGAGCCACTGCCTTGGCCCAGCAGCTGGCTGTGCACGAGACACGTGCTGCTAACAAGCCACCAGCCAAGGGCACGTGAAGGTCTCATTGAGGGACATCCCTGTCAGAGCACAGAAAAGCCCTGACCACACACCTGGCCAGCACAGCAGACAGCTCCTTGCATGGGAGGCAAGAGGAGGGAGTCATCCAGGACACTGTGCTCCTCATCAGAGATTTGAGAGGTGACAAGAGCCTGCATCTGCCAAAAGGGCTTGGTAGGGCATCACAGGCGCTGGTGGCTGGTGTGGATCCTCACACTTTGTTAGAGAGCCCTGTCATCCCCCAGAGCCCCAGCTGGATGGCACAGCAGGAGCAGAGCTAATTACTGTGCAGGGAGGAACATGATGGAAATGTCTATACAACATAGTGCTTAACTTTCTTTTCTTAATAGAGGGGCTATTGAAAAAGATGCTTTTTACCTCATTGAGAGTTCCAACTCAACATCTGAGTTTCAGCACAGTTTTCCATTCAATTAGGACTATTAAAGTCATCTTGACATTTGAGAAGTTAGAATGATTTACAGAATACATAAGCCTGAGTTCAGTGGATAAAAGAAGCTGTTTTTTCATTGTGAGCCTTATGGATTTGATACTAAAAAAAGGCAGCATGTCCTACTCAAATACTCCCTGTTACAATGCCAGATGGGAATCTGGCACCAGAAGCTGGAGCTGGCAATAAGCAGGGGTCCTGATTTGTGATGTGAAAGGCTAAATAATGCTCAGAAATAACTGTCAATCATTGATAGAGATGGAACCATTTTGGTAAAATGAAGTCTAAGTAGCCCATCTGAATAATTTATTGTCACAGCATAATCTGCAGATTTCAGCTGTGATTACAATATGAGACTCTATTAAAGACTAAAAAGTACAGAGAATAAAGCTCAGAATAAATCAGAATTGTAAAACCACTGTCAGCAAGAGGAGAGAAAAAGTTCTCAGCTCTGTGTGCTGAAGGCATCATTTTGGGAGTTTCTGAGAATTTGGTTCATGAGTTCAGATGACAAGTTAGAAATCTAAGTAGCATTCTTGGTTTTTTTTTTTCCTGAAAGATGTTGAAGTTCTTGAAGTTAATGCAAATTGAGAGCATCAACATTTCTGATAATTCAAGAACTTATGAATAGAGCTTTCAATTTGAATTCCATAAAATTCAATGCTTGGACACTGCCACAAGAAAACTGCGTATTTCTGAGGAAAGCTCTGTCTCTGCAGATTATTGGGTTTTGACAGAGAAACTAACACACTAGGACCTATTCTTCACTTCTGCCTCTAAGCTCTATTATTAGTATTAAATTGTTAGATAGATGAATAAATAAAATACTGAAAACACTTTATAAATGGATCTTAAGTCAGACAGTTGGACTTAACCCCTTTTCCCACAACAAGGGCCTGCTTTCCCTTCAGTAACCACTCTATGGGACGAGCCCTAACTTACCCTGAAATGCTTTTTATGACTTGGACAGCTATATATGACACATTGGTTTTATTCTTGGGGTTTTGAAGGCACAAATGCTTTCAAGTCCCCCCCAAAACAGCTTTGGAGATGGCAGCTGTCTCCTTCCTCTCCTACAGTGGGGTCTCAGTCAATGACAGCAGCTTCTGGGCAGTTTATAATGAGCATAAATAAGGAAACCAGAGCTTGCTGCACAGGCTCTGAGAAGCACAGGAATGAAGGAAAAATGAAAAATGCAGTGGTCCAGATTAAAACCTGATGGATAGAAAGGCAGCAGTAATGCTTGCACAGATGTCTCCCAGTGGAACCTGTCTTCAGTCTCTCCCTGTTAGGGCTGTGATGAATGACATGGAAGGAACAAAGCCTGTGCTTTCAATTCAGCAAGAAGAGGATGTAAACTTACTTTAAAATTAAAGAAAAACCTAAAAATGTGCTTTTCTCAGCAAAAAGTGTTAACTAGATTAAACCTCCCACTGAGAACAGGTCTAAGCAGAGGGAAGAGAGCTGTAAACAAAAAATTTCTTACAATTATATTTGTGTCTTCTGGCCATTGTTGGATCCCCAAAGACTTCTAAGAAAGGGAAGAGAAAGAAACAGATCCTGATATAGGTGAAGGCAACTGAAAAGTATTCCAGGCAAATTTGGACACCTAAATTCAAACTGCCTCACTGGGTTTCTTCACCAGCTGTATTCCCTAAACATCTGAAGATATAGGCAAAATGAAAACAGCAACAGCAAAAATTTAATAAAATAACTCTAAGCTGTAGAAACATACATGTAACAATAGTGCATACAGGTAAACAGCTGAATTTCAGAATAATCCCCTACATTTTTGGAAGGGATTTTTTTCTACCTTGTGTACTTTCTGACTAAGGTCAGCCCTAATCCTGGTTGTCCCATTCCCTCCACCCTCCACTCCAGGGGAACATACCAAAGTTTCTGTGCTGGCATCTATGGAAGAAGCAGCATTTTTGTGTTTTCCAGTTTTTAGGGGCAATAATGTGTTGCTGGGTTAGACAACAGAGAGTCCCACCCAATACTGATCTCAGTGGTGACAGTAAAGAGGTTATTTATGGGAGCACAGGAGCCTCAACACTTTCTCATACTTTACTTTTACTAGATTAACTGCATATTCCTGCCAGTTTCTGTTTATGTGCTTGTTGGACACAGATGTGTTTAATCCCTTTTTCAACCTGCTGACATGTCCTCATTCATGTCCAGTGGTGTCAAGCTCCAGAATCTCACCACCTGTTTTCACAGCAGCCTTTCCTGCATCTGTTTTACACCACTTTGCTCGTTTCAATCAGTGCCCCTTTTCGGGATATTTGATGACTGCTGATACCACAGGCAGCACACCTGGGATCTCCACAGTTCTGAGAAACCCCACTGAATTTCCCCTTCATACTTCTTCCCTACCAAGGAGGTGACTTTTCAGGAGGTATGGTTGATTTAGAAATATTGTTTTCATTAATCAGGTGTAATTTGTCAAAACTGGCGATGATTGTGGAGTAACGAGAGTCCTTGGAAAGTGCAGTAGTCAGCAGTGTGAAATGGCGTTTACCAACAGTAATTACTGTATTTCTATTCCTGTGCTTAGGTAAAGAAAATAGCTGTGACAACGGTTGGCAAACCAAGTCCTCATGATAAATTCCATTCCACCAGCAACCCTGTGCTTATTTTGGTTAGCTCCCTTGCCCTTCACAACACAAGTAAAACCTGCTCTAGTGTGTGGCAGTTTGTAATTTATCCATCAAAGGTATTTTTAGAGTGCTGGTCCCTGGAGAATTCATGCTCTAGACCCACTGATGTGTTAAAAGAAAGGGAATAGAGCTTATTACAAGGGACTTCTTAAGCATTTTTTCTTGGCAACAGGCTTGATGAAGCAGACCTTCCTTTGAAAAGCCAAAGGTTTTAGGAAAATATTATTAAAGGAAATGTTGCTGTCTGAATGCAAAAAAGGTGAAGAAAAGGAGATAGCCTAAGCTGTACAAAAACGTCTGTTTGAAGAATAAATGTGAATAAAGTTCAGAAATCAATACTTTTTTTCCATATAGTGAGAAAATTATTTCAGTTCATTTATTTCAGGCAGTTCCATTCCTGCCTAAAGCACCAAGATTCTGAGCACCCAACTGAAATAAAAGGTCATCCTGGTCAATCAGAGTCATGTTTTCATCAGCAACACTGGTTGTATGGTGAGGTCTCCTTCCCAGTGAGACAACTATGGCATAGGAATAGGTTATGGGGAGTGAGGTCTAGTATAGGACATGAGCTTTTAGGATTTTCTCCTTTGACAGTGCGTTATGCCCATCATCCTGATATTCATCTCCTCTGAAAGAGCTGGAAAAGAAACAAACCTGCAGAACCACGCAGGCTGAAAAAACTCTGGTTTTAGACGTCTTATCTCCAGCCACTAGACAAATGAAGAAACTTGTGTCTCACTGTCTTAGGGTGTGATTTATGCCCTGCTCAACACCACCCTGAGGCCAAACTGACACTAGCAAAAGCAGCTCCATGGGAGCCAAAGTCTAAGCCAGACACGAGGTTTATGCTGTACATCAGCTCCATAAACACTTAGAAATATTGTGTGCAAAAAAGATGAATGAAAGCTGTTAGCTGGACCATGGGGGCTGCTCTACACATGGCAGGTTTGCACTGTCTCAGCACAGGGTGAAGAGCTGCTGCCTGCCAGCCCCATGTTACTCCTCCTGGGCACATCAAGCCCACCCAGATACCACAGATGTTGTCAACAGCCTCCTTCCCTCTCCGCTCTGTCTCCAGAGGGCACTGTCAAGAAGCCTTCCTGGCAGCACTTTAAAAGCAGATGAGATCAAGCATGTATTTAAGAATAAATATATTTAAAACAACCAAGCCCTTAAAACCCATCTGTTGCAGAAGAACATAAATTCAAATACTACTCACACTCCCTTTAGCTCAGTGCTCATGAGAAAGAGAAAAAAAAGATGAAGCTATTTGCTGACTTCCTTGACAGTATTCATATGATATGTCCCTCCTTGGGACTAAAAAGCTGGCAATTTTTCATGGCTATGCAGCACAAAGTGGTTCGTTTTCAGGCAGGTTCTCCCACAGCCACTGGGCAGGAAAAAGTGAAGGGTGTGAAGACTGAAGGTTGAGGGATATTAGGGGGCGAGACCTTATCACCCTACAACTAACAGTAGGTGAAAAAGAGACAAAAAGCTTGAGTGAGATGGAAAAAAGCAAACTTCCTACAGCAGGAAACTGGAGCTCCTTTAGTGAAAATAACATCCATTAAACTAGGAGACTCTTTTCCAATGTCCAGGAGTGGGACAGTGGATTCATGTTATCCTTACTCAGCCTTGCTGGAAGAGGTGAGCAGAGTTTTACCTCCCACAGGTGAGAAGTGGGCAGTGGGCATGGCCAGCACAGGCACTACATTAGAAGAAGAGGAAAAGGGACACCAACTGCCCCATGGAGCTGGCTGGGAGGCACACAGCTGGCAGTTTGGCAATCCAAATTACTTCATTTCAGCGAAGGCTTTTTATCTGTCATCACCACAGGAGCCTATGGATTTTCCTTTGGAAGGCAGCAGATGGCCATCCAGGTAACCTCACCATGGGTGAGAGAGGGTCTAGGAAGCTTCTCACAGCAAATCATGCTGGCTTCTCTCTCCTTCACAACCAACAAGGAGGGAGTGTCTTGGGGGAAGTCCCAGGTCAGATGGGCAGAAATCAAAGCCACTGGCTTTGCTTTTGGCTGCCCCCTCTTGTCTCCCCCCCTCCTGGTGATGCTGGAGGTAGCAGAGGCACTCTGGGACTGCCTGTTATCAATCTGATGTGATACCAAGGCTTTCCAGCAGAGCACCAGTGAAAGAAAGGAACAGCAATTTAATAGCCTGTATCTCAGCTAAGTATAAATGAATTTTCATGGGCAGGAGTGGAGAGGAAAAAGCATTATCTACCTCAAGCACTTGTCTTCAGCTGAAAATCTCAAAAGCCTGATACGAGCAATGCTGTTAGACTTTCTTATAAAAGGGCTCCAAGGATTCTTATAATAGCACATAATACCCTAAATATAAGGTTGCTACTGACTTTACTAAAAAGAGACAACTATAACACAAGCGGTACTTGATAAAAAAAAAAAAAAGTTTAAACGACATGTTCTAAAGAAATTTCCTCACCCAAGACATTTCTGTTTAGTTAATAGAAAAAAAATATGAACGGACAGTATGCTGGGCATTACTTTTCATCAAATCAATGGCTTCCTTTTCTTTCTTACATGTGTTTTATAAGAGGAAAAAAAGTCAAAATGGACAGCAGTAATCCTAAGACTAAAAAATATAAGTTATGAAAATAAGTTAGAAAACTATGTTCATAAGTAGAGTTTTTTATAGAAGTGACCAAAATCATAAATGACTGAGATAACAGAAACTTTTTTTTTAGCTTAAGTGCAGAAGACTGAATAAGGAGAACACAACTGGAAGTTAAAGAAACCTAAATTCAAAGTAAACTTTAAAAAATCACATTACACCTCTCAAAGCTGTTAGCAGGTTGAATGACCTGCTGCTCAAGGTTGTGAGGTGATGACCTTGGGATTGCTCAGGAAGGGGACTGGACTAGAAAGTGTTGCAAAATAAGGAAACTCCACCAAGTGAAATAGCTGTTACTTCCTGGTTCCCATGTGTTCTTGTTTTATAAATATTTCTGCTTTAAATATCATCTACCCATGCTGGTAAATCTAACATTATGCACTGTGATTTTCCAAGCTTGTAAAAATATTAAGTATTTATTAGACTAAGAAAGTGATAAGTTTCTGTAAGAACTTGAGATTTAAGTAACTTGATATTTAGGATGCAGCATGTAACCATTCAATCATTCTGATATTTTAGATAGATGAGAAAACAAACACTGCTTATCTCTGTACACGTAACAAGTGTAATCATGCTAATGACAGAAATCATAACCCAACACAGATGTGACAAATAGACCTAATATAACAGATGTATATTCTATTACATTTGTGCTAAAAGGGAAGATTTCTTCAAGATGAAAACACTGAAATGAGCTCTTGGCTCATTACATGACAACCTGGAAAGATCCTTGTGAATCAGCATCTCTTTGGTGCCCCTGGTAACCACCCACAACCTGCATGGAGCAGGACTGCCTTTCCTTAGTTTTCCTGGAGAGTGGTTCTGCATGGCAGCTGTGAGGCACCAAAGGCAAGGCTGTTCTTATTTAGCACTTCCACTTTCTTGCCTGCCATAATAATTTAAACATGGATTCAGAAAGCTGCTCTGGCTCATCAATTCAACAAGGCAGGCAGGAAGGCACGTTTGAAATCCTTCTGAAACAAGGGCTAAGTCACTGCTCCAGAGCCAATAAAATCAATGTCTTCTGTGGAGTTTGGATCAAAGCAAAAGCTGGTGTGGTTGGGGATTTTTCTCCCCACCTGCTGCATCCAGGCATCCTGATGCTCCCCATGCAGATCAGGCAAGTCTCTCTCCCTTTTGAGCCATGTCTTGATGGCACAGAAACTAAAGCAAGCATCCTTTAGCTGTGAGGGCTCACATGCACTAATGGATCAAAACATGGCAAGGGTTTGATTGCAGGCACCAACATGAACCACTCCTCCAAACAGAGAGTGAACAAATGCTGGTAATTGAAATTTGGCTGTTAAAATGCAATTCTTCAAGTAGAATAATTTTAAATGTGGGCAGTTCATCAGATTTGCTAGATGGTATATTTTTTTTTTCTTTTTTACTAGGGTTATCTTTCTTTTTGTTTTTGGCTTGGTTTTTTTTATGTGTGTGTGTTTTGGGGGGTGGGTTGGGCATTTTTTTGTTTGTTTGGGGTTTTTGGGGGGTTTTTTTGGATGGATTTTGTATATGTTCTATAATAGAGATGGTTCAATTGAACCTAGTTTCCTCCATCACACATTATTGCAATAGTAGATACATATAAGTAGGAGTTTAGATCATGAGTACAGCGGTGACAGTGGCAAACAGAACAACTCATGTTGTGGACATTAGCAAAGGCAACCTAAGTTTTAATTTTCCATTGGTTTCTTCCCCAACAACCTTTAAAAGTTTGAAATGCATTTAGTCTTAGTCATCACACTGGCTGAGGAAAAAGCAAGATTTCAGAGCAAGATTTAATTAGCTGTCTCCTAAACATGAGACAGAATTTTACTTAGGTTTGGGGTAATTTTACATTCCTTTCTAACTTCACATCCCCAAAAGACAGTATTTTTCAACAAACCTCTTTTCAAGCCTTGATTTATTTATGTAGATAATAAATGGTTGTGAGGTAGTTATTCTATTCTTCCTTTGATCCACTATTAAAAGTGTCATTATTTACACGACTTTGATCACATATGTGAGAGTAAATTTAGGACAAAGAGCATTTAAAACAAAAGATAGGACCAAAGATAGCCAGCTGTATTTTCTTGAAAGAGACAAGATATCATCTATTAGATTTTTCTGTTCTGTGAAAAGTTCTCCAGACCCATTTATTGAAGGTAACTCAGATCATTTCTGCAGCTAGTATCAAGGAGAGAGTAAAATATCCAGATCAAGATGCTGACTCAGCACTTGTTCAGTCTCTTTGAATGACTCCTCAGAGATGCCTTCATCTCTCCCCATGCCGAAATGCTGATGAATTTGCACTGCTGGTGTCTGCTCTTATCCTTCTCTGGCCACAATGCAGGAGAAAAGGAGAAAAGGTGCTGGCCCATGGGTATGGCCTGGCACACAGGAAGGATGGCAGGGCAGTGTCAGCCCCTCTATATTGCACTCCTCAGAAAATTATTCCACTAACTCTGTGTTTAAAGGGAATTTGGCAGGTAGAGGTATGCAAGTCTGTGCACTGGTCTTTTATGTGGCTGCTTGGTATGTGTCTCCATCTCCAGCTTTATGAAAGTACTTCTTTTTTAAGAGCTGTCACTCTCCTATTTTATATAGGAAAATATTGGTTTAAAGAGAGAGATATGAGCAGTCCATGAATTTTCTCATTGTTTCAAATGGTTTTCCATAATTTCTTAAGAAAGAATTACTGGTCCATAATCGCCAAGGCCAGTACTGTAGGGATTTTTTGTTTGGGCTTTCTTTTTCTATGAATAAGTGTTTGGCATTTGCCAGTCCTCTGGGATGTAATATTAAAGTCTGTACCAAGTTGATAGAAAAACTCTTAGAGCACAGATTAGCACAGTTTAGGAAATGGACAGAAAGTGTGTGTCGTGTCCAACAGTTTGACAAGTATCTTCTCTTGATATCTTTAACCTCCAATAGTTAGTTAGTTCTCCTTTCCATAAGGAGAAACACTGGACAAAACTCTTTTTTTCATCTTCTGGTGAAAATGGAAGTGTGAAAATGGCCCAGCTCCTGTGCTGTGTTCACATTACCTCTGACTATCCTACTTGTTCTCAGGCTCCCCAGCTGATCTCATCTTTGATTCTGCTTCCAATTTTCAGAAGAACCCTGCTCACTGAGGTCAAGAGAAGTGACTGTAGCAAACTCAACACAGCTCAGACCTGCATTGTGCAGAACTGGAATGGATCCCTTTGGACATAGTCTTTGTCCCCTTCCTGAAGAGCAAGAGTAGAGATTCATTTCACAAACAAGTCTTAGGAAAGGGAAGGAAAACAGTTCTCTTTTATTATTCCATTTTATTAAAGCTTCTCCCCAAAAAGAGAGGGAGAAGAGCTGTGTGTCTTCAGAGTCATCTGTGCCCTCAATACATTCAACATTTGCACTAAAATGGTGAAAAGAGTGAAAAGGGCATTGGGTCATACTGTACTACTCATATTTTATTCATGCTTTAAATTACAAGTTTAAATGAGAAATATCAAATATAAATCTTGACAGATGCTTACTAATGTTTTCTTTATTCATCTGTATGAAAATGTAACAAACACTTCAGTCTGAAAGCTTATTTCTTTTTTTTCCTGAAAAATTAACAGAACTCTTCCTGTTTGTTCACAGCAATAAAGAAATTACGTACATATGCATAATTAGCTGCAATTTAAATATAGAAACATTGGATACATGGAGGAAAATATTCCCAAATGTGCCTATTTCTGGATTTCAGTGGGTGTTTAGGTTATTCTGATAGAAATTACATTAAAATGAGAGCATATATATAGAATTTTGTTAATTCTAATGCAGTTACTTGACTTGTATAATGGTGCATAATTATGTAATTTGGGTAAATATCCTTAGTACTTGCGCTGTGGAACTATCTGAGAAGATGCTATTGAGAAATGCCAGCACATTGTGGTGGCATGCACGGGCTGGCTGAAGTAAGGCAATCACAAAAGCTCCTCTCTGTTCCATTTCTCACAGGAATTGTGACTTGCTCACTGCACTGCAGTCACCCTTGCCTTGCTGCCTTACTTACATCCATGTTTACATTTCTTTCATATCCACTGGCTTCTTCATATGTGTTTCACTACTAATTATTTTCCTCTACCAAAGAAGTAAAACATTGCTGGCACTTCTGATCTTATCTAACCATACACAGTGAGCCTTTCATTTTCCAAGGGTTCCCATTCATTTTCTGGGTGACCATTCAGCATGAGAAAAGAGACCAAAACCAGCAGTGACTTCTGACCTTGGTCTCAATTCAATAAAGCACCAAAATTGCCCTTTCACTACAAAGACACCACATTGGCTGCAGGTATCAAGACACTGGGAGGCTGGAAGATGTAAGAGATGGCCATGGGCTACCCTGTGCCAGGCACAGACATTTCCAGGCAAAGGGAAGAGCAGCAGAGAGGAGCAAACCCCCATTCCCTGCTCCCTGCACTTCTTGGGGGTGAAAGATCAGCAGAGAAGCAATGAAGCTGAGCAAGGAAAATGGGAAAGGAAAAAGGTGCTGGTTTAATGTTTTTAATGTTGTTTATCCCTACTCTTATGTATTTAATTGGCAACAAATTAAAAATTATTTTCCCCTAGTCAAGTCCTTTTTTCTGTCCCCATCCCACTGCAGGGAGTGAAGTGAGCAGCTGGTTGAGAGCTTGGCTGTTAGCCGTGGCTAAGCCTCAGCAAAAAGATTTTGTTTGGATGTTTGTGTTCTAAATCACTCAGACCTAAGAGAATTTCCATCAAGCCCACAATTTCAGAAACAAGACTCAAGTCCTACCTGGGCTCTGCTCTCCTCCTATTCCTGTTCCAACATCTCAACAATCCATTTAGATGCAACAGCTAAGCAAAGCATTTGAGCAGAATTTAGGCATTAATGATTCGAAACCTTCTTCATTTTCACAGCTGAAATACTGGTTCAGTTCTCTTTCTGCCGGTTCCTGGGAGGCCTCCAGAAGTGTGCCACATTATTCTTACTTAGCTTGCTTTCTCAGAGTACTAAACTGGCCTGTATTTCCAGCTCAGGCATAGTTTAACAGACCTTCTCTGAGTATCTCCCAAGAGAGGAGGAAGGTAGGCACTCACACACACACACAGAATCAGGAGAAATCTGCAGTGAGACAGAATTAATCATTGAACAGCTGCTAACAGGACCATTTGTTGGAAGATCTAAGACTGCTTTTCTTGAGTAAGAAATGTTACTGCTGCACTTCCAGGGACTGCTGCTGTTCTTGGGGAGAGGGGATCTGGGTTCCCAGATCTCCAGTTTGGGGCCTTTAGCTCTAAAAAAATGCAACTTTTAGTTTGATACTCTGCTCTGCAACTAATTGCAAATCTCACTAAAGGGAAAAAGGCTTTGCTATGTCCTATCATTTTGAAGGGAATGGGCATTGTGATAGTCAGTGACCTCTTAAAGTGAACACATTCACCCTTGTTCTGAAACTCTTTAACATTCCAGGCATACAGGGAGAGCTAAAATCTGTATTTTTTTATCTGCTTTTGCTGGGGACAGTTCTGCACCCACAGATATTCACAATGTGTTAGATGAATTTGCTCAGTATTCTCCCAACTCAGAAGTCCCAGTGTCCTTCTAATGTCTGCAGATATTCTTGCAAAGAATGTCATTACCCAATCTGACAAGTTCATGCAGCAAGCATGCACTGAGTACACTTTAATACAAGCACTGTTTATTGAACTTTGTCAAATACCAGTCATTATTAGTGTCCTGGGTTGACTATATGATGCTTTTATCCCCAGTTGTCTCATTCTGTTTATGTTGAATAATAAGTTTTGCACCTTTAAGAGTGTTCCAGAGAGTGAAGGGGGGGAGAGAAGAAGCAGCAGGTTTTTTTTCAGACACTGCACTCACTCCTCCACATTCCTGCTCCGGGACTGTTGTTGTCTGCGGATGGACAGACAGCGAGACAGAGCTCTCTTTTGCTTTTAGTTAGTTTAAGCTAGCTGAGGCAAAGAAGTTCCCTGGACTTTTGTTTTTTTCCCTTTTCCTTGGACCTGTTTAAACCTGCTCTGGACTGAACACCCAGGGGAGCACCGGCAGCTGCACCTGTGGCCCACCAGGCCGGGCCTGGCCTGCGACATTTCCAGCACCGGAGGGACTGACCAGAGACTGAGTGAGCTGAGCCACAACCCGGGGAGGGACTTTCTCACTTTGTCATCTCTTTTGGAGCAGCAAGGGGTTTTATTGTTTGATATCGTTTAGGTTTTATTGTTTAATAAACAGTTTTTTTCCACCTTTCTCCAAAGACGTATTTTCTCTTGGACGAGTTAGGAGGAGGGGCCGATTGGATCTGCTTTCCTACCAGAGCTCCTGTGAGAGATTCTCTCCCAAATTTGCTCTAAACCTAGACAAATACAATTAGAAAGAAAGTAACAGCTACTTCAAATCAGCTTCATACTTTAGTTATAGGTTTCTAATATATCTTTAATTACAGTGATTACAAGCCTTTATAAATTATCAGCTGAGTCTTTGCCTTCATCTCCATCTGCTTTAATTTATTGTTCCTAAAAAGAGGATAATTATCATTTGCAACCAACTGCTCCTTAAACACACTCGAGAAAAGAGATTTGTTCCTGAAGCTCTTTCTCAGTCGTTTCTCCCTTTATCTTTTTTTAAACAAGCACATTTCATGTGGTTTCTCTTTTTGGCCAACAGACAGACCAGTCTTACAGACTCCCTAACTGGCCACCACAAGTTTCTGAGTTTAGAAGGGCTTCCAGTGGACGCCAGGAACATGCTCATGAGGACCAGGGTGGCCACCCATGCCCTGGCCCCTGTCTGTACAAGAGTCACAGTCTGCCAAGGATGGCAGCTGCAGTGAGTCCCTGCCCCAGAATGGGAGAGAGCCTTGCACTCATCCAGTCAAGCAGAAGGGTCCCTGCAACTGCAAGGAGGGAAATGTGAGCAAGAATTAAATGATATGGCAAAAAGTCAGAGAGTGTAAGAAGGAGATGTTTACTTGTCTTTGTTTTTGGGGTTTTTTTGTCAGTCTTCTGGTCTGTTCTGTTGAAATACAACAGCCAGTAATAACATGCATATAGATATGTGTGTGTGTGTGTGTTTGTGTGTGTGTCTGTGTGTCTGTGTGTGTGTTTCATCAGTTCTGTACTTAATCAAAAAGGAGAGACTTAGGCCCAGGGTCCCAAAAGATGCAAAGCTTAACTGCAGGAAGCTCCTCTCCACAATTTTAGGTGACAGGGGAGTGTTGTGCTCTCACACGGGCCAAGAGCTGACACAAACAGGCTGAGTGTGGTGACCTACAGATGACAGACATTGGCATGAGCCTTACGTGGGCTGTGGACCAACACCTGAAGGGACAGCACATCTGGAATAATCACAGAGGGACAGCAGGATATCAGCATGGCCAGAGGGAATGGGGGCCAGTGCTGGCCCATGGCTATAATGGCCCTCAGGGCTGGTGACCAGGGCAGTGCTGGATGTCACGTGGATGTCTGACAGCATGTAGCATCTGAGCTGGCCCCATCATGGGCTGGAGGCAAGCCAGTGCCCAAAGGTCAGCACTGGAAAGAGCATCACAAAGAGTCATGGAACAGATCAGAGAGGCTGGCCTCAGGTAATGGGCGTGCCTGAGTGTGTGAAAAGCTGCTTCTCTCAGAGCCTCTCTCTTGCTTGCTCTGCTAAATTAGACCCAGCTTTGCAGCATTACATCATCTGGTGTTCCTTTTCCTCCCATTAAGATTAGGTAAATCACATCATAATGAATTGCAAATTTGGAATGTTCATTAGAAAAAGACCCAGGAATATTTTATCTTTGTCGCAGTAACAACCCTAAAAGAAAAAGCTGCTGGAAAATTCTTATTACAATTTTGAACTTATATCAGCACAAAGGAACCAAGAGAAATCTGAAATAGCTGTAGATAAGATCTTATTTAGAAAAGCAGGGCCATGGTACAAGGAACAGAGCCATCAGAGTAACAGGCAATGCTTCTCATGAAGTTTTGTTGACACAAACAGGACTGCTGTGAGTGAACTAAGGAGACTGGTAATGAATCAAGCTAAATGTAGCATTCTAAATTCAGTGCTCTGTAAGAATTAGAGGTAGGTAACAGACAGCAAGACTGTAGAATCTGTCCATTAGAGACAGCTTTGGCAGAGGACAGATAAAATAGCACTGTAAAATACTGCACTTTCAACAGCAGACTAAAATCCATGGTTGCTTTTGGGCAGAACACTGTTGCTGCCTTTGGCTTGCAGTTGATGTTGGTCAGCAAACCCACAGATGCTTGATTGAATTTATCCCTTTGTTAAATTCATAGGAAATTGTGCAGACAACCTAGATGTCCTTTATTAGCAGAGTCTTAATGATTCATCCATGTATCAAGGAGAAAAAAGGAAGGTAAAGAGCATCATTTTCTCATAAACATGCAGGATAATCACACAGAAGAAAGCTGCATTGACTCTTCTCTTTGGTTTTTAATGCTCCCCCATCCTTTTCAAGTGGATTTCTGAAACAATAGGAGTCGATCTAGTGCTAAGGGAAATATTTAACTATTTCAAGACTTTTTTCATCTCAGGCTCATACCTCTGAGATCAGTAGTGCTTATAATGTGCTATCAGATTACTCAGCAGTACAAAGAAGATCCGGGGCAGACACAGGCAGATGGTCATATTTCTGTTGAATAACCTCCACAAACAGCAAGGGATTTATTCCAGTTTATGGAATAAGGAGCAGTGGCTGCAGAGGACAGCTGAAACCTGATCTTGTGTAAAGCTTCTCAGTATGAAGTTAGCCCGTCCAATTTTTCTGGAACAAAATCTGAATCCACATGGTGACTTCATATCATGTCAACCCACTTCATTTTGAGTCCAGTATTAGGAGCTCAGAGCCAGACATACATGCCATGAGCCAAGGTCAAAGGAAGTCCCTTCACAGGACCAGAAAGGTTAAATCACTTCTGAATTCACCTGAACTCTTTAGAGAGTGTTTTCTGTTGACTCCAGGAGAGTTATACTAACACCAACCAAGGCTTAGTTAAAAGTTAAAGAAGTTTCTGATATTTTAGCACTGAAAATAACTAAGTTTTCTGATGTGCAACCAAGATTTCTGATGTGCACCATGCAGTATGAGTATTGCTGCAGCAGCAACAGCAAGGACTCAATAGCCTGGACAGAAATGTAAGCTATAATGTCCTCTGCATCCTCACACTGTGACTGCAGGCTGGAGCAC
The DNA here is from genome assembly GCF_037042795.1 of Molothrus aeneus. Taxonomy (NCBI): domain Eukaryota; kingdom Metazoa; phylum Chordata; class Aves; order Passeriformes; family Icteridae; genus Molothrus; species Molothrus aeneus. The sequence continues at coordinate 90,645,008 of NC_089648.1, read as the reverse complement.
TGAACTACACAGCTCAGGCTGACATCTTGCAAGTCTCCACTGTGGTCTCCTTGCATGCTTGCTTGTGCATGCTGTTACATGTGGCACTGTGCTCATTTTGCAGGACTGGTGGCAAAAAAGGAACATGCTGGAGTCACTCAAGCCTAGAAGACGACCTTTAGTATTTAATTACAATGTTGTGAGTGAACACCATTCTTGTGTTCAGTGGCCTTCCACATACTTCTGCTTTTAGATTGGTAGTGTAGACCTTAAACCTTTTCATCCCTGGATGATGCAAGTTTGCTTGAGGGATATATTTCCTTAAACTTGTACATATCTGGGGAGAAATTCAGTTAGCACAGTGCCTCAGAATCTCATGTTTCTCTATAATCCAAATTTGTTCATTTTAAGAGGAAAAACAAAGACATAACTGTTGCATAACACCCATGCCAGTGTGATTTTCATCACCCCTGCAGATGATCCAAGCTGCACAGCAAGCATTTTGCAGGGCTCTTTAACAGCAAACATAACTCAGTTCTTTAGATTTTGCCTTACTTTTCTCATTACCTTCTTGCAGGAGGCTTTTTTCTGGCTCCAGGGAGAGCAGAGATCAATAACACAAATCTAATATTAGAAACATCTGCAGAAGAGCAGGATCCATGGGTGTGCTCCTGGCATGCCATGTCCCCCCCAGCAACCGTGCCAGGATGTGACCCTGGACCACCCCAGCCACACACCAGGGGATATGAACACCCCAGCACCCGCTCCCTGCTTGCAATAACTGTATCCCCTGCAAGTAATTGGAAGAAGGAAAGGTGTAGAATAATGTCTACATGATTATTTTCATCCACTGGTATCTGAAGGGAAGATTAAAATTATTCTCAGAGTTGAGAATAATATTGTTGCAAGGCCTAAGGAGCTACAGGAGTTTGAAAATAGGCTGGATATTGCTTTTTCTTCAGTACTGGGCTCAACTGGAAGACAGTTTGCAAGTCTGACAACAGGAGATGGCAGTTTGCTACACAGCCCTGGAATGGTATGGTTCTCACAGAGCAGCACCATTACCAGCACCCTCATCCTGCAGTACATGGCCAGGTATGCTTAGAATTTCATGGGTTTAATATCCATCCACACAGATCTTCGAGAGGAGACTTATGCTCCTGCCTACAAGCTTCTCACTTCTGCCAAGATCTAGAGAACTGCATTTTCAAGTAAGACCATTTGTTAATGAAATGCAAAAATAGCTAAAAATTTGGCTTCTTTTAGCTCTTGTTTCCCAGCGGGAAAGACTGCATAGAGTTCTGTAATAGCTGTCTAATGGCATGAAAAAAAAACAGTATCCAGATGTAGCAGGGTTATTTTTTAGTTTTTCCAGTTTTCTACAAGACATTATCTTCCACAGCACCCTTCTTAACTCTTTAGCAACATAATACTCTCTTTGCAGCTTGTTCAGCTCTCTTTCCAATGCTTAAATATGATTTCAAAAATAACTCTTTCAGAAGCCACACAATAGCATTTCAAGTCAGGTAATCAGAGTTTGACTTAAGGCAAATGGGTAATGAAATTATATCCAGTATTGTACAGTAACCAAAAATAAATTGAGAAGAGAGTCCTCTTGTAGGCTGTGGCTCAGCACCAGATATTGCTGCTCCCAGAGGAGGTTGTTTGGGATGGAAAGCAAAATCTTTCCCTTCTCATACACCAATTTAATCCCAGAATGCCAAGGTTTTTCCATAGAGACCACATCAATACCTCCCACAGTAGGCTTCTGGGGAAGTGGTGAGGGAGAGGATTTGACTTCAAGTGCCAATTTCAAGTTAAAATGGACACATAACTTACAGAAATAATTAGACCTGAGTTGCTTCTAGGAATAATGCCTCCAATTAGTGAAAACTTACTGGCTGGAAAGAAATTGTCTAAAAAAACATAAGCTAGGAGTGTCAGGGAGTCTGAAAGGAAGCTGTATAATGACAGTAGCCAGTTAGTGGAGAAAAGGAGGCCAGCTCCTCGCTTCCCAAGCTCTTTTTATTTGAAGTCAGGAATGACAGACAAGTTCAAAGACTAAGGTGCAATTGAAACAATCTCAAGGAAGACTCTATAGCAAATAAACCTACCTTCCCATTATCAGCACCCAGCATGAGACTGGAGGAGTAAAGGTGAAAGAAACTAAATAATATGCTTCAACCTAAGGCAAGAGTAAAAACCTCTATGAGACTGAAACGTGCATCTCCCTTATATCCATCCATATGCACAAGGATTGGATATATTAATATCAATTTACTGTATTTTTTCCATCAGATACAGAGAGGGTAGGGCAAATATTGCCTTCTTTTCATAAATTGGATATAACCCAGTATTATAGGAAGAGCCTTGAAATATAGTGAAGTGCATTCGATTTCCAAATCTCTATTACAGTGGCAATAAAATTAAAGAAAGCAGAGGCAGAAGTGCCTGTATGCAAATTGATGCCTTGTAAAATTGGACGTTTTTAAAATGTATTTCTAAAATGCAGAGCAATAAACCCATGCTCGCATTATCATCACTGCTCAGGCATTTAAAGATTTGCTAGACACATTCACCATGCCTGCATCCCGCTCCTTTTTTCCCCAGTACAATCTCATTAAAAGAACAGCAGGATAACCCTTCTGACATGTTCACATAACAACACAGGCAAATAGGTTACTTTGGATTCTCAGGCTGGTTTTCTTAGTGTAAGTATTGTCCATCTTTGCTTTCTCATCTGTGTTTTTAAGAGCATGGATAAGAAGACAACATATACAATGGATCCCTCTCAGTTTGCAAAACTAAAATTATAATCTAAGAAAGTCACAATATAAAACAAATGTCAGTACTGGAGCACAGTACAGATGGAGGCTGAGGGATTTTTCCAGTCCAGGCAACTTACTCTGCACCTTTGGAACAGGCTGCAGAGTAAACTGGGGCCTTGCCCATAAGATTGTCAGACTTGCCAAGAAGGAGAAAAAGCTGAGGAGCAAACGCTGAGGAGCAAGCTGGAAGTGGATGACGGCATTATTATTAGCCCTTACCTGTGTTCCTACTTTACAAAGGCTGTGCCCCTGCCAGGCTGAGGGAACTGGTGGATGCTGTCCCAGTCTTGAGGTGGGTTCTTGGATCTGGATGACCCACAAAGTGCTCCACAACTTACTGACCCTGTATGTCTTGGAAGATGATTGTTGACTGATGCTTTGTTACTGTCTTGTTGGGTTTCTGAGAGAATGGGGTGGGGGATGAGAGGCAGAGTGAGGCTTTGTGCCTTGGAATGGCTGGCAGGTAGTTGTAGGGAGAGAGCATCCCCTAATCCTGCCAGCAGAGCCAGGCAGTGTCCTTTTGACTGGAGGCCAGAGCACGTTTCTCAAATGGTGGTCTGCCCACTAGGCTGCTCATTTCTGGCCAGTGCACATGGGGACAGACACTTCTGCCAGACAGACAGACTTGTATGGACACAATCATGACCTGATCTGCAGAAGGGAGGCCACTGTAATTTCCTTCATGCTATTGTTACACCAGAGGAAAGGGATTCTCCCTCTGTCAACTTCTGAGTTGGGACCCATGCCTGGAGCACTCAGAGGCTCTGTGAGCACCATGTTCCTGATATACAGCACATTCTAATGGACACAGAAAGCTTCACAGGGCACAGACAGTGCTTTTGTTTTACAAAGAGGATGCAGAGGCATGGGCAGTCACATAGAAGTCCCCAGTTCTCCTGATTTCTAGATTGTAGCTTTATCCAACTCACTATCTTCAGGAAGCTGTTGCTTTTAGTCGGCGTTGTGCCAGAGCCACCAAGCCTTAAGGTCTTGAATGCCCAGCAAAAAAATAATCTGCAGCCCAGAGATGTCCCAGAGCTTTAAGCCATACAAGCTGAGCTCCTGATTCACCTGCTGGGCAACCTGCCAGTAATTGATCTGCAGCACTTCATCTTGCTGCAAGATGATATCCCTGTCAGCTTGTGATATTACTGAATTCTTAACGATATTAAAGAATTTATGTGACCAGCACTAAAGGTTTTTAATTTTTCTTTTACTTTAGAAAAATCACTTCTGCTACAGAGAACTTCATCATAACTGCCACAGGGAGGGAAATGAAAATGAGGATTAGCCAGCAGATAGCATCTGTAGGTCGTATCTGAGGACGAGGAAGGGAGCAGGGTCATTTTAATTCCAGAAGCAATTTGGTTGCTGAAGCTTGTCTCCATTTACATTTAAGTGGTTATTGCATCCTGCTTATGTACTTATGTCCATTGTGTAAGTTCATAAACAACTTTTTGCTTTTTTAATCAAATATATCTAGAACATTTTCCCTCTGTTGTCTGTCCCATAACTTAAGCTTCAGCATTGTTCAGGAGACTTATTTTCTGCTGACTAGATTTTTTTCAGGTCTTTCTGCCACATCTTTTTTCAGCTTTTCAAGAAAATGGTCACCTTTCTTTTTAAAGGATTCTGAAGTCTTTCATGGGCATCCAAAAAAGAATGAGTTTCTCTCTTCTAATTTTCCATTGACATCCAAAAAAGAAAGCGTTTCTCTCTTCTTTGCAGTACAAAAGCATTAGAGGTTTTTTCAGTCTTCTAGAGGGTGAAGGTCTCAAAACAAATATAAAGTTATTTTCCTTAACAGTCTTACAAGCTTAACATCAATGCTTTCCGTGTAACAGCTCTCACCGGAACAAATTCATATAATCCCTGTACCTCAGAAAGATATTTTGCAATTACTCCAAAATATTTTTGTGAGAAACTCAGGAAGTTTTAGTGCATTGCTTAGAAGTTAACATCTGCGATTTCCTACTGAGTTCTGAGATTTAAATCAATTAGCAGTAATTGGAACTGTTTACAGAGGCCTTCCAAGTGGAACAAGCATATGTTGGAATTTGAAACTAAATATTTAAGTCCCTGTACCAAGTGACTATCCTGCAAAGTTTAAAAATATTTTGACCGAATGTGTTGGTTTTTTTTAGTAACTTGTTCTTAGCAGAAACTATTTCTAGTGTTTTTTAAACAAAAACTAAAATCACAAGGTTTGGAGGAAAAAAAGTTATTTTCATTTTATTTTTATGTTCTCTACTTCTCAACATGTAAATGATTGTGCTGCACTAAAATCTCATGAGCCTGAAAGAGCATCAATTAACTCATTAATTGTAACAAAACAGCTAAACTTGCATGGAGTACTCTTGAAAATTTTCTCCTGTATATAAGTGTAATAAGCCTACCACATCAAATGACCTTCAGAAGTGTTGTGTGCAGTTTTCTTAAGGTATAAAAGGGATCAGTGACAGCAGTAGTTAGTTGTGCAGGACTGTACAGTGCAGTTTTGAACAAACCTGCTGATTTTTCAGTATGGAGAAGGTACTAATTCAAGAAGTTAACTGGGAGTTTGCTGTACCACTTCCCCAGAAGTGAATTCCCCAATTGCTCCCAAGCTACTGCACCACGATGAGAGAAGGAACAATACATTCCCAAGATTTTCATGGTTTGAGAGCTTTCTAAACCTTCAAATGAGAAAGGAAAGTGGATGGATCAGAGGCTGTAGTCCCAGTTTTTAAGTGGATTTACTAGTGCTAGCACTTCTGGAAGCTGTCTTTATGGAGGAGGCCTAAAACAGGTGCCAACCTACTGCAGATGCCTCAGCACCTTCCCCTTATGGGACAGGGAGTTCTGAGAAGCTGTGAGACACAGAAGCTGAGATGCACTAGGTGATGCTGAGGAGCAGTTTCACCTCTACAGTGAAGGGTTTGCAGGACTGTGACTGCAGATGTAAAAATGACTATTGCATATTAGAACTGAAGCAGAAAAGATTAGTACAAATGCTTATTTCCATACTGTTATGTTGTCAGGGAAATCCATAACAAACACGACCATTATTGGAGAAAGCCAATTCAGTGGAGAAATGCTTTTAAAAAGTTGAAAGTCAATGGGAGACACAATTATATTTTATTCAGGTCAATAGGCACTTTCACTGAAGAGGACAATTATTGAATAGCAAACAAGAAGATGCAAAGCCATAATTACTCAGTAATGAACCAAGCCTGGAGGTGGCTTAGCAACTATAACCTGGGAACAACCTCATCAGCCATCTGCCAGTAACTTTTTAAAGCTAAATGAATGTTTACATGAAGAAAAGTGGGAGCAGTGGTGGGGGGCGGTGAGGAGGAGGAACGGGGTCTGTTGGGGGGGTGGGTCGAAATGCACACCACACAACTTCTTTGTGGATATTCAAAGAGTGCTCTATGTCCCCACTGCTCCCTTTGCAAGTCTCTTTCCCAGGGGCTGGGGCATGGGGGCTGAGAAAGTCACTGATCCCCATAATGCCTTTGCAAAAGATACAGAGGTAACCACTGACAGGCTCCAGCAGGGCCACCATCCAGGCCTTTCTCTTGCTGTTGCCACCAAGACATTTTCATAGCTTCTTCTCTTTCATAGCTTCTTTGAAAAGCAGGAGCCTGCTAGATGCCATTTCCCCACATTTTCAGCCAGGTGCCTTTCCTCAGCTGGTTGTTGCATGTCCTGTTTCTCCCCTTCAGCCCTCTGTGTCCTTTAGCCATCCCACCAGCACCCTTGCCTCTCCACCCAAGAATTTCACTTCTCTGTGTTGAACCTCATGATGTTCCTGCCAGCCCATTTCTGCAGCCTATCCAGCTCCTTCCAAATGTGAATGTTGGCAGCACCAACATCTGGCACACCACACACTGCACCCATTTTTGTGTCATCTTCATCCCCCTGACTCATCTCACCTGAGGGGAAGCCAAAGCTGGGGTCCAGCCTGGAGTCCCTCTCCCAGCTCTGCCCTGGGGAGCAGCCAGGTTCCAGCAGCCCCATGTCTCTGCTGCTTGGGCTCTCTCCAGTGCAGAGGTGGATGGAGGAGACTGTGCTCCAGAAGGCTGTGTCCCTGCCCCACCAGGAACCTGAGAGCCACTATTTATTTTGCCTTGTGTAACTTGGGTCGTTTTAATCCTGCCTGCCTTGCACAGCATATGGATGAAGGCTGTTTGTGCAATTATCTTTCCATAACCTGATTCTGCAGAACGTGGTTCTAATCTACATCTGTATCTCCTTTCCACTGCTCTGACATTGCAAAAAGGCACTTAAATCCACTTCAAGAACCTTTGATCCAGAAAATGTCATAAAGCAAGTGAAAATTACTATTACAGCCTTCCAGAATTCCGTATTTCCTTTAACTGTAGTTGTTCCTTGTTCTTTCTTCTCAAACATTGTTTTGTGACTTATTTTTATCCTAGCCAATCTCATCTTATCCTCCACAAGCTTTCTGCATATAAGGCAGGTGATGCAAATTTAGAAATGCTTCCTTCCAAAATTTGTCACAGTCCAATTCTTTCCCTATGCTTTCCATTTTAAGCCCAAAATACCTCTAATTTGAGGAGCCGAGTCTGTGATGATTGTGGCGATGACAGACCAGAACAACTGATGTTTTTGGGGTTTTTTTTGTCCTGACATCTCACTCCATTCTGATTTAAGAAAGGCATTCAAATTGCCTTGACATATTTACTTTGATTCCAGCTTCACTGTCTTTAGATTAATATACTAATACTGAAACATTTTACAATAATTCCTAAGTCTTTATTTTCTGTTGAACAACATGGGCCTCATATTAAACAGTTTCAAGTGTATTTGAGAGACGAAAGGTGACAGAACTGGTAATTACCTCATTTCTCATTAAAGATGACTTAGTACCCCAGGGACCTATATTAGAATAAATATTCTATCTCCTGTTTATTAACCTTTGTTCTTGAAAATGGTGAATGAGTGCTGATAAAACTGTTGTTATTGCAACTGCCTCAGGAGCTGCCACCCAGTCTCTAATATAATTTGGAGTCACCTTACCAAGAACAAATTGAACTTGACTATATTATGCTCCAGACTATCTTTATTTCTGACAAGTCCTTTGAGCCTAAATATACAGATATTATTACCTGATGTTTCACTATCTGAGTGGAATCTACTAACTCTCGCATAGTTTTATATATACTAAGATAGCATTTATAACATATAGCACATATAACTTATATAGCACACATAACTTATATAGCACACATATATATATACACATATATATGGCATAGATAAGATTTAAAGCATATAAAATATGTATATGCTGTAGGGAATCAAGTGCAGAAATACATGGAGTCCCTAAGTTACCTGGGATATTGGTTTTTTTTTTGAGGGTAAACTCTCTTTTGTTAAGGAACACAAGCTTTCCTATGCTGTATGAGAGCTGTCACCTGTCTTGTTTTCAACAGAAGTCAGAACATTCAAAAGAAAGTTCCTAAAATCCTTAATTTGGCTGCTAGAGTGCAACTTATTTGCTTATATACAAGACATGTGTCCTGAAACAGAGTTTATACTGCTTCAGTAACTGATTATTTAAAATCTGGCAATTTCCCTTTAATGCCAGTACTAATGAAGTATTATTATTTCAGCTGCACAACCTTTAACAAAACAGAACAAACAATGAGGAAATAAAATAAGCATTGGTTTAATAACAAATCAGGACTGTGCCTTGATGGAGAACAGTCAGTTGTGGAGTAGCTGAGTGTAACCATGCAATTTTGGGCAAGTTTGGTAAGACTAAGTTGAGTAAGAAACAAGGTAGCAGAAATCAAGAGGTCTAAGCTTTTAATGTGCTCAATTACCATTTCCAAAGAAAAGTAACCCAACAGGATTTATTACCCTTGTGCATATTAATATTTTCAGTCTCAGTGACTAGACAAGTTAGTCCTTCATAGTTCTACCATATATTACTTCACATAAAACTTCAAAAATTTTTCCTACCAAAAAAAGTAACAAATTGGGTGTCCTGTAAGAATTTCAAAACCATCAAAAATACTTAGTGCTGAATTCAAATATCCTGCTATGGATACCTATCATGGATACTGAAATTATTTTAGCCATTTGCTGTCTAACATGCCTCAGCCATGGACACCAGACAGTGGATGTTCTGAATCACTCAAACTTCTAAATAGTGCATAGAGGGGGGGATAGAATGTGGCTCTCTAATGCTCAGCCTCTACCAAAACTAATGGATCTGGACAACTGGAAGTTTTCACTGGCACTAAAAAAACCCTGGAGAAAAAAAAAATCTGGTATTTATATAGCCTCTTATTTTTTTGCTATAAAGATCCCCAAGAATAATGACAACGATTTTTGATAAGAACTGGAAGATATACTTAGAAGCTAGCTACACTGATTGCTTTTTAACCTTTTAACTTCCCTGCCTGATGGTCACACTGACAGGTTTGACACTTTATTTAGTGGGGATTGGTATTAATATCATCTTGGCTAGACATTTGACACCTACTTCACCTTATTATTTTCCTATGCATCTCCTCCAAGGGCTGATACATTTTCAATAACATTTATTGCTAGGAGAAGCCACTGGAGCACAGAATGACAGATGAGAATATGAAGACTTCTATCTGTTATCAAGCTCAGTACTCGTGAGTGATGTGGGAAGCCACACCACAGGCAGGCAGCCAGGACATTTCCTAAAGTCCCTCAAAATTATACATGTTATTGAGTTTGGAAGAGAGTGCTCAGCTGCCCTACTAACTGAAGATTGCACAGGGAGAATCAAAACACAGTGAGTCCTTCATTTCTCTGCTTGAGAGCCCTGGTCAGTTAAGACTGCAGAATCTCAGTTTTACTGTGTATGACAGGTATGCCACTGAAATGTGCTCAGTATGATTTCAAGTGGAAAAAAACAACACAGTGGGAAATACATGGCAAGAGAAGAAAGTCCATGTCTCAGCTTTTATAGAAAAACATTTCCACTATAGAGAAATAGAGTAGAGAGCTAGAGTCTTTATCATGTTCAGAGTACATTTTACAGTTCTGTGAGAGGTTGAGTGAGCAGCTTTGACAGGTGAGATCATAAAAGGTGCAACTGGATCAGTCCAATTGATACTCAAGGAACAAAGTTCTACTTTTCAGCACCTTCGTCCTCCATTTTTCTCCCCTTCCAGGAAAAACTAAAGCAACTAAACCAAGGTGAATGTCTCCTGCTTTGTGAATTGTAGCAGTGTGCTGTGTGGTCAGAAAGCCATCACAGGGGCATGGAGAAGAGGGCAGAACTACACAGCTGGCACTGAGTCTTTAGATGACACCACTAGGCAGAGTCTTGTCTTAGATATCCCATCCTGGTGATGGGTCTATTCTTCACACACCAATGGTCAGATCTCCTCAGGCAAAAGTAGGATCTGAATCCATGCTTCCTGCAGCCCAGGTAAGTGCCCTGCCCACTTGGTCAGCTTTTAAAACTGGGACTTTCATTTCTTCAGTCCTGTTAAGAAGTAAGCTTAACATTCACTACCACTTTCTTTAAAAAAAAGAAAAAAAAAAAAAAAAAAAGAGCACAGCAGTTGACTCTGGGAAAGGATTCCGAGTTGCTAAGACACAGGAGCCTGTCTCTGAAGCACCTCCTGCTCACCAGATTAGGTGGCTGCTTGCATTTTTCCCATCCCTGGGACCCCCAGGGATGCAGCCCAGTGGGGCTATGCACAATGTGGGCTTAGTAATTCCACAGGGCTTGTCCACCAGTCCCACATGCTGCAGCATTTCACTTTCATTTGTCAAGCTTGCTTTCAGTGTGCCCTCAGCCTTAAAATGGTTGCTAGGGAGTGCTGCTTTTTGCTTGGGAAAACAAAAAGAGGAATGTGAAAAAAGCTGGGTAAATACTTAGGTGCATGCGTTATTACATCTATGCCTTTGTAGTCTTGCTTTGGAGATGGCAGCAATAATTCCCTTTGCTGCTTTAGGAATTAGAAGTCAGAGTAAGATGCTGGCAAATGTTCTGATATAATTGCTGGTAAACTGCTTGTACCCCCAGCCTACCAGGAGCTGCTCATGAATGCAGAAAGAAATGGAGAAAGATAAGCTCAGTCTTATCAGGGGTGTTCACTCTTTCAAAGAGGACTAAAAACACAGCATGGCTCAAGTGCACGGGTGACAAATTCCCACAAGATCACCGAGATTTAGGAATGCTCATCAGTGTCCTGCTAAGAGCCCTGATTGTGGGAAGAGAGGACTTCACCTCCTCACCTCTAGGTGACAACTTCCCCAGTTGCCTATTAGGGCTGTGGCAGCCTTCAGCAAGGAACATCTTGTTTAACCAAATGCTTTAACTCCATCTGAGTTAAAGCAAAATCCAAGTGGGAACATTTATTTACAGCATCCAAAATAGACACTGCAGCAGTAAGGGTTTTAAAGCATAATAAAGAAGGCTATAATCAGCCTACTTACAAGAGAAAATATAAAAGGTCCTTTTTACTCCATCTCCCTCTTATTTGCTGCAGGTAGTCTTCAGACATGTCAGGGACACTATTTCCCTGCATGCCATGTGTCACAGGCTGTACTTGTTAGAGAAAAACCTTTCCTCCACACCACCATCTGTAACTAATCTTCTTTCCAGGGGCTCTGAGCAGATTTATTTTTTCCTTTAGAAACTTTTTGTCTTTCTATCTGAAACTTACTTCCTTTTAACTTAGTCAGCAGATGATCTTGACACTTCTCCAGTTAAATTAAGAAGTCTCACTTCTCTGGAGATGCAAATGTCACTTTGTCAGAGCAGCTGTCATCCCCTGTACTTTACTAGCCAACAAGCACCTTCTTGACTGACTGCCACTTTACCTGCTGAACCTTCCTTCCCTGCTATGGTGACTCAATTGCTTTTCATACAAAAGTGTCTCCAGGCACCGAAGTTTGAATTTAAAATGAGATAGAACATTCATAAATATCCTTGGCACAAACATCCAGTGCAACAAGTGAACACAGTCATTATCATCTCTTGAATGAGATGGTAATGCTGGGCTTAAGGCAAATGAAGGAGACAGAGAGGAAAGCCTTTCTTCCAAACACACATGAAAATATCTCAAAGCATTGACAACAGAAGAGCCTTTGGCACCTGTAACAGATATTTTCCTGGCAAATGTCATATTTCCAATCCACATTAACTCTCTGTGGAACGAGAGGCAAATACAAATTGCAGTTGAAGGGGAAAGTCCAAGCTTTTTTGTATGTACACTTGAATAAGGGTCAATTATTTCAAGAGTCACTCTCAGGACGACCTGTTTTCTTTAGGGCATTCTATGTGTTTCTGGATGGGATGACAAGGAATGACAGAGGAGCTGACAGCTCTATTAGCTGCAGAAACAGGACAGGTGAAAGCTCTTGTATCACCTCTGAATAATGAGCTGGATTTCAGAATGCAGCCCAGATTCTTGCAGGACAAACCATGATGTGACAGATTAGTGGTAGATGAAGCAACACAATCTGAGGACTTCTTTTATATCCAGGGCCTTTACTAATATACCTAACTATAGATAGTGCAAGAAAGGCAGGAAAAGTCCTGCATAAGAGCTGCAGGGTCAGAAGAAAGCAGATTTCAGTGACCTGAAAAAGGTTTCCTGGGCAAACCTTTAAGCAAGATGCTGTGGGTGACATCCCAGTGTTTTCCTTGTGAAAACATCCTAGTGTTTTCCCTGGCCACACTCCAGTCTATTCTGCAGGTCAAGTTGATTATTTCTCACCCTTCCCTCTTGCAGCACAGCTATTGGGTCTGGAGTTAGTAGCTCTAAAGGTGCAGGAGAGAGATTTTGTCCCAGGTTCCACTCCAGAAACCTTCCTTTGTCTCTTTACAATCAAGCAGGACAAGACAGGAGTCCTAGGGAGGAGCCAGGCTGTGTTCCTACACCCTGGCACGGGTGGGGGCAAGCCCATTCAAAAAGGCATTAGAGTGTGATGATCAAATGCAGCTACACAGAGTCCAGGTCAAGGCTGGTGTTTGCCCACAGCCAGGAAGCCCTCTGTTTGGGAATTGCTGACATTCAGTGCATTCAAACCAATGTGGCTTTACCCCTACTAAAACATGCACTTGAATTATAACAAGCAGCTCAGACATAGGTTGCAGCTAGGCTTGGCTAAAACATTGGCTGTTGCTCTTTTTTGTTTCTTCTTGCTCAGTTAGCTGTTGTAGAAATGTGCTTCTTCCAATTTCTTCCAGAGAAATGCTTAACTCATCTTCCCTTTTTTTTTGCCTGTGAAAAAAAAATGTAAATAAAGATTGAAGAAATGGGAAAATTTTTTTAAGTAACAAAACACCAAATCATTTTTGTTTTCATCCTGAGGCGGTATGATGGTATGATTTACTGGGAGGGGAAAAAAAGGGGAGGAAAATTAAAATTGCCAAGAGAATTAACATATTCCAATAGATACTCAGGCTACTAGTTTTGTGGAAAAAAATGGGGAGGTTTTGGGGTGAAGGTTTTTAACCTCTTTTAATTATGTATTCAATAGATGGCAAAAGTCAAGAAGGGATCAGAAACAGGCTCCCTATTATGTGTAAGCATAGAGATAGACACACAATAGACATGGGGACAATATTGTCTGCCATATTCCTAACTCAGATCCTTGTCAATGCTGCAAGAGAGTGAAAATCCTTGTAGGATTCTTTACATTCTTTCATGTAACATCTCTCAGCAGCTGCTCTCTCCCTGCATTAACACAATTCCCAACACATTAAATAATAATAAAAAAGTAATTTTCATTGTTTAGCTTATAACTTATGTTCAAAAGATGCATAAGGTTCTTCATTTGTGAAACTGTGAAAACAAATTCAATAGGGAAGCAGGAGGTGCTACCAGTTCCCTTTCAACTGTTCTCTTACTGAATGTACTAAAGACATTTCTCAAACTTACTTTCAGATAGAGAGTACTGGAATTGCTGTGTCTCTGCAGAGAAAGAAGTGCCAAAGATTGCATGTCAGCCTGAGAAGAGCAGATATGGAAAGTGTTCCATGAGACTAGAGAGTGACAAGGAATTTAGAAGCTGCAAGGCATTAATGAGGTGCATTGATTTAATTAGCTAGCATAACATCATTTATCATGGCAACCATGAGAGATGTGCCCATAACAGCGACTGCCTGAAGGTCACACACACATGTAACATCTCTCCTAAGCCACACTAATGTCCAGCTGTAAAGACCTGTTCTACCCAGGCTTGGAAAGAAGTCAGTGAAAGACAATTTTGAAAAGCTTCCACATGAGTAACAGAGTGATATGTGTTGTCATCAGGTCCATTCAACGCCTTAATAACGTGAAGTTTCTGGATTCTCAATGTTTATGGGACTTAAATGTGGGAAGTAAACAGTAAGGACTAATTTTAAGAGTGTTATCTGTAATAGAGTCAGAATCATCAAGTTTTAGGACATTTCATGGTTTTATAACAGCACATCCACGCCTGTCAGTCTTTTCTGCCTACTGTGTCTTGCCTGTTCATTATTCAGGAAAGAACTTAAATAATGATGAGGCTCTGAAAGAATTCTCAGTAGCAAAAACCTTCATAAGGGCTCATTTATGGTCTCAGCTACCTAGGGATAAGACTCAAGTGCACTGATGAAGTGAAAAGAGTTCCTGGGGACACATGCTGGCATAAATGGGTGTTGCATATAAGCTAAGCCTTATTAAATAAGGGCCTTGTTACCCTTGTAGAATCCTGGCTCAGGCCTGATATTTGGCTAAGTAGAAGAGGACTATGGGGAAGTGACACAGCTGAATTAGAGGTAGAAAAACAAGTTATATAACCATTATGTGTTCACATCGTCGTGTATGCTGGTTGGTTGAACTATGTCTGTTATGACTAAAACTGTGTAACTGATAAAGGCCTCACTGCTTAAAAAGACCTGGGTTTTGCAATAAAGCTGCTCTTCTTTGCACCTGCCTGGGGACTCTGTGTTCCTTTGCTTTGTACAAATGGGGGCTTAATTTGGCCCTAAATTAGAAACCATCTGTCAGCTGGGAGCTCAGATATCCAACGGCATTCAGTGCTGCCCCTCTGACACTCAATAGTTTTCCAACTGGAATTTCCTTACATTAGTAAGGAAATTGTCAATATTTTAATTAAGTTTTTAATGTAATTTTCTTTTTCATTTTCTGAAAGCATTTTACAAACATTTACAATGTGTTTTGAAAGTGTTCATATTTGTTTCAGTTTTTAAGCAGTACATGGATCTGTTAACCTTTCCTAAGCATGTGTTTCTTTAATTGAAACTCCCGTTTTTAAGAAGGCATAATAGGATCCATGTTGATTAACTTCCTCATCCACCTTTCTATCAGAAAGTACAAGAAAGGCATCCCAGGAGCATGTGCCTTCCACACCTTCTATGTGCTGGCCTGGAAGCTCAGCTTCACCCCTGACCACGTGAACCCTCGAGCAGGGGAATTTCAGGTAGAGTGCAACAATTCAAAACTTTGTAAAGCAAAAGCCCTCTTGCATTTCATGGGGTGGGAAAGTGTTCAGCACTGAGACTACACAAGTGACAATCTGTGGGGTAGGATTTGGCTGCAGGGACTTCTGCTGGTGCATCTTTTGGATGCCTGAGTTGAACAAGGATGTTGGAAATTAGCACCCCCTCATAACTTTGTCGGTGAGTCTGTTCCTGCTGTATTTAAACTGCCTTTGCATTGGTTGCACAGCAGAGCCAGACTGAGGGATTTTTTCTGTTCCAGAGAGAAAGTGGTGTTAGGCTGTTGTAGCTCTGTTATGTGCAGAACATCTCCTGACATCTAGTTCTAATTGTTCTCCCTTCATCTCCTTCACCCCTTGCTTGTTACCTTTTAAAGTTTCCTTCGGGGTAATTTAAAAACATATTATTTTTAAATTTAGTACAGTACCAAAGGACCATTTCTAGCACAAAATGGCCAACATAATTGCCCAGAGAATCTGGTGTTGCTTTCAGAGGTTAGAGGGCTGTGTTCCTGCTGACAAAAGAAATACAGGTTGCACAGACATCAGAGTATTTGCATGGTGCATGAACAGCATGAAAGGAAAAAGCCTGGAGAGTAGGGGTTTAGTGAGAATGCAGGCAGTCATCAGGGCTCACTGAAAGAGTTCAGCTTTTGGCTTTCTACCCTGTTTCATGCAGTATTTGCTGTTGGACCCTGCCTTATTCTTCAGGTGCTATTTCTCTTGTGGGCTACCAAGTAGGAAGGCAATATTAGCAAATAAGTGAAATTTTGTCTGATACCATCTATTAGGAGGGACAGGACATTTCTCTGCCTGCACTTCTGTTAAACCTTCCTATATTACATACCCTTCCTAATGACCTGTAGGATGTTCAGCCCAGCTAATATGATGAAACTCAGATTATACAAAAAGAGCACATACTTGAGAAGTCACCTCTTTATGCTTCTGTCGGTGGCAACAAGGGGAGGCAGCATCCCTCCTAGGTCTTAGCAGCTGCCTGTAAAAGAAGGGACACCTCTGACAACTTATCTGAGGGTCTGAAGTACAGATTTTCCACTTTGGAAAAGGGGTCTCCCAGAATACCTTGCAAAAACAGGACTGTCCCCACTTTTGCATGCAAATGTTAGATCTGGGTGTTAGACTGGAGTTACACTTAATCCATGCTCCTTTATATGAGGCAGGAAATTCCAAATCTGTGATCAAAGCAACACACATACATGTAACCTTTTAATGTTTCTTTTTCAAACAGATGGAGTAGGACAAAACAAGCAGCACATGTTTTAAGAAGACTGGCTATTACATTAATAAAAATTCTGTGACAGTATAACTGTGCTGCTGCACTTTAACAAAAAGCAAAATTCCCTAGACTTGCATGAGCTATTGGCTCATTGGCTAACATAAACCTGCAGTCTGTTTGCTGGAGAAGCCCAGGTACTCTGCCAATCTCAATGAAAGAAAAACTGCAACTAGAATAAACACCCTGGGATCTTGAAAAACTTGGGAAGATATCAGCTGCTGTTAAACAGCACAGAAATAAAACACTAGTGAAACTAATAAATACATATAAACAGGTTTAAGGTGTCCTCTTTAGGAACACTATCCCATGAGTTAAAGATCTGAAAATTTATCTTTTAACAGCTCTGGCACACAAGGAACTAATACAAGTATTTACCTATCTCCCCTGTGTAAGTGCTTCACTTCTTGTTCTTGGCTACATAAATCAAAGGCAGGGTAAATACATTACGAGTTAAGAGAAGGAAATAATATGATCTCCTAGCAGACACTGGGAGCAACAGCTTTCCACTTTTGTGCCAAAATGCCACACAACTCTCAGTCTGGAACAAGATATGCCTTCTTTTAGAAATAGTCTGTAGCAAATCCATATTTCATCTACTAAATCCTTGACTGCTTAGCCTAAAACTCACAGTCTTTTAATATGTTTCTCCTCAGAATATCTCTTTCAAGACTAGACTGTGCTTTTCTCTCATTTTGTTGGCATAGATAAAGACAGAGCTATAGACAAGTGCAGATGTTCAAAGAGGAACAAAGTGTCCAAATCCCAGAGTGCCAGCCACAAAGCCCCAGGATATCCACTTACACTGGTCAAAAGCCAGAGTGGGAAGAGATGGAAAAAAATCTCTATTCTGATATAATTTGACAGTGAAGAAGGGTGGACAGAGTCCATATAGATGCTCCTGATACATAAAAAAATACCTCAGAATTGTGGATATACCTGAAAGTAGGAGACAAATGGATAATATAACATTGACCACGTTGTCCACATTCTGTGCTCACAAATCAGTTTTCTTTTGACAAGACTCATTTTTCACAGCAGTATCTTTGTCTCCAAGCCCTTGCCAAACAGTTATAACTTCATCAGTGCATTTGGGGATACATTTAACAAAATTGCCTTTTGCAGAAGTGAGATGGTACCAAAGCAATGCAATTCTGAAAAAAAAAAACACAGAGGGAAGAAGAAAAGCTATTCTGAAAAACTAGAGAATATGACCCTTAATTTCCTAATAAAATGCCCCAGTGCATTGTTGCTTGCCTATTATGCTCTTTATGAATTACAGGAAAATAAAATTACCATAATTTTGCAATGTGTGCAACATCATTTCATTACAAGGAAAAGAAGCCAAAATTGTGCTTTATTATTGAGGAATGATGTCAGTATTAAGACTGCTTGAATGTGACCTTTGATCTTGAGTTCTTCATGAAATCAGATGCACAAGGTGCAGTTAGTGACCTAGAGAGACTGGTCTCTGAAGTTGTTTCAGAGGCTGTGTCTAAACACATGACAATCTCAGAATTCCTTAATGCTTTCCTCTAAATAATCAAAAATATTTTCATATACACCAACAAACACTTACACCCATGCTGAGATTTTGTGACTAAAACTTCAAGGCATAAAATATCAAATGTTAGTGTGCATGTGTCCCCTTGTCCATCACTGTATCATCTTTGATTAGAGGAACATTTTTAAATTCATAACAATTAATTATATTATTATAAATAATTATAATAATTATTATAAAGGACAAGTCAAGTAATCTGAGCAAACAGCCTACACTAAATATATGACTGGATTGTTGCATGTCATGCTTCCCATTAGTCACAGATAGAAACTAGAAACTTCTGACGAGGTTGACAAAGAAGCTGAGAGTAGAGTCATTGCATCGTGGATATACTCAATAAGCCTGTTAACCTAGGACTCCATCATGCAGAGCTGATAGAGCACTGACTGAATTTCTTTCTTCCCTCTGCTTTTTTTACAGCCAATGCCCTTTCTTGCAGGAACACTTGTGAGCTGTGCAGCGCCCTCTAATTATGATGGTTCAGTGATGGAACTGACTCCATATCTGTCCAGATGTGGTTTCATGCTTTTCTCAGATATAGTCAGCCCTGTTCCTATCTATGTGCCAGCCCAATTTTATATTCTGAAACAGGACTGACAGGGGAAGACAAGAGACTCCATCTCCCTCCTGTTACATTGAACATCGTTGGCTGATATAAATTGGCAACAACTCCACTAAATTCGGAACAGCTACATCATCTTTATTTTGTTTGATGGTCTGCCATCTGATGATCTGTGCAACTCAGCTGATGGCCACACAGGGACTTTTTTCCCAGCTGCACTGCTGAGAAAATGACCTTGTTGCTAATGGGAAAACTGTGAGTCTTATGATACAGTCAGAGATTCAGAAGTGAGGACACACATGCAGTATAAGACAAGATGCCCAGCCCACTAGGGTTGTAATAACCCAGTGTCAGTAATGAAGGTGTAAAGTCTGTTTCACAAACCCCTCATTGGTGGTGCTGCCACAAGGACATGGTAGAGCCCATCTGCAGCTGTGCCATCCTGCCTGTGCTACAGAAAACCATTATCACAAAAGAATGTGAATAATTAAATGCTTTGCAGTCTTGAAGAAATTATTAAAAGCACATAATATAGACTTCTAGATGTTTAATATTTTGAAATAAACAGTTTTCTACTATTTACACTGGCAAATTGATAGACATTTATATTATCACTGAATATAAGAGGGTAGAAGAAGTATCTATCACTAAGAACACCCACACAATCCATGTGTAAGACACCTATCTGGGAATAAACTCTGTGGCAGGGAGACAATAGCACTACTGCCATGTTTAAAGAACACCAGCCAAACACACAGAACCACAGAACTGTGGGACCTGGACCCAGCAATTGCTATCCACAGCAAGAAAAATGTCATGCTATTCAACACTCATGGTCCCATTCAGGTATTAGAAGACACAGATGTTGCTACTGAGCCATTTTCATGGGGACCTGCAGAATTCCTGATATTCATTGCCAAATGCTCCCTGGCATGTGCTATGAGGCAACTCAGCCTGCTCTGAATGAATAAACTGAAGCTGTTTCAAAAGACAAGAGCTGCTCAATGTCTCTACAATTTGTTCATCTGCAGATTTTGCAGTGCTTCTATGACAGTGATTCAATGGTAGCAAAAAACCCATGGAGGAAAATCAAAAGGAAAGAGGTTGATGAGCTAAAGCAGTACCTTGAGCAAGTTACCTATCATTTATAATGGAGAGCAGTCAGCTAGGAGAGGAATGATAGTACACAAAATCTAAAATTGAAACCACAAAATGATGTTTGAGAGGAACAAAGATGAAGGCAGCAAAACAAAAAGAAAATTACTGGAAAGCATTTGCATTTAAACCCAGTATGTTTGAGAGCAGAATCATCTATTGTAAATTTTAATTAAAGCTGTTCCTTATATGCAAAAGTTTCTCTACACAGAAAAGTAAGATGGAGGCAAACTAGAACTTGCCCTCCAACTCACAGGGTAAGGCCAGTACAGCTCTCTGATTAACCCATTTGTTATTCAGTTTATCCTAACCTACTCTAGCAGGGATTTAAATGAAGCAAGAAAGACACCCTAATTTTGGAATTAAAACTGCCCCACCGGGACTCAATCTAGTATGCCAATTTACTATTCCAGTTAAATGGTCACCCTTTTTAAGAAGTAATAGCAAGCCCTACACAAATGCAGTTGCCTTGTGACCCATTAATTATAGCAATAATATTGTTGTCTGTTGTTGCTAATGGCAAGTACAGTACTGGTCTGACAGGCATGTTTTCTGCACCACAGCAATAGCCAGCTTTATAATCTAATAACATACAAGAATTAAAGCTAACATTTTTAATATCTTCTTGGTGCCACACAGTATTTGGTAACTGCATTAGGAAAGGATGCACATCTCAGTTAATGCAGGTTGTGATCATTGGTTAGTTATTATTACTTCAGGACTAATATCATGTGTGGAACTACAGAAAGCAAAAATTAAGACAGCTTCTGCAGTGAGAAATGCAGACCGAAGGAGATAAAAATGCTGGAGAGAGAGGGCAAGCAATAAGGACCAAATGTTTTGTAAGGGCACAGCTTCTATGCTAGCCCCTATCTTGTTCTTGCTTTTCCATCTTCATGGAGCTACTGTCTGCACACTTCAAAACTAAACAAACTTTCTGTTACAGTTGTATCCTGACATGGTATTTAAGCTAGACTAAGATGTACCACTAACTCTGGATGCAAAGCAAATAACACAGTAACTAATTGTACTTTGCAATTATACCACTTCTCAAAATGCTGATGTTAATAAGCAAACAAAAAAATAAAATACCCTGCTATTTAACAGAGGGAGAAATGGAGGCAAGAGCAGTGGTAGGCAAGGGTCAAGGAAGAAGGTGTGAGGGGAGCTCAACAGTCTTTCTGAACATAAGTCCATTTTTTATAAGGGCCCATGGTTCACTGCAAAGATAACAAAGGCCAAGTTTTGCTTTCATAAAGCAGAGAGAATTCAAGAAAGTGTCAAATGAACCATCAAGCCTCAAATCCACTACTGGCTCAGTAGGAAATGTGACATAAAAAATAGGAGGGGAGAAAAAAGATCCAGTAAAGTTGTCTTCAGAAACAGGAGTTCTGAATAATGTATTGCCTGGTACCTGCAGAGCACACGAGCATTTATTTTCTGAACATGGCCAAATTAATCTACTTTCAAATGGAAAGACATCAGAGACAATTATATATTATCATATGTGGTCTGATATTTTCCAGTAATTTCAGTAGTTAAATGTCAGTAGAGGTCTCAGAGCTAGAATCAAAGAAAGGGAAAAATGACACTAAATGTGTCAAATTGCCCTGCCTTGCTGACACAGACAGGCAATTATGACCACTGAGAACATTGAGAAGGAAAATGTCCCCAAATGGGAGGCCAGCTTGAACAGAGAGATTAATTCTTTTTATTTTGGGAATTTCACAACTTTACTTGCAATTGTGGTGGGTCAACCCTGGCCAGCAGGTAAGCAAGCACCCATCACTCATGCCCACGTTCCTTTACCAGTAACAGGAAGAGAACAGGAAGAAAAAAGCAAGAAAATCTGAGAATTGAAAGACAGTTTAATAAAAGAAGAGGGAAAAAAATCAAACAGAAATGGAACCAAGCAATGCAAAGGCATTAACTCATCACCTCCCACAAACAGACCAATGCTCACGTATTCTCTGAGCAACCACAAACTTGGAAGGCACCCGTCCTCCCCTTCCTTCCTCTACCACCACTTTCACTGCTGTGTTTGATGCTGTATGGTACAGGATATCCCCCATGCCAATTCAGATCAGCTGTCCCTGCTGTGTCCCCCTGCTAAGCTTGCCCCTCTTTACCAGGAAAAGTGGGTGCAGAGTGTGAAATAAGAGGAAGTTCAGCTATTGTCAAAATATGGATGTTGGAGCCACCATTGGAGCCACAAACCACAGCACCATAGGCTGAAAAATATTTTAAAGATGGAATATTTTGGTGTGGTATGAATGATTTCCTTCTGCAAATTGCTCAGTCCTACTTAGATACTAAGATATTTACCTGTTGTTAGATATTAATTATTTTTAGATGTTTGTTATTTTTAGTTGTTTACTATTGTTACTTATTTGTTACTAAGTACCTATTATTAGCAGATACTTAAAATAGAGATTTGACAAGATAAAGGCCTTGTCAGCCTCTAAAGAAGAGAAATGATGCTTTAAGTTTTAGCATTCATTTTTTCCAGAATCTATGCTGCCTAGGTGTGTAGTTCTGAGCTTCATATTAAGTGTGAGTAAGCTCTCTTCACAGAGTAGGTGGACAAAACAATTCCTTTTCTAGCTTGAAACCAAGGACAATCTATACATGTTTCAAGCCTAAGAGCATAAACAACTGTGGACTGAAGAGAGCAAACAAGAAGGATGGGACTTCATAATCTGAAGGTGTAATTGGACAATTAGCCCCAATATGCAAAGGGACCAGAACTTACGAAAGTGTGAGATCTCCTGACCGGTCGTCTATTTTTTTGGACCAGTGACCATTTTGGGTTCATCCTGGGTGTTGGCCCTGGCCAGGCTCTTGTACTGCCCAAGGTGTATCCATTAAAGCCTTTAAATAAATACCTACTTTATTCTTTAACTCTGTCTAGCCTCTGTTCTAGGTCAGCCTTCTCAAGGCATCATGGGAAGCTGAAGCTGTCAAAGAAATTAGGCAGAACAAATGGTAAACTAATTTAGAAAAAATATTTTATTCATAAAATGACTCAACATAGGTGCATAGATAAAATATCTTGGAGCTATATAATTTAGTCCCTGAATACAAAAGTCAGAATAATTTTGTTCTTCCTTCAATACTGAAAATGAAAATAATAACAGAGAAATTATATCCAGAGTGGGTGCTGTGAGGCCTCAGCTCCTTGTTTTTGGATACTGAGGTGTCCAACACTTTGTAGGATCACTTCCTATGTTAGGATCATTTAATGAGTAAAGGGCATGTTAACTTTCCTTGAAATAATAATAATAATTATTCCAAATAACCATAAAACCTGATTCTTCAAAACATACATCATATGATGTATGCAGAAACTATCTTCCTTCACTCTCAAGCAGAGAGGCAAACCTTAATGCAGAAACAATATACATGATAAACATCTAAGTTTTACAAAAACCAGATTTTATATTTTAAAGTTGGACTTCTAACTTCACCAGAAAAAAGAAGGTAAAGAACTCACATTAGTATCCATGACATTTTAAAACATTTGCTATCAGTTGTGAACTCTCCTAAGGATATATACATTGCTATCAAACACTGGTAAAGGTAGTAAAAGATACAGAGGGAATTTCCTTTTAGCAGTGAAGACAGGATAATAGTCACCCCAGCTGGATGTCACAGGAGTGACAGGTAAGTCACTCTTCCAATGACATCTAAGAATGCACTGGATACAAAAGTCAAGTCTTTGGTTTTGAACACATTCAGATATGAAAAATACACCCACCCACCCCACCTCAGTTTCTTTTGTATTGCCAAGGGATTTTTTTCTAAAAGTCCCACTATTGGAAGTTATCTGTACACTTTTCTCCTGAAAATAAATCTAACAACAGTTTTCAACACAGGTATCTTCGTTCTTCACATCTTCAAAAAGGCAACCTACAAAAGGAAGCAAAAAAATAGTATGATTAATTTCAACACTGCAGGTGAAACAAAGATGCTTCTTTGTATCAATAGAAATGATATAATAATCTTTTTACTTAATGACACACTAGTGCAATCAGAAAACAGAGGATGTATTGCTATTTTTCCACCTCTTCTCTACCTAACATGTCTCCTAAAAATTCCCAAACTTTCTTTTTTTGCTCAAGCACTGCCTGTATTGTAGAACTAAAATGTTTTCTTCCCCTAGAATAACAAAGAATGTTTATCTCATCTAACTTCAAAGGCTATTTGATAGTATTTTGAAACTAGCTTAGTTTAAATCTTTGATACATTCCCAGTTTTGTCTGAATATTAGTTTATTTGAACAGTGCTGTCACTCTACGTCAAATCCTGATTCCAAAGTCACAATGAGAAGTCCAAAGTAATAAAGAAAAATGTCCTACATTTTGAAATAACCAAAATCTTACCAGAGGGGAGAAGATAAATACTTGTATATGATCAGAAGATAGCAAATTATGTACCTCTTGTCTTTACTGCACTAAGTGCACTGTCTAACAGCTATTTAGAGGGAAGGTGATCTATCAAATACAAGCAATCTACAGGATTTCTGCTGTCCCAAACTCATTTGTTCTTGGTCACATGCATGCAGCAGTTTCTCCTGTATGGTTTTGATTTTGTTTGGCTTTCTTCAGGATATGCAGTATACTAATGCAGAAAGTTAAGTAAGATGACTGGAAATGACACATCCAGATTCTTATCTGATAAGGAGATTGCTTCACATATTTCTTGTTGATCACAAAAACAGAAAAACAGATGTACAGATGCCTTTGCAAAAATGCAAGAAGAGAGAAAGAAAAATGACCACCAGGTTACACAACTGTCTTCTGAAAAGATACAACCTATTCCTCCTGTCTGATGAAAAACATACAAGAAAAGAACTTCTGAGACAGACACTTCCTCTTTGTTCTCTGCAAGAGCTTTCAACAGTCACTTAAGTGAAGATTAAAATGACCATCAATTACAACTTTGGATTTTCAGAGATGACCCTCAATCATCACTCTACTCAGTGCTGTGACAAAAGAAGTCATGAAGCATGATCAACCAGAAGGAATTAAATGCAAGCATAAAGTATCACTGAGTATTCAGAACAGAGGATAAAACACAGCTAAAACACTCCTTTTGGATCCTGTGCCCAAAGTATGTTTAAGAGAGTTATATGTCTGCTATAAAGGATGTAAAAAAAAAAAAAAAAAAGCAATTTTTTAACATATCTAACATAGTTCTCAGAGAATCAGTCACACAAAGGATTCATGTCTAAATATCACATCTATAAGGCATAAATGGGACATGACAACAATTCTTGGTTAAGAATAGAAAAAAAATACCTTGCAAGCTCACTTCCTGAACACTCTTTTACTACTCTGAGACTAACAGCAATAACCCAGTAGAAAACTGCAGTTACTGCATAGAAGGGTTTGTACAGACAACACAACTGAGATCCCTGAAATCTCCCACATTTCCAAATCATTCTTTTCTTCTTCTGAACTGGAACTAAAATTCAGAAACAAAAATTTTCATGTCTTATATTAAACAGAAGGAAGGAATTCTTTATTATAAGGATGGTGAGGCATTGGAACAGGTTGCCCAGAGAAGTTGTGGATGCCCCATCCCTGGAAGTACTCAAGGCTAGGCTGGATGGGGCTTTGAGCAACCTGGTCTAGTGGGAGGTAAACCTGCCTGTGGTGGGAGGTTGGAACGAGATGATCTCTGAGGTCCCTTCCAACCCAAACCATTCTATGATTTAAAGAGCATAAATTTTCAGAAGTGTCTATAGGCAAACCACGCCAACAATCAGCTGGCTCACCAAGGGTGGAAGTTGGCCTGCCTTTCCCATGCAAATCTCACCACACTGACACATGCCCAT
The DNA here is from genome assembly GCF_037042795.1 of Molothrus aeneus. Classification (NCBI taxonomy): domain Eukaryota; kingdom Metazoa; phylum Chordata; class Aves; order Passeriformes; family Icteridae; genus Molothrus; species Molothrus aeneus. The sequence continues at coordinate 90,619,349 of NC_089648.1, read as the reverse complement.
AAAGTGTTTTTTTTCAGCTTCATCAGCATTTTCCAGCAGTAAGCTGCTACACCAAAATAATTTCTGTCAGCTCAACCAAGGGGTGTTGTAAAAGTTAGAGACTACTCAACATATAGGGAAATTTATCCACTATGCCAAAGATTCCCATCCTCAAAGACAAAAATTGAAAGCAAAATCAATATGCTTGTCACCTTTCTCATGATTTAGTTGCTCAGATTAATAGAGACATAATTATGAGCAAATGTAAAGTTTTAGCTCTGTGGAAGAGTCATAAGTTATACAGGCTGCGGATGAAACCCTGGCATCAGTCAAATCAAAGACAAAACTCACAGTGACATTAACAATGTGAAAGATTTGTCCTTGCATTGCAAGGAAAAAAAATAGAAAAATCAAGAAAAGCAATAACCATCTCAATACACAAGACTCAAAATTTTAAGCAGATTTTTCTACCTGAGATTGCAGACTCCTTTGCTACACAGTTTTGATGTGCCATTAGAGTGGATATATTTGTTTAATTTGACTGCTTGCTATATTTTATAATGCATGAAATACACTTTTCTTCTCCTTTGAGAGAGTTATTTGCAACATAATGCTTCCCTAGACTGCTAGACTCTCCTACTGCCCAATAAACTGAAAAGCAACGAAAGTAATAAATTATTACTGTCTGTGTTTATATTTACTACCAATGTGAATGAAAAGAGCATATTAGATCATCCTACAGCTGACATACCAGCAAAAAAAATGCAAATCAAGCTGTTTAAAAACACCTGCAACCCATGAAAGCACTTCAGAACAAAATCAACTGAAACGAAATCACTTAGGAAGTTTCACCTTATCCATCCAAAGTTCAATATGAGGCATATAAAATATTCCTTTATTATACTGTTACTGTAGATGCAGTTGGATATCTAAACAGCAGTAAATTATATGTTCTACATAATAAATGAATTACTATAGGTTGGGAAAATGGGACTATGTGGTTTTCCCCCAGTTTTCCATCTATTAGGATACAGTCTCTACAAGACAGACAACTACTTGCTTCTTCCAGCTTTAGTAGCAATGCTTTCAGCAGTCTGCACATCCAGTATTTCACTGCTATGAGAGGATTTTGAAAGAAAAATGTGTCAAACACTTATCTCATCTACAAAGGTTTATTACTAAATTCAGAATAAAAGTCAGTTCTAATCAGTTTTTTTACTGACCTTACCTCAGCACATTGTCCCCTTCTGAAAGCTCTCAGATTACCCCTTCAGTAAACAATAAAGCAGCATCAGCTTTGTTAAAAATCTCTCGGAGTCAGGACAAGTTAAGATATCCAGGTACTGATGCTCAGTTTTAGAAGATGTGGTCTCTTGGCTTTCTCAGAAAAATCATAGAATGGTTTGGGGTGGAAGAGACCCATAAAGATTATCTAGTTCAAATTCCACTTGCCATGAGCAACCTGGTCAAGTGAAATATGTCCAAACACCGAGGAGTAAAAGGTGAAAGAAAACAGTTGCAACTTCTTAAAATATTTTTTAAACTATGGAGACCTAATGAATTTAGAGATAAAAGAAGGTGGTTCCAGATGGCTGAAGCTGGTGGAAAGAAATCTCTTCTACCAAGTGCTACCACTAGGTGAGCTGGCAGAGTGGATGACTGCTGTAAGAGAAGCAGGAGCGTGAGAGAAGCAGCTAAACAACATATTTTAAAGAAATGCAATCTGCAAATCATCTAAGCAAGGAAAAAGAAGTTCAATCTTTGAATCACCTCCAAGAATCATCCAAGGAGCAGGTTCTTACTTCCACAGTAAAACAGGAAATAATACATCAAAAGTTGCATTCCCATGTTGTAACACAAGTTTTGAAACTGTTCTTATGTTGCTCTCTTTTAAGGAGTCCAAGTGAATGGTGCATAAAAATCCCTATGTATGTCTCTCAAAGCTGACAATGAAGGATTTTAAATACCTAAGTCTCTCCTAAGAGCTAAACAAAAGTATGTAGAAGATACAGAATTTCTCTTTAGTTTTAGAGAGGGAATTGTACTTCAGTTTACTTCTGCATAATTATAAAGGAAAATAGTGGGTTGGAAGTAGTTATGTATGCTTCAGTTTCAGCAGAAGAAATTAAATCTCTGAATGCTTCCTAAAATATGACTGCTGTGGTTTTTTCCACTGCACAACAAATAATAAAACACCACCACCAGCTCAAACCTCAAATTTAAATGTATAAAATATATTTTACTTTTGTCTTCTTTGAACATTAGGCCAATTTTTAAACACTACCATGCCCAGTTCATAGTGCTACATCGTGTTTTAGAAGAACACAACTTACATGGCTATCTTAAATCATATCTACTGCAACAGCCAGTCTGTACATAGACAGATACCCATGCTTTAATCCTGCACATGTGCTAGTGTGAAATCAGCCGTGATGAAACGACTGCAGAGGAAACGCTGATTACACACCAGCAAGGCTAGAGCCTACAATCAACATCAAATGCTGTATTTATTTCCACTCAAGACTGACAGGTAATCAAGTAATGCCATGCTATCCATGTGCACAGGAAGAGAATAACCTTCCCAAAAAGACAAGGACAGCTGTGGGCAGAGCTCTGCTCCTAGATCCAGCTGTGCTGGATGATACTAATCTCACAGGCTCATGGTGTCTCTCTGCTGCAAGTTACCATTCCTTTCTCCCCACAAAAGACCACTTCAGAGTTTCTCCTACTATCCGGTGAAATCAGACTGTTACACCAAACTCTACCCTCTGGTCTGTATTAAATGGATGGGTTTATCCTAGAAACAAGAAAGGGAGGGGCTTGCACAAACAATTCTGCTGGCAGATCAGAGAGGAGAGACAAATCTCTGGTGGAAATGAGAGTGAAAAGCTGAGGATAGTGGTATTTTCCACATGTACTGCTGGATTTGAAAGATAACATATACTCAAAGCCTCACACCAGTCTAATTCATCCAGATTTGTATTGCTACAAATGTTATGGCTAGTGCTAAGTGTTATGGCTTAAACCTTAATAACTACAGCAAGTACAACTGCTTGTGTGGTTGCAATTATATTGCAGTCAAGATGCCTTGTACATAGAATACACTTATACCTTGGAAAAAGACTCAGAGAAAGTGATATAAACATGTTTGTGTGAGTATAACTGAACCTACATATCCCTTATCCCCATATTTAATAATGCACTAATACCACTACAGGGACAATGTGCATAAACAGACAGAGAAGGCCATAACCCTGCCTGACACATTTCTCACTCCTGTAAAATAATGACAGATCAACGAGTGGGAGGATTAAAGCATCTGCACCATGCCTAGGTCCCAGCTCTATAAATATTTGATTTCTGATAAACTCTGTGAGAAGTTTGGCATTGCCATAGGTGCTGAAAAGGGACAGAGCAGACAAAGGAATAAGGTTTTTCCCAGAGGGGAAACAGTGCTCCTTCCATTCCTGCACCACTACCAGAAGCAGTGACAACTTATAACTGTTATCATTACCCTGTGGATTAGCAACTACTGGCAATAGCTGGTTATAAATAACCACATTAAATCTTAAGAGTTCACCTGCCTACCCACACCATACAGTTTATATATTTGTTCTCACCTAACAATCTGGGATCAAGCCTGCAGATGCACAAATACCCTGTTCCAGAAATACATTTGGCACCAGTGTCAATGAATGGACACAAAGCAGATGGCATTAGATGAGGAGAGACATGAAAGAACATTAACTGCTATATTTACACTTGCTCCCACTGAATCCAGAGACCCATAAAAAAGCAGCTGTCTTTTCCAGACTTGAATGTTACCAAGCTGTTGCATATTACCCCAAGATCTCTGGGGTAGCTTTTGGGGAGAGCAAAGGTATTTTTAGAGGAAATTGGAGAGTAAAGCAGCATGTTCACTACTAGAAGAATAAGAGAAGCCAGAGACAGAATCATTATGGTTGGAAAAGACCTCCAAGAAGATAGAACCCATCAATCATTGAGATGATCCTACCTTGACAGCACACTATGTACTTGCCCCACAGGGCCTCCTGGCAGCCTGCAAACTCACTGGCTACACTCCAGCAGCAAAGGTGTCTCTGTTACACTGATGGTTAGCTCTTTTTCTTCTGTACTCCAGGCTCTCGTGATAATAGTTGAACCTTGGGTCACTCAGTGCCTGTTTCTCCTATGGCATGGAGGTCAGGTAAGCAGGATTGGCTGCTCTAATATCCCCTCCACAGCCCATCAATGGCAGCCACTTCACACAGCACGTCAACGTTTCCCAACATGCTTTAAATGCCATGCAGTGAGAAGTCTGGTTTTGAGTATGCACCAGAACATGAAAAAGTGTTTCATCTAATTACCCTTCCTTTACATTTTTGGTCTAAGAAAACCAAGGGAACATCAGCCTGTGTTCAAAGCACCATAACTTCATATCACTGGGTTGGTATGTCTTAAGTATTTTACTATAGAAACAAAAACTTTTGAAAAAAAATGTCTCTAGAAGAATACAAGTCCCTTGAAAAGCTCACTAAAACAATACTACAGATTGACAGAACAGATACAGTTGTACAAGCCAAGCTCAAAATATTTAATGAAATAACAAAACTAATGTGTAGGGTCAATCTAAAAAGTGTTCAAGACTATCACTATCATGCTCAAGTTTCAAAGAAACTAAAATACATCTGGCATACTCTCTCAGACAAACACAGCAGCACTGTGCTGCAAGACTATGTCATGAAGGCAATAATGAGGCACAGATTGTGGAACCATGCTATCCCAGCAAACTAAAACCCTGCAAATTGGGTTGAAGAACAAAAGGATGTGGAATGGTGGCTTTGCAGTCTGACCCACTAACCCCGACAGGGCTCAGGTTTGGGTAGGGAGGAGGGGGCATTCTGTGAAGGACTCTACCTCACTCACTCCACAGGATGTTGAGGTCATTCTTTAGCAGACATCTGCAGGGAATTTCACATCTCAATGAGTATGTGCTTCAAACAGCTTTAAGGTCTCACAAGAAACATAATTTTGGTCAGTGCAATGCTACCACAGAAGCAGAGGAACAGAGGTGGCAATGAAAGCCGGGAAGAACCTGGCTTCAGCAGGCCTATCATCTGAAGAGTGAAATTCCCCAGAACTCCCAGAAGGCTGGGGAAAGGTAAGTCCTCCACTGTACAATGTGAAAGGCACTGTACATCTCTGGGCTTTCCAGTCTTCAATGCAGGAAGAAATGGTTAGAACACCACTCAGATAAATCACTTCTGTCCAAGCTGGAGAAAATGTGAAATACACCCAAAACAACCAAGCAGAAAGAGAATTAGATTACTTTCATTCAGTTTCTAGTAGAATTAATTTCAACAAAAGCAAGGGTTTCCTCCTTTAAATATGATTTCTCAATCTGATAATGTACCTCCAGGATTTAAGAAATAAACCCATCTATAAATCAGCATGCATTCTTTCAACCTAATCCTTCCTAAAGTATTAATTTCTTATAATAATGAAGCTGATTTGAAATGTGACAGAGATAAATTACAAAAAGCAAGAGATTCCTCTTAAGAGTACCAGGCTGTGCATGTGTACTGCAAGCTATCACTTTGCTATTGTTAACAGTTGTGTGATGAAACTTGCCAAAGCTTTAGAGAGAAAACCACTGGCAGTTGCAAAAACAGTAGAAAATAAATCTCTCCATGTTTTTAGCTGATAGGAAGACAAGCAATTCTTTAACATTTTAGATCAAGTAGTTCTTCGTGTGAAAAAAGGAAAAGTTTTTTTGAGTTTGTTTTATTTCAGGATAAGATGGCTATTAATCTTTTTGTTTCTTTATATCTAGGAGCCACAAAACTTCATGGCTTTATTTTGTTTCCTGCCAACTCTTCCTCATTAGCCTGTACTATTTTTATTTCCATGGCAGATGTTATTTCTTGAGGTGCCCATCATTAAGACAGGCACAGAAATAGCAGTATTATTTAACTTTGCTAGTCTTACACACACTTTCTTGAATGCAAACCATAACAGAGTGTGTAATTGGGTACTAATGTTACATTGCAATTACTGATACAAAGCAAACTGAGCTAAAAAACCCCATGGAATTTGGGATTTTCTTAGTCAACACCAGATGAAGTTTGGTTTTTACTGTAGTAGTCACCACACTCCAAACTTAAAACTAATCATGCAGTCAGAGCAGCACATGTTTCTGCATCAAGTGGTTTTAAACTGCTGCAGAAAAACGTTTGTTTAAGCACATATATTCATGGCAGTTGTGAAACACAGGTTAACCTATAACAAACAAGGCACTGCAAGCTGCTGTGTCAATTAACTGCATGCTAGCTGTATCCTAAAGGTAGAGATGTGAAGAAATTAATGCCTGACAGCCCAAATTTAAACATATGATGCAGTTTCTAAAAACTTGCTGAAAGGTGTGTCATGAGGCTTAACTGGAGGAGGGTGGGTCAGCCACCCCTGCACTCCAGTGGGCCATTCCACACTCACAGGCTGCTGTCACAGCAGGACTTGCTCCTGCATGATTCCCTGAAAGCCATGTCACTCTGAGCCTTGGCTCTGTTTTTGCAGCTCTCATGCCACTAGATTTCTCTGTACTCTTGGGAATGTGTTTCAACTGATCAGAATCAATAATATACGCTGTATCTTCCCCAGAAAGGGAAAGAACTGACACACTGGTGCTGCTGTGGCATTCAGCAGCTGCATTTTTTATAGTATTTCTGCATTGAAGATGAGGATGAAAAAAGCCCTGAACAAGGCACTATGAACAGTCTGCTGTCTTATAAAATAAAGGGCTAAACAGAGAAATATATGGATTTATTTTGAGGACCATGAAGCAAGTGAATTGTACCTAATCCAGAGAGAATAAATAGGGTGAGCTAAGTGGCCACATAACCTCTCTTAAACAGTGAATCTCCTGTCTCAAAATTAAGCTGATAAAGTATGGTGCATGTCAGGTGTGTTTCACAGCACACAATGCACTTACATCTTTGATTAGATGCTGGCTTTCCCAGATGTGGGACGTTCTGGTCATTTGCATGGCTGTTGCTCTCAATTAGATGCTCTTAGGTGGTATTCTCTGCAACAAAATTTATGAAGCATCCTATCTCACCAAAATACCCTTGCACTCTATTTCAATGCTACTATGTCTTAAAGAGAGGAAAGTGCTAACATATGTGAAAGAGATGAACTGGTTTCAGGTCTTTATTACACTGTAACACAGCTGGATTCGAAGCTGGAAAATGTGTCTTTTCCTCTCCTTTTAGACATGAAATACTGTAGCACACTCTAAAACAGAAAGGTGACTTTCAAGTGCTGCATCATACAAACCAGAAAAATGAATAATATATTCTTCTATTACCAGCTTCATTTTCCAGCTCAAATGATCCCCTCACCATAAACTAACATTTTCCCTATTACTCCCTCTTATTGAATCATTCCTCACAGTAACTCAAATTGTCTTTCTCCTATTTTTAACCACTACTCCTAATCAATCCTTCTCCTTTAAACACACACAACACACCTTTCATCAGGATTTACCTCCAACCTGCACAATGTCAGATATACTGCAGTAGAAGATAAAGTCTTGCTCACAGTTTCTCCAGGAAAAGATTACTACAGAAATAGTTATTTGTTTCCCAGCTGCAGCAGCAGGTAAAATCTAGAAGTCAGAATCCCCTTCAGGGCCTGGCTGGAGATGCCTTTCCTTGCTTATGTTTCTTGTCTTTTTTCTCCCCTCAACTTCCTTGCCCTTTATTTGAGTAAAACAGCAGGCTAAGCTTATTTCAGGTCTAGAAGAAGCATGGTGGAAAGATAAAGAGGAACTGAACAGGAAACCTAAGAAGAAAGGAGGAGAAAGCAGTATATCTTGCTACGAACTGAAGTGTAGGCAAGCATTTGCACTAAATAAAAGAGATACAATTGCGGTGCATTAACAAAGCTATCATGCAGGCATCAACCAAAGAAATTATTTGGCTCCTTAACTCCCAGTGTAAAAGTAATACAGTTATCTCCTGGATTCAACACTGGCAAGATGCCAGAGATATTAGATATTAATGTTGTAGGTCAATGCATCTTTGAACTTTAATTTAATGAAAATCGGTCTTTCTCTTTTTGTCCAAATTTAGGTCCCTGTTCAGAGTCTGTTTGAGGCCAATCATAAGACAACCTTCTCATCTCTTACACTGAAATGCCTTAGAAAACCCAATAGACAGGTAAAACTGACACAGGAAATTATAGAGCAGCACCAGAGGTCTCGTGCTCTGCCTTCAAACAGATTGTTAGGAAAAGATTTGTTAAATACTACTGTGGTAAGGTGCTTTACAAACAAAGAGGCCACAAGGAAACAAGCCAACTACTTTGGTTAATACTCTACTTGCTGATGGCTTGGAGGGTATAATTGCAGTTTAATTTTGCTTTTGTCTCTAAACTGTTACATTTTTTATCTAAAAAGAAAATCTACCAAACCCTGAAAGAAATAGTCTACCCTCTTTGTATCCTGCAATGTTTATAGTTAGTTATGTCATAGAAACCAGTACATAGGTGTCAACTGGGTTTCTAAGAGTCTCCCTCAGCAAATGCTACAGGAGCAGAGCACACTGTGATGCCATGCTGAAACTTCTGGGATATCTTGTCACATACTCAATGTTGCCACAGTGTCAGACATGGCCATCTCTTGTGTGCACACCCATTTCTCAACATACCAAACCCAAATGTTATGTGACATATGATTTGAAATACCAGTAAGATGTGAGGAGGGGGCAGAGGGAACATGACATAAAATGGGTGCATTAGAGAACAGAAATAAATTATATCTTTTATTGAGAGATTGGTTATATGCCCATATTTACACACAATCTTTATTTTTACATGCAATCTGAACCATAACTCTAAAGAAAACAGTAGAGGAGATTAAAGGAGAATGTGGCACTGTTATGTAACACTTTAAAACTAGATAGGTTGAACACATCTCTTCATTAGATTATCTTTTGAAAACTTCATGGAAAAAAAGCAAGTTCAGAAAATTAGCTGCTTAAATTCTCTCTTTGCTTCCTGGCAATTAAAACTGGAGTGAGAATAAATACCTCCCTGCATGAGGTATGAGGATTAATTTGTTTGTGTATATAAATGGGTATTTAAGTACCAACTACTATTTTATTTTTAACACTTTATTGGGACTACTGCATTCCTACCAGAGTTCAGCTTTTGGCAAGAGATTAAGACTGAGTTAAAACAGCAACAGGTGTTTGGAAGATGATATGGCTACAATAAGAGCACAAACCAAGAAGATGAAGGAAAAAAATTATATAAGGCATTCATTTGTATCCTGTGAAATAGAGAGACACACAGAAGAAAACAAAACCACAGTAATGAAGGAATATTCTGGAAAATATCTTCTCCTATTATGATTCATTCCCAGGGGAACAGAGTCTGAGCAGGGCTGTCCTTTGGTCCCAGGTCATCCCGTTCCTGTAAAATCTCATGATGCCTATTAAATGGCCAAGCATTCAGTAAACACGGCTTAATACTGGCTGGGTAATAAAACATTTACAAAGCCTCTAAAGGATGTTGGATTTTAAGGCCACTCTCAGTGAGATCTGAGCTCCTAAATTATATCAGGTATTTTTACAGTGTAAAAATTTTTGATTTCTGGTCTCTAAGATCCCTACAGCCATTACTAGGTCAAACTGATTTTTATTTCCAGGGATTGAGCACATTCTTTTGCCTGCTGCAACCAGAAAAAAAGCTGAAACCATCCATTTTAAGGCTCAAACTCATGAAAACATGTTTTTTGGTAAAAAGAACCATTATTGACCTTGAAGCTTCATAAGAAAATACAGTATTTACCATTTTCAGAATATTTTTCCTGTAGCATTAAGATAATTGAAGAGAAAAGCTTTCAAGTAGTTTGTTTTTTTGAAAGCAGACTGTGCTCAAACATCAATCCTGCAATTTAAACCTCTTTTCATCAAGGTTTACTATTAATTCATACTAAAGTAAAAGTAAATAAAGTGAAGATTTTTAAAAGCAAAGATCTGTGGGGAAGTAGGTGTTGAAAGATGTATGAGGTTTGTTACTACTATGTTTATTGCCACATTCTTGTGAGAGTAGGACATGGTGTACAAAATAAATAAAATTTAACTATGGAGATACCAGGAAGACTCTCCATGGGCAGCATGAGCTCTCAGCTCTGGGAACTCTCAGCATGATTGAACCTCAAAAGTCAAAAGTTTGACTGAGAACATCATAAGAAATTAAAATGGTTGTCTAAACTATATTCAAGTCCCTTATGTCTTTCATTATGAAAAAGCGTGCCTGTAGAACAACTGAGAGAAGGAATGTAGTAATGTAATTTCTGCATGCTAGATGTTTATTTTCCTGGTATTATATGATTCTTGCATTTTAAGAAGGTTTAATGCAATTAACTTTGACTTCAGTATATTTAAATTGCATCCTTTCTTAGTATTTCTTGTCAGTAGTCACCCATGAGAGAGAAGTTTAAATTAGCAAGAGAGTAAGAAAGATCTTAAAACAAGTTATGACAGAGAATTCTCTTTGAAAACAATACTGAAAAAACAATTTTGACCAGAGACAAACGTCCTCATCCTCTTGATTCTAATGATTTCCTCAACAATAACATGGTTATTCCAAAGTTGAACTTTGAATCAATGTGGATCTTTGATTCTGTACACACATTGGAACACCTCTATTGTCCAAGGGAGACAATTATTCATGTGGTGAAGTGCTTATAGGAGTCAAATCTAGACTCATAAATAGCTTCTGGATTCCTGCCTCTGATAGGCACCAGACAATTTTAAATACTTACTCTCTATCAGGACAGATTTGGAAAATTTTGATGAATGCATCAATTAATGACAACTGAAAGTTAATTTGCTTTCCAAAAGGAAGGGCTGTACAAGGAACCAGGGGGATCTTAAGACAGATGTTGACCCATTGATGATCCATAATGTTATCTGCAATAACAGGACTAAATTTGATGAAATACAAGAATTCCATGAAGTCCCAGATATAAACCAGACCAATTACTGTGAGTCTATGAAGTAAAAACTGCTCACAGAAGCTAGGATAAACATCTGATAGCACAGAATTCAGACCAAAACCCTTTCTGAACCAATCTCTTCATTAGATTCCTATCCCAGCATATCAGAAGAGCAGCAACAGTGGGAAATGCAAGTTAACACTCTAAAGCAGAGGTCAGACTGACCCCACTCACTGGCACAGCAACTTCCACTGCAGGGACAGGACTGACCTTTTGCAACAATGACCTGTTGCATACTGTAGCATCACTGGAAGTTCTGAATCTCAGAAGCCTGATACTGTTCTTCTCAATTAACCATGACTATTCAAAAACAGGAATAAACCCCACATATAGGCATTTAATTATTCAAACACTCATCCCAAGCACAGCCTTTTTTTGAAGAATCCAGGATATGGCTGCAATAAAAGCACAAACCAACAAGATGAAGGAAAAAAAAATATATAAGGCATTCACTTTCACCAAATGAAATATCAAAGATTATACATGGACCCCAGCAGCCTTCACTAATGTATTTCACCAGAAAGTATACATTTCTTTGGTGGAAGGTTAAGCAATAACCAAATGCTCTTGCAAACTTCCTCCCCACTGTGTTGGCACATCTGCATAGTCACTGGATAATGCCAAAGAGGCAGAAGGAAGTGACAAGGTTACATGCACAAGAGCTGGGGGAGATGGAAAGGCTACCTTAGATAGATAGGTTGCTGCTGAATAGAGAATTACCACCCTCAATACCACAGCAATTGGAGCTGATGTACAGATCATTAAAATAGTCAAAATAAAGGTATAGGCAGAGTCATGTGAATGGACATGGTATTAAAACATCTGCAAATACACTCTGAAAGCAGCGGGTTCCATAGGCAGCTTTTCACCATATTCAGCTTTATACAGAGAAGTCACATGAGGAAGCAGGATACAGAAGGCAGCTTTCCATATCATCATATCATATTCTGTTACTTCCTGAAGTTATTTTCATGCCTGATTTATCATGGAAAATACAGGTAAATGATTCCATATGTCTTCTCTGACCTCCAAGTGATCCTGCCTAGAAGCCCCAGACCTTTGCTCTCCCCCTAGATCTCTGTTACTTCTGAATTGTGAGGAAGAGTTCACATCCTTAAAGATGTGAAATGTGACAAAAATTAGGCAAACATTCAGGAAAACCTCAGGCATTTACACACATTTAAACACAACCACCAAACCAATCTCCCAAGAAAACCTTCAGAGAACTGGATTTAAAAAGTAGAGTGCAGGTACATCTATTGAACAGTGGACCCGCTCCTCTTCCATTGCTCTTATTTACTCATTTCATTTCTAATAAAAACATATCAGCTCTGAAACTGAGGAATGTGTATGCATCTACTACCACAGCATATGCTTGCACTGTGACAGAATCAAAGGATTAACAAGACAGAAATTCCTGTGAGCATTACCTATCTCCCTTTATAACCATTGCATGGAGCTCATAAACAAACTGTTTCCCCCCATACTCACTTTCTGCAGCCTCCCTTTTTTGTCCACTTTTGCCACACATTGATTGAAATTTGAAATAATCTGTTTGGATCGTGCTTTTAATTTTTCAGCCAAGTGCTATGCACAGCTTTTATCTGTAAAAGTAACAGATTGCCCAAAGACACACACAATGAATGAGTCATGGAAAGAGTAAGGATTTCCTGGCTCTTAATCCAATCCTCAGACAAGGCCTCTCATGTTTCCAATTTTCAGGAGCCAGCAGGTGGGGAGAACAGAAGACAAAAGAAAAAAAAGATGGGAGGGAGTCTTTCTTAGGTAAGCAAAATAGTCAACCAGAAAAAAATCTGCACAAGCTCTTCTCAGTTCCAGATAACTGATGTACGAGTAATCACAGAATCTGCTGAAGAGCTTATATTTGATTAAAAAAAATGCAATGGATAGAACAGAGGAAATATATCAATCAGCAGAAAAAAGACACCAAAAAATTCTTAAAGCAGAAAGAAAAGAACAAGTTTGCTCAATAAGCCTGGAAAGAGAAGAGAAAGGAACTTACTTCCTTTCAGGGCAAAGGGATTTGGAAGCTTGCTCCCAAATAGGAGTGTAGGTAGCAGCATTAGCATATGCCCACCACAGAACTGTGAAATAATCTGGGGGTTGTGAACATGGAATTAGGTGACATAAACCAGTTCTCACCTGAATACACTCCAGAAACACTGTGTGTTACTCTGGTCTATTTAACTTAGGAAGCTGATTCCCCTCAAGACCAACTATAATTAGCAAAAGATGAGGAAGATGCAAGAGACAAATACAGAGTTGATGTATCAGCATTCCCAAAATAACTAATATCCATCCTAATAATGCCACCTACTCCAAAACACTATGCAACTGTTTACAAGACCCATTATGTCACAAAAGAACAGGAAAATAATATTTCATCCCCATAAAGTAGGCCACCCATCACATTCTGAAAAGGGATCCAAGCAAAAAAAACAACAGATTATGATACAAGTTGTACTCATTTATCACTGCAAAGCACAGCTCACACATGGGCTTCTTTGACAGCACCCTGGATAACTGGCTGAAATAAAACCCATTTCAAAAATAAAATATCTGTTAAAACACTGGTGCCAGACAAAGACATTAACTGCACACATGTATGGGGTACGTAGGGGTTGCTGGTCTCATTGGGTTGGGATAATGCAATTATTTAGAGACTACCATCAAACCAATATTCACTCCTGACCTATCCATCACTGCAGAGATCTAGAGCAACATCTAACAGGTGCAATCAACCCTACACCTCAGAAATTGAATGGCTTCTTTGGGTCCCCAGTTAAACAGCTGACTGCAACAACAGCCACCACCATGGACAGCAAACCATGTCAGCAGAGGGTGAGAAGCGAGTGAGCCAGGAGGCAGCTCCTTCCAGGTTCTCAGAGACACACAAGGAGTGAGTAGCACAGCATTAGCCTGCACGGTGCCTGAGGCCCTGCTGACAAAAGACACTAAAAGGCTGAGCTACTCAATGTCCTTTTTGCCTCAATCTTTGCTGATCATCAGCCTGCAAGAATCCCAGGCCCCTGAGACCAGCAGGGAAGACTCACCCTTCATGAAGGAGGACCAGGTAACAGAACATAGTGCACATACATCTGCATCAGGAAAAGTGCTGCTAGCAAGTTGAGGGAACTCATCCTTCACCCAAATCAGCACTGGGAAGGTCACATCTAAACTGGTGAGTCCAGGTCTGGGCTCCCCAGTACAAGAAAGATATGGACTTAATGAAGTGAGGAAAAGGCTAAGAACAGGCTAAGAAGAGACCATGAGGATGACTAAGATATTGGAGTGTCTATCCTATGAGGAGAGGCTGAGAGCTGGGACTGCTCAGCCTGGACAAGAGAAGGTCCAGGGGGATCATATCAATGTGTAAAAATACCTGATGGGAGGGAGTAAAGATGAGAGAGCCAGACTCTTCCCAGTACTGCCTACTGACAGGACAAGAGGCAATAAGCACAAATAAAAGAGCATGGAATTCCTTCTGAACACTTTGACTGCAAGAGGGTAGAACACTGGCACAGGCTGCCCAGGGAGGCTGTGGAATCTTCATCCTTGAAGGTATTTAAAACCCAACTGAGCGTGGTCCTGGGTAACCTGCTCTAGTTGTCTGTGCTTTAGCAGGGGGATATCAGGAGATCATGTCCAACCTCAATGACTCTGTGACTCTAAATGTATTTCTGTTGCATGCATTTTTAAGTGAACCAGCTAACTAACAAAGTTTAGTAGTTCTAAGGCATCCTTGAACACAAATGGTTCAAATGTTTTGTAAAACTTACAAACTGGATTTTGTCTACTCTGGTCTTTTTGGGGGGTTTAGTCAGTGCAAATTTCACATTCCCTCTTAATTTTGCTGCCTAAGCTTCTTTTTATAAATGAATCTCCTTCATTCATTTGAAAGATACTTTAGTCAAATATGGACAGAAAATGCTTCTGAATTAAACCTTATCTTGCAGTTTTGGTTGCCTTCTCTTCTCCCCTTCTCCTTTGCAACCTCTTTATATCACAATATAGTATGAATCTGTCCTTCAGCTTATGGCTCCATGTAGTACGTATTATTCTCTTCAAGCTTCTTTTCCTCCCCCTTCTTTTTCTTTGTCTGTTTCTCCACTGGATACTTTCCAGTTTCAGAGGAAAATAACAATTAGCTTTTATTAGTATGAGACCATTTCTTGTACTGATAAAAATCTTATTATGCAAAACAAAGCTAGAACAATTTCTTTAACAATGACATTTTCATGTTCATTTTTAACTTCTTTTTAGAAAACATTAATGACCTTCAAGAAGAATCAATTTTCCAGATTCTTTCTTCCAATTCTTTTTCTTATTTTTTTAATCCAATTTTACCATCAAGGATAAATATGTATGAACAAAGTATACACTGGAGTCATATCTCCCTGGAGGCATCACTTTGGATTATTGAAGTATAATTATTACAGCACATTGGCCTGCTCTAAGACTTCTAAAATACTGTTTAAAACATCTTCCTTAGGGCAAGGCCACTAAAAAAATATGCTGCTGAACCATAATTGCCTGCATTATAAAAAAAATTTAGCATTTCCCCAAGTTCAGTGAATGAAAAATAGCATAAATTAGTAGAAATGTAGAAAGATGATTATCAAGAACACGTTAGAAATGTTCCAAAGCTGAGGATCACAGCATGACCTTAAGGTTTGAAAGAAATAACCTGAAGTTCTTCAAAATTTTACTAGCTTTATAAGATAAACACTAAGAACTACCAAAGATCAACACCAGACACTTAACATTTCTGCATGAAAACCTTTAACAAAACTGTAGTGAGTAGAAAAAATAAAAATGAAAAATTGTTTGCCTCAAACTTCTAAAACAATAATTCTCCTAGACTTCTCACTAAATCCCTTGCTGCTTGACACACAACACGAACAGATATTTTTTATTCACTTTGAACATCTGCCACATCATTTCACTCACTTTGTATCCTGAACTTAAGCATCTTATACAAAATTCTATTGTACTGCATATACAACTAAAAACAACTCTCAAAAGGGACTTTGATCCTCAAAATCTTAAATTGCCTTACTAAGCCAAATTAAATGAGCATGGTTGCTTCCATGTGCAAGGGTTACTTTTATAACGTGACTGACCCTCCCTACCTTTACTGATTTAAAAGAATGAACTGTCCCTTAGCTTGCTTTTAAAAATAGAGGCTTGTAATCTTTAAATCTCAGGGATCTTTCCAAAAACCTAATTTTTTTCACATTACACATTTTTTATGCACAGTCACAGATACATGTCCACTGTGCATTACACAAAGTCCAACTATAGGAAAAAAATGTTTTGCACTTTTCCCTATCTTCTATCTCTGGCTAATCTTCGTTTTCCCAAATTAAAAAAACCAAATAAAGCCTGTTTAGAAAACAGAAAGACTGAAAAACAGAAGGAAAGAAAAGCACAGACCTTGAACACCAGGAGTAAAATTAAATTAGTTAACTGCTAGAAGCATGAAGCATTAATGAAATAGAAATAGAGAATTTTTCCCTTATGAGGAACATTTATTCAGTGTTAATTAAATTCTTTTATTCAAAATCTATACTTACCCAAGTGTAAAAATATTATATCATATCAATAACTGCAGAGTGTAAGCAAGTACTACATTACAAGCATCTTTTCCCCATCTAGTGGAGTGAGGCCTTTAAATCATTTATACTGATTGAAGTCTTCAAATAAAGGACAAAAAAAAACCCAACAGAGAACCCTCTGCATGAACCAGCAGCCACAGCTATTAATTCGCTTGTCTAACAAATAGCTATCGGAGATTAGCTTCAAGCATTTGCTTGCAAAGTTCACATGCAATAGTGTTAATGAGGAACTTTCAGAGTCTGCAATAATTATTTCCCTACAATATATCCAGCTGGCTGGTTTATTCATTTGCAGGCCAGTTCTGCACCACTGAAGCCAAAGAGAGTTTTGATATTAACTTCAAAAGGTTCAGGTCCTTGCCTACAATGTTGAGCTATCACCACAAACGCTTCAGGTGAATTTCTGTAATACCACACAAACTAATTAAATGCAAAGCTGCCACCACTGAAGGACCACCACTAGAATTTTTAAGCTTACAAGATGAGGAAAAGGCTCTAAAGTCTTCAATTGGACACCCCAAATGATTGCCTAACTTTAAAAACCACTCAGTATTTGTTCATTTGAATGGTTAAAAACCACTCAGTATTTGTTCATTTGAATGAGAACTCAAGGTAATCCAAAGTCCTGGCAATTTTTATTGGAATGGTGAAAACTGGACTGACAAGTCACTTCTGCATAAACAGAGTAGCATGTAAGATTAAGATAATAACTTTACATGAAATTCTTTTTCTGTGACTTGCATCTTCTTCAAGATGATTACCTTGTCGTAAAAAAATAGTATGGGGTTGTTTTGAGAATCATATTGGAATCATATTGAACATTTAATCATATTAAATATGTCATATTTATTCAGGCATTCAGTTGCTTTGTAAATTATCAGAATGTAGGCTGGGAAAGGAGTATAATCCAACAGTGACACTGCACTTTAGCAAGTATTAGTACTTTAACCAGTATCAGTATTGTTGTAAAAGAGTCCCTCTTGACTTCTTCATTGTTTTGTATTAGGAATGCATGCCCTGCCTTTGCAGGAAAGGCTTACATAAAATGATTAGCTATGAAGTGTCACCAGGGCTTTCTCCAGCTTCTGAGCTACACTTCAAAAATACATAAACATTGTCTCACTTCTGACAGTTCATTTTAACTAAGTTACAGAAGCACAATAATTTCCAGGTGGAATCAGAGCTCTGCTTCATCTAAATCTAGTGTTGTAGATACAACCTTGTTGAGCAGAGTCCTCAGAAGATGATCTAATTACCAGGCAAATGGGAGAATGGTCTCTCCCCAAACTCCTCACACAGGAGTGGCCTAAAAAATCTAGAATAAGATTCAGTAAGTCTAAATCAATCTTAGCATTGAGCAATATAGCTCAGACACATAAAAGCATACAGAACAGAATACAGTTAATTTTACAGACATTATTTAGTCACATTATACATCCTACCTTAAAATAGGAAAAGCAGTCACGTAAAGGAATATATCCTCAGGACAATCATGCAGAATAGACACTTCTGATTAATTTGACTAGTCATTAGCTACTGCTCCACAAAAATACAGCTGAAAATGTATTTCCTTTCTGTGCAAGCAGAGAAGGCAAACTGAAATATGATAGGAAGGCTTCTGTGTGTTCAGCAGACTTTTTTTTTTAAGTTTAGGAAGCACAATTGATTCTACTTTGCTACAAAGAAGGATATAAAGCCCTGTTGTTCCCCCCTCCCACACCTGAAAAGAGGAAAATACAATTAGGTAACAGTAAGCATTAAAAGTTAGTGTCTAAACAGGGAAAAAGTGCAAGAATTAAAGAGCTGTCTGCTCATAAATGGCACGGAAACAAAGCAAATTTGTATCTAATAAAAATGAGAAAGTAACATGGAAACTCATCAGCGCATAAAACTCAAAATGGTTAATAAATTGGGAAACAAGACAGAATTTAACTTCTGTAAATGTAGCAAATGATGAATGAAATAGACTTTGTATGAAAACATGAAATATAAAGTCAGCAGCAAGCTCTCTGGTGAGTTAAGAAAGAAATCTGTTAGCTAGTCATCCCCCATTACACAAAAATAGCCTTTTTTTAATTTGGTGGGACATATGAAAATAGCAAATATGTCAAAGACTGGAGCATCAACAGCAAGAAAACCTTTTATTTAAAACTGAATTATGCAGTTATCGATAAGAAGCAGAACAAGGGTCAGCAGTACCAGTAACAGGAAGTGAAAACATCTGAACAGTAAAGCATTCAGTCATTTTCAGGATAATATTTAGAAGTGCCATGCATTCTGGAAGAACTTGGAAGTGGACTGAGTAGTCAAAACAGTCAGTACAATTAAAATAACATCTTCACTTGTACAGATTTTCAGGCAAGATTCTTTTCCATGCAAGGTGCTTAATACTTTTTTTTCTTCTGTTTTGCATATAAAACTCAAGCTCAGTAAAAGCAACAGAAGAAATATAGCTCCCTGATCTGGTTTCATTTATCTACAGTGCCCTAGCTCACAAAAACAATGGAGACTAGGAAATGGTGTTTTAAAATAGTCTCTTTCTCTATACACCATGCTTTTATAGTTTACATTAGCTATATAGGAATACGTTTTTTTTTTTCTTTAGGAATAATATTTTTTTCTTTCTTTCCTTCCATAAGGCAGAATAACTTCCTATTTTACTTGTCAGGCTTCTGGGAGACAGATGAAGAAACTTTAACCAAAATGCCTGGCAAAAGTCCAAACAGCAATCACATTCTGCCCACCCAACACTCCCTGTGATCTCACTCTGCTACGGCATCTTCAGATTTCTGCAAGTTTTTCTACATATTCTTAAATGGTTGCCACATTTCACCTCAAGGCATGACAGCTTTCTATTGGATGCTAAACAGTCTCCTTATTTTAGTAGGTTGTGTTAATGCTTACACACCCTTTTGCCCTTCTCTTTCCTCCCACGGGAATATTCCAAATCTTATTTTAGCAGCTCTATAAAATGCATTGGCTGAGATACCTCCACACACTCCCATGTGTAAACCAGCTTCCTTCGTATCAAAAGCAGTGGAGCTATTACAAAGAAATATTCACAAAACTGATCTTTTCTATAGATCAAAGCAGCAAACAACTTAGAGAAGGAAATAATAAGGAAATAATCTTGTCCTTGTTTTGGCCAGTCACAATTGTGTTGGTGTGTATGTCAATGAGAACATCACCAGCCTAGTGAAAGGGTAGTTGGTCTATCTCATCTCTTACACTTCAGGTTTCTCCCTACCCCTGTACAAACAGTGTTCTGTCCTGTTCCCCATGCCATGCCCATTCTAGCTTTTCTAAATCCAAACAGAGTTTTTTTCTTTAAGAAGCAGAAGCTTTCAAGCAGGACCATTTGTCATCAGCCACCACCCCCAGAACAGACCTATGATTTAAGCACAAACATTTAGAGCGCACTACTCTCTACTGACATTGCAACAGAATGATGGACTTCTCCTTCTGAGGGAAGGCAAATTGTATGTTTCTCACTGGAGGCATTACTGACTTCTTCATCAAAAGATCCATTCCAGACTCATTTTCAACTGACAATAAAAAGAGGAGAACTTAACAGCCCTCTTCCTTTTTGTCCACCATGTACTTTATCATAGTCAAGTCACCGATTCAATTATTATGCTCTGGGTTTACAGCCTTCTGTTTATTTGTCCATTTGTCTCCTTGAAGACATTATTACTGTTTCCAGCTCTTGAACATGTAACACTCCTGAGCTGCTCTAAGTGCCTTGGCAAGCTGACCTGTCTGTTAATAAAATGCTAGGATTTATTGACAACCTCCCTCAGGATTCCTCAAAATCTTTTAATTTGTGATAACATCATATCTACTCCAGCCTATAGCTGAAATCTAAGAGAGTTGTATCCATCCGTTTTTAAAGCACTTTTAAACCTACTAAGAATCATCCTTATAAATACATCTTTTATTCTACAGAGCTCTCTGGACTCCTCAAGAAGCTTCAAAGATTCTATCCACACTCTTAATGGAAATGAACAATGTTGTAGCTTTCCCTAACAACACACATTCACAAAACACACAGCATAACAACATGAACTCCTAAGGAAAATCTCCTTTATAGAACCATTGTTATCCAATGACTCAGTATTATTTTTAAAGCAAAAGAGCTCTTTGTAGCTGATAATGTGATTTCTGTGCATTTTTAGCTACAATATTGACACTTGCACCTCACATAAATCAAGCTATTAATTGCAATCTGGGTAGAGCTAAGATTATCTCAGAGATGCCAAGGTTTTGGAGGCAAGCAGCCTTATACAAACCACGTTGAACATGTATTGCAGTATTTGGTTGCACACAGGTCTAAATATATCTTTTCAGCAGAGCTTGTTTCTCAGTCATAAACAGCCTCAATTAATAAATAGGAATGGATGGTCTAGTAGTATATCAGACCTCCCATAAGACTTCTTTATGTATATATTCAGGTACATAAAACATGGGTATTTGTCTTTTCCACAGTGTGGTGCCTATTGATAAAGACAAACTCTCAATTTCTGCTTAATTGTGCATTACCTACACAACTACTCAATCATTAGGACATAACAACTACACTTTTAGATTTCAGACTTGGAAAAATCAGAATGTTCACAGTAGATGAAAACTGGAAAAATTAGTTCTGCCTTCACCCCTTTCAAGCAGTTTATTCACAGGCTATACCAGACCATCTAAACAGGATCCCTGCAACTAATAGTACATTCACATCTAAATGGTAAATGCCTGTATTGGTTTTGCATAGCAAGGTTTTGGTAGCTGGAGGCTTCAGGGGTGGCTTCTGTGAGAAGCTGCCAGAACTTCCCCATGTCTGACACAGCCAATGCAAGCTGGCTCCAGGATGGACCCACAGCTGGTCAAGGCCGAGCCCATCAGTGATGGTGGCTGTGCCTCTGGGATAACAGCCTTGAGAAGGGGGAAAAATCCTGCTCAACAATCTGGGAGAGAGGAGTGAGCCTATGTGGGAGGAACAGTCTTCAGACACCAAGGTCAGTGAAGGAGGAGGAGAGGAGGTGCTCCAGGTACTGGAGCAGAGGTTCCCCTGCAGCCTGTGGAGGAACCTGTGCCAGAGCAGGTGGATGCTTTCAGGATACAGTGACCCTGTGGGAAGCCTGTGCTGGAGCAGGCTCCTGGAAGGACTTGTGAATAGAGAAGCCCACACTGGAGCAGGTTTCCTGGCAGGGCTTGTCACCTCATGGAAGGGATCCATACTGGAGCAGGGGAAATGTGTGTGAGTCCTCCGCCTGAGAAGGAAGGAGCAGCAGAGACAATGTGTGATGAAGTCACCATGGCCCACATTCTCGACATCCTTGCACTGCTAGGAGGGGCTGTCAAAGAATTGAGAAATTATTCAACCTGAAAAGGGAGGACTTGGGGGTAAACATTTTCAAGATTTTGTTTTACTTCTCTGTATTTATCCTACTCTGATTTGATTGTTAGTAAATTCAATTAATTTCCCCAAGTCAAATCTGTTTTGGCCATGACAGTAGCTGGTGAGTGATTTCCTCCCATCCTTTCATTCACCCAGGAGCTGTTCATTGCAGTTTCCTGTCCAGCTAAGGAGAGGAGTGATAAAGCAGCTTTGGTGGGCAACCAGGGTCAAACCCCCATGATGACATATCTGAGCATCTTTTCTAAGAAAACTGCTTTGAACTGTATTACTACATGTTTATGCAACAGGTGGTTTTTGCTATATTCTAGGCAAAGGGAATTGCAGAAATTAATTTCTTTCAAAAGATCTTCCCTCTCAAGCAGCAGGAAACCATACTTCCAGAGCAGGCACTTGCCTGCATCTACATGTTCACTGCTTCTTACTTGGAGCACACGGGTTTTTTTGTAATTTAATCTCCTTCTGTTTATGGTAAGTGCAGGTTCACTCTCTCTTAATTTCCTCTTTACTGGAGAACTGCCTTGGAAGAAAAGAACAATTTACCCTTTCCGAGAAACTGATTACAAATTTTGAATCTTGGTTTAGAGCCACTGCTGTCAAGGTTCTGATTTTCCACCACTGAGCACTGAAAGAATCACAAAATCTTGTGCTTCCACAAGTAAGCCTGGCTTGCATTTTTCCTATTCATAGCTTCAGTTTAGGTTTGCACATGATTGATTTCATTCTGTTTCAGACCAATATAAATGGGCAGCTCCTTCCCATTAGAGGAAATGTAGCCACACCACATATTAGATAGGGGAAATAATACCTTCCCATTAGCATGACCAAAGCAGCTACAGATATCACAAAACCATAGCCTAGAAATGTGAGCCTGTGCTGCAGATATGGATGAGACATATAGGGACACATAAGGACACATGGACATTTTTCAATAAGGTCCTGCATATACAGAACTGAACAGTTCTTAGCCAGGAGACATTATGCTTTAATAAACTGCATGCAGAATAGTATGAAACATTTTTGGTACAGTTTCAACAAGAAGGTAAAAATACTAATTATAGTTCAACTAAAAAATTGGTCCCTTTGAGATTGAGGTTAACAACAAACAAAAGGGATAGTCTCAACACATACACCTGAATGCTCCAGAGATACTTTTAAAAGACAGCTTACAGTGAGCACCAAGTAAGATAACCTGAGTGACATTATATAAATCAACTTAATATGGAATCATTAAGCAGCAGACAAAATAATAATTTCTTAATTGAACATAGAAATTTCTATAATTCTGCAAAGAAGTATTCAGACTTGTCATTGAAACACTAACTTGCTTAATATCATTTGCTCTTGGCAGGATTTATTCATAATTTTATATTTTATTTTGTTCATAGAATTTAAGAATTTTTTCCCTAATTATTCTGCAGTGTTTCAATAGATTTAGTATGGCTCTTATTAAATGCAAAAAACATGAAAAAACTCCTAAATATATACATTATAAGTTCTTTTATTTAAAAGTTGCTGAATTATTTGTATGCATGTTTTACAAAACTACGTCTGCTTTCAAATATAAGAATTAGGTACTTCTTTCCTGTTTAAAATAAATAATTTGAAATTAAACTTAAAAACTTACACATAATAATCACAAATAAAACAGAAAAAAGTCCATTCTGTGTCATCCTGGAAACCTATCTGCGTTAGTCAAAACTACAAAAAGCATATAGCAGGCACTTTTATAGTAACCTGCAAAAATCAAAACATCATTATTTTGGGTAAAATCTGAGTAGCCAAAAGAGACTGGCATTAAATATTCAGCGTTTGTTCAGCATAGTTTACATTATATAGAGTTGGTCTGCTAAGGAAAACAAACATGACTGTATTTAAACAGATTACAATGTATTTGCAGTGGTTGCTTCATAATATTGTCAGTGTTAATGCAAAAGTTTCAGAGACATAGGCAAGCTTGAGAGAAATATTTTTTAAAAATTTGTACTGTGACTAGGAACTCATCATTTGCCTGTGAAATACTATAGAATATACATATTCAGGCCTCTACTTCATTTTGTGGGAGATTTGCACTAAGCAAGTAATAGCCTGTGATTTAAAAAAATGTTTAAAGGGATAATAAGACATTTTACTGCATAAATTCACTTATTTACTATTCCTTTCTGGCATAGTTTAATAAAAGACACAATATTTTGAAAGCCATTTCTTCACTCCTAATATTTTCTTTGATTGTATTTTTATCCTTTTTTGCTGCTGTTTGACAGTGCTCCAAAGGAGAGGAATCCAGCTTAAAAGAATACGTGCATCTTCTCTAGCTGCAAATGCCCAGAACAAATGGAAAAGCTGAACGGATTTTTGTAAATTTTACTCAGCTGTTAGCTTCAAAAAGGATTGTCAAAAGACACAGGTGCATCTGTTATCTTCAGCTAACTTCTTGCAATAAATAATTTTGAAATTGCTTTTCATATATATAGTGACATATAAAACATAAAAGTATCTATATTTAAAACCACCAAATATCAAGGGACACTTTAGTTAGGACCAAGCATAGACCTGAGAGACAGCAGTAATTTTATATTTTGTTTTCCATGACCCTTTTGATACTCATACACTAGAGCTACTAAACTATAATGAATACTGTATTTATTCATTCTTATCTTTTCTGAGCAACTGATATTCTGTATTTCTAAACAATCTTGCCATTAGCAAGTTTTCTGCACTGTATTAAGAGACTAAATGACAGAGAATTAACAGGCTGTTCTATGAGAAACCTTGGGTTTTCCTTCATTTTTGAAAGCAAAGTAAATGCAAATGAGTTTTTCCTTCAGAGATGCCACTAGGGATTCTTACTGCAATGGTAGAATAAACAGTTTTTTGGTTTTTCTTAAACAGTGGCTTCACTTCTCTTAACCAAAGCAGACACTGTGCTGAAAGCTGGATGCAGCTCCAAAAACTATCAAGAGCTATTTGAAACAAAATTTTTAAGCAGCTCAGCAGTTCTTAATCACAATCTTCCTTCAATTTCAGGCAACCATAAAAGTAAAAATAAAACCATGATCTGTTTAATTCTGAAAACTGTTGTTTACAGTCTGTGGCCTTATGAATAGTGCCTTGATAGGGCAAGTAAAATGTCTGGTTTCTCACAACAAGAGCAGTAAGAGAAAATGTGCTCAACAGCCCCATATATCATCATAAGAATTCAATATCCAGGACATTTTCTGTTCACTGTGCTTGAGTTCAGAGAAAGACGAGATAAGGTTAGAAAAACACAGCAGAGATTACTTGTCACTTTAAAGCATCTCCCTGTGTTAACTGTTCTGTGCTGTAGGCTCTGAAATACCAACACAGCCTCTGAGACTGTGCTCAGAAGCAGCAGCTAAGCAGGGCTGTGATAAAGTGCATGATAACTCAAGTGGGTGCTAGCTACAAGTGTTTGCAAGTATTAAGAATAATACTCAAAGTAAAGCCCAAGCATTCCTAAAGCAAAGGGCTGACAGCTCAGGTGGGTGGATAGCCATACAGATTGAGTGTGTAATAAGGTAACACAGCTTTCCGTGCAGAGTAATGGAGCTGAAGAGAAAGCGGCAAAACAGCGCTCAGAGCAAAAGCAAACGAAAAAAATGAATCTTTTCTAGCAGCAAACTCCTCTCTCCTTTCTTACTGCTTTTCTCATTGCTCCAGGGTAAGTATCAAGTGCCTCAGTCAATCCTATTACCTTGATCTGAGACATCCTTAGTATGAGGGATTACAAGCCTGGGAAGGTACAAGTCAGGGCTGAAAAACCATCTTCTCCAGTAAACCCAGGAGCTGCCATCAACCAGCAAGAAACAGTCCTTCAGAGTTTACAGGCTCAAGCTTCCTAAGATTTAACTCTCTACAGCCCACCAGAAAAATATCACTGCAATTGTTCAGGTGAAATGAGAGATGAGCCAAAGACAACCTAGTATCTAGGCTCAACAGTTGGGGAAACTCATAAGCTGGCTCTAGTGAGCACCTTAAACTCAGCAGAGCTATGTAGCACAGTCTGCTGCTGCACTTCTCTCCCAGGCTCCTTGAGCAACATAAATCACACTGAAAGATCTTTACGGGGTCAAAACTGAATTGAAAAGTGATTTCAAATATTATGTTACTAAGCAGTAGCACACCAATGGAAAATAAAATGTAATTTATGTCTCAGCACTGATACAGAGTCTGCTAAGCTAGTCCCAGAGAGTACTTCCAGAGCACAAGGCAGAACAGAGTTTATTACAGATTATTAGCAACTAAGCAGATTTCCTTTGTGTGCTTTTTACAGCCTAAGCATCACCCAATGCAGATGCATACCAACTAAAATTTTGGCTTGTCAACACTGCAGTACTGTAATATAATTGGGAGAGGGGGTAAATACATTCTCAAAAAACATGAGTGTCAATGAGATAATTTTTGGTTACCTAATTAAAAAACCTGGATTTTTAAAAGCTCCTGCAACAGGGTATTGGGAGTTAAACTCTAACTTTTAGATCATTACATTAGAGCTGCCTGTTAGATACATTTCCAAATACTGTATGAAAACATAAAGAAAAGCACCAGTAGAAAGCAGTGGTCCATTTAACTCCTCACCATGTGTCCAACTGTGGAAACACATATAAAAGAAAGGAGAAAACTCTGGCACTTTCTGGGGTTGTTTTCCCCTTCTAATTCCTCCTGCATTCAGTTGCAGGACCCTGGCCCCTGCTGAACAAGACAGCCACTGTTCCACTGTGTAGATAACAGGGAACTCTGCAATTATTTTCAGTTCAAATACAAGTTTCATTGTAATATAGAATTAAAATGTTTTACATTTTTCTAGACAACTGCCAGATTAAGGTCTACCACAAAATAAAGCATAGCTAGTTTTGTCATTTTGCCATTATTCCATTAAGATACATGAAATATCAGTTTTCAATTAGTGCCCTTTTATTATTCCCTTTTTGGCTCACAATCTTCACTATTTTGGATGCAGCATGATCTTATGCCCAGGCAACAGCACAATTTAGTTTCATTATTCAAGCTCTCTTCAGATCTTGCCAGCTTTTTCCAAGAAAAATACAAAAAACTAGGATCTGTAATTCTAGTATTCGCTGAACACGAAGAAGCAAGCCAGAAAAAAATCCCCAAAATTATAAGGCTGGCAAACCATTATAAAGCATCAGGGAAAAGCCTGGGCAAACTTTGTTTCTGCTTCATGGATTCACTGACTGAGATCCAAACAAGGTTTATAAAGATAAAAATAAATAAAACAATATTTTACTGGACAGTGTTTGCCCTCTAGGGCAAACATTTGGTGATATTGACTGTCTGCCAAGGAGAGTGACAGTTGGAGTCACAGAATTTTATCAAAAAAGCCATTTTCCTTTCCTCCCACTTGGCAAAATAGAACATTATCTTAGCAGAGCAGGTTTCTAACTTGGGCTTTTCAAAAACTGCAAAGTGTGTTGCTGTCAAAGACAGGACATGATCACATTGCCAACTTTGGCACACAGGCAGGACAACCACGATCTGTGCAGGCCAGTAAATGAACTCAGCCCAGTACTGTTTGCTTTCATCTGTTCCACAGAAATCTGGGGTTGAAAGGCCATGGTCAGGGGGTCTCCAGGGGATGCATGATGTCCCACCCCATGGCTGACATAACCCTATGCTTCCAGAACCTGTACCATGCGCCCCTGTTGGGCAATGGTTTCTTTACAGAGGTAGCCTCACAAAGCTAAAATTACCCAGGAGCAACTGAGCACAATCATCCAGAGTCAGCCAAGGAAAAAAAGAAAAGTTTGATGTTTTGTGTACTCCGAGGTAAAAACACCAGCTGACAGACATCTATCACTTCCTGTCTCTACCCCATACACAAATCAAAGGGAATCCCAAATACACAACATGGGACTGAGTATGCACAGAAACAATACAGGACACACAGCCTCGGCATACAGGAAGAGACTCCCATTTAACCTGTCAGGGGTAAAGCAGGGGAGACTTTACCACAGACTGCTGGTAATGTAAGAACAGGAATACATCCTCTTGGATTAGACAACAAAAATGTTCACTTCTTAATAGGAAACATGGACTACTCAGCTGCATGGATTACTACTGCTGGCCAATCCTTAAGATTTATAATTATTGCAATCTATTGGCATGCAGGAAATTCTTCCATTTTATGGCCTCTAAATGTACAACCCAGTAACAATTCTGACTTTGTGTATTAAAATAACATTGAAGCAATCAGTGGCTGTTGCTGTACCCAAGTGATCACCATGTACAGATTCTCTATTTCCAAGCACACAAGATGCAAAGTGAGAAACAATGCAGGTACCTATTTCCTAAAACTGGAGTTTTCAGCAGCTGTACATCAGTGTAACTCTCTTAAAGTCAATGACTTGATTTTGTTTTACAACCATTTTTTTGTTTCAAAATCTACAAAAAGACTACTTTTCAGTAAACATAGCACAGGAATACTAATTAGAGGTGCCTTAAGTACAAACAGGAAATACAGACAAATAGAGGCTACCTGATTTCATGTTACAAACTGTTAAGAACATTCAGTCCCACTAAGATGATGACTCTTTCATAGCTGCCAGAAAAAACACAGACTCAGCATACTTCCTGCTCAACAGCTGGTTACTAAAGATTTGCATCAATACTCAACCTACAGACTATGTTACTAACTACAGGGGAAGACAGAAGCATCATAAAAAGGCTGAGTTGCTATGTCATATTATCATGAATTCAGTTGTCTCTGCTGCATTTGTAAAAATCATACTCTCCAACCACATTACAAAAGAAATAAAACCCACAATTTAACATGCCTGCAACAATGTTTCCTTTGGAAAATTTCTGTGACTGCTGAGAACTTCCAAAGTAACACACAGAAGAATGTTTTCATGACTGGAAATCTTTATTTTGTTGCTGAGGATTTTTTTAAGCCTGAAAGATTTTTTTATAATTATTCTAGCTACTGTAGCCTAAATTTGATGAAATTTCTTTAAATTTCATCACTTTAAACTGTAACGAATTGATTAAAAATCCAGTGGAATTTTCCACCTTGTTCTACATTTTAATATAACGGAGAGTCATACAACTGCAGAAGACACACCTTCTGAAAGGGTTTATGGCCCCCAGGTACCTCTCTTTTTCCAAAAGTAACACATTTCTACTGAAATAGAAGCTGTTCCCTACCTGAAAAGAGTTCATGCATCGAAGTGAAGGTGGCAGAGATGCGGTACTCAGACCCAGTATCAACAATAATTCCAAACATGTTTCTGATGGAAACTTTAAAGGATGAACTCCCATATCATCTTCCCATGCATCAGCAAGCCTATAAGGTTAAAAAAAAGCTTCTTCATTTTCTTAAAATACATCTAAACCATGAGTTTCAATTAAGTATTAAAATGTGTCATATCACTGTGATAAATTTCTCTTCATGTTTTCCCTGTAAAAGTCAAAGATCAGTGTGTTTTACCAGAAAAACACGGTTTATTTAGATAAAGTGCCTTACCCATACCACCAATATCTTTCAAAAATATACATAATGTGAAAGGAAAACTTAGCCTATTTTAGAAAAATTAACTTGTGTTTCTAATTCAGTTTCATTACTTCTGAACAAAATTTCATCTGTGACTTGTAATTTCCCATTATACAATGAGTTTACACATAGAGTATTCTTTGCAGTACTTTAATATATATATTAATATATAATTATATAATGCTTCCACTTTTTATTTTGTTTCTAGAAAGATTCCATTCAATTTTTGAAGACAGGAGGTCAGGCATGATTTTCAACTTACTAACAGTCTATACAAAGCAAAAATCAATCCCAGTTCACCTTATACAGATTTTTTTATTTGGATGTAGTAAAAGAGTTAAGATTTCTAGAGTCACTCATAAAAATAACATTTCAGAAGCATATTCCTGTAAACTGTTCCCACTATCACATGGTAAAGAACAAGATTAGTTCAAAAAGATTTACTCAAAACACAAGATCATTCTGCTTCCTATAGTGCAGGCTTATTTCTTCCATAATACACAAACTGAC
This sequence comes from Molothrus aeneus, assembly GCF_037042795.1. Lineage (NCBI taxonomy): Eukaryota > Metazoa > Chordata > Aves > Passeriformes > Icteridae > Molothrus > Molothrus aeneus. The sequence continues at coordinate 90,589,221 of NC_089648.1, read as the reverse complement.
AGACTGATCAGTCATCCAGTTACTTTAATAACTTTGGGTAGGTAATATCAGATACTTGTGGGTAAGATGAATGCCATTTATTCTCAGCATACCTGAGTGCATTGCTTTAGAAGACAATGCTTGCTACCCTTCCCTGTCCAAGACTTCAAAATTTCAATAAACAATCTTAGCATCGGCTTTCACTTTTAAATTCCTCCAGCTCTTCTGACTGAACCACTGCCTGTGAACATAACAGCTTATTTTAATGTACTTTCTAGAAATAGCTGCATTTTTTAGACACTTGGGGCCCCAGCATTCAGCATGGTGAAAACTGAGCAAATACTCTCTTCACAGTATCTGTGTCATCCTGAATGGTTCTCATTCTCTCAGGCCTCCCAAATCAAATGACTCACTGTAAAGTCTTGCTTCTTACACACAGGCTTGCTTCATACACTTTTTATACACAGCACCTTCTTAGTTCTTCTAGAAGATGTCCTACTTAGTGTAATTTACACATCTTTCTTCAAAGAGTGGGTGTACTTTCACTTTCTTACCTCCATTTGACTGAAATCAGCCACTTAAATTTCAACTCTTTGCTTTTTTTTCTAATATTTACATCTTTTTCTCTTTCCTAATTTATCTATGCATATATAAGAATCCAACTCTGCTTTGATACACAGAAGCAAGACCTATAATGCACAGAATGCCAGAGGGGCTTTCATCTCTCTAAAAGAAGTGTTTTCTCTCTTTTTTTCTTTGTCCCCACAATAAAAGACAAAGAGAATCATATCACATCTAGATTACCAGATATATAATTTCTTTTCTCAAACCTCACCAGAATGAGTCATCTTGACAAAAGAAGATCTAAGTTTTACATGGTAAGGAGAAGGAGGAAGGCACCCCCTGGCTCTTCTAATGGCAGTGCATTACTTAAGATTTCCAACTTATCTGAGACCATACCAAAGAGCAGAGGGCAAAACCTCCCACACATTAACAACCTTTATAATATGTACTATCTCACCGGAAATTTATACTGTGACACATGGATCTGGAAAAGTTGTTAAAGCTACTACAAAAAACCCCAACTGACCAGTAGGACAGGAAGGTGAGATATTTAGAAGAGACTCTGGAGTATTCTCATTATTGGAAGGTACAAACTTCCAGTTAAGTCACAAATACTACGTCAGTGTTGAATGGAAACAGGATTATTTTATAAGACTAAAGACTGCACAAGTGGCCAAGCCCAGAAAAGGCAGCCCTGAGTGGTTCAGAGTTCCAGGTTGGATGGGGCTCTGAGCAACCTGATCTACTGGAAGGTGTCCCTCCCCACAGCAAGAGGACAGCAACTAGAAGATCCATAAGGTCCCTTCTAACCCAAACCATTCTGTGTTTCTATTAATGTTCTAGAATGAACACTTAAAGCTAGATGATGAGCCCTAAGTACTCAGGAACCAAGGAGTCTTGTTAACTGTAATCCAGAATGGAGCTTTACATTTCCTTATTCCTTGGTAATTTCATTTCCATACATAATTAGAAACTTAACTTTGTATGCTCCTTACTCATTCTTTTCTCTACATGTTCTACAGTCTGGTGATGCAGGAAAATTTAGGTGAAGCTAGCAAAATAGGGGCTCTCTTTTTCAGAAATCAGCAAGTCTAAACAAAGCACTGTGCAGGCACCTTCAAACACACCTAGAGAGTTTGGAGACTGGAGGCAGTATGCTAAGGTTCTGGGTCTTGGGAAGGTGTTCCAAACAGCAACACCCTTTCTTCAAAGAAACTTTTCAGAACTCCAAGCAATATTCAAAACATCACAACTTACATCAGTATCCTGATTCTATTCTTGTGTTTTGATACAAGGATTTTTTGGAGATGCCTCCTCATTTTAAAGTCTAACTACTACAGCCCTGACACCAAACTGGGGATTTTTCTTTTGTGGCTGTTGGATTATCTGAGGGAAAGAAGGTTTGCATAAAGACATTTAGCCTAATTATATTGGAATTCTTGTTTATTAATTGCTCAGTTATTAATATTTCCTGAAATTATTCCAGTGCATTCCCTTATTACAAACAAAACATATCCCAGCATTTACTGCTCCAGGAGCACACGTTAGGAATTAGTTCTTGTGACTTGCCCTTTCACGGCATTTAATACAAATGGCTGTGGAAAAATCACTGCTTTATTAGATTTCTCTTTGCTCTTCTCTATCCCTGTTGCTGTTAGAAGCACTCTTCCATAATCTCTATTGTAGAGGAAAGAGATAAGCATCTATGCATAAAACAAAAGCAAAACAAACCGCAAAGAATCCACTGTTTTTCACCTTAGTTTCATGGTCTTTCCATATAAGGGGAGTTGTCTCACTTCCAGTACAGGAGAGAAGACTTTGCTTTTTACTGGAAGAGGTAGATGGGCTGATAATGCTCCTCAGGAGAGTGAGCATCCACAGAGGACAGCTCAGCTGATGACTCCCAGCACAATCCCCAGACATCACAGCACAGCTTCTATGCTGGCTGAAAGGAATAAGGGGGGAGATAAGACATAAGCTTGAGGAAAGTGAGGTTGACAACGGAAATAATGCTGTACTTTCTTCAGCAAATATTCAACTTTTCTACACCACAAAGAAATCTTGAGATTCTGGACTTCACAGTCTGACACAAAAAACATGATTCTCAGTGCCAAACAAAATTTATAAATTCTAAACAAATTCCCTAAGTCATTGTGGGGTACAAGGCTGCACCTATTTTGGACCAATTTTGTGACAAGTAAAATCACACCACTACCGATTGGCCTTGCCAGTATTTGAGGGAAATGTATAATTTCAGCTTTAGATACCAGGCTTTAAAAGAGTAAGATGTAGGAAAACATACTCGGGAAAATTTTACAAACTCAGATCATGCTCTGAGTCAAGAAAAGACCATGCCAGAGTGCTTTTTTTTTCACAGTTAAATCCACCTCTGCAAATCACCATTATCATCCAGTTTTGTCTGTCAGTGATCTTACCAACAGGAAAACACAAATAATTCTAAGCATTTCATCTGCCACTCCATTCTTTCTGTTAGCATTCAGAAACATATAATCACAAGAATGATTATATGTAGGTGCTTTTATTGAAGAGCTCTGGGTGTCAGGGGTTACGAACCCAAATCTGACTCTGACATGCATTCAGGATGAACATGTTTTTATATTCTATCGTTATATAACTTTCATGTTAATTATTAAACTTATATTGTTCTATTGTATACATAGATTTCAGCCAAGCATGGCTTCTCGTGGCCCCCCCTTAAATTTCTAACATAGTTTCTCATGATTCTTCTTATGATTATACAATAATTTTATTTAATTACTAAACAATCATCACATCTAACAATTATATCATATATATACTGCTTACGCAGGTGCAATGATCTGGCAAAACACAAAGCCTAACATTTTCAGAGTCTATCTTTAACATTTTCCAGGGCCCCACTATCATTTCCACTTTCTCTTTTCTTTATCCCACTCTTCCCCAAAACTTGTATTAATCCTTTTAGCTTATTTCAACCAAATTTTCTTAAGAAAGATCTCAAAAAAATTAGATTTGGGGAAGTTTCATGTTTTCCTGATTTTCAGGAGAGTACTGAGAAGAAATGCACATAAATTGCTCCACAGAGAAAAGCTGCTAATGGAACACAGCAACATATATACCAGCTAATCAAGTGGTGCTTGCCTGGGAGAATATGAGCATGAATTTATTAATATGGTATTTCTATCTAGCAACATCAACTACTATAAACAAAGTAAACATGTTCTTCAGAGCCCACCACACTCCCTAATGAGTGAAACAAACTGAGAGATTTGGTGCTTTTACTTAAGTGCACTCTATGTTGTGGGTTCAGGACAACTGGAAAAAAAATCTTAAATTTTGAGGCAGGAAGAAGAGTTGGTGATAATTGAATTGATACCTAGCAAGAACAACAGACAGAGGCCTCCCTAGTGTTAATCAAACTTGAGATGCAACCTCTGCAGATCAGAGTGAAACCTCAAACTCAGAACTTCCTCTGTTCAATCTAAGAGATATCTATTAGTCTTACCCATGAAAACACAATTAACAGACATTAGATTGAAAGATATAATTAGAACCTTCACATAACTTTCATTCTGAAAAGGACAGAACCACATACCATGAATGCTAATAAAACTTCCATATATTTCTGGCACACAATTCAGAACTGACCTGAAGTAGTACAGAAATGAAGAAGTAAAACTCTGCTCAAGGAGGGCGATACTTGGCTAGATGCTGATGTGAAACAACAATGTGCTGAACTGTCAGAATAGATCACTCCAAACAAGTAAGAAATAAAAATGACAAACTGAGACTATCTTCCCCCTTGTCCTTTTCAATGCTTTCTCTAAGGAACTGGTCATTTGAAGGAGAAATTTATATTTTTTTATATGATTCTCACATTCCCATAACCAGTCAAAGAAATACAGCTAGGAAAGCAAAGTTCCCATAGTCACATGTATAAAATGTTTTTAAAAATGAAGTGGTATTTTCAAAGTTGTTTAGTTGATAATAATGTGAAATCCAGGAAAATTTTGATTTCTTTAAAAAATAAAAATAAATCAACAAATGCTCTCTGAAATTCAAGCAATGAATTCTGAAAGCAGAGAGGAGTAAAACTTGAAAATTACTCACATAAGATGAAAGACAGTCACTTCTCTAACAGAAACAATTGATCACAACGGTTTTAGAAAATGTTTTACATTTGAATCACCATGCATCAGGGAATGGTATTTGTCCACTGCTCCCTGTGGAATTCATCCCAATGAATTGTCTATATAAGTTAGAATAACATTTCAAAATTGTGTTCTTAAAACCAAGTTTTAAAACACCAAAATAATGATTTACATTCATTTCATAATTTCTTGATATAAGTAGTAAACTAACACAGTCATCCATCAGGTCATGGAACCCACACACAACATCCTAAGTCTTCATGGAAAAATGCAATATACATGGCAAATCAGGGAAGCAAAAGAAAACTTTGCATCTCAAACTTGAGAAAAACTGATGAAGATTCTCACAAGATTTTTAAAAACTGTACCAGACTTCTGACTAGACTGCATTTATTTCAAAAGAATCCTCTTCCATCAGTGCTAAAGACATTTATCAATAATAATCCTTCATTGTACATGAGATTCACTTTTAAATGCAACTGAGCTGTCTCAGCAACAGACAAAGTAAGGCTGTTTTTGAAGAGGAACAGATAAGCCCTTTTTTCCTTTCCAGAACATCCCCATCATCACCTCTAATTTAGCAAGCTACTTCTATAAATACACAACTGAGAGTAGTCTACACAGGTCAAAACTGAATAATGGGGAAATGCAAAAGCTCTTACTCAGTGCTGCTGAGGCAATGTACTAACTATATTTTATTAATTATGATCTAGGTAAATGTGCTCTGCATTTAGGGCTCCAAATGCTGTGAAACTCTTGCAGGAGATGTTAACTGTAGCTTCAGTGCTTTGATGAATCAAGCCTGTGCTGAAGAATCCAATATAAAAGCTGACAGAAGCTCAGCCCTGAATCTCAGAGCTCAGTGAATGTTGTTAAAGCTGCCCTTTCCACAAGCTACAGCTCTGAGAGAAATGACAGATGACTTTACTGAACCAAAGGACAAACCTGCTAAATTAAATAACTATTTGTAAAAGTGATTTAATCTAAAAACAATTCTTAATTATGGTTGATGATGTGTCTATATACTTAATGTACCAGGAGGCTGAGTTATTTATACCTTTAATTATCCTTCCAGCAATCTAAAAACAACATAAAAATCAATGCCTGCTCATTAGCTACTGAACTCTTACCAAAATTTAAATGATATGGACGACTAAGAAGTGCAGTATTTCACAGTCTACAGTGAAAGTACTTCTTTCCTTTGGAAAAAAACTTGCTTTGTAGAACCACTGCTTCCATCCTGAAACTAACATCTGTGGTCATGTTTTACCATTCATTATTTATCCTGAGCAGCTGGGAGCGCCAAGTGTGGGCTTGGAGCCAATTTTCCCTGGGATCTTTACTAGTCGCATGGTATCCCACACCAATAGGTATTAAATCTCTCATAAGAAACAAAAACCATAAGAACAGAAATTTAACCCACTGGTGTCCCTGCAAGGAAATGAGCAAGAGAAGAGCAAAATATTTAGGGAAGTAAGAAGGCAGTGAGCATGCCTCTGTATTTTTTCCAATGGACTACAGTGGTCAACACAGAAGTTCCATCTTGAAGTTTTAACATTTTTTTTTCAGTGTAGCACTACAGAGACAAGACTTCATTTAACTGAATTTCTGTATTTTCACATGACCTTAAATACTATCACTTGAAAAGCAATCTCATTATAAAATTACTGATATATAATCCTTACACTAAAGTGCATCATATATATGGCATATAGTATATATACTTTAATGCAGTTTATTTAATTATATTATTTATATATACAACAATCCTATTAACATACAATGATACATATTTCTATAAATTACTATAAGAGTTGCATATAGAAGGACATGCTCACTATTAACAGTATTCTAGCTTTTTTTTCCTGAGTAATGAATACTTTGATTGGAAAAAATACGCAAATCTGGAGTCTAGTCAAAAACAAGTTAGCTAGAAATCCACTGCAAAAACAATTCACCAGGTCTAAAATACCCTGTCCTGCAAAATGTAAGCCCTTCTTGAACTTTCAATGTGTCACCATTTGAAAAGGGCAAGTTATTTAATACTAATAAGAAAGTCTTATAATGAAAATTCAGATTTAATCTCACCAGAGTACCAGTGTCATAATATTTTTCAGATGGGCTGACATAAGAGGTATCAACTGGTCTTGTAGTATTTCAAAGCACCTTTTAATTAAAATTATGCTATTTGCTCTGATGAACGCTTTTATGATTTAAAATACATACTCCACATGCAGTTTTCTCATTTCTAACTCCAATATATAGCATAGATTAAATAACTCATGCTAAAAGGTACATTAAAAGCCAGTGGATTAAATCATTTTGTTTGCATTAAACAACTACATATGAATCTCAATGACATTAATTTTATTAATGCATTTGAAATTATTTTATAACTTCTTGACATGCTTTGATCATTGTAAGCTATTTAAGGGAAGTCAGAAAGAGAAGTAAAGCTGCCTATTTCGAACTGTAAAGCAAAACCCAAATTACTTCACACCAACCAACATTTTTAGTAGACTCAACTGCCCTATATTAACTTAAATGTAACTACATTGGTTTTGGGATATTTATTAGGAAATGCTATTTGCAGAACAAAGCCTCTGCATAGTCCACAGAATTAATTTTTTTTTTCTCAAAGGGTAAAGGGCAAAAGCAGAAAACCAAACAATTGTGTTAATATACTGGGCCAGACAAGGTTGTTTACAAGTAGATTATTCCTCTGAAGCACAGAAAGCTATCTCAACATACTGCAACTTCTAGCACGGCAATAAATCTTGACATTTTAGTTCTGTCCAGGAGTAACTTTGCCATGGAGTATGTAATTTCAAAGTAATGCTCAACATACTTCTCCAGACTAAATATTCTTGGGTGTTCACCAACTTCTTTTCTACATTGCCTTTCCTCCTCCATCTGGCTGCTATGCAATTTCAAAAGCATTAATTTTAAGCTGCAAACTCTTATCACCCATAAAATATTTTCATTTCATTGCAAAACAGCACCAACTGTACAGTCTCTGTGGAAGACAAAACACAATTTCAGCTGCGAGAATCACTGAAATAAAGCTTAAACATCACAGAAGGATTAGCAGGTGTTCATCTATTCTGAAACCTGTAGGTTGAAGATTCATAGGATCTAAAATGGATGTATGAAAACCTAAATCAAGTAACAATGTCTAAAGCAGACTTATGTTCAATGGGACACCTAGATATCTGGGACCACAAACACTCACAAGTGTACTAAATTTAAAATTCTCAACAGTATTCAAACTATGTACAGATGGTCTGTGAGTACAACTAAGACATATTTGGTCTTTGTTTAGTTTCAGCACCAGGTAAGCAGAAATAGGCTCATCCAAGAATGAAGAGAAAAAGTGATTTTAATTTCATGGGAACTAGTCTTGGATATAAAATCCCAAACCTGCTGGGTGTGGCCCAGAATATGCTCTACCAGCAAAACCACAGTCCATAAAGGCATAGCAGCAGCAGATCTAGCCACATAGACAACCCATAGCAACAACTATCTATGGATAGAGACAGTCTTTCTTCATTCATCTACAAGATCAACAGCTTACTGCAAAAACTGAACCTGTAAAAGCAGAAAACTGATGCAAATGCTTATCAGTTACAGTGAAGGTCTTTTTAGAGCACCTGACTGAGGAATAGAAGCTCACAGAGAAAAAGCTCCTGCTGGGCTTGTGATGTCAAACATACCTAGATATAACAGGAAGAAAACAAGGCAGACAGTGAATTCTGTCACAATATATATTTTTTTAAACTACTTTCTAAAAATTCCTACGTAATTTTTGCCTACCTGGGTGCAAGAGTAGAATCCACATTCATTTAATTTTCCTACAAAACCAAGAAAAGCACTGGAGTTTAGCTCTTGCTGAGCATCGCCTAAAGTCTGCTGTGACTGCTCTTTAACATCCACACTATGCAGAATTGCTGGTGCAGCTCCAAAGTACAATGCAATTGCTGACTTCTCAGCAGCAAAGTAATGAGGTCCCACTAAAAGGAGAGGCAAATTACTGTCATAAAAACTGCATGGCCAAAGCTTTAGAATAAGCTTCTTCACCTTCATGGTTGTGTTAAGGCTTTAAGTTGCATTTTTTTTCATGTCTTACTGCATCCCAGGTAGAAAGAATTAATTTCAGAATTAACTTTTCTGAAAACAATAAAGATCAGATTCCTGCAGCCAGATCACTGCTGATAATTCACCATAGTGGAGGATGGCAGTAGCAAAAGTAGTACTATGACTCTACAATGCAGTTTTCTTAAATATAGCTATACAACTCAGAATGATCGGATAGATTTGAATGCTTCCTAAAATACTTTTCTTCACCTTAAGCACCTCTTGATTCCTTCCTGGATACATCTTGCTCTATATTAGAACAGATTGCTCATTATTTCCCTAATGTATGACAATAACTGTAGACTACTGTGCTTGGGATGGATGCAGAGGACACAGCAGTGTGCTACTGACCTGTGCTAACAGCCTGACTGGTGCCATCTTACTTGCAAGGAATATCAAATGTGAACAGCAACACCACCAAACTAAAAGGCCTCTCTTCCCAGTATGTCTGAACCAAATACTTGAATTCTCAGGTTACATTTTTTTTTGGTTTTTTCTAACCTCTCAACATGTATTTAAGGGTATGTAAAGGCCACTTGCCCCAGCAAATGCATGTACGCCTCTTCTAATAGCGCTTATTTCCTGAACGGTGCAAGTGCATAGTAGAGCTGTAGAAAAACAAAGTACTGTGTAAAAGCTCCTTCAGGGCACCTGCTGGCATCAATATAGTTACTCTAGTAAATGCAAAGTAATTCCAGACAGCTCACCCTTAAAAGGTTCATTTAATTTTAGGGAAGCCTGCTTATGGGACTAGTGATGTCTGCGGGACCGGCTGCTTTCCTCAGCAGACTCTTCTTGCAACTGTTGTTGTCAACCTATAGTTTTTTTTATGATTGACAACATATTCCTCTACATGAACACTTGCTTTACAGATATTGTGGGAAAAGTATAACCCAAAAGGTTTATCTCCAAAATCGTGCAAATAAAGCAAATGTGCTTAAAGTCAGGGCAGGAGAAGGAAGGTGGAGGCAACTGGCAAGACAGACAGAAAATATAAAATCACAGAATCATTTTGATTGGGATAGACCTCTAAGATCATACAGTACAGCTGTTAACCTAACACTATCAAGTCCAAGTACTGCCACAAACGCCTCACTTTCCCAGAGAAAAAAAAAGGTATTTGCCTTGGTGTATTTTTTCTGTAAACCAACCTCAATAACTTACAGAATCTTATCAAGGGACTCTAGAGATGGGTCATAAATGTAGAGCACCTTCTACTCACTGTCTGCACATTAGCAGCATCTCCCACATGCAGCTGAGCTTCCCACCTGAAGGCTGAGGCAATAGGCTGCCACTCAGCCCTTCCTTCCAGGGACTGACACTAAGTAGAAGGACCAGAGAAAACTCAAAATATCTCTGCTATCTCCTGGGCTCCACTTCCACCAAACTCTCACACAGGAATAATTTTACAGACTCTTTCCTCATACTTTCCCCTCTCAATGCTGGAAACTCCAATCATAAAATAGGAGACTCAGGAGGAAGACATTTATATCTTTTTCAAAAATATTGGCATGTCTAGATTTTTGAATGCCCAGATGTTATCAATAGCACTACTCTCCTGAAAGTGCCTTTACATCTCTCCATGAAAATATAATCTTTATTTTAAAACTCATCAAAATGGGGTGTTATATTAGTGAACATAAAAAATATGGTGTCAGGTATCCTATTATAAATACAAGGGCCCTTCACAGAAAGTTTCCCTCTGTACAAATGCTACATCCAGTATCTGAGAATTATTTTTCACCATATAAAATGTGAAAGGTTGATAAAGAGGCAATCAAAAAATCCAAAACCATCATTCTAAACAGTGGCAAGGCAGATCAAATACAAGAATTCTAGTATTCTATTCTTTTGTACTAGTTTAGTACAAAAGGTTCCAAAAACCTCATGAGCAGTATGCCCAGACCCACTGAGGGTCAGATGCTTAAGAAAGAGAAGGCCCATGTAATTTGAAATGGCATTTAATTCACTTCAGTTCACCCAATCACTTCTCAGGTGAGCAAATTATTCTAAGAGCAAGGGGATAAAAAAAAAGCTGGAGACTGTAAAGATAATTTATTTTTCAAAGAGAAGTAGAAGTTCTCATAATGAAAACAGGGGCAGTGAACCAAGCTGCAGTACCTTAGCAAGGTCTTTTACTAATATATCTATTTCAAAATAAATTAGTATACAATGTCCAAGATTTTTTAAAAAAATACTTACTATTCTTGATCTCTTATAATAATTCTAAGCATCACAAATGCAATGTCAAGAATTATTTTGAGTTATTAAGCTCCTAGTTTCATCCGTGACTGATTTGTTTTCCAGTTTAATTTGTTTGAAGTCCTCCTTGATTCAATGAGACATTACTGAAGTCAGTCCAAAAATACCTGGTTTGCTTGCCCAAAACAGCTACCAGCTGATTTCCAAATTGGTAACTCTGATTGAAATATCTACAGAGCAGAAGCAACTATGTCATATGTGCCCAACTGCAATAATCATTATTAACAAAATCTCAGAGATGCTGCAGAAAAACCAAAAGAAGGCCCCACAATAGCAAAACAATTCAAGAAATGAACAATAATTGTTTGGTGTTTCATCAGATTTAACGATTTACTAACTCTTCATCCTTAAAAGCAGAACTTTGTATCCAGACTAAATCATTCTACATTAAGCAAGGTAGGTAACAAGGACATTCCAAGACAATGCTCCCATCACCTATTGAAACAAAACATCATTGGGGCATAGGAGGGATTACATATTCCTGTTGGATCTACACAGTGTAAAAATTCATGCAGATACTGCTTAAAGACCAGTACCTGTAGCTTAATCACTAATGTAGAAGATCTGTGTGTCTGCATTAAGTCATACAATACTCAGTGTCACTGCTTGAAAACACAGCAATACCATCCCCAGCCACATTCAGGCTTCCATTTTTTCTTCAAGGTTTTCTGGGACTGTGCAGCTCAGTTACCTGTAGACTGCCCTGTATGAACTCTCAGTGAATCTAAATACTTTTACAGCAAACACTGAAAATTAAAACAGTAGAAATTTGCCCAAAGGAAGCTGAATAGTGTACATATTTATCAATCTATAACCCTTACAAAAGGAGAACACCTGGTTTCTTGAGAGAGATAAAGAATGCACTTAAGTTTCTGATAGACAGATTGCTCAGGTTTAAGCAAAGGAGTGAACATGTATAAAGCAAGTCTGCTGCTTTGAAAATGTGGAACTTAAAACTCTCTGGCAACCTCACTGTGGCCTCCTGTAAAATACCCTTCCTAAAAATATTAGGTTCAATTTTTATAATTTAGTTAAATGGCCTAATGTTAAATCAGATTTTTAATTTCCAAGCCTGTGGAAACAGTTTCATTTCTTAATTCCTCAAAGAAAACAAGAGGGAGTTGAACATGAAATTTCTCATGAAATACATTCCACTTAATTTTCCTTCTAGAGTTTCCCAGGAGAAGGAAGTAGAGGGATGCTAAGCTGAGGCCCCAACAGTGGCATACCTGAGTAAAAATTTCCTCTTAGAGAAAGCACAGAGATTTGGGTGCTGAAGAGTGAGACTAAGAAATCTGATTAACTGTACAGGAGAATGAATTCTCCTGCAAGGGAATGAAGTCTATCTTCCATCCTCTGCTTTTCTTCAGCATTACAAGTAGTTTTCTTCTAACAATGCTAAAGATTTTCACTGCTGGTTCCTGGTATAGTGAAATGGCCTTAAAGTTCAATGCTGCCACTCCAATTTACATTTTATATTTGTTAATAGTAACTGTGGCTTTGCAGTAAAGGAATTCAGAGGAAAGATCCCTCATACCTTTCTCTATTATTTCAATTCTATGTTTATCAAATTATCTTCATTTTTAAAGTGCTGTCTGAAGAGTAGCTTTGCTCTGCATGGCTGAACGTAGGAAATGTTTTGTCTTCAATAAGGCCTTAGATATCTAATCCCAAATCTCAGTGGGCCTTGTTAAAGCAACATCATAAAATTTTTATACATCCTTATGAGTTTGGAAAAAAAAATTGTTCTATGTATCAGTCAGAGCTTATACTGACTAATGTGGCCTTAGGGAAGGGACTGTTGAAATTCATGCATCTAGCCATCACAAATGGATTAATAGATGCAATTATGATAAATCAGCATAGGTTTATTAAGTAAGATTTTTTTTTTAATTAGTAGTTACAGGTGAAAAAAAGAAGACATTCAGACCCAATGCATAAATGCTGTAAAGCTGGTGTAACCTGCTATTTCTGTGCACTGTGAGCACACTGGGAGATATTTGCATCACTCACTCCTGGTATTCAGTGACCTGATGGATGAGCAGGGCTGATGAAGCTACTGGTTTCAACAGCTGACCCTGCCTGGACACCTGAACTGCTCATCACTCATTTCCTAAACTTCCGTGGTTCAATGTACAGTGTCTTTAAGCAATCCAGAATTGGCAACAACTTACTTTCAACCACATGCTCTACACTGCAGCACCTGAGGACTTGACTGTCAAGTGGCTCAGATGTCTGTGCTGTAAAAGCAAGACAAACAGTTGGTGCAGTAACCTCACCTAAGACCATGACTGAAAAGCAGGGTTGCCTTCTGCAAGACAATCTGAGTTTGCCATCTAGGCTGTGCAGGGAGAGTGGCAAAGAGGCAAACCCAGCAGCAATGTGGTATCTATATCCTTGCCTTGTTACTAATGGTCCCACCCCTGTCCCCAGGAAAGGCTCTAACCACAAACCATGGGAATTAAGCACTATGTAGAAAACATAGCCCTAATATGAGCTCACTGCCACTGTCACACCAGCCAGCAGTCTCAACACTGTCACTGGTACCAGAGGGATGGTGTCTTTGATACCCTGCCCTAACAGTATTGAAACAGGTGTGCATTCAGGGCTGTGGAAGAGCCACAAATAGTAACAGTGGTTTTGTCAGCAAAGCAAACCAAGCAAGCAGCAGAGAAGAATTATCTGTGAAGAAAAAAATCAAATTAAATCAAAGTTGAATGAACCAATGGTCTGCATGATGAGATGGCACTGCTGTTACCCTGTACATAAAGCTCTAAGTTCCCTAGCCACAGTACAAAGCACTTGGCTGGGTGTTCTTACAGAGGTTATTCCTACCAGCTGTGCCACATGAAGATTTATACATGCTCCATAAACTTTAATTCCCTTTTAAAGTCCTATTATACCAAGCAGGGGGCCATTTCTGAAGTTGAAATGGATTTTCAGAACAATATAAAGACGAAAATGTTTTCTGGCCTCTGATTTTTAAACCTCTGGGTAAAATTAAATCTCTTCCACAGCACTGTTGATATTCCATATAGAAATATTCACAAATACCAGGCACTCCAGAACATTATGTCTGAATCCAAAGGGAGAAGTTATCCTGCTGTACAGAAAAAATGCTGTAATCACTGTTCACAAAAATCTCTCAGCTTGATGCTTTGAAGTTTTTTCCTGATGTACTGACTTCAGAAGAGAAGGAAATTCAGTATTTTAAGATGCAATTACCTGCAGCAAAGAAAGAAACACCACAAATAATAGAAGTGGTAGATCCCAAATTTGCTGACAGCAAGATTTATTCTTTCTATTCATTCAATCTAAACCATTGCCAAACAATAGCCTAATGATTGAAGTTAGAATTTCATACATGTCATATTTTCCCTTTCACACTGAAACCACAATTTTAATAGACAAGTTTATTTTTATCACCCTTTTTCCACTCCACAAAAAATTATACCTCTTGCAAAAATTGTACAGAAGCTCACTCTATGCAGGTAGCACAAAACTGAAGTATCAGATGTGGCTAGAAGTCAAATTTAACAAGCAATTAAATCCTAAATTAATAAAACCAGCAGTCAAGAGCACAGCTTCCTCTCCTAAAAGTAAACTTCAAGTTAAGTCAAAATCCTCAACCAGTATAAATTTTTTTACACCTTTTACTACATCCCGCAGCTCACTTTGGAAATTTACAGCAGACCAACTGCATATCTGGAAAGACTCAACTTTCCACTTGCCCTTTTTCCATGTCCTCTGCCAGTATGTGTCCTCACATGTCTGTCAGTTTTCCCCTGTGCAGGGAAATACTCTTCCATAAATAAACCCTCCACCCTTCCCAAAACTGTCCCTAGTTTTAACACCTCGTCTCCTCAGAGCTATTTCCCAAGTTTTCCCTTTCAACTATTCTGAAGCTTCCCCCTTTCTGCTACAGCAGAGATTTACCAGCGCCTGTTTAATCCTGGCTGACGCTGATGGAGCCCTTGGCAGCTTTTAGGTAGAGCTGTCCAGAGTCCTGCTGTCCGGCTGCAGACACAAGGCACAGCAGGAGGAATCAGAGAGCCACCCACCAACCATGTGAGAGCACTGTGGGGGCTGCAGCCCACACAGACACCTTGACACAGTCAGATTAGTGAAGGCAGATTGTTTTGGCTCTTTAGTTTTATGAGCTTTCTTAAAATGTTATGGGTCAAGAAAAAGGAAAAGTTAGTCTCAGCTTAGAAACACAAGATACAGAATAAGGGAGGCATGCAGCCTGGCAGCCAAGTTCTGGACATGAGCAAGAGCAGAAGAAGAAAAAAGGAACAGAAAGGGGATTTAGATGGAAGACTTAAATCTATGTTTAAACCAATGCTGGTGCAAGAATTCATGTTACAGACAGACTAAAACAGATTTTTGATAAAAGGAAGCGAAGGATGCATGGAAAACTGTGTCAACAGACACCAGCTCAATGAGAAGTCTTTCAGTAGATGACTTTGTTCAAACAGGAAATGCAACAGCTGAAAAAAAGACTGCTATAAACCTTATGTATATTAAGTTAATTAAAATGGAGTTCAGATGTAGGAGAACACACCATAGGTAAAGAAGTAAAACCACACTTGATAATTAACAAATGGTTGAATAACAGTCCAATCAAGACTGTGGTACCAGTGTGGCTCTCTATGCAAAGATGTTCTGAGACTAAAAGGATTCCTGGCTCAAAACATTTCAGGTGCATATGGGAAGGGGTGGGTTGGGCCTTGGCTTCCATGAGGCAATGATGTGCCCCACACACCCCCAGGCCTGTATGGCAGCCCTGCAAAGGATGCCAATCCCTGGCACAGCACAAGCAATGCTCCACACTCACCTCTGGAGCCCCACTCTAGCCCCAGAGTGACCAGATAACCAGAAGTCCCAGCAGGGGAGGGGCCCAGGAAAGCCAAAGGGTATCTAAGCCAGGACATGCAGTGAGCACATCGTGGCCCTATCTCTTCTTGGAACTTCTATCAGCTGAACACCACTGGAACCAGGAGTGGTAGCTATACTTGCTCTCTTCTGTACCCTCCTGTCTTTCTCTTTCTTCTACTCATACCTTCTTCTTACAGTTTTGAGTAACTTAAAAATGGATGGGATTGGAGCTTGCTAAGCCAATGCTTTGAGAAGATGCTTTTATGTTGATTGAATGGTGCTCTAAACTTACGTCAAAATTCTCTGATTTTCCAAAGTTGCCAGTCAATTTTTTTTATTGTTTTGACCTCTTCAGAATATCTTTACTAGTATTCTTCCCGTGCATCTAAGTCAGAGTACATAAAAAACCATAAGCCCTTTTAAGACTCTTTTCAAGCATGTTTTTGGGGTCTTACAGATGTCACTCCAAATTGCCTCCAGAGAGCAAAAGAGTCAAGTTGAAGGTGCATTTGAAAGTCTTCTGGCAGAGGTAGAAGCTAAACTAGACATATAAAGAGAAAATACTCACCTCCCTGCAAGAACAGCTACTGAGCTGTTACTCTCATGGCCACACACAGTGGGAAAACAGACATGGTCAATCCAACATGTCACTCTGAGTAGATCTAATAGTCCAGTCTTTTGGAAATTACTTGTCTGAAGCTCTAAAATTCCACACAATTTTATTCCCTGAAACAACCCTTCCCAGCTTTCCAGTCAGATCTCCTCCACATCTTCCTCAAACATTCATGTCCACAGATGGTGAGTGGATTGAGAACTGAATGAAGGACAGATCCAGACAGTCCTGATCTGTGGCACAGGGTCTAGTTGGAGGCCTGGACTAGTGATGTCCCCCAAGGTTCAGTGGTGGTCCCCCAGTGTTGCTTAACCTATGCCTCCATGCCTTAGATGGAGGGGCAGAGGCCTCCTCTCCAAGTTCACTGAGGACACAAAGCTGGAGGAGTGGCTGATAGCCCAGAGGGCTCTGCAGCCCTTCAGAAGGGCCTTGACAGAGTGGAGAGAGGGGCAGAGAGGAACCTTCTGAAATTCAACAAAGGCAAGTACCTCAGGTACTTGCCAGGGGTTACTCTTCCTGCACCTGGGGAAGAGTGCCCTGGGGCTCTACTACAGGCTGGACACTGACTTGCTGGGAGATGGACCTGGGGGTCCTAGTGGAACAAGCTGTCCATGAACCAGCATGTGGCCAAGAAGGCCAGTGGTACCCTGGGGTGCATTAGGAAGGTGATCCTGCCCCTTTACTCAGCTTTAGTGAGGCCATAGCTGGGGTCCAGTTCTGGGCTTCTCATTACAAGACAGACAGGAGCTCCTGAAGCAGGTCCAGTGGAGGACAACAAAGTTGATGAGGTGACTGGAGCATCTCTCTTATAAAGAAAGGCGGAGGGAGCTGGGCCTGTTCAGTCTGGAGAAGAGATAGCTGAGAGGGGACCTCATCAATGTCTATCAGTATCTAAAGGGAGATGTCAGAGGTTGGAACCAGGCCCTTCTCAGTGGTGCTGAGCAATAGGGCAAGAAGCAATGGGTAGAAACTGATGCACAGCAAGTTCCACCCACATATGAGGAAGAATTTTTTTTACTGTGCAGGTGACTGAGTATTGGAACATATTGCCCAGAGAGGTTGTGGAGTCTCCCTCACTGGATATATTCAAGAACCATCTGGATTCAATTCTATGCCATATGCTCTACGATGACCCTGCTTGAGCAGGGTGGTTGGACCAGATGGCCCCACAGTGGTGACTTCCAACCTTACCCACTCTGTGATTCTGTGACAGGTATCACTTATTATGCTTATTAATTATACAAATAATTTAATTTATAGCTTAAGGCCATTATGCAGAGGAGCCATCATAAGAATTACTTGTTCTGTTTTGATGCCACAGTATTCAAAAGAGGCAACCAGCAGTAATATCCTATTGTTGCTGCACACACAAAGATGGAAGTATCCTGACCAATTTTATAAATAAGCCTTTTTTCTTTGGTCTCAAGTCATACTCTCCCAATTTGCTTTAGCCTTACCAATTCAAAAATATTTCAAGTAAAAGTGGCAGCTTAAATCGTAAAGTATTGTTAGTTTACACAGCCTGTCATGGAGAAATACAATAGAAACAACAAATGCTAATTAATTTAAAACAGGTCAAGATACTAAAATCCAATAAATAAATCAAGTTTTGAAGTTTAAGTAGTTAATGTCAACCATCTGTCCAATAAGCTTTCGTAAGATTTGCTTTTTCACTCTTGCCTCATTATTTGATTCCTGCCTGCTCAAATAGATCCTGTCATTTTAAAGGCATTACAGGAGTTGAGTACTTAAGAGTTCCCAAGCGAACCCAACAGTCTTTATAAGTCTATGAGAAACAAACTGCAAGCATCCAAGTGGAAATCTGCTATGTTCGATGTATGGTTATAAAATTACCCTCAATCGATCAGCACTATCATATTTAGGCTACCCGGTTTTAAAAAAAGCAGTGTTACAAGGAAAGCAAAATGAGAGCTATACATAAATACAGTAAGACTTGAGTAGATGTGACATTGATTTCCTTCCAGCAAGTAAGTCTAGCCTCTAACTGTAATCAGCAAGAACACTACATGCTGTAGTTTAGGATCCCCATGTCCATTTAGCTGGTGGGAATTCTGAATTGTGGTTTGCTAATCCCCACCCAAAATCTAGCAGGACGTAATTTCATGGGAGGTCAAAAGAGTACTACACATTAGTAGTGAACTTCTGGAACTTGTCACTTGATTGTGGAGGCAGACAGCACCACAAGGCCAAAAAGTATTTATACAAACAAATGACCAAAAGACAAATGAACAGACAGTAAAAGAAATAGGCAGGGCTGTATCCTCTGACATCTTTAATACAACCACAGAGCTGAGCACTACAGAAAAGTGCTCACACACTGCTCTGAAGAACATTTCTGGATGTTGGAGGGACAATAAGAACTAAGCAGAACGTGCTAAAGTGCTCTGACCCAGCATGGCATTTCTAACATTCTTATCATCCTATAAGTGTTATTCACTACCTGGCAATGCAGTTGTTTCCGACAACACATTTTAAATTGGTTTCAGATAGTCTTGCTGCTTTTAATTTACAATTTTTTTGCCACCCAACTTGACATTTCTCTTATTACCAATCCTAATATTCCTCAAAGAGCTGAACTACAGCAAGATGAGTCAAAGACACATGAAAACTACCAAAATTGTGCTTACCTGAATTGCAGTGTTTCACAAATAAATATGAAGAATATGAAAAGAAGGTAAAAGCCTGAAACTTATTTTTTGTTTTACCACATTACAGAATCACAAATCCTGATTCAAAAGCATATTTGTGATCAGAGATCTTAAAGAAATATTTATCTATCTTTTCTTTAAAAAAATTTGACCATAAGAAGTAGTTAAGCTATCGCCCTTACAGTCAATTTCATATTTTTACATTGCCAATTATTCTGTAGATAGTATTTAACACTTTTAATGCAGAGAACAAAAGCAGTACCCAGCAAGACCAGTATTAATACAACAGCATTTTTCACAATACATAAGAAGACAGGCAGGCTATCAGTCAGATAATCAACAAATGGATAAGCAATTTGGGATTACAAATCCCATTTTAAAAAACAGTAGGAATCCTTCCTCCTCTGACTTCAATGTGAAATTTCAAAAGATGAACAAAAAAAGGCAACCTAAGTAAAAAGCTCAGCAGGAATGATAAAATGAGCCAAATTTTTGAGAAAAAATATGAGAATCTGTTCAGTAGACAAAAAGTTTATTCCAATAGTTTTATCTACTTCAATTAGTACTTCTAATTTTAAATAGCAAAGATTAGATACCAAAAATACAACAGCTCCAAAGAGTGGAAAGATATATCAGGTCAGTGTTTAAGAGCAAGAACTAAGTTCCTAAGTAACTACCATAAAAGGCTGCTGCACATGGCAGGTGTAGTTTCAATAAACAAGTCAGGATATTTCTCCTGAAAGTTATACTTAAAAGTTGTGTACACTTTTTCCCAGAGGTGAGGAAGGATGCCACTGAAGAGCAGTCTGCTGCCTAAGCCTTCAAATTTCATGAGGCTTATAGCTTCCACATGTCTATCAAACTCTGAGAAGTATTCTTTTCCTTCCTGTCCCAAAACCCTGACTGGCATCAGACTCTATCTTTTAAAAATTTCTGCCTGACTGTTCAGCCATCTCTTCTAAGGTAACTCATTCCACCTACTGTGTCAGTTCTCTTAACTTGATACCATTAAATAATTCAAGAAGGGAACAGGAAAAAAAAAAAATCTGAAGCAAACCAGACCTTTCATGTTCTATTTACAATCACATCTACTCTTTTAATGATTCCAGATAGAGAAATCAGCTTACAGATAGCACAAGCCAGAGAAACACTGGTCACTCCTCAGTCAATCAATTATTGATCTATGTGGTCCCATGTGTTTTCTACAGGCAAGAGTCACCAAAAAACTATGAAAATCTCAGACATTCAAAAATCAGTGAAACAGGACACAGTTTGATGTTTTTATGAGAAGTGAATTACTCTAGGGTCATATATAGAATGAAAGCCATTCTTGGGAGAAATAAACAACATTCTGGAATACATCAATAACAGCTTCATAAACAGCTAACGATATATGGACTGTAATAAAAGCACTAGGACTCAAACCCTCCAGGTTTTCAGCCACAAACTCAATTTTCCAGCTTATTCTTGTCCCTCTAAAGCTAATAAAATGAAAAATTTCTGGAAGTAATTTTTCAACTCCCAAATTATAAGCAGCAAATTTTTATATAGGAAAAGGTTTCTGCAAAAGCTGTAAACCATTCAGAGATGCATATGAGATACAAAAATCTATCAACGACCTTTTGACAAAGCTTTGCCTAGCACTCTACTCTAAAGGGAAAAGTGCAATTTTCCTCCCACTCTACCTTCACATATATTTTCTAAGATCAAGTTATGGTCAAATTGCCATGTAACCACATTTTCAATTTTCTTCATACATTTTTACAACACTCTCACTTCAGCAGTATTTACTATTATCACTCCCAGCAGCTAGGGCTGTTTACATAAGGTGTTATTTGCTAAGAACCTGCTACTTGAAAGGAAGACCTCTTCTGTCTGCACAGCAGATTTGTAGGTGGAGAAAAGTAGCCCTGTTGAGAGAAAAGTGGAGGGAACCAACATAATCACACTATCTATAAAGGACAGAGCAGAAAATACATGAGGAATCCTTCTCCAATGGAACTCAAACACATTTATATGATACTTTTTTCATGCAGTTTCAATTAATTTGCTGTATAAGAATTTTCATAAAGCTCCCCCAGGGGCTAAAAGCCTAACTGCAGACAACTTAGCCAGAACTTGTGTTATCACACATAACACACACCTCAGTGTTTCTAGCTCTGTTTCAATGCTGAAGGAGTAAGATACAAATCACTACAACATTTTAAGGCTACCCTCAGGAAGATAGAGGAATACAACTCTAAGGAGAAATGACAAAAACTACTATAAGTAGCATGTCTGGATACCTCTTAACCCTATTTTAACTTCACAATGCCTTAAAAGTTACTGAATGTCCTCAAGCAAAGCAGTCTAATATACAGAGAGTACCCAGAGCACAGCTGTTAAGATTCCTTGCCAAAATAAAGGTATTTGGAGAGAGGCTCCACATGACATGTTCACAGTTTGTTCCTATCCCATATGTCAGTTGCTCTCCCTGAGACTGGACGAAGAGAGATGATTCTTCCTTCTACAGACAACATGGAGCTGGGAAGGGCCATCAGCAGAACACATGATGGGAACAAAAATGGCCACAACCTTTCCAAGAAGGAAAAAAATTCTGAACAAAATTAGGATGTCATTTGATAAAGGCACAAAACCTGCACAAAAAAAAAAAAAGAGGAAAGCTGCTCATTAGACTACAATCCACCTGGAAAGGAGCTGATGGTCAACACAGATCAACAAATTTGTCATGAAATTAGCATATTGTTGATGCCACACAACAGGTAATTAACTCCACAGCAATGCTCAGCCAAACTCAGACCACAGCTTTGTTAGAAAAGGCTTCAGGATCAGCCAGCCCTAAACAGCAATAACTTCAAATGGGTAATTAGCAGTCAGCAGCCAGTAATGAACCACGGACATTTATCCTACTTGAATGTTTGTTTCCTTTGCATTGTTAACATTTAGAGCAATAGTGAATGTAAGGTACAGTGATAGATATGCCAGTGATTTACTGGAGGAAAGAGAGTTCTGTTGCTCACTGAAGCAGTGTTGTTCACAAGACATAATTCCTAGTTTAAGGGGAAAAACACTTCTGTATCCGAGGAAGAGCATTAAGCATTAAGTTAATTACAAAGAATTGCAAAACGGAGCTCTGAATAAAGGAGGGATAAAATGAGTTTTCGAGTGAGACAATAAATTTCTTCTGACACCCTGGAAGTCTTGAAATGAAGATCACATTCAAAAGCTTCTACATTCCCCTCAAGAAAAATATTCAAGTGCATCCCCAGGAAAGAGTGCCTGAATGTGAATTATTAGGCAATATCAAACAGACTCTCTTTAGCAGCAGCATTTGCCAAGGAAGAATTTCACAAAGCCCAAGATGTCAATTGCTACAATGGAACCGTGTATTTATCTCACAATAAGTAGATTTATGCTTGTGTACATAAACTAAATACAGATTTTGTTTCGTTTCTTTACACATGTTTTACAAATATGTGATTGTGCTACTATCTTTAGATATTAAAAACAATACTTCTAGGTAACCTTAATCTGTTTTAACCTATGGCCCAGCTAACCAGCACAGACTCTGCAGTGTCCACAGGTAAGAAAGGTGCTTCCCCTCCCATCACACAGCTCAGATTGTGGCCCTGCCAGAATTGGACAGAACCCAAGTGTACCCAGGGACTCACAGGAACTGAAGAGGCCCTCTGACCTAAAACAGGATGCCAGAGTGCACACATCACTACTGGGGTCTGCTGGGGTCTAGGTCGTATGCAGACCTCCTGTTGATCCCTTTCTATTCTGGAGGTGTCCTTGCTTATTCCTCTCTCATGGGAAGCAGGTCCTGGGCTCTGAAACCTTTCCATTATTCCAAAGGCAGGTGTATGTGCAGAAGACAGCAAGGTTAAATGCTATAATTTTTATCAGAATGTGGACATCTGAAAATTTTGGAACTTGCACTAATCAAGAAATCATGTATGTATGACAACATGACACTTGAGTTCTAAATGCAAATGCATCCCATTAAATAAGTCATACTGGTTTTGATATTTTTGCTTATGCTGTGTTTACATTCCTGTTCGGTATAGAAAGATTTCAGTCTGATTGCACAGATTCAGGTGGTACTTGAGGCCAGCTGATAAATGAGTTAGTGCAAACAGGTTGAAGTACTAATGTCCTTTTTACTGTGCTTTCCTAGAAATATAAAAATGGAAAAACAATACTAAACCAACAGTTTAAAAGCTTAAAAAAAAAAATCCTCCCATTTTCTCTTCCATAATTTTACTTGCCCAGGAAATAGATAGAGAAAATACCAATTACTGTCAGAGAAGAATTAAAACCTCAGTTGTTCTTTATGCTCACTGCAAAATCCCAAAGATAAATACAAAGTAGTGGAGCGGGGAAAAAAAGTTGCAAAAAGGTGATTTCTAACAAGTCTGTCTGTGGAAATAGAAAGAACTGAATATAATCTCACACTAAAATACTACTGCTAAGAACTTCATTCAAAAAAAGCATTTGTGAATGCCAGGAAAATGACTAAGTAGATGACTTTTATCTCAATAATATGCCAGAGTAGATGAACGTGTGTTAAGATAATTAAGCTTTCTCAGTGATAAAGAAATGAAACTTGAAAAGCCAAACTGGAAGTTACACTTCTGTAAGACTTAAGAGTAGTAAGTGAAATATCTTTCATTTTAGACAGATTCTTGCAAAACATCTCCCATTCTCAGAATAAGCAGTTTAAATTATAATACTTCAGGATATATTTTGGATCCCTAAATAACATTTAGATCATAAAGGTCTTCCAAAGCCATCTTCTGAAGCTATTACATCAAAAAAGGTATTTTTTTCTCTTACATGACTAACATTAACAATGTAGAATGACCTTTTCTCTAAATATTAAAATTTTGCATTCTCTCCATTCATCACAGTTTATTTCTGCTATTCACTATTGCATCTGCTTGAATTATAAAAAGAATACACTTGGCAACATGCAGGATAAACACACTATAATGAATCACACATGCTTGTTAGTTGTATGTTTCTCCTACAAAAATATTAAATTCATAGACACATTTGCTTGTCTCTGTGAGAAAATAATTTCTGTTGCACTTTTATGAAGTCTTGGGCATAAATTATTTGTGTATTGACTGAGTATGGAGTGAATGTCTTCATTCATACTTATTTAAATCTTTCCCCTAGTTTCCAAAGTTTAAAGAAAAAACAACAATAAACCCCATTTAAGTGTGACTTATACAAAATCAATGCTTTCTTTTCTGTCACTGCACAAAAAAAGCAGTAAATTATGCTTAAATCATACTTCATCACCTGCAAACATTGGAGCCATTGTTTAATCAGCATGCTCTTATCTTTACTCTCCAACAAATAAAGGCTCTAACATGTTAGGCAGTGTATGTTTTTCATAATGTTGAACTCAAAGATTGCTGAAATCAAATGTTTCCTTTATGAGGGCTCCAGTACACTCAGACATATGAAAGAAAAACATTTTTATGACACTGTACTTGACTACCTTTGTCACTTCTCTTTTCCCTTCTCTCAGGGCCCTGCTTCTTTTTGAAAAAACGTCGTCATTGGGCTGAAAGCAAATGAAATTTAAATGCTAATACCTAAGTTATCAACATGTGCCCTTAGAAACAACAAAACTCTTTGGTCTATATTTTAATATTAAAATGCAAAAAATCTAAAAACAATCTGGTTGTTCTCTGTAATAGAAACCAAATACTACTCCTCTGGCATTTTGCTTAAAAAAAACATTATAAGAAATATGCAAATTCAAAGAGGTTTATATCTGAGATTAACAGACTGTCCAAAGAACATGGAAGAATTACTAACGCAAAGAAAATGAATACCAGAATCTGAGTTTAAAAAAGGTTGTACTTACTCCTTATTTCTGCATTGAATGCATGGCTGGTAAAGGACTTTGAGAGCATTCCAGGATCCCACTGGTCCAGAGCTAGGTGTAAGGATATCTCCAAACAGTGTAAAACCACTGTGGGAGGAGGAACTTCCTAAAGACTCTACCAGCAAAGTGTCAGAATTTAAAAGCCAGATCTATAAATGAAAAATAATTTTGTTTACTGTACATTAGATACATTTCAATTTGTTACTTTACTGTGACCCTAAAGCAGCTGATACTAAAGCCACATTCTTACAAAGTTTCTAACAAAGTATTAACAGACATAAATTGATATTTTATTATTTAGAGAGTCTGCACAGCTTCTAGTGGAGAAAAAAGGGTAACACAATACTGATTTATCAGTATTGAAGTTGCCTCTTTTTGTGGCTGTAGCACATTCCCTTTGGTAGGAACAAAAGCAATAGTCCCAAGTCATCTCTTTTAGTACCAGATGTATTATTTCTCCAATTTCATAATTTTTTAGGCATTAGTCAAGCATATGGTGCTGAGCAACTGAGGGCTAAAGACAGGAAACTGAAAGACTGCCCACTGAAGTGCCAAAAATTGAGGATTTTTAGAAGATGCATGGTGGTTATGACTCTATGGACCTAATACATGAAAGGAAAAAGACAACAATTAACATGGTCTAAAAGGCATGTTGGAATTTACAAACAGCTGCAGCAGACCTTCACTTGGAAAATAAATATCAAATTTCATAATGGGACTAGCATTCTTCAGCCCGATTTGCTCACAGCAATTTGAGAAATACTTACTGGGGAGAGTTTTGAGAAATCTGAACTTTTTGCATCCCATTATTATCTTATTTAATGATCTTATTTAATCTTTGTGTGATTTGGTATCAGCGTTCTGACTTGGTTCCTGCTAAACACCATACAAATAAGTCAGGCTTTTCCTTAATTCACAGCCTGCAGTAGTGAAGTGATCCAAGTTAACAATAGAAATAAATTTTTACAAATCTGGCACCTGTATGAAATGTTTATATATGAAATATTTATCATAGAAAATGGGATTTATACAGTGTTGCTCACTAGAGAGCAATCTTCTGCTTCTCATGATCTAATCGGCTTCAAGTAAAACAAGTTACATAATGTTATGTAGCAGACACATGATATCCCCTGTGGAGGGAGAAAGCAGTCATTAACAGGACACATAGTATATGTTGTAATTGAATGTGACAGTCACAATTTATCAGAGCCCAAGGCTCAGAACATTACAGTGGAAGCTTCATAAAGAAGGAAGGAGATATATTGACAAAGATATCTTGGAAGGGGATAGTAGGAGGAGAATCACTTCAGCATATGCACATGAATGATGACAAGCAAGCACATTTGGCTTTGCAAGAGGTTGTTCATCAGTTTTGCTCTAGTAACTCACTGTACACATTTACAGCCTAAACTGCAAAATATACCTCATTAGCTAGGACCATTACACAAGGTGCTTATAGCCAAGTGCTGAAGAGGTGTTGGAAGAAAATGAAACACAGAAACACATGCCAACACAAACTGAACAGAGTTTCTTCCTTTTGAAATTTCTAACAATTCTGTGTGGAAGGAGCTTCCTGGGATGCTTTTCAGCAGGAGAATATCCTTCAAACTAGACAAGGGAACAATGTAGCAACAGCTGTCTGCTCCTTTCAGAATCCTTCTGCAATCTGCTGCAGAGAAAGCAACCAAAGCATTTCATTTGCAACATAGTCCATTGGAAATGCACCTCTTTCTACACAAGTACCACATGTGGCATCTCACAATCATGTTCTAGAACTTGTATGAATATCTTTGTCTCACCAGCAACACAACAGATCTGCATTAATAATTTAGCACACAATATAGAGAAAGTAAATTAATCTCTGGGGGTGGAAGGATTCCCAGAGCAAAATCAACTTCTGAACTATACTTACTTCTTTAGGCAGCATTTTCATTCTTTTCCTTATGTATGAATTATTTTTTGATCTTGTTTTCAATCTGAGTGAACAATTGCTCACCCAGACTCAGTGTGTTGACTCTAAGAATTTTATACATGTATTTCTGGCTAACAGTTTCATATTTTGAGCTGTGCTTTCAACTATGTTATTCGCAATGTGCAATCTCTCCTTTCTTTCTACTTCTTTGTACAGCAGAGCTGGCACAAACAAATTCCTTCCATATTAACTCCAGTAAGAGAAGAAACTTTGCAGAAGATATATATACATAAAGTGTAGAATTAATTCACAATGCCATTGATTACCTTTTCTGAAATGACAGAATCAGAAAAAAGTATTGAGGGGGTGGGGTTGTTGATCTTCCTTTCATTGTTTTCTTTTGGTTTCAAATCACTTTGTCAAGAGACTTAAAAAGATTTTCTTTGGGGACAAGTGGCAACAAAGCTACCCCGGTTATACTTCAAGGGACTTGAACCAAACAGCTGAAATACCACAATTTAGATTCTGTGATCAGTTTCCCTATATCTCAGTCTGAGTTTCCAGCATCAAATTGTGGACAATTAGGCATCAATTTGAATTTAACATGGGTAAAAAACCTGCTAAATCTTTTTCTTTTTCCTTGCTAGTTCTTTCCTAGTTATTGCAGACATTACCATTACCTTCATCATCACCCAGGTCACTAATGCAAACATCTTTCATTACAGCTATTTCATTCTCACACTCAGAGTGCTCAGGTAAAGATGTCATTTCCTCGTATTTCACAAAGAATAAAGCTCCCTGAGAGAGCTGGGCAGCTAAGTCTCAGCAAGGTTCTCATTATCTCACTGCTTGACCACTGCAATGTCCACCTCACCTCCAATCTTAACAAATACAAATCGGTTCTGCTCATGCCCTTCAAGACAGGGACAATAATCAGACTGACAGGTCTCTCCCATTTTGTTACATACTAATTTTCTTGGGATTTCTTCCCACTCCTCTCAGCTCACTCCTGAAATACAAGCTGCCTTATTTTCAAAACACTTTACAGTCTAATCCCACTCCAAAAAACACCTTTCCTTCAATACTGAAAGACTGGAGATAGTGTTCAAAGAGTCCAAACCACCCCTGCACACAGTGATTTTCACAGATGTAATCTTTTTGGGTCTTATGAGGTTGATCCCATCCATGAGATGAATTCCCTGTATCTATCCATAAAATTACTTATTTACTGCTTTCAAAGCTACACTTTTTGCAGTAGAGAAAAAATAGGTATCTATTGAGATGCTGCTATGCTGACCAATAATGTCCCATTTTTCTTGTGTCCTCCTATCTCACTATCTGTTTGCTGTCTTCCTCTTATTCTCAGCTTCTAAATCATGCAACTACAAGGCAGGGAACCCTTCAACACTGGAGCAAAGAGAGGAGGCAAGTGATTCACAAATGTGAAGAGGGCAGAGATATAGTTAGGACAAATAAGGATACCTGTATGTACCACTTTTTTCCCTGAAACAAAGAAACTTTTTTAAATTAACATCCTTTAAAAATGAAAAAAAGAAAACCCAACATCCTAAGTAGTGTATAACGTAAACAACAGAATATGTGTAACTTAAAAAATGGAAACCCATATTATGGTATGTGCAAATAACAGAATTGATAGTGTTAAGTGATACATCCAGAGGAAATGAGGAAAATAAGTATACATATTATTTGTGGTTTAAACCACATACATATGTGGTTTAAAAAAATTAAAAATACTTGTGAGAAACCTTAACCTTAATTATCACATACACAGTTTCAGCTGTGTGTATTCATGTAGGTAAGCACAAGCTTTGGCTCATTATCAAAACAAACAAGTGGGACAGCTGGTTCATGATGCATCAGTGATGAGACTACTTGTGTAACTTGGCTCTGTGCTCACTGCCTCAAGCACCCACGTTTTACTGTTGAGCTATTGACAATCATTAATATAAACAGAGCTTACATTAAACTTGTGTCCACAAGGCCTCCGAGTCCTAAGACTTAACCCATGACTCCAGAACAGCTGTTGGTGTGTACACAGTAGTGAGAACCTCATCCTGGACAGGAGTAAGGACTTTCTGATGTTAAATACTAAAAACACCTGCAAAAAACTAACAACTCACCAATATAAAGGAAAAGATGCCAATCAGAAGCCAGTCCCTATCTAATTCAGCCTACTCCTCTAATCAATACATTGGCAAAAATGCAGCTCAGAGCTAAAAGTAACGGCAATCTACTAAATAAAGTGATTTTTCTGTTAAAAAATAATCAGTCTGCTGTATCTAAACGACTAGACTTAAGCACCAGAATTTTACGTAACTTGGGAACAGATAAGCTACAAGGGAAAAATCACAATAATTTTTGATGACTCCTCAATTAGAATATATATAATTTTAGGTATGCTTATGAAACCTTCATTTTATCATCACAGAAGAGATATTTCTCAGTAGTTGTACAAATGTTGTCTTGGCATTAAAATTTATTTAAAGGCAACAGATATACACTTCCCTCAGCATCTGGATGATCCAAAATCATAGAACTTGGACAATGCATATGTACAACAGTTTATAAAATTACATTGCCTCAAGAAAGTGCATTTATAAGTTTATCCAGGGCACGAATCTCTAATCATGTATTTCTTTGTGTCTATGAATTATTTCTATAAACTGCAAAAATACAAATTCTATACCCATATTTAGTTTGGACATAAAAGGAAACATCTCTGGTTATAAGAAGTATACAGTATTAAGTTAACTCTTATCCATCTTACAAATTTGAGGAATCTAGCTGTCACCATCTAAATATCAAGCTTAACCAAGTTTAGCAGCATTAGAACATTTGGAATAAAGGGCAATTTTGTTTTTGTTTTCACTTCACTTCGCAGTGCAATGTACTGACTACACTAATAGTCCCTGCTGACTTGAGACAGTGCTTGAGAAAGATGCTATACAATTTGATTCACTTCTGGTGATTAAAGAGAAGAAGTGCTGGAGCAAGAAGGTGAAATATAGATTAAAAAATTAAAACTTAAGCTTTCCATATTTTCTGGATACAAAATAGTGTTTTTTCTGTGTTACTTATGGTGCATCTCTAGTACTTTCATTACTGTATTAATAAAATTTCTATGTGCACATCTAATTAGAGTAAAAACTTGTGGATATTCTTACTTGAACAGATGTACCTCAGAACCACTTCAAGAACTGGAATTTGTTAATTTTTTTAAACATACAATAATGAACACCATAATAGTACATTTTAGGAACTGGGATACATGGGTTAATCTTCTTCACCAAGATGAAGATTTAAAAACTTACCAGAATATAGGTTTTTCCATTATCTCCTTTTATGGTGAATCTAAATGTGCTTTTAGCAGAGGATAATTCCAAAAGACACTGAGCAACAATGCTCTGTACAAACTGAGACCTGTTTAAGAATTAACCACATTATTATCTGTTTTCACAGCAACTACAGTCATTCATCTCTATGCACTACAGGTAAATGAGTAACTCATACTTCAATTCCACTACATCCTACAATCACATTTTACTGAAAGATGGGGCTTCTTTATCTTCCTCTCACTCAACACCAGAGAACTTTTTATTTCCTACAACAGGAATTTTTTTAATAGATCAGGATTCTAAATTGCTTTACACCCTTTATTTTGGCTGACACCAACTGTCAAAGGTTGAATAGAAGCTTTTCCCCATTATATTTTACACATATGAACACAAAGTTCAGAATTATGCATGTTTCAAATACAATTCCCAAAAAGAAAGAACTGTGATTAAGCCATTGTACATGATACCAGGTAGCTAGATCAAGTTCTGTTTCATCTTAGTCTTAAATTCAAACTGAATTACTTGAAAATTCAAAAGTCTTACTTCAAATTAAACATTTCAAACTTTACTTAATTTAACTTTACATGAAATAGACTTCTGTTTCCATAATTAGTCACCAGACATTGTGCAAACTTAAAGAGTTCAAAATAAAAAAGCATTTTATTTTGGTTTAGCACCTCAATAGTGAGACACTGTGACAAATTACACACAATCTCCTGCATCACACACAAAGATGAGCAAACAAAACTGCACACGAGTGAATTCAGGCTACTTTGCCTTTACAATGCTTAAATCTGTGATGATTATATAAAATTGCACTCTGTTATTATATGCAATTATTCAAGAAACTACAATATTAGAGCATTTCTAGAATCCCTTCTGAAACATATGTGATTATTTTGTTACCTTGGTGTTGGACTGAAACCTTCCTCAGCTGATTGAATAACCACCTCAGTGACATAATATTTAATGGTACCTAAAATGAAAAAAATATTTTTCAACTATAATAGAATAATCAACTTAGTAAGATTAGACTGTAAGTCACCATATCACTACACTAATCAAATATTTGTTCAGTAGTCAATTAAGAGGTGCAGCAGACAATCATATTTTGCTTGGGTTTGTAGGAGTAGAAGCAACCATAACAAAAAAAATCTACACTGCCTGAAGAAAACTGCTCCCAGCTAATTACAAGATCAGCAATTTCTCATTCATATTGATCTTTGTTTAATGCTGGGAACAATCATCTTGAAACCAAGCAAGCAAGAGCTCAAGCCAAACCCGAAAGATGAATTGAAAGAACTTTCCTAAAGCACTGAGATCAGCATAGCTTACATAAGTATTTTAGTACCCTCTGCTGCTTAGTAATGCTGCAGTGAATCACTAGAGACAGTTTTAATAACAGCTCACACGGGGGAATAATTTCCTTCTTTGCTCAAAGAGCAGAATGGAACTTCTTTCCGAAAATCACACTCACTCAACGTTAACACTGCATACATTCTGAATTTCAATGTAACTGTTCACCAAAAGCTCCACTAAGACAGCTTTTCACACTAAATGGAAGTGTTTGAGGACATAATTTAATCCCCATCAATGAAGGCAGGTCAAAGATGATCATATTGAAGATCTGTGCTGCAAATACAGCCTAACGAGAGGGCCAGCAAAATAGGTTAAGAGTCATAAATTCATTCTACTAAGTCTCAAGGTGTGAACAACTAGAAGATTAATTTGGTCCACAAGTTTTAAGGATGGAAGGGTTTCATCTGATCTCTGTCCACACATACCATTAAAACTGAATGAAAGCAAACATTTCAGGACACTTAATCTGTTTTAAACTCTCCAAAGGCTTGGTAACCCCCTCTTCAGGTAAATACTACACTTTCTAAATTATCTTCAGTGTTAGGAAGTTATATTTTACCTCTAAATTTAATTAAGTCTGCTCCATATAATATGAGTTCTTGGAGACAGGAAAAAAAGACAATTCAGTCTCTCTAGTTCCTCAGCCATTACCCTGAGTAATGAATTAGTGCTACTGCTACAAGGGTATTGGGAATTCAGATGTTTGCTTGCAGAGGGATAGAAGCTGTGATTTCCCAAGAAAAAATCATACAAGTAAATGTGGATAGAGTTGGGGGAAGGAATAGCCCATTGAGGAATCTCAAGGCTGAACCTGGTCTCCACAGCTACAGCACTCTAATCGTGCTTTATCTTCAAAACACTGATACCTACTCATGAGGAAGCACCAAAGCATGCCAGTCTAAGTTTGCTCTCTAGTCTCTTTTCACAGAGATGGCTCTGCCTAGACTTACATTATACTTCTCTTTTGTTCTCTGAACTCTACCAAAATCTCCAGCACTACTGAAGAAACATGGCCAAAACAATGGAAATCCTATCTAACTTCAGCCATGTGCAGAGTCCATACCAAATCCCTGCACACTGATAGTGTTTGCCTTTCCCCACTCCCACTGATCTATTACTCATGACCTTGTTATTCATGCTCTTTTCCCAGCACTCCTTTCCCAAAGTCACATCTTGCTTTGAGGGCTTTCAAACATTGTACCTTAAATTTGGTTTCATTAAAGCCTGTATTGTTCAGATCCCTGTACAGGACAATCAGAACATTCTGTAACAGAAGACACAGAAGATCTTCTGTCCTGTCTCACCTTATGGCATTTCTTAAACAGGCTTTGCATTTTCTGAGATATTTTTATATTCACCAGATCTCTGAACTGAGGCAGGCTCACTCTGACTGATGCAGTGGAAGAGAGGGAGGATGAAAG
Organism: Molothrus aeneus; assembly: GCF_037042795.1. NCBI lineage: Eukaryota > Metazoa > Chordata > Aves > Passeriformes > Icteridae > Molothrus > Molothrus aeneus. The sequence goes on along the minus strand of NC_089648.1, from coordinate 90,556,018 downwards.
AATGAATCCTGCTAATAACAGTCTTATCATTGCTTCTCTTCCAAGAATAGCTGAATTTTAAAAACAACCAGACACTCTTCTTTACAACACTTAAGGTAAACCCTGCGGATCCAATATAATTACAGCTTTTAAACCAATAATCCCATCAGTTCATCATCAGATGAGGCATAACCTGTTTCTTTGAATAGGCTTCCTCCCCACAAAACCAGGCTGACTGTTAGCAATCTTCAGCTTCTAGTTGTGTTGATCAAGTTCTGAATTTACCTTTCACTTATTCTGTAGAACTGACAGGAAGACAAGCAACCTAAAATTTCTCAAATCTCCACTTTTACTGGGATTCCTAGTAAACTGGAATCATGCATTGTGCCTTCCAAAGGTTTGGAATTAGCCAAATATGCCACAGAAACAAGGATAATCAAAATTCCTGCTGAAAGTAATTTTCAAGATCTAACAAAGGAAGCAACAACAACTTCATCTGTTCCAGAAGGGAATGAGACAAACACACAGGAATTAAGACTGCACCTTATTGATAAACTATTTTCCTTCAGTGTTTTTAACCTCCAGTGTTCAATGGCTGATGCAGTTAAGTCTAGTTGTGTTTGGACATCTCATACCTGATGAAACTGTTTCTCCCAGCATTGTCTTGCAGCGCTTACAAATTACTCTGGTATTTTCTTTTGACTTCTGTGGGACAAAAAAAAATAATCATTTAAATGTCACTCAGATATTCTGAAAATGGAATGCATAGCTTAGCATAATTAACAGAGCAGACAGGAAACTTTTTACTTGTTTCTGTCCTCTTTATGTTTACATGCACACATATTTGCCTTAACTACTTCAGCTTTCCACACTTGGACTTGCTTGCATGTTTCATACTGATGTTAAAATCTGGCAATATATCCATACAGCACAATCTGTAATGGCTAACAGGAGAATCTTGTAATCTTGAGTGACTGGATAATAAAACAATAAGCTAAATTTGATTGTGCTAAGGGCAAAATAATGCATCAGAAATTAAGTACTCCCTAATATATACATAAAATAGTATGCTGCAATGTGACTACCATTACTCAGTAACAAGTTCTAGTAACAGTTCACTGTGGACAGTTTTACAGGAGTTGAATACGTTCAGCAGAGAGCAGAAAATGTCTGCAGATTATTTTGAGTTACTAGGAAACAGCAGAAATACACAACACAGCATGATATGCCAGAAAGGTGCAGTGGATTCTGTTCTTGAACAACCCTTCTCCCTCTATTCAAACAAATAAAGAAAAGGTATTGACAAAGAATAACTGTCAGAAGTGCAAAACAGTTTCCATATGTAGCATGAAAATACATGTAACAGGAGAACATATGGAAGACAGAAAACTGAGGGGTATCATTGAGATACCTAAAATCACAAATGCTTAGGAAAAGCTGAACAGAAAAAAAACCAAACATATGCCCTCATAGCTCATGCTATGAAATTCCAACCCTGTTTGTATCAAAAAAACAGGAAGGCATTTGTCACACGATGCATAATACAGTTTAGTACTCACGATAGGAAAGCATTTTTCATATTAAAAGTATTAACAAGTTCAAAAAGCCTTCTTAAGTTCAGAGGAAGCAATGTCATCAAGGGTCTATTAAAAACAAAAAATGCGGATAAAAATATCAAGTTCAAGGAGTCTCTACACTCTCCAGAACATCACTGAATATTTGCCTTAGCTTTATGCATCTATTACCGCCCTTTGAAAAAGATCTCACATCTAGATGAAATCTACCCTATTAGACTCCTACTAATTACAGTGTTAATATTTAAATTTAATACATCAAACAAGCAGACATAATTCTTACTTTAATCCAAAGTCTAAACTTCAGAACTGGTTCTGTGTGGGCTTATTAACCTGGTGTAGCAACTAGAGCTCTGATCTGAAAGCACTACACTTATATATAACCTTAATGATGATCAAAAACAGAGAATCGAACTATGAGTCTGAGAGCTGACTATGTTGGAAGTACGGTCCCCTTGTTATGGAGATCAGGAATATAATCTGATTCATATATATGCAGTTATCTCCTTTCCCAATTCCTACCTTGCTAGTCCTCTCAAACGTATGCAGTGAAATTACTTGCTCAGTGTGAAAAGCAAGGATAAACAGAAAAGGTTTTGTGTAAGCCAGTGTTTCAGACTGGTACAAACACTGCACAGGACAAGTGCAGAATACACACTACTTCCTTGAAAGCTACAACTTGAGTATTTTTTTCTGACTATAGTTACAGGCGCTGACTGAGAACTGTGCCTAAAAACATCACTAACTCCTTGTATCATGCTTCAATGGAAAAAAGGATAGTTTTAGCTCAACTAATTAAAACAATTTATCTGTTTGACAACTTGCAGCTGCTGGCAATCTGCAGATGCAGGTGGATCACAAGCCTAATAGTTTCTGTTCCTATTCCAAAGGATCACTGATATGGTGTCAGGAAAAATATTTTCCCCAAGAGATACTATTAAGATGCTGCAAAACCATGTGACATTTAAGAACTATGTTACACTGGAAGACTAATAGATGTGAAAAATATGTTTGCAATGGACGGATGCTGTCTTGGTCCCACTGGAGTCTGGAAAAGATTGTTTAAGCATCTCTGGTACATTCCTGCTACTATTTTGGTCATAGGCAAACACTTTCCAAAGAACTGCAATGCAATTAAAAAGGAACTTTCATACTGGGGCAGACTGCAACACTATTCTCTAAAATGAGAACATTTATGCCAATAGCAATCTGTCTTGCCTGTAACTTTCTATTACTCATATTATGGAAGAAATTTCTGCTTCAGTATGAGGGTTTTTTCCTTATTAGTCTAGCTTCTGCTGGATCTAACAGTTGTGCTCATTTGCTTGGCAACTGAGTGATGCTGGAAATAAGCAAACACAGAAATGAGAACTCATTGCAAGTGTGAAAGATGTAGAAAAAGGGACTGGATACAAACAAAGAACAAATTCTCAACTTCGATGCAAGTATAAGGAAGCAAACATGAAAATTCATCACACTGAACTACTATTGTATGCCCCGACATAAAACAGCCTCCTCCCTCATTCAAAAGTTCTGTTGTTATCCTGGTTCAACCAACATCTCAATAAAATCTTTGTTCCACATCCTTTTATTACGTTTCTGCTTCCAAATCAATCCTTTACACACATTCTCTTTGATCAAGAAGTGTGCAATATGAACTCCATGAGCCCTGCCTCTTCCCATATTTATTCCTGGTGTTCTAAGATCTCTTTTAAGACTACTGAGAATTCATTTTGGCAACCACTGGCAGAAAGCATTGTCCTCTTGGAAATTTGGTATCATCTACTCCACCTCCTTCTAAAGGAAACTTAGAAGAAATAACTCCATTGTCACAGAGTTAAGCCAAATTAATCTGCTTCTGCCATGCTGATACCTTTCCAGCATATCAGTCCTTATTTTCCTCTCTGCATATTCTGTTTTTCAAAGAACAAGGGAACAAGAAACCAAAGGGACCAAGCTGCAAGCCTTGCAGATAGGGACCACAGGACAGAACTGCTCCCCACACAGAGGGGTTGCTTGGAGCACCAGCAGCCACTGAACTGTGAGAATCCTGGTGATTCTTCCTGGAGATAATACATATCACTATAAGCAGCAGGTAGAAATCAGGCAGTCTGCTTCTCAAGAGATAAAATGTTTCATGCTGGAAATCTCTATAGAATAAGCCATCAATTTTTACAGGCACAAATCGCCAAGGCAGCAATGTACACAGTTTAATACTTCGAATTGTGAGAAAATACAGCATGTGTAGGCCCAACCCTTGTTGTACAGGGTAATCTACTGCTTGGTTGCATTTGCAGTACAAATGTTCTGGCAGATGTTCTTCCATGGCAGAAGAAAAGATCATTGCTTGAATGGATGTTCTTCTGGCAGAAGAAAAGATCATTGCTTGAATTTTCATACAAGTGCTAGATGTCCAAAAGTAAAGCACTGAACTGTCTTTCTTCATGGGTTTTATCCCACCACTGAAACATAACCACCAACAAATGGTGATGTGCAACATCAAATTTTGATGTTTCTAAGCCAAATGACAGCCTTCTTCATACAGACTTGGTTGATGAATCTATCCTACCCTGGAACACCTCACAAGAGCTATAATATAGGATGGCAGGTTCCTTTCACTAGACAGAGCAGTCAAGCAAACTCAATTTCCTTACTATGCTTTAAGAACCTAAGTCAGCCACATCTAAATGCAAAGCACGCATTCTGATATTTTCAAGTCCTTCTAAAACTAAAAAAAAAAAAAAAGATAAAAAAATCCCACTTCTCTTTAATCATAGTCATGATTATGCCTCAAGTCACCGTGTAAGAAAAAAACAATTGCTACTTCAATTTCCACCTCATTCTTTGCTCCACTACCCTTTAACAAACACCTAACCCATCACAGTTATTAATTTACTGAATTCTGATGTCCTTCACTCATGATAATTTTGGGGGAAAATATCTGGGTTTAGAACTACATAATTAAGCAGCTTCTGTTTCTAGTACTAAATTCTACTCGCATACTGAGGTCAGTATCAAGACTGTGGTGTGAGCTTTAGAAAATGTAAAACATAGCCTGGAATATTTTCTGGCTTCTGTAGAGTTGAATATCAAGAACTCCCTATGACCTTCAGACCAGTTCTGTAATACATACAAATTAAATAAACTAGTTTAAAAAAAGTACTTTACAATGAAAAAGTCCAAATAACTCCACCTAAGAACTATTTAAAGAAAATACTTTACCAAGTTGGAGTCACTCTGTGAAACATGGTGTCCAGCCTCGGAGCAGCACACGGGAGATTCAGGTACATGTGATTCATTTCTTGAATTCAACAGAAGAAAAGTGTCTCCAACAAAACAGTCACCATGCTGAGGGTGCAAAGTTCTTCTGGCAAAGGGGTCGGGGTGACAACACCACTCTTCAACTAAATCACTCCAGTTTTCACTCGGTAGAGGAAGAACTCTGAGAAATTTCCTTAGAGGGAAGAGAAGACAAATACTTCAGTTATGTTATAATTCACTTCTAAGTCACTTAAAGAGAGTTTAGGCTTCCTACAAAGAGTGGGGGAAGTATCCTTTTCTCAAAAGGAAGTGCTTGACTCTCTTTCCAGCCAAAGGCACTTTCTTTGGGTATATTCTGGGAAAGCAATTGCTGATTTTCCTGCCAAATCTGTGATGAAGCATTTCCCAAGGGTGAATCTTCAATGATTTTAAGGCAGAATTTAACATAGTCCTCTCTTGAAATGAATCACATGGCAAAAATAAAAAGATTCTACCCAGTCATGAAAAATATGACAATGAGCATTTGCAACTACATGTATTATTACTTCTTGTACTGTTCCCTTGCATCAAATGTTGCTATAAAACCATAAAACCAATAGAAACAGACTCATGCCACAGCAAGATTCAGCATGTTGTCTCAGATACAAGACTTGAAAAAGCTAATACCTGAAAAAAATACCACAGTGCATCTTCAATAAAAAAACCCAAACAAACAAAACAACAAGCAAAGGATAATTCAATCTTAATTTAGATTCAGATACTCAGATCTGACTTTCAGAAGTCACATACAAAAAAGGCAAATCCCTTTCTCCTGGGTAGCTGTATGGACCAAGGGTACTGTTTCTGGAAAAATACTTTGTTTTCATTATCAGTTGTATTGGATTTGCATTTTCTGCTCTCTGCCTAGTTTCCTTGAATGGTTACTCTATTTCTTCAGCTGTCGCCTGAAATCTTCACCAGAGTTTCTTGATTCTACTCCTTACTTAAAACTTGCAAATACAACTTTGCTTATGGTGCTACTTTGCAAATAAAAACACAGCTGCTAAGCCAACAGTTAGACATCCTCCCTCTCCTGAAGTTCCCAGACTAACATTTTCTGAAGATGTCATTTCTTCCCACTGTAGCTTCTTGGCCCTTTTAAATTGTTCCGTGGGTGAAAGAAAAATGTTCCACTAAAAAAAATCCCTTTTATCTAGATACACAATACATTTTAAACTCTGCTTGCTCCACCTGCAGATGAAAGTTGGAATAACTGATCCTCTGATGCAGCTTTACCAAAACTAAGATCACCTCTCAGCACTGCCCATGTTTGTCTTCATTTTCTGTGGTCTTATATATTGTTTGAGATACTACTCAATCCTGTCAAAGTGACAGTTTAGTTCTGATGTTGGTCTAATTGATTCTTTACAATTAGTTCCAGTGCCTGGACTCACACTGCAAAAAAAAGTCTACCTGTATTGCTTTTTACACAATAGTAACAAAAAGCTCAGCAATGTTCTTACAAGGGGAAAAAAAAAGGCATTACCATAAGCTGCAGACTCATGCTGTCCTGTTTCATTAAATCAATGTTTCTTTACTCTCACAGTCTACAGCATAAAGATTTTCACTTCTTTCCCAACAAAAGCAGTTTTTCCAACCAGTAGGAATTTCCTAAACAAACTCCTCCTAACTCTGAGCTATACAGAAAATAAACCATTTCCACTGTATTTTAGGCTTTTGCCACTCATGGGTGGGAAGCCATATCCTGGGTTACCAGAACTGGAAAAATGTAAAACTCATAAAAACAGAGCCTTCCTAAAAAAAAAACCAAACAAACAAAACAACTTGAGGCTACTAAATAACATGATAAATCCTAGAAAACAGGGTGACTTATCTTTCCAAACTTGCTCCTAATAACAACTGAGTTTGTACTTGAAAATAGCCACCTAGGCTGCATTCACAGTCAGAGAGAAACAAACAATTCTTAGATTGGTACCTTTAGGAGTAGCTTTCTCCTGAAAGTGTCTAATCTAGCCAGGCTGAATCTCCTGCTGTAAATAGTTCCCAGATTCCAACCAGAAAAGTAGGTAATTAACTTATTTTTAAAAAGTTTGAAGTTGAGCACTAGTCTATAAAAGCCCTGCCGTAAGGATGTAACTCTTAAATGATCTTCCAGTCTAAGGTAAGTATTCTTTATCCCTCTAAGACTGGATGAAGAAAAGTAAACCCAAATGTCATTATTAACTAATACCCAGTAATACCATTCTGTCTACTGAAAATACTGAAAACTGGAAGTAAAATGGACTTTAGACTTTTAAACATAAAATAACTGTTCAGTTCTATCAGAGAAAAACAACTGCATTTCTTTAACTGCAGTTTCCATTATTTACCTATTAAAAAATCTTGGGACAGCCCAGCTTGTCAGTTAACTGTCAGGCTTAACACTACTTATGGAGGAAAAGTGTAATTAGATTTCCCCTGCCATGAGTTTTTCCATGGAATATTTGTGCAGTACCAATTATTATTTGTTAAATTCAGTCTCTCCTGTCCAGCTGACGAGGGGAGTGATAGAGTGCCTTTGGTGGGCATCTGGCATCCACACACCACAAGCCTTTAAGAATTTCTTCATGACAGAAATAAAGTCTTAAAGACTTATTATATATATGAGGTACACTTAGCCCAACTGGAAGGAGAGAAAGAAAAAAGAAAGTATCCCTAATTCTTTGCAGCTCTTGCATGATGGAAGAAAAAAAAATCTAATCATTTTCTCTAATGTATGTAATGTGAGGGCAATTGAAAAGAATGGAAGAGCATAACTCTCTCAAGAGCTATCAGATTTATGGAAGAAAACAGACTGAGGCAGAGGATTTCAGAAAATGTATAGAGTAAATTTTTGTGCACCAAGGAAGGATTACTTACATTTAACCCTTTCCTAGTACATTTCTTAATTTAACCTTTAAAAGGAAAACTTCCTATGCAGTCTCTAACAGCAAAAAAATAAGCTTTAGAATAGGTTTGGGGTGGTTTGTTGGTTTGTTTTTTTTCTTTCATTTTCACCTAGATTCCTCATGCTTCAACTGAAGATTACTGCCACCCTCTTTGCAGCAACTTCCTAGATACTAGAAAAACCTTATGTCTTCTCCACAGCCTTATCTACACTACCCCATTTATTTAAATTTCTTCTTAAAGGTATGATTTTCTAGATCTCAGGTGTTTCTTATTACAGACTCCTGCCTAGTAATTCAGATTTTAATATGCTCTCTTTCACACAGTTCTGCAATTCCTTTCAATCCTTCCACCTTTGCTGTCACTGTCACACTTAATTCTTCCTGGAGAGAGGAACACATGAATTCTGTAGCTAGAAGTTCTGACTATGCTACTCTCTCCTTTTGGAAATGCTGGAACAGAATGTGTTGGATACACTGGCAGCTCCCCTTTTCTACTCGTGTCTTAGGCTTTTTTACTGGTAATATTCATGGGATTCAGAGGCTTCCTCCAAGGAGACATGCCAAGTAAAAAGGCATGAACATACATTCTTTTTCCTTTCTCAAAAATTCTGCTTGTGTCACATTACAGGATGCAGAACCAAAAGATTTAAACTACATGGATATGAATTTGATGTGCTGAAATTCAGGAAAATTCCCACTCAGAGATGCAAATATAAACGGGCAACATGTTTTGAAAGCAAATGTTACTGAATACAAATTAGAAGTTTCACTACTTTACAAATGTATCAAAATAAGAGTTATTACTAGACTTTCTGATGAGACATTTCAGAAGAGAAAGTTAAAAAATCATAATTCAGTTACATTCAGCTAGCCATAAATCTATACGTATGAAAATAACAAATTTAGGGAATGGGACTTATTTGTATTACTGTTTTGAGTATTAGGAGCCACACAGATCATAAAAGGCTGTAAGTACATATCTAACAATTCTTATATATTCAGCTGAAGCCATCAATATTGTTCATCAGAGGAGCTAGACAATGCAGCACCTTTTTATTAAAATTCTCATTCACTCTGCAGACTTTTTAAGGAACAGAGATAAGGACGAGTCACACAGCTAAGACACAGTTCCTGTTTCCCAAATTTAGCATCCCTGAATTATGTGGAGGCAGGCTTTGCTTAAAAGGAAGCTGTGGTCAATATCCCCATTCTGAGCAGCCACTTTATAATTACAGCATGATGACCGAAGGAAATGTATAAGAGACTGAAAAGAACTGAAAAGGATACCTGAAATACAGAGAAAGAAAGAAATCAAGGAGCAAATGAATAAACAGCTAAAAACTGCTTCAGGTAATTTTGCTTTTTGTCATCTGCAGAGCTTCAAATGTGTTCTTGTCTACCAGTTTCAAAATAAATACCTTTTAGCTGTCTCAAAGTACACAAAATAACATGAATACCAATCACAATGGCATTTATTGCTATAAATACAAGACACTGCAGTACTCACCGGTCGTTCACTACGATGTCACCACAGGACTGACAGTAAAAGATGTAATTCTTGTTGGGTTTCAGGCTTTCCCTCAAAGTAAAAACCACATCTATAGATGGAAGGAAATATATTAATCTTCAAAATAATGTAAAATTTTCAGTCACTTGTACAAAAAAATCTTGCCAAATACCTCAAACCAAAAAGGATAAATCTAACAGACAAAGAAAAAGGCTGACATTTTAAACACAACCTTAATTTTTTTTAAAAGCAAGTATTTAGATTTAGGAAAAACTTGTCATCTCCACCTCATGCCCCATATTACTAAGTAGGAACTGTATATGTGAATAATTATTTTCAAGGTGCAAATCCTCTTTAGAAGGGAAGCTGATATATTGATATAATTGAAAGGACTATAAAAATCAAATTCAATGCCACTCTTTTGTAATGATATTTCAGACAATCACTGTATCTGCAATATGAGGGGACACACTGATATGTTACACAAATAGTCAGGATGGGGAGCAGGGTCAGGCACTAGTTTTACATTTTCAGGCAGGTAAGAAACCAACCACTGTGGAACCACTCCAGGAAAAGATAGTGAGCAACGGCCTCTGCAGGCCAGGAAAGCAAAAAGAGTCTCATAAAAGGCAGCTCAAACAACTTCTCCAAAGTAAAAAAAAGAAGTTATAAAAGTCTCCCTAAATTATCTGGCAACATTAAGTGGAAGGAAAGTAAAACTTTAAGCCTAGTTCTAGGTATGAATATGCTTTGCATCAGCCACTTTCTCAAAATTAAGAATCAAAGTTTACTCTCAGCACTGACATTCAGTATTTGAAATTTAGGACACAACCAAAGAGAAAAGTACTTTAAAACGTTCCAGAATTTCAACTATTTTGCATAATAATATAAAACATAAAAAGGGTAACTAAGACTATCCAATATACATGTTGATTACCACCTCGTTCACATATTTATTTTTCACTAGCATGACTTTCCAAGGTTGATTTTTAAAAGTGCATCGTTGGTCTTTTGAAACATGTCTTGTTAATAGGACACATTAAGTAATTTTAGTATAACTGAGTTGTCAAAGCACAGGCATAATTACAGATTAATGTACAGATGCCATCTCAGCATACCAACAGAGTATTCCAATGTGCTTCTGGTGCTGCATTACTGTATATTACATATTTTATCATCTTTTTCTACTTTAAAAGCTCAGAATGGCAATTTTGTTTTATTTAATATATCTTTCTGTGTCACATCGTATGAAATGAATCTAAACATATTGAGCTTGGATGCCAGGATGAAAGAAAGCAACAGCTGTACTCTCATGCCTTCTATTTATTGTAAACACATCCTAGACCATCATGGAAGTAAAGAAGGTAACTTTGCAGATGTTACCTGCGACATTAACCTCTGAAACCCCAGCTATGAGAATAATGAGTCCCAACACAAACCCTTTATGATTAAGTGGTTAAGGCTGGATAAGCATAGCAGTTGCCTGGATGAATCAGATTACTCCATTACCAATAGGATGGGGAGGAATGGGTACAAATTTAAAGCAAGAGAGTTTAGGTTAGATATTAGGAAGAAATTCTTTACAGTGAGAGTGGTTAGACACTGGCACATGCTGCCCAGGGAGGCTGAGGATGCTCCAACCCTGGCAGTGTTCAAAGCCTGCTTGGGGAAGTCCTTGAGCAACCTGGTCTAGCGGGATGTATCCCTGCCAATGGCAGCGGGAGCTTGCGACTAGATGATTTTTAAAGGCCGTTCCAACCCCTTAGCATTTTATCATTCTACGATTTTCACCTACCAAATGCGGAATAGGAGAGAAAGAAAATCACTTTGAAGTACTATGGGGAAGCACAGGAGGGGAGAACTGTGAGCAGATCCCAAACACACCGCGTTTCCCTTTCGTCATTTTTGCACTTTCAATTTCTAAAACTGACAATTCCAGAAGGTGTTTGCCCTACAGAATCCACACTTCACAGCCTCTCTCAGTTAAACCTCCCATGTCCCAGGTCGCCCTCCCCCGTTTCGCAGCCCCTGCCCCGGCCGGCCCTCACCGGCGGCAGGCGGCGGGCGGCGCAGGCGCACGCGCAGGTGCAGCCCGTCCCCGCGCAGGCGCCGGAGCCCGCGGCACGAGGACGGCGCCAGGCTGACCCCTGCCGGCAGCGCCGCCGCATCGCAGCTCCCGCCGCTCCTCACTTCCAGGGAATCCGCGCACACCGATACCTCCACTGGCGCGCTGGGGAGCTCCGCCGCCGCGCTGCGGAGGAAAAGCAACGGGTATGCCTCAGGAAGGAGCTGTCGGGGTGCGCTGCTGCTTTACACAGGCCGGCCCGCAGCTCCCCCTCAGCCCCAGTCGCGCCCCGAGATCCACGCGGTGAACGAGGAGCAGCCGAGAGAAACAGTGCACCGTTCTCAGGAAAAATTTATTTGCACAGTAGTGCCGAGCCGAACAAGCAGGGGGAGGAGCCCGCAGGCAAAGCGGTCCCCGCGCTGAAGGCTAAGGACGCCGAAAGCCAGACCCGCTGCGCCCCCCGGCTGCCCCGCCCGGCCCGAGCGGCGGCGGGCGGCAGCGCCCCGCACTACCGGACAACCAGCAGCGCGCTCTGCGTCGCCCGCCTGATCTCCATGAGGAACGCTGCCGCCATGCCGGCACCGCGCAGGAAGCGGCCGCCCTCCCGCCGGCGCAGGCGCGGCGCCGCTCCCCGCCCGTCACAGCGCCGCCTGCGTGGGATCACAGAGTCACCCCTAAACCACATCACCCAGCGCTGCATTCGGGCGCCTCCTCAACACTTCCAGGGATGGCGACTCCACCACCGCTCTGGCAAATCCATTCCAGCCCTTGACCGCCCTAGCGGTGGAAAAGATTTTTCCAGTGTCTAATCTGAACGTCTCCTGTATCACTTTAAGGGCATTCCCGCTAGTCCTGTCACAATAGGCAAAGCAGAAGAGACCAACCCCCAAAACCTCCTTTCAGGCAGCTGTAGAGAGCAGTGAGGACCCCCCGACCCTCCTCAAGACAAAACAACCCCAGCTCCTCAGCCGTTCCTGAGGCTGAGGCTAAGACAAGTTTTCTAGAGCCCCGTTTCCCTTCTCTGGACGCGCTCCAGCACATTAATATTCTTTTTAAACTGAGGGGCCCAGAAACTGATCACAGCACTGGAGGTGAGGCCTCCATTGCAAAGCAGAGGGACCACCACTGCCCTGGTCGTGCCGGCCACACTGTTCCTGATACAGGCCAAGGTGCCACTGGCGTTCTTTGCCACCTGGGCACTGCTCGCTCCTACGCTCCTCGCCAGCCCCCGCGATTCTTCTCCGCCGAACAGCTGTTCCAGGTCACTCCTCCCCAAGCCCGTAGCACTGCATGGCGTGGCTGCGATCCAAGCGCAGGATCCAGCAGCTCGGCCCCGACGGTGCCCTGGGAGGCAGCGGCGGGAGGGTGTCCCGGGGTCTGCTGCGCCCCCGGCTTGGCCGCTGCTGGCCGTACAGTCAGGCCTGGGGGCCCAGGGACGAGTCCCTTCGAGTCCCGAGCCCCAAGGTCCAGGTCTGCGCAACTGGCTGTTCTCACGGGGTTTTCTTATGCCCAGTCTCTTCTGTGTCAACATCGGGCTGTCATCTGCTTTCCTGCCACACCACCGCCGGGAGGAGCCTGGGTCTGTTCTATCGGGCACCTCCCCACAGGAGCTGTGGGCTGTGCCTGGGGGTGCGTGCTCCGGATTCGTGGCCAAACAGGGTTTATCGTAAACTGTTTTAGCTGTTGCTGAATGGTGTTTGCACACTGTTAAGGCCTCCTCAGGGTCTCGCTCTGCACCACCCAGCAAATAGGCTGGAGGTGGGGAAGAGCCTGGGGCAGGGGAAGAGGTTGTACAGCTGACTTGAATCGACCAAAGTGATGTTCCATGGCACATAACATCAGGCGTGACAGTAGAAACTCAGGGCATAGTCCTTCCAAACTGACCATTGCTCAGATACTGACTGAACATCAGCAGTCTTGTTGTCGGAGGTGGTGAGTGATTGTCTGTATGTTATTTCCCTCATCCACTAAAACATTATGATCTAAACCCACAGTTTTTCATGCTTTTGCTTTTCTGGTTCTACCCCTGAACTAGCAGCCAGCTGGGGTCACTCCATCATGACTGCAAAGTTCAGTCTGTGCAGAGACTGTTCAGTCTCTTCAGACTGTCTGTTCAGTCTCTGCTGAGACTGCTGAGACTGCTGGCAGGCTCCCCAGTACTAGGGACTGTGTGCTGTGGCACTACTACTCACCCCTTGCCTTGTGAAGAGAAAACCCTTTCCACCCTTTCTTGCAGCTTTACAAGTCTTTCTGAATTCCTCCCAATCCATGTGCACCTAGCTCTTGAATGCTGTCACATTGTACTCATAGCAAACTCAGGCAGCTGCTGCTCAAGGGTGAGGTTTTCTACTGCCTCTCATGAGATCTTTTATCAAGAGACTGTAAGTCCACCCTGACACGCCTGTGTGACTTTCCCTTACCCTATGAACACTGCCACCACTGCACACTTCATCCAGGATGCCACCCTCAGAGTATGTAAGAAGTTGATGCTCAGTATTCAAGGACACCATAGAAAGAAATTTTCACTTGAAAAAAAGGAGTCTTTCTGCAATGTTAGAAGTGTTTACTTTTTAAGAAGTCACAAGACCCTCTGTGGTTGCAGAGAGTTATTTGAAAACATGATCTGTAAAGCTTCAAACAAATAGGCAAATTTGCACAGGTTACTTTTATAGCAATGTATGATCAAATACAGGATTATAGTGAAATAATCCATAGTCCTTGGAGTTATCAAAACCAAGTAGGAGAGTCCCAAAGAAGAAAATGGAGTAGGGTTAGATTTTGTGGGGAAAAAATACAGCAGGAAATAGACAGTTTCAACTGAGTTATTTTGTTGTTTTTTACAAAGCATGAATTTATTGAAACGTTCTAAGATGGGACTGTACTGTCTACATGCTGTTCTGAGTGTGGTGGTGTGGGGTTCTGTTGTTGTTGTTTGTTTCCTTTTTTTTTTTTTTAAGGAAGAAAAATAATTAGTCCAAGTGGTGGGTTTCATTTCCAATTACTTCACAAACAAATTTATATTGTGAACTAAATTGTTGTGGACAAGTAGGTCATACGTCAAACATAAACCCCATGTAATTATAGGAGAATTGACTCCTAGTATTAGTAAAAGGGCCTTTGATGTTACAAAGGCTTACCCAAATCTACAAAGTTATGAATAATCTTAAGTGTTCACAGGGTGTGAGCCTCACTTATTAAAAATTGTCTATTATAGGTTTCTCCCCATTTCTGCTGTGAAATAATTACAGAAAAAGGAAGGTAAATTTCCTACAGAGCTGGACCCAGCCCAGTATTTTGACTCTAACATCAGTAAAATAAGGTACTAATAAGGAAGAGCTCCATAGTGTGGTTGTTTCCAGGTACTTCCCCTGTGGGTAATCCCTACCCAATTCCTTCAGTGTCCACTTATGGATGTGTTTGTCATCAATATGAATAATGTATCCTTCAACCTACAGATAGTGTCCAAATCCCCAGCCCCTGGTGCCAGTATGTTTTAGAAGTTTTCTGCTTTGCAGAAAATAATTCTCTGTGCCTCCTTATTCTCATTCTGTGGGGTTTGGTTAACAAAAACTTTGTTGCCTTTTGTGATTTTGTAGAATTTGATCAATTCTCTACTTTGCCTTCTGTCTCTGCATTGAACAGTCACAGTCATTATTGCTGTTGCTGTAATATAGCAGTGACATCTCTCCACAGTGCCTTTCCCAACTTCTCTACATCTCTCTTGAGCTGGGAAGACAAGAATTGATGCCATAATCAATCTGAGGCTGCACCAGCCTTTTACACAGCAGCCAAACAACTACCTCTGTCTTGTTCTCAATATTCTTCCCAACGACATACAATGTTTTTTTGATTGCCACTGCACATAAAGTCGATGAGGCAATTTGAAAGAAGTGTTTTGGAGCTCTGAGCTGTAAATGCCACAACTAAATTCAGCACAAGGGAAGCTTAGAAATCCAGCTGCTCTGCAATGCAGTAGCATGTGAAAGCACATGGTCAGTTATGGGCAGTCACTTCCCCTCTGTGAAGTTCACCACTGTTAAATAGCTCCAAAAGCACGACCAACCTAGTTAACAATTACTTCTCAAAGGCATTTATAAGTATCTTCAAAGAAAAAAGAATTAAGTGTACCATTTTAATAAAAATACATGACACGTAGAGTCATACTTGATGCCTCAGAAAACCAGTGGAAATTGTCAGCTTTCCAAAAAGTTACTATTTTTCATTTACTGATTCCTGGTATAGTTTAATGAGAAACGGAATTGCATTTACTCTTTATTATTATCCCAAGTCTGGAGAATAAAGTTAGACTTCATTAAATATTGGCTGGCAATGTAAGTCACCGAGTAGATGATTTATAAATATTATGAGATTTTCCCCTGGCAATATTTTAGAAATACTTGTCCTCAGACAAAACAGACAAAGCCTAAAATATTAATCATGTAAGCTGAACACACCTTTTTTTTTTTTTTGCAGTTACTCAAGTAATTTATAACCATAAGCTCTGTTTGCTATTATGAAGCTTGCTTAAATTTGAGAACTGTAATGATGACTTAAAACGAACAGATTACAGTCTAAGAGTTGTACCCTTTGTACTGTGGAACTGGCCAGTTGAAAAATCACTCTTGCAATGCAGTAAAAAAATGTCCTTTGAATGCCATCCTTGTGGGCACCCATACACTTTCATGTGTAGTAAGGATTCAAGCATACTAACCACAAGAAATTTTAGAAAATTCCCATTACAGCTACTGCTAACATAAAGGTAATATCACATTATGGCATCACAGACCAGTTTGGGTTGGAAAGGACCAGGTCGGGATTGGCCTCTTCTGCCAGGCAACCAGAGAGAGGACAAGAGAACATAGTCATAAGCTGTGCCAGGGGAGGTTCAGGTTGGACTTCCAGAGGCAATTCTTCACAGAAAGGGTGGTTAGACATTGGAACAGGTGTCACATTCCAATGGAGATGTTTAAAGAAAGACTGGACATGGCACTCAGTTCCATGGTGTGGTTAACATGGTAGCGTTTGATCGTAGGTTGGACTCGATGATCTTAGAGATCTTATCAACCTAATTGATGCTGTGATCTTAGAGATCATCTCCTTCCAACCCCTGCTGCCGTGAGCAGGGACACCTTCTACTACAGCAGATTGCTCAGAGCCCCATCCAATCTGGCCTCGAACACTTCCAGGGATGGGGCATTCACAGCTTCACTGGGCAACCTGTTGCACTATAATTTTCTAAAGAAGCCCCCACTTTCCATGTTTACCTGCGCTGTATTTGGTAAGCTCCGTAAATACCAGGCGAGATAAACAAACACGCACTGCCGCGGAGCCCGCGCCCCTGAGCACGCGTCCCGCCAGGGGGCGCAGCGCGGCTGAGCGCAGCGGGCGGGGCGGGGCGGGCGCGGTGCACGCCGGGAGCTGTCAGGGCGGCGCGGGGGTGCCGGTGGCGGTCGGGCTCTTCCGGCTCGGGTCGCTCAGGTAACGCCGCTCCCTCCGCTCCTTCCCCGGGATCTTGGCACGGGTACGCAGCGCGGCCCGGCGGCGGCTGCTGCTGCTCCCGCTCCCCTCCCTCCACCCCCGTCGCCGTTCCGGTGTTGGGGAGGGTCCGCCCCTGGAGCCGAGCCGAGCCGGCCCTCTGCTCTGCTCTGCTCTGCTCTGCTCTGCCCTGCCCTGCTCTGCTCTGCTCTGCTCTCCCCTCCCCTCCGGCACTGTCGTGGCGGAGGACGGCCGGGCCATACTGGGCTGTGTGCGAGGGGCAGGTGCTGAGGAGCCCGGGGAGAGCGGTTATAGCCTGTTAATTACGCTGCATCCATTGACCTGTGGCACCTGTCCACGCTCCCCACCGTGCTCTGTCCCCCCGCAGCGCGGAGCGCGCCCGGGTGAGTTTCGGGCTGCGGAGCCTCTCCCCTCGCCCGCACCGGCGGCGGCCGGCGGGGCCTGGCTTCGCCCTTCGTGGTGGAGCTTCCCCAGGGAGCACTTCCCGCCTGCTTGGGAAGGAGCTTGGCGTTGGGCTGCTAGGGTCGTCCTGCTTTGACCTTGGGCGTCCAGGGGACTGCGGGCCTCTTTTAGGTGAGATTCCCGGTTGCTGGAGTTACTGCGTGTGTCGTATTTGGAAGGATACATGGGACATACGGCTGTCACTGAGTTGTGTGATGCAGGGTTAAATTTCATCTGTTGATGCAGAGATGGCCTTAAATCTTGTGATGCCCGTTCGAAAAGCATAAATATATGACAGCTTCTGGTGTTAAACGTTTTTCAGAAATAATATTTTCATACCTGTGACAATAACCAGAGAAGCTTGAACAATTTATCTCTTTAAGTGACCTAAAATATGTAAGATATGAGGTGCAGGTTTTAAAGAGCTTCTTCTGGGTGACTCAACCGTTGTTTTTGTTGCTGATTGCAGGAACCCTTTCACTCCTAGATCTTCTTTCAGTATGCAGTAATAGTGAAAGTGTTATGGTTCTCAGGTTAACTGCAGAGTGTTACTGATACCTAAATTCGGGCTGTAGGAGTGTGAAGAGTTGGGAAGACTGTATCTAAAGGGTAACAACAGGCTAGATACTTGCGGATAATAAGGGGCCATATTATAAGGTTGAAGATCCTAGTCTCTTCATTTTGCTGCCAAGGCTTGGCCTGTGGTAAATACTTAAGCAGGCCTGGCTATCAAATTTACTTTCTTTGTTTGTAGGGGTTTGTTTTTTGTTTCCACCCATTTGTTTTGGGGTGGTTTTTTTTGGTTTTTTGGTTGGTTGGTTGGTTTTGGGTTTTTTTGTTGTTTTTTTTTTCATGTCGGTACCTTTTCAAAAACAGGGTGGAATACTGTAGACCTTTTGGTAACAGTGTGATGCCTAAATATTGTGATTATCCAAAATGTACAGTAATTTTCAAAATGGTGTGTATGAATGTTACAAGGGGGGATGTCAGTTTGGAAACAGGCAGAATACTTACAGCATAATTTGTGGTTTTGTTTTCATTGACATGAGAATTGGCACTTTTGGAAACTAAGCAGCCTGTAAGTGATGTGGGGAGAGGCTGCATTTCTAGCTCACTTCCCAACTTGTTGGTAGCACCTGTGATGGTAGATATTTAAACAGCATTTTGCACAGAAAAGGTATCTTATATCTTCCATTACTGGAGTGGCTGTGCATTTGCATGGATGGTTCTGTTCACAACATAGGCAGTGCTTTTCCTGTGTAAAATTATTGGCATGCCATGCAGACCATTAGAAATGCTCATTGCAGGCACAGCAAGCTGTGTGGGTAAGGTGGTGCTGTGGTTCAAGCCCAGCCAGCAGCCAAGCCCCATTCCCCTACCTGTGATAGAAGGGAGAGAATGAGAATGATAATAGGAAGAAAACTCATGGGTTGAGATAAGGACAGTTTAATAAGGAAAGCAGCAGACATGCAAGGAAACCACAGCAAAGAATTAATTCACCCCTTCCCATGGCAGGCAGGTGTTCAGCCATCTCCAGGAGAGCAGGGCCCCATCATACCTAGTGGTGGCTTGGAAGAAAACACCATCGTTACAAATGACCTACCCCTTCCACTTTGTATGCTAAGCATGATGTCATGTTGTCTGGAATATCCCTTTGGGCAGTTTGTGTCCCCTGTCCCAGCTCTGTCTCCTCCAAACATTCCATGCACCTCCAGCCTGCTCACTGGCATGGCAAAAGTACAAAAGTACAAAAAGTAGAAAACACCTTGGCTCTGTGTAACCCTGTCCAGCAATAACAAAAATATCTCTATATTATCAACCATGTTTAGCACAAATCCAAACCAACCCCCTACCAGCCACTGTGAAGAAAATGAACTGTACTCTGCTGGTGTAAGTGGGCTCAGCCTGTAATCTCCTGCCATTGTTTTCTGTTTGAATACAGGGAGGACACTTCCCTGTGTTCACCACCAAGAGAACCCTCAGTTCTCTTGGCCACCGCTCCTGCTGTCCACCTTTAATGTCTTCTTGCTTAGCCAGGAATGACTGCTTGCTCTGGGTTGGCTGGCTGAGAATGCTTATTGATATTCTTTTCTCTTTTCTTCCTTTTCTTTTCTTATTTTTTGTCTTTGGTGGAGCTCTATTATGTTAAATCTGCAGTGTGTAGAAGAGAACCAAGAAGAGATATGAAGTGTGTTGTTAAGAACCTCTGTTTTGAGAAGGGTTGAAAAAGTAGGAGATAGAGGCTGCACTAAATGATGCCTGCTAAAGCATGAAATAGGAAAATGGAAGTAATTTTTCTGTATGCACGTAAATTGTCTTCCAGATTAATGACCATGTTGCTCTGACTTGTAGCTGAAAAGAAGCTGAATGATAAATAGAAACAGTAAGTGATATGTTTCCCTCTGAGAGGCCGGGGAGAAGAAACACTGCAGGATCAACCATTTTCTCCCAATAACTGAAGCTAGAAATGAAAAGAAAACACCAAGTAGAATCAGTAAATAGTTTTACTAGTCAACACATTCCTATTTTTATCAGAAACTTGTAGTTCAGTATAAGCATTAAAAAATAATTAGAAGTCAGGGAATAGTGCCTAACTGGGTTTTTCATTTGCAGAAATTGTAGCAAATTTAACCTTTTATTTATGTCTTTTGTGGCTTACTTCTGAGGATAGGGAGAGTGAACAAGTTTTGGTCCAGGCACCATTTTCAGAATAGTCAGGAAAGGATTCTACTTTACAAATTCCTTTGAAATCTACCTCTGGAACTGGGAAACCAGATGCATTGTAAAATGTAACCACAGTCTAGATAATGCAGAGATATATGCACAACATATGACACTATTTCAGAATTAAAATCAGAATAAAATTATAGAAATTAGCTGAAATTTGAAATTAATTAATTGCTAATGCCTTAGACCTCAGGGCATAATAAAAAAGGAAGATGGACCAAGTCTTGCCCTAATGCATTGTATTAGGTTATCCAAGTAAGGTAAGGATAAGGATATGAGAGCTCCTGACTTGTGCCTTTGTGAAAAGACCTATCAGGATCGTTAGGAGACAGAATGTTAAACCCACTTGAAGCTACATATTAGAACAATGGGTATGGATTAATGAAAGGCTATTGTGAGCAAAAAATAAATGAATAAATTACCTGGCTACCACTTTTTTGTTGCTAATTTGGTAGATTCTGTGTTAAACTGTGTATCAGAATATTTTGAGAAGTCTCAATGTGAAGACACAGCATTACCCTGGAAGCAAAGCTTCTCTCTCAGTACAGAGTACTGCAAGTGTAATGTAAGACAATGAACCTCATCTAAGTCTTTTTTTTTGTGTATTAAGGTGAAAAGTATCCTGAAGTTGGCAAACTCTCCTTTAAAACAAAGTGTAAAAAAAAGTAGTAAAAAATATAAGTGTAAATGAAGTGATTCTGGTTTGAATTTATTTCATTGTTTTGTTTCCTATGGATTTTTTGCTGTTGTTTATTTATTTTAAATGTTTTACATATTAATTTGTCTTACTTTTTTGACAAGAGTAAAAAATATGCAAGAAAGAAAAAGAATACCTCAAGATAAGTCTCCTCCCAATAAATGCTTGGGAAAGAAAAGCTGGCTAGGTAAAAAGGAATTCTTTTCAGAGGGAATATAGGGACTATTTGAAGACACAAGGCTGAAACACACAAAAGCGAAAATAAATTGCCATTTATTTGAGGAAGGCTGTCGTGTTCCTGTGCTCAAGCAGCTGGAGAGAAGATAACTATTTGACGTGGTGTACTTATCAAGCACTGCTTGCCACGGAGGGCAGTGTTCCCTGGCCAGGGGGTGTGTGAGAGCTGGGCAGTCCTGTGCCACGGAGGGCAGTGTTCCCTGGCCAGTGTGTGTGTGTGAGAGATGGGCAGTCCTGTGCCACGGAGGGCAGTGTTCCCAGGCCAATGTGTGTGTGTGAGAGCTGGGCAGTCCTGTGCCACGGAGGGCAGTGTTCCCAGGCCAATGTGTGTGTGTGAGAGCTGGGCAGTCCTGTGCCAGGGAGGGCAGTGTTCCCTGGCCAGTGTCTGTGTGAGTGCTGGGCAGTCCTGTGCCACGGAGGGCAGTGTTCCCTGGCCAGGGGGTGTGTGAGAGCTGGGCAGTCCTGTGCCACGGAGGGCAGTGTTCCCTGGCCAATATGTGTGTGTGTGAGAGCTGGGCAGTCCTGTGCCACGGAGGGCAGTGTTCCCAGGCCAATGTGTGTGTGTGAGTGCTGGGCAGTGCTGTGCCACGGAGGGCAGTGTTCCCTGGCCAGGGGGTGTGTGTCCGAGCTGGGCAGTCCTGTGCCAGGGAGGGCAGTGTTCCCTGGCCAGGGGTGTGTGTGAGAGCTGGGCAGTCCTGTGCCACGGAGGGCAGTGTTCCCAGGCCAATGTGTGTGTGTGAGAGCTGGGCAGTCCTGTGCCACGGAGGGCAGTGTTCCCTGGCCAGGGGGTGTGTGTGAGAGCTGGGCAGTCCTGTGCCACGGAGGGCAGTGTTCCCTGGCCAGGGGTGTGTGTGAGAGCTGGGCAGTCCTGTGCCACGGAGGGCAGTGTTCCCAGGCCAATGTGTGTGTGTGAGAGCTGGGCAGTCCTGTGCCACGGAGGGCAGTGTTCCCTGGCCAGGGGGTGTGTGTGAGAGCTGGGCAGTCCTGTGCCAGGGAGGGCAGTGTTCCCTGGCCAGGGGTGTGTGTGAGAGCTGGGCAGTCCTGTGCCACGGAGGGCAGTGTTCCCAGGCCAATGTGTGTGTGTGAGAGCTGGGCAGTCCTGTGCCACGGAGGGCAGTGTTCCCTGGCCAATGTGTGTGTGTGAGTGCTGGGCAGTCCTGTGCCACGGAGGGCAGTGTTCCCTGGCCAGGGGGTGTGTGTGAGAGCTGGGCAGTCCTGTGCCACGGAGGGCAGTGTTCCCTGGCCAGTGTGTGTGTGTGAGAGCTGGGCAGTCCTGCTGGGGACTGCGAAGGCACAAAGCTCCCGGTGCTCACAGGCGGTGCGGGAGCCGCGGCGAGGGCGCGGCTGTGCTCGCACCAGGACACTCGTTCTCCTTGTGACAGTGCTTTTCCAACCCACTGAACTTGTGGTTACCATGGATGTGGCTACGGCAGGTAAATTCCTTCCATATCCTGTTCCGAGTAATCCCAACAACCTTATTGCTAATATTCAGTCTCAGGAGCTCTTTATGAAGGTGAGAACTGGCACTGTGGGATGGTGTTGCAGGTTTGATTGTGGATAGCTGGAAAAGGCCCTACCAGCTCAGGGAGCAAGCCAATCTTTTTTTGGAGCATGGCAACAGTTTCTTTTGGTCCAGGGAGCAGTAGTTGATACACTATATACAATGTTACACATAACTTTAGAGTAAGGATTTTATGTTTCTGTTTAGCTCGGTAATGTGAACGTGATTGGTGACTCCAGATTTTATTTCGTGTTCTAGTGGAAGGTGTCCCTGCCCATGGCGGAGGAATTGGAGCTAAATGTGCTTTATGGTCCCTTCTAATTCAAAACAGTCAATGATTTAGAAAAACTTCCTATATATTTGTTATTGTTCAAGTGTCAGCTGTGAGAATGAAATAATTATTTTTTAAACGTCTTTAATCAAATTGTTTACACTTCTCTGATGGTTGCACTCTGATGGTTGCAACACTCTGAACACTTGTCAGATTGAGTGAACGGTAAATTTTAGGGGTTTTGGGGTGGTTTTTTTTGTTTGTTGTTTTTTTTTTTTTTTCTTCAAATGTGTAATTTAATATGAGAGAAATTGTGACCAGTTCTAGATTTAGACTGAAATATTGGTTGTTCAAATACAGTGGTCAATAAAGGGAAGAAGGGGACAGAAAAAGTACTTGAAAGTAAGTGTTGAAGAATAACCACAATTTCAAGGAGGCATTTTCCCATTTTTCTCTATGTTGTGTAGTTCTGACTTAAATTGCCATCTGTTTTTTAGTAAGACATGTTAGATGTTTAGCATAATTTAGAATAAGAACCAAGGCTATCTGGGGCTTTGTTGATTTTTGGATGTAAAATGATCAATGATTAAGCTATAACTTATTGCATAGATAATTCAGCAATCATTTGTTGTAAGACAGGAAAATGGGGAAATTTTATTCTAGTAAGAAGAAGATATTTTAGTTAATGGTTGACCTGAGCTGTAAGAAAGAGGCAAATCAGCATCTTTCATTTACTGAGTGACATAAGTTCAGATCTGTGAAATCTGAATATGTGATTTGATCTCATGAAGAATGATACTCTAAAAGCAGAGACTCTAGTGTAAAATTCTGGCATTCATAAGGTGCAAAAGTACTTAACTCTAGAAAAGATGATGTCTGTTATACTTTGCCAGAAACACTAAGGTAGCCCTGAGCAGTATGCAGGCAATGGTGCTCAAGGG
Organism: Molothrus aeneus; assembly: GCF_037042795.1. Classification (NCBI taxonomy): domain Eukaryota; kingdom Metazoa; phylum Chordata; class Aves; order Passeriformes; family Icteridae; genus Molothrus; species Molothrus aeneus. The sequence continues at coordinate 90,532,394 of NC_089648.1, read as the reverse complement.
CTGAAAGAAAAGAAACCAGAAATGTTCTGTTGGTGGGTCTGGAGTCAAAATTAAAATTTTATTCCAGTATATCAAACTGTTCCGTAGTTCACCTGTTATATATTGAGAAGCTGTAATAAAATAAAATTGAGTAGAGGGGTTAAAATGTCACCCTAAACTCAGTTTCTAAGAGGCAATTGGAAGAGATATATATTTGTCCATGAGAGTGAGAAGTCTTTGGTCACTTTCTTCTCCCCTCTGATAAACAGACATAGATTTGATATTGTTTTTTAATTTCAGAAAAATTGTGCTCTAAAGCATATTCATTTAGGGTTTGTTTATAACTATAAATTTGTTTTATTAAGTAGTAACTAGAGCAGCCAAATCCTTAGAAGAGTTTTTCCTCTTTATGAACTCCTATCTAGTGTAAGCCACCCTTTGGAAGACCATATGACAGGAATAGCAGAAAGAGCATTTTACATTACATACCTGAAGTACTTGCATCAGTGCTCAATGATAGGTTTATTCCAGTCTTTTTTCTGTGAAGAACATGGAAAAGAAGGAAAAATGTACTTATTTTCTTTTTACTGTCAGTTTGATTTTTTTTTCTGTAATAATAAATAAACTTGTTTTGTAGCTTTATAAGTAAGGAGGGTACACATCCAGTTGGGTACCTAAGCCAACCTCTGTAGTACAAGCCTTAGATTTTCTTGCATTTAATTATTTTTTGATATAACTCCCAGGAAAATATCTTGTGTTGATTTAGAAGTTGCCAGGATGTGTAATGAAGATTATTATATAGATTTGATTTAATTAAATTTTGTTATGAAAAAAATTTGAACACCTAAAGCAGAGCTGTTTTTTCTGGGGAAAAATATAATGTGCTATGTCAGCTTGTGAATATGACTAGGTAGAAAAGTGTACTGGGAAATTATTAATCACAATATTAAATCTTACTACATGTTGTAGACTGTTGAAGGATACTAATGACATAATGGCTAGTTATAGTTAATAATACTGCTAGGTGGGGTTCTTTTGTTTTGTTTGTTTGTGTAGTATGGGAGAGATTCTTCATTTGTTATTCTACTGAATAGCAGTTGGCCAAAATAACAAGTTCAAATGGTTTTTATTCTTCAGAAGACATCAGAGATTCCTGTTTGAAAAATTCTGAATAAGAGGACTCTGTGGAAAGTCAATCTAGAAACAGATGATTAGCTGTAATTGGAAAATTTTTATCTGTGGTTATGGAAGAATGTATGTATTTTCTGTATATGTATTTTATCTGAAGAGTCTGGTGTGAGATTTGCAAGACTTATTTTGTTATTCATGTTGTTAAATGCTTCTGAGGGGAAGTAAAGCATAATAAATTACCAAATGACAAGGCTTCTGTTTTCTTTGTATTCAAATCTGTGTTTGTATTGAGTCTATTTAAATACAAATGTTTTTCTGCAGTTGCTGGCTTAATATGTGGGCACCATACATGGCTTAAACAACAATATCACTACAGTGAAATTAGAATTTTTTGTCATCTGCTTTTTAATTGTCTACTAGTTCTTTTACTGTACATCCCATAGCTGCCTTTGAAATGGTACACAATTTAAAAAATGCCTTGGAATATTGCATTGCAAAGCAGAAACCCTAGGAATTCAAAGGAGCAAGCTTGTGAGCTCAGATTCTTACAGTACTTGGAAAAAATCTTGAGATTTCTTGAAGTGACTTGATGTATGCAGATTTGTACTCCACAATCAGCCACTGGACCTGTACCAGTATTTCAGTATTGCAGATTGGTGTGAAACATACAAATAGAACAATTATATGATGCTTGAAAAATACAGCAGTGGAATAGGAGCAAATCAAACCTGAAGAGGAATTTTGGGGTAAAATAGATGAGGAAGAGCTTATGAATCAAGTCTTATAACCTTGTGATTGAATCAGAACAGAATCCAGATAACAGCTGCATTTATGGACTTGATTTGGTGATGCTGCTGTTCTCTCCACATTCCTTTGGGTTCAGTGAAAAACATTTAGAGCCCCTTAAACAGGTGAATAGTTTGTGTTGAGGTGAGACAGGAGGCACGTAGGTACAACAGCTATGGAGAATGAGCACTTGCTGTGGAACCACAGCTGAAGCAGTATTGTTTTAACATGAGTTGGAGGAAAACCAATACCACCTCACTGGTGAAACCAATACCACCTCACTGCTCTGGGAACACACTATGCACAACCCTCAGCTAAAGAGCCACAGCCTCAGACTCCTAGTCAGAGTCATGTGCCAAGACTCCACAGACATCCAGGTGTACCCAGAATCGTGTGGTATCCATATTTTAATCCCTGCTAGAAGGTGAAGTAGAAGGTAGTAAGTGTCAGGACCTACTTCTGCAATCACTCATGATTTAGATATAATTATATAAAATTATTTGAAAGTGTATAGTACATCTTAGTTTCTTCCTCATTGATAATAAACTTTCTGCTGGGACAGGAAGCATATTTACTTTTTGACATTCATTTAAAAAGTCATGGCCATCTAACAGGTCAGTGATTGCCTATGCCAGACTCATGAGAATGGCTAAACCTTCAATCTGAGAAGTTTGGCCCATCTCTTCTGGTATACAAAAAGGGGAAAAAAAGCCCCAAAGGATGGTGCTCTTCATATCTTTGTTTAAAAAGAGAAAAATAAAGAACATTGCAAGGAAAGTTGGCCCTCATGCCAAATGGTGGTTGTGTAATGACTAGATAAATGCTTTGTTCTGTAGGCTGTGTGATGGTGTAGCAGAAAATGCTATTTTTCAATTTTTATCTATCAAATTTTATTATTTAACCCATTTTTTCAAAGTAGGAAACCATGGAAGAATAAGATTGTGATACTTAGAAGGAAATAGACACTACCAAGCTTTACATTGTATTGAAATACCAGCTGTAAAATCAAATGTTTTTAATTCTGCATTTTTATTATAAATGAAGAGAACAGGAAAGTATTGATAAGAATACATTATGCAAACATGAAAAGATTAAAAACTACATTGTGGAATATCTTCAGACTAAACAAAAGGAAAACCATAGTAAACAAGTTTATTTTTATGGATGAGAACACATAATAATTGACATTCCTGTAATTTTAATGATTGTAGAATAGAAAAAGTCCAAGGTTTATAAAAAATAATACATAACATTTACGTAGTATTCTCTCTGGGTGCCTCACTTATTATGGCTACTTATGATTTGTCTAAAACTGAAATTTCTTTGTGGGAAAAAGTATGCAAGAAATTCTTTGCGTAAATTCTTTTGGAAAAAACCCAACATTTTTGAGACAAAAAAATGAGACCATAACTGTAGAGTACTAAGAAAACAGAGTGTGTTTTTTCTTTTCAATACAAAACTTCATAATGATTATATTTGCACAGCCAGTGTGCAGTAGACTTGTCTAAAAGTACAGTTATTCAGATCAAGATGTTAATGTATGTTGTTTTCAAAATTAATGGATTGTTCTGATTGGTTTTTAAGTCTGAAAGGAAGCTACCTGTTTATCCCTGTGCTCTACCTGGTTTGTTTAACCTTTGATAATCCTTTATCAGGCCACTCTCAGCTCTCAGGTCTTTCAAGCACTTGAGGAAGATAGAGCCTTGTCTCCCACTCAGCCATAAGTGGTTGCATTTATGCTTTAGCTGGATAAAAAGGATTCTGATGCATTCTTCACTCTAAAAGAATTATTTACTGTGTCAAGTTCTTTCCCTATCCACTGTGCCTGTAAAAATTTGAATTGTGCTGCTTTTATATGTTGGTTCTTTCTTCTTTTTTCAGTGTTAATACTTTATTTCACTTTTGGAGATCAGGCTTTGGTGGTTGTGCAGCTGTCTCTCTGAAAAATCTGTTGGCATTTTACAGGTTTTCCAGAACAAACCTGATCTTTTTTGGGATTTAATTCAGAAGTGGTTATTATAACATGAAACCATGTGAAAAGGGCTTGTTTTTTGGTTTTTTTTTTTTTTTTTTTTTAATTAAAAGCAGTATCTAAGTGCTTTATGCCAGTGAGGTATTGTGAGATCTATCAATTTGACACTCCATGTGTTTTTTAAATAATGGTTTGCGTTTCTGTTTTGTCTTGGAGACAGTTTGTCATTATTACTGTGCCATCAGAATCAAGAGTGTAGAAATCTTATAATTTTTTTGCCTTTTCATTCACTCCTTCCATCCAGCTCTTTTAATTTTGTCTGCCACTTTCTAGTTTTTCTCTGTTCTTGCAACTTTCCTTACCATACCCAGAAGACAGTCTGATGAATACTACTTCTTTATACGTGTTCCATGGTTTGTTTGGTTTTTCAGTCATGCTTCAGCCTGCACTGCTGCACACGATTTTTTTCCCATTTCCCTTTAATCAAGACAGAAGAGAACAGCATCTGCTGAGTGTGAAGTCTCTTCTAAAGCCAAGTACAAAAGAGATCTCAAAAAGTTTCCCGCAATAACACCTCCATGAAAAGGGGCACCAAATCTGCCTTTTTCACAGATGTGCTGCAATAGCATTTCTCGCTGAGTTGTATTTGCTTGGGGTAAACGTAGCCTTAAAAACTCTTTTCTTTTAAAGGTTAATGAACCTCTGCTATTAAAAAAAAAGTAGTCTATGACCTATAAAAGTACAGGGTGGTGTTTCTGGAACTAAAATATCTTAATTACTTGGTGTAGACTACCACACAACGAAAATATATTGGGCAAATTGCAAAAGCCTATGATTACAGAACACTGGTAAACATGTACTTTTGTTGTGCCTGGATGACAATAATATGAAAACAAAGTAGGGTTGCATCGCTGGATTAGAATAGCACGTCTTGTAAAAGGAAGTGTTGATGCACAGAAGTCCTCTTGAATAGTGTGTAACTATTGTATGTATCCTTCAGTTTTGTCTTCTGCTCGGAAGTGATTCAGAAAGATTGGTGTCTTCTGTTTGCAGAAAAGCTGGTTTGTTGTAAGGTGGGGGTTTCTGGTGATGGACCCAGAGAAAGTAAAAAAAAAAAAAAGAAAAATCACTTTGTTGCATTGTTTAGAACAAACAGTGCTTTTTGGGAGAGAAAATGCATTATTTTTCTAGGGATTTTTTGTTTGGCTTGAGATGTTTTGGTTTCTTATTATTTGTTTGGGTTTTTTAGTAGGACTTGATGTTGAATATGTGTTAAATATTTGTTAATATTTGTTTACAATGTGTTAGCTTTTGTTTATGATTTGTTGTAACCTGATTTCAAATTTTTTTAATGTCTTTGAGGAAAATGTAGTGCTGCTTATACATATTTTAACAATCATTTCAGGGCTTTTTCCTTTTAACTTTTGACTAGGTAATGTCTGTACATGAATTGCAAGCTGGTCTCTAGCGGGGACACCGTGGGAGGATGAACACGGAGGAGCTGGAGCTACTGACTGATTCCAAGTACAGGAACTATGTAGCCGCTGTTGACAAAGCACTGAAGAACTTTGAATATTCCAGTGAATGGGCAGATTTAATATCAGCACTTGGGAAGCTAAACAAGGTATGCCTGACAAGTGCTCTTAAAAAGACTCAGGAATTGCAAAAGGTTCTGGTGTAACAGTACAGAAATGTGAGGTTCCAGCCATCTCCTGCAAATATTTCAGTGCTCTGAGCCAAATGTTGGGTGTGTGCAAGGAGCAAACAAATCAAACACTTTTCTTTCTAGGGTTGAACCCTTTGTAATTGGAACTAAAGGGAGAAGTTATTTACATTTCTAGTGGAAGTAAATGCAACATCTCTTTTATTAGTAATATTTATTTCTAATATTGTTCAATATTACAGAAATAATGTGAAAAATAGTAACTGATATAGATGTCAGCAGTAGTTTTAGGAAGCATAAGTTTTAAAATGAGGCTCATATCATTCATGGACCAGAGAATGCTATTGTTCTGATTCATTTTAACAGTTAATTTTAACAGCTAATTTAATTTACAATATCATTGTAATCTTTAATAGCTCTTCACAAATGTGTACAGATCATGATATTCATAAAAATCTTGTTGTAGTCAGTTGTATGTGTTTCTAGGCAGCCTCACTCAGGAAAATGACACTATAGTTGGAAGTTGGATCATTATTTTGCATAAAATCTCGTTTCTTTCTTTTTTTTTGATTGTAGCAGTTCTTGCTGCATATTCGTGCAATGTGAAGGCTATGATATAGAGAAAAAAAATCAAAATATGTAAAAGCAACTTTGTTCTCCAGTCCTGAAGTGATTGCATAGTTTCAGACAGTAGTAAAGTTTTGTATGTGATCACACTCTTTAAAGATATCCCAGGCTCATGACCCACAGTTTATTAGTCCTCTTTGAGCTAGTGATAATGGATTTTATGAAATGGAAATAGCAATTTTTGTCCTCAAATGGATGAGTAAATGACAAATGGACAAGCTGTAGGCAAGAAGCCCATTACAAGCAAAGTTGCCTTGGTGATATTACCTGTAATGAGTGTATAAGTGAAAAGCATGGCAAAGAAAAAGCTCCATGGTAAATTTTAATGGCCTTGGCTTTTTTTCTTGTAACCTAGATTTGTGTGGTGACTTATGAAACACGTCCAGGAACTCCTTTATAAAATGTGCATTTGATGTTTAACATCTTTTGTGCTGTTTTTCTCTTTTTGTGCTGGTTTACCAGGTGCTACAGAACAACGCCAAGTACCAGGTAGTACCCAAAAAGCTGACGATTGGCAAGCGCTTGGCACAATGCCTGCATCCAGCTCTGCCCGGAGGGGTTCATCGCAAGGCACTTGAAACATATGAGATCATCTTTAAAATCATTGGACCCAAGCGCCTGGCCAAAGATCTGTTCCTCTACAGGTACAGTATTTTAAACAACTCCATTCCAAATGTGTCATCAAGATCCTTTTGTTTTCCTGCATTTTATATTCGCAGTATTACTTTATTATATAGCAAGAATCAATCAGAAGCAATTTCTTTCCCTCATGTTATTGGTGCTTGTCTAGTATTTTTCTTCTCAATATTGTATAACAGAAGAGAAACAGATCACCTAAATTTTTGTTGGGAACTGATTTAGTGCAAGAAAACCTGGAATTTATTATTTTTTCATTGAAATGAAGTGTTCTGCCTCTATGTACCATATGTATAGTAATTGAAAAGTTAGCACCTCATTGTATTAACATTACATTTTACTATTTTAAGTGTTGTTGGAAAAGAATCTGAATATAGTTTGTTGCAAAAAAACTGTATTATCAAATTAACAGAACAGAAAGGTTTTGTTTTGTTAGCATGGGGGGCGAGTACAAACTTTTTCTCGGTCTCTGGAACTGATGATAATGAAAAGGAAGGATAACCTTGAAAAGTTAAGTTTAGTCAGCATATACTGATTCCTAGACCTCCATGATGAGGTGTACATTTTGGGTTGGGTAGGGTGGGCAAGACATTAATTTATTTGTTATAAAATGAATAGAGGGATGTGTGCACACTGTCACACATTTCTTAATCTTTACCTGTCCCTAGAGATTAAAATTTCATTGGTTTGAGAAATAGCAGGATAAAATGGAATTCTGTTTTGGAAGAAAAACTGTGCATTAATGCTTGGAAAGAAATTGCATGCCTTAGCATCAGCTCTTCTGTCTTGCATGGCCATGATGTTTATATATAATCACATTGAGGATGACTGTTTCAGTTCTCTGTTTCCACATGCTTTAAAAGACACTGTAAACTCATAGCTCATATTTTGTGCTTGTACAGTGATTCAGTAGCTGCAAGATCTCATTAACAGTAAGTTCTAGGGTAATGGAAAATGCTACTTTGTATAATCTAACTAAAAGCTATTGTTACTGCTGCTAGGGCAAAGACAGACATTCACATTAAGGCATTATCAAAGATTCCAGTATTTGTCATGAAAACAGAATGCCAGTGTCTGAACATCAGATCTTGAAGTGTGAGTAATAGCCTTACAAAGAATGACTGTGGGTTAGTGTGCTGCTTATTGAACAAAAAGACATTTTCTGTAGAAAAAAGAAGCCAACTGCAATGGTTAAGGACAATTTCTGCTAGTCAGATAAAGGCAAAAAACATTTTTACCAAAAGTTTTGTATTTTGGAACAAGTTTTGTAGGGTTTTTTTCCTATGTTATGGACAATACCCTCTATACATAGGTATTTCTTTTAATAGTAGATTTGTAGGTATAAATTTTAAGACCCTTTCCTTAAAATTACCCATTTTACTGTTCTTTGATTTTCTTCTTCATATGTCAGGGTCTTCTAACCTGAGTCCTCAATGACTTTGAAAATTGAAGTTGTGTTCACAGGCATTTGATTATTGGTACAGTTTGTAATAATTTATGATATTTAGTAGCAGTACCAAGTATTATTTTAGTATCTATGTAACTTCTTCTTAGGAGATCACATTTATAACTTTCGTGAACTTACACTCACATTCAAGTAAATTCAGAACATACTTCCAGCTTTTTTCAGGCCCTTACAGGCTGTGTTATGAACAGAAATGCAAATAGGGTTTATTGTTAGTTTTAGAATCTGCTTTCAGACTGAGTTTCCAAATTTCCAAAGTAGATATATACTTTGATGCTACTTAACAGTTACCTCAAGGTTACTTGCTGAAATAAAACACCATGGTTTTTCTTTCAGAAAATTATTTCTATGAATTTCCTCAAATTGTTGTTATCCAGTCTTGTTTTTTTTTCTTAATAAGTGCAAAGAAAATGTATTTTTAAATACAATTTTCATTGTGATGTGGTTCAGTGTGGGCAAAATTAACATTTTGTTATGCAGAGATGCTTCTGGTTTATCATATTTATTTTATTAGTGAAAGACATTAATCTCTAGGCCTTCAGTGCTTGTTCTCACAATAGTAATAAAACTCACAAGCCTTGGGGTACCAACCTGTCCATCCAAAGTCAGTCATATTGTGTGGTTGTCTATGCCTAAGCACAATTCTAAGATAAAAATCTGATGCTTATAATAACTATACTGGATGTGCCTATAGCAGTCTTTAGAGAGAAATAAAATTGTCATATGAGAAGCTTCTTTAAAAAAGGTGAAATTTATTTTTCACAGTTCTGGACTATTTCCACTCCTTGCCAATGCTGCTATGTCTGTCAAGCCAACATTATTGAGTCTGTATGAGATTTATTACCTCCCTTTGGGGAAAACATTGAAACCAGGACTGCAAGGACTGTTAACTGGGATTCTGCCTGGGTTAGAGGAGGGATCAGAGTATTATGAAAGGTAAGGATACTTATGTTAATAAGGTGATATGCTTCATCTGGGGGTGTTTACTGTAACTTTTCACTATGTACTTGTATGTGGATTTTATTGTTTTCAAAGTGGTTGCTTTTTCATTTGATGCTGTCATATTGCAACAGAATGGTATGGTAGGAGGTGTTAGCATTAATTAGGACAAATGAACTGTTAGTTGTTCCTGCTAGTAGTTATGGAAAGGGAATTGGCATTCAGCAGGTCAGTGTTATATGCCAGTCTCTTCTCCCAGGTAGCAAGAAAAAGAACAAGAGAAAAGGGCTTTAGGTTGTTCCAGGAGAGGTTTAGGTTGGATGTTTGGAAAAATTGCCTCACTTAAAAGTTTGTCAAGCATCACAACAGGCTGCCTGGGGAAGTAGTGGAGTCACCATGCCTGGAGGTATTTAAAAGCCATGTAGATGTGGCACTTTGGGACATGGTTTAATGGTGGATTTTGCAGTGTTGGGTTGGACTCAATGATCCTGAAGATCTTTTCCAACTTCAACAATTCTATGACTCTTGATATGGGTTGAAATACATAGCTGCAGCATCTGGGCTACTGAGGTAGCATCTTAACATATTAAAGGATGAAGTTACACTCCATCACTTGGAATTCTTGGAATTGTTCACATCTTGATGTTTCCAACTTCAGAAACTTGAATTTTCACAACTTGTACGTCAAGAGCAGTTCAACACTGTCTTTTTCTATTTCTGTGTAGGCAGACACACACACACAGTGTAGCTGGCATCACTACAGCAGGAAACAAGGTCTATCCAGCTTGCCTCCTGGGGCCTGCCAGAGGGTAGAGAGGTGCTGCCACATGAGTTGGAGGAAATGAGAGCAGGGGAAGGGATTGCTTGTGCTCAAAGAATTAGGGTATTTTTATGCCTTGCTATTACCAGATGGACTCAGTGCAAGGAATGAGAGGGCAAAAGCCATCTGCTTTGATTCTTTTCTTCAGCAGCTATGCTTTCCTGGTATCTGTCTGAAACCTCTGTCTGTCGCAACACTTGGCTTTAAGCTGCAATGAAGGAGGTATTTGGCTCTTTGAACATAAGGAGTACATAAGGAATATATAAAGAGAAGCTGTGGGCAAGCCAAAAGCATTTTGCAAGCCAGATTGGTCCACAGGCTTGCTCGCTGGATTGCTCTGTTCAGGCTGCATTATAAGGCTCAGTGTATACCTGGGCCTCTCTTGGACTCTCAAAAGGAAGTTTTGACCTTCCTGTAACAATTAATTTTAATACTTCTTAAAAATGGGGGCAGGGGCAAGAGCTGTGATATAAGCCCTGATGCAGCTGACTTGGTTTTGCTGCAGGACAAACACACTGCTGGAGAAAGTTGCTTCAGCTGTGGATCAGTCAGCATTCTACAGTGCTCTCTGGGGGAGCCTCCTCACCAGCCCTGCCGTGCGCTTGCCTGGCATCACTTATGTCCTCTCCCATCTGAACAGGAAGCTTTCCATGGAGGATCAACTCTACATAATTGGCAGTGACATTGAATTAATGGTAATGTTTTAATGGAACAATGAACTTATAATAAGTAAGTAACAACATTGAAGTTACTTACTTATTATGTAATGTTTTTTGTGGGGGGGGATTTAAATGTGTTCTCTCTCTGAACCTGGCCTTTGAAGGGAAAAAATGCACGTTTATTATAGCTCCAGTTAAACTGATGTTTTGGTGCATGGTAGGAGTGTTTCAAAGCTGAATTAATGTATCAGAACTGCTTAGGTTTTGTGTAAAACTTTCCATTTATTACAGACTTCAGCTAGAAGTGGTTGCGTTTTGTTGCAATTTTTGGTTCCTTTTTTTTCTTAAAGATAGAGAATAATTTTGTCTTTTAAACTTAAGATATTCATTGGTAGTATACCAGAAGCAAAAGCTGTTTGTATAATTTAGGGGATCTGTTGATTTTATATTTCCTCAGTGGTGAAACTTTTAATTTTCCTGTTTTGTCTTGTTTCATTACTCAAAATTTAAAATAACTTGATTTAGTACTTATCATTGTTTGTAAATAACTGTTCTTATTTTTGAGTGCTGTCTTATATCTACCTCCTTAAAATAATAAATAACCATTCTGGGGGGGTCTGCCATTACTTCAGGTGGAAGCAGTAAGCACTTCAGTGCAAGATACCAGTGTTTTAGTACAGAGGAGCACATTGGACCTTATCCTTTTTTGTTTTCCTTTCCACATGAGCCAGGTAGGTTATTAACATGAGAGATGAATTGACAAATTCCTAAATGTACTTCACTTCTTAAGTCAGTAGCAGTATTTGGTTGGTTTTTGTTAATGATTTTCTCCAAGCTACAGCAAGAGTCAAATGTAGGAGTTTCTCTGATAGGTTTGGCTATTCTCATGTCATGATCTCTGCTCTTCTGCTTTTTAACTTGATGTGTTAACTTTGAAGTTAAAGTTAACTTCTGTGCATGTAAGCACGAATTATGTTTAGTCTATGCAGAAACTTTTAATTTGCTCCAGTTTGATGAGAAAGCAAATTACTTATTCATTTCTAAGTTTCCAATTCCCAGTGTTCAAAATAAGCAAAAGTTAATCCTCTTAGCACAACAGATTCAGAGCACTAGAGAATTGAAAATGATTTTTGGTTTTGGGTGAGTGGTTAGCCCTAGCATTAGTGGGAGATAGACCTTACAACTTCTAGATAATTTTTTTTGGACTGCATTTATTGTTAGTTATGTCCTGTTTTTAAATGATCCATGAATTATGTAACTCCTAGAGGAAAACTTATGTAAGACTGATTCTGATCTTGTTAGAAATTAGGAAAAACCTGCACTTGTATGTAAGAAAGAGCTATGATCTTGCTTGTGGAAGGACTTAATTCACATTTATCAGTTACTATAGGAGTATTTGGAGTGTCTCTATTTAGGTACTGAAATGTTGAAATTATCAATACAACATTTCTGCAATATTAAGAATTACACGAGCATTTAAAGTAGTAAGAAACTGAAAAAGTACATTAATTTTTTTTAAACTGGATTTTAAGAATTTTCTTCCAAAGCTTTTGCCTCATAATAATATGAAATGTCTTGTAATAAAAAGGAGCTGTTAGTCAAATCTGTTATTTTTGCTGTTTTTAAAGGGTGTGTGTTATTATATAGTATCTGCTCCAAACAATAATCATATTTTGGTTTTCTAAGAGCAAGATTGTGTTTTCTTGTACTGTGCGGAATTCAGAAATGTCAAAACTTGAAACTAGCTAGGTTTTAATGAACATTAAGCTGCTAACATAGAAAAAAGCATTACTTTTCATAGTTAAACTTAATTTTGTTTCTAACTTCTTCAGGCAACGCGTCCAGACATGATCAGAATTTTGTCAGCAGCCCTTCACGTAGTGCTGCGCAGGGATATGTCACTCAACCGAAGGCTTTATGCATGGCTCCTGGGTAGGTTTGTATTTCATTCCATTGGCACTAAAAGTGGAGGATGGACTGGATTTTCCTTATCAGTGTTTGCACTGCTGTGTAGAAAGGATCTTGGAAAAATGAAATACTCAATTTCTTTCATAAGAGAGAAAGGCACTTTTTATGGACATAGAAGATGAAGAATGTCATCCTGAAACTCATTCCTGTCATATAAATTGTTGATGCATTTTTCTCTAACAGCATTATGGGCCATATTCAAGGGTAGAGCCTGGTGTAGTAGGCTTATGGAAGCAGGCAGTCTGAAACTTTTTCTCTAAAAACATAGGCTGGAGAAAACAGAGAATAGGCATTATAGAGTGTAAATGGCAGTTGGAGCACAACAGTATGGAAGATAGAAAAGAATGCTGAAGAGCATTGGTATTACAGTATGCAAACTTCAAACTTCATTAGATCTTTGCCTGATTGAATTAACAGATCACCAATCACTTCTCAACACCTTTCTGGAGTAAAAATTGAATAATTTGGAATACAATTCTACCAAATGACAGAAAATCAATACAGTACAAATTTAAATTTGTATACGAAACCAGCATATAATTAGAAGAGGGTAGCAGAGAATTATAGCTATTAGAAGGCTCTTGACCATTCAGAGAATAGTTAGAAGACCAGGGATTAGAAAATTTTAGAAAAAAATTACTCTTATTCAGCCTTGTTATTTTAAGGAAATGAAGCCTGTAGTCACATGAATCTGATCAGTTACTCTTTAAACCCATTCTGAAAGAAGTCAAAATCATGGAAGTTCCTAACTGTGTCCCAGGAACTGGAGACTGAATGAAGAGACATGAAGTGGCTTCTCTACTTGATATGTTTTGCAGTCTGCTGTTACCTTCTTTGACTTCCCAGCTCACCAGCAAGCACATATGTGCTTCTTGGGCTCCCCAGAACCTTGCCCAGCTGATAGTTATGATGTTAGAGGCAGGTAGCCTGTGGGTAGTGACTGGGGAGGAAGGAAGTGAGTAGCAAGGGGCCCTGAGAGAGAGCTGAAATTATGAGAAGGGAAAAAGTCAGCAACAGTGTCAGCATGAGGGGCTTGGTTTTGTTGCTATAGTGGTTTAGAAGTTAAATATGAGAAAATCCTGCCTTCTTTGGTTAATCATTCTTCAAGTCACTGACTTGTAAAGGATTAATCTTTTAAAGATAGACAATGAAATGCAATGTTATGCTATACCTGCATTTTCAAATCTGGGGAAGAAATAGTTTCTAGATTAAACACTGCAATCATGTTTCATCTAAATGTGATGGATTAGATATGTCTTTCACTATTATTGAAAAAGTTATTTCATATATTTAAAATATCATGCTGCTTTTTTTAGTTGTAGAATCTTCTTATACAGCTATTTCATGAACATAGTCTCCACTGAATGTCATACAACTTTGGAGAATACTTTTACAGTGACTTCCATGTCCTGTGTTGTGAACAGCTACTTCATCTATTTGCTATATACTTGGACAAACTTTCTGACAATATTGGATTTTTGCATTTTTTTTCTTTGGATGTTGTGCTGCTTTTCTATTATCATGATATTCTATTCCTAATATAAGACATTGCAGATGGAGATCAGTTATGTTGAAAGACTGTCTGAATTCTGTTGTTCTGTATGGCATTATTTAATTCTGGTGTGTGCTATTCCTTCTTGTTGTTTTACAGCTAAAGGTTACCTATTAACATTCTCTATGAATAGAAATTGTGTACATCTCCTTAAATCATGTTATCTTAACCATTGTTAAACAATAGATTTTTTTTTTCTTCCTTAAGCCTATTTTTTGTGCAATTAAAAACTTACTGGGAAAAGAAAAGAAACTTACAATACAAAGATCCACCCCATTAGTGTAATTTTGAACTAAAAAAAATTATTTTTGTGGTGTGACTAATATTCTTTCTAACGCGTTGCTGTGTTTTGGTGATCATCTCTGTCTGCATACTTAAAACACTGAATTTTGTGTTCTCATTAATATGGAAATATTTTTATGTGACAGCTTGTGGCTTTATTTTAAGGATTGTGGGTTTTGCAGCATTTGTGGACATTTTTCAATTGTACAAGATGTAATTGGTTGATAATATTGCATAAAAAAATTATTTGTGTGCAAACTGCTTGTGTGAAAATATAACTTAGTTTCCCTTATTAAACTCTATAAAATCATCTTTTTCTTGCCAACATGACTTGGACTTCATACTGGTAAGTTACCAGTGCTAGTGTGTTGATTTCTAGTTTAAAGAAATTGGCAGTGTATTCTATTGAACTGCAAATATTTATCTGCTTTGTCTTTTGTTTGCTTGAAGGTTTTGATAACAATGGTGCCCTTGTAGGACCCAGAAGTACAAGGCACAGCAATCCTGAGGAGCATGCCACTTACTATTTCAACACCTTCTCTAAGGAGATGTTAGTCCAGGTAGCTATACAGTTTTATTTATGCAGTTTTCTTGGAGCATATATTTTTATAAACAGATCCTGATCAAAGTTGCTGTAACTTTATCTTTTGACTTGCCAATGCAATGTGACAATGTAATCTTGTCTTTTTGTGATATTTGTCTCCTATTCTTCCAAAACATTCTCAGTGGAAAAATGAGGACCTCTAGAATAGCAGAATGAACAGACTAAATATTAGATTTCTCCCTCTCCTTTTTCACAGTGAATGAAGCATACGTGGATGTTACTTGATTATGAGCCCAGCACACTGGAGCCTGTTCTTTCATGAAACTGAATTGGAGAATTCTCTTCTGTAGATATGGGAAACTCCTTTGTGTCTTGGGAATCAGAAAAAAGTTATCAGATGGCACTCAAAATCTGTGTTAAAAGGGTCTTTCTCTCCCCTAGGAAAAGGGAGCATCTTCTGCTCTCTGTTGGCAGCCAGGAATAGTTGAGAAAATTGGCAGTTAAACTAGTTTACCCTTAAAGCCTTCCTATGTGAGCTGAGATCACTGGTTCTAAGAATTGTGCTGCTTTTCTCACAGTAATCGAAATACAGATGTCTTTTAAACTTCTGTGAGTCTGATATTGAAGTCAGGAAGACATTTTATCTTTAAGGCAAATTGATAAGGTCAGGATTTTTCTGAGTCAGAGCTGTGATGCTGTGTATGGGAATGGCAGTGGCAATTCTAACAGTAGTAGCTGACAAGAATATTCAGCTCATCCCGGTTCAAAGCTGACACCCAGCACAGAGCTAGCACCTTCAATTTTATCTGAAAGTTGTGAGATCTGCTGTTCTACTGATGAGGAAGAGCCCTCAGAATTCCAGTATTCCAGCAGCAAGGACCTTGTTGGCATTCTCTCACTGTTCGCTTATCACCCTTCTGCCTTCCTTAGCAGATGATTCAGAAATTACTCAAATGTAAAGGAGAGGCCTGAATGAGATACAGTTTCACCTGTACCTTATATAAAAAAACCATGGTGAGCTTTCAGTGACATTTAGGCATGGTTAATAGTTAAGGTCTTTTTAAATCTGTGCATCTTTCAAACTTAATCAGTGTCAATAAAGCTTTTCTGTCTGAAGAGTATGGACATCAGAATGTATTTTGTATATGCCTTGCCTATACATAATACAAATGACATATAGCTTCTAAAACCTTTTGCTGTCTCTTGAAAGACTTTTAAATCATTGCTCTTTTCTGCCTTATTCTCTAGCAGTCTCTTTGTGTTCTGTTTTATCCAGTCAACTCATATCTTATTAATAGATACAATGTACTGAAAATCCTGGCCTTCTAAAGACATATGAAAGGACAGAAGATTTTACTTTTAAGATACTTGCTGATAATACTTGGTTTGTAGCAGATAGCAAGGCCAAACTGGTTTTCATGGCTATTTCTTATCTCTCTTTTTTTTTCTTCTTTGTCCTTTTTTTTTTGAAACTGTAAAAGAAACAAACTATCTCAGACTGTCAAGTCAGCCAGGCAGAAAGCTAAGCAAAATTTGTCATCATCTCATGGGGCTTTTTTTAATTCTGCAGCTCATTCCCTAACCTGCTTTGGTATAGAAACTCAGTCTTCCCATTTATTTCAAAGTTGTTATTGCTATTTAGTCAAGAAAGTATTCATCCTCATGAATGAGTATATCATAGGAGGATGGTGTTTTATTAAGCCCTTAATATCTACCTACTTTATCTTCTCAAATAATTTGTTCATTAATGCTCATGTATTCTGTTTTATTCTTAAGAAATATTGAATTACCAGCCTATAGTACTCTATTTTGATTTTAAATAAATGCAAGTTACCAAGTTCTTTTCCGCAGAAATGTTCTCAAAGGCAAAGTTGAGAGAACTTAATAATGGGAGACTGAGCTGCAGTGAGATGAAATAGTGGTCTCCACTACTGAGAATTTTCCCTTTATGTGCAGCTTTTATTACTTTCTATCTTTCTTATTATTTTCCTGATATGTTTTTGCTCTTTGTAGGCAATGGTTGGAATATTGCAAGTTAATGGACAGGGAGAAGAAAGCACATTAATGCAAGACTTAAAGCCTTTTCGAATTCTTATCAGTTTGCTGGATAAGCCTGAACTGGGTAATTTTCATTTACTCTTTTTAATTTGTTTCATGTGATTCTGCTTTGAAATTTTTTCTCTTTTTTATCAAATTGAATAAATTATATGCTTAGTACTGTCAGGTTACCCAGATTTCTTAGATCTTCCAAGCTGTATCTATGTTTTCTATTTAATTTAATGCATTCATCAGATTTACCTTTTACCAAATGCCATTTCTTCTACTTTCTACACAGGAAACAGTAAGTCAAAGTCATAGAGAGAACTAAGTGCATGTTGGAAGATGTGCAGATTGGATCTTTTTTATTTCTTTCATCAAATAATGACTTTTACTATTATAAATCTCAGCTATTTCTTTTGGGAATAACCTATTCTTTCTTTAATATACACACAGAGAGAATAGACATTAACAATGAAACAGTTAATTTTTTTTCAGAGAACTTATGCAGAGGAAGCAAATCTTTTTTTTTGGTTTAGTGGGTGGTTTGTTGGGATTTCTTTTTGGTGTTTCTTTTCAATTTTCCCTCCCCTATTTAAAGTGTTTAAATGCCCTCTTTAGCAGATAAGGGCTGAGAACTATGGGACAAACATATTTACAGTTAAGACTTGGATATCTTGCCTTTTTCTTTGGAATACAGTTTTGAAGGTGAATGAAAAAAATCAAAATAGTTTTTTTAATCCATTATCAGATTTGAAGGTGGGATAATAAAAGCATAAAAATACAATAATTAAAGAAAATAATTGATCAGGACAGAAAACTACAAGGAACAAAATATCTGTCAGAAATTTGCCATCTTCCTTGTAATTTATGTTTTCTAGGGATCAGTCTAAATGTTCAGAGGCAATGTATATGTTAAGATTTCATGCAGAAGCAAAGCTTTGAGCATTCTTTCAGCAAAATGAGATAGAATAATCTAAAAGGATTTTTGCTTAACTCCGTGAGCATACTCTTACTGAAGGCAGCTCAGTGAGATTAGGAAGCACATAAAAATGATATCTCAAGCACAATTACTTTTTAAATTCCTTTAAAAATAATTTGGGTTTTTTTTCTTCAAAATTGAGATTTAGCTCAAATCCAAAGGAGGAGCTGTTTATAGAATCATAGAACGTTCTGTATTGAAAGGGACTTTACACATCATCCAGTTCCAATGCCCCTGCCACAGGTAGAGAAACCTCCTACTAGACCAAGTGGCTCAAAGCCCCATCCAACCTGGCCTTGAACACTACCAGGGATGGGGCATCCATGGCCTCTCTGGCAGCCTGTTCCAATGCCTTATTACCCTCTGGGTAAAGAATTTTTTCCTAGCATCCAATCTAAATCTCTCTTCTTTCAGTCTAAAACTGTTCCCCCTTGTCCTATTCCCATCTGCCTGTATAAGAAGTCTCTCTCCCTCTTTTTCATAAGCCCCATCTAAGTACTGAAAGGCTGCAATGAAGTCTCTCTGAAGCCTTCTTTTTCTCCAAGCTGAGCAATCCAAATTATCTCAGCCTGTCTTCATGAGAGATGTTCCAGCCCACTTGGTATCTTTGTGGTCCTCCTCTGGATTTGGTCCAGCAGGTCATGTTTCTATGTTGGGCATCCCAAAGATGGATGCAGTACTCCAGGTGGGGTTTCACAAGAGCAGAGTAGAAGGTCATAATCACCTCATTTGGCTTGCTGGCCACATTTTTTCAATGCAGCCCTGGCTGCAGTTGGCTTTCTGTGCTGTAATTTGCACACTTTCAAAAATACTTCCAAAAAGCAGACTATATCCTGAGCTAAAAAAAAACTGTCTCAAATTAAAAAGAAGGATGATGCTCAAAAGATTTTATCTTGTATTTGCATTTAGATATTTGAGTGTGTTGTCCATATGCCAACAGTATGAGATAGCTTAGGGATGAGTATTTCAAAGTGTTTTGACTGAAAGGCACCTCTGATTAAGAATCCATGAAGTCCATTTACATGTTACTGAGCTGGGCTAGTAAAAAGGGTGTGTTGGCTGGAACATGATGTGTCCTGCTGTGACTGCACAGCTTTTGCACTGGTGTGTTTGCACCAGCTGCCATTGTACACACATTGAACATGGGGCTTGTGCTTTGTGTACTCCCAGGCACTACAGTTGTCTCAGTGTTTCTGGAATGCAAACAAACCAAACCTTCTGACATTCAGGTAGTTTATGAGATTGAACCAGAAGAAATGTTGTGGTTTCAATGACTAAAGCTAGCTAATGATTCCAATAGCTTTCAGCTGTGGACTGTTGGTAATGCTATAATTCAAGAGTGTGACTGCTGGTATTTCTCCCTAGGCCCTGCCATCCTGGAGGATGTGTTGATTGAAGTGTTTCGAACATTATATACACAGTGCAAAGCAGAACTGGAGCTTCAGACAGAACCATCTTTCAACAAAGATCACACACAGCTAAGCAGGTAAATAATGACTATAACATATTTTGTATTAAATAATAGATCTTTGTTGCTGGAACCATGACTGTGAAGCCTGTAGGACTGTGGCATGTTTTCTGCATGGTACAGGAGCTATTGACATTAATTCCAGTTTGTGTTCAGTGCAAAGATGTGAAGTGATTTGCTTTATTATTTTAATTTTTTTAATATTTAGCATAATTTTTATTCTTTATCCATGACAAAAATGTTTGTTTGATTGATTGTGATAGTCTTTATATCTGTGTTCTTCAAAAACAAAATAGATTGAGTTTTCTTGTAGTAGAAAAATTAGGACTGCTACAAGAGAGCCAGGGAGTGGGATTTAGAGTTTGAAGATTTTTATTTAATATTTTGAAACATGGAGAGGACAGGGGTGTTCAAAGCTGGAGAGGGTAGGAAACAACTGTAAGAACAATTATGGTAAAAACAGATATACTAAAAATGTGTTTAAAAGATAAATATTAAAGAAAGAGGAGAAACCTAGCAACTGTGAAAAGACATTGGTATGAGCAGCCTGCCAATATCCTGAGCCCTTGAGCAACAGCTACTTGTAGGGATGGGAGGAGGATCATTTGTAGTGTTACTTGACAGTGGGTAAACTCCCAGCGATGTGGAGTTATATAACTTGAAAAATAAGTATAAAAATATGAAATGTTCTTTCTATTTTCTTTCAGCAAACTGAGAGAAAACAAGAAAACAGCAGAATTGATTAAAACTGCCAATCTTCTTTTCAATTCCTTTGAGCCTTATTATATGTGGGATTACATTGCTCGTTGGTTTGAAGAGTGTTGTAGGTAGGTGATAATATTTAATCTCTGTATGGGTGAAGTTGAAGTTAATTTTTGTTTTGTATACTTTTTTCTTCAAAGAAGTCAGTCTCATGAGATCATTAAGCCTGTAAGTATTTTTTTCCTCCCATCCCTATAATTTCAACATTTTGGCCAATTTTCATCAGAAGTGATTATGGGTATTAGCAACATGAGTTCTCATAAACTCAGTGTCTGGGTTAAATCAAGAGACAGAATTAGCCCCTCTACTGAAGGAGAGACCCCAGAGTGACCTCAAAGCTAGTTCTTGTTCTGTCTGGCCAGTACAGGATTACTCATTGTACAAATCACTTTTGGTAAAATTGACAGATTTGCCAGACACTTGATGTGTCATCATTTGTACTGCTCTTTTAGGGAAAAAGAAGGGTGGGGATTCTGTGCAGGGCTACAGGAGAAAATGACAAGCAGGGCTACAGGAGAAAATAGCAAACCATACATCAGGGAAAGTTGAAAATATTAACAGGAGGGAAGGGAATGAAGGGACCACAGAAGAACAGAGGTTTTTGCTGTGGCAAGGGGTAGATGATGTAGAGATGTCAAATGAAATTAGTAGAATTTTTTTTTCCATTGCTTATGGAATTCCTTGATAAAATATTAAGATACTTGGACATGAATTTGTCTATGAGCCAACAGTGTGCTAACTGTGTGTGTGTCTTGGGCTACATTGTGAGGACCATGGGCAGAAGGTGAAAGGAAGTTATTTTTCCTTTCACTTAGTGTTTCTAAGGACAGACGTGGAATATTGTGTCCAGCTTTGGACATGCCACCTGAGGAGAAGTGTTGAGAAACTGAAGAGACTCTGGTAGAGAAACTGCTAAGCTGGTCAGTTATAGGACACTGCATTGAAGGTTGAGGTAGGTGAGTTTGGTTTAGCCTGGCAAAGAAGGAAATTGAATGGCACCTTATGACTTCCTGAAAGGCATTTGCAAAGTTCATACAGCTATACTTTTTATAACAGCTGATGGAAAACAAAGGACAGCAACAAGTGCTCACTCAAGTGGTCAGGTTGGACTTTGAGAAAAGCTTTGCTAAGGACATGTGCAGCAGTGGAAGAGGTGGAACAGTGGAAGCCAGGAAGGCTGTGGAACTTTCTTGTGAGATTTCCAGAACTCTGCTAGACAAAACTGTGGACAAATTTATCTAGTGTTTTTAGCAGTCCTGCTCAGTGTGAGATGTTGATCTAGATGTCTGTGACTTGATTTTTGTGTGTTGGGCTGAATTGCTAACATAAGGATAGTCATCTACAGTCAGGTAACATGCAGGTGAGTATTTCACTTCATATAAGTAGTGTTACTGTCAACATGTATACAAAATTACATCATAAATAAATGAAATCTGGAGAATTTTTTTGTTTGGATTTTTTCTGCATCATTTGCTGTATTATTTAAGTTTTTGTCTTCCATGCTCAATTTTCTGTAGCGTGAATTTCCTTATTTAACAAATGAAGACTGTTTGTTTTACACCAAATGATTGGTTACTGCTTTTTCTGAAAGGATGGTGTGGGGCCAAATAAAGTACTTAACAGTAAAATGAGAAATTGCTTATTGGTTTATAGTGATTATCCCCCAATATATACAGCTTTGCATTAAGTTACAGAAATATGGTCAATGTAAGGGGAAGGAAAAATATTGTGAAACTCCATTTGAATTTTGCAGGAGGACTTTACATGCCAGACTTCAAACTGGGCCTGGAGGTGATAGTGAGCAACCTGAGTTACCTCTGACAAATTTCTGCTTGTTAGTGGATTTTTTGTTGGATATTGTTTCTTTGGTAAGAATTCCTTTATCCATTACTAACATTGGGATTCTGTATATTTATGGTCTGCAGAAATACTGTATATACTTTATTAATTGCTTTTCTTGAAAATATATTGACATAAATTGACATTAAAATAAGTTTTTGGTTCATTGTATGATTCTTGATAGACTGGTGAGACATAACTCAAATGGGTTTATGATGCTTATACCTGCAAATTTTAGTCTGTCCTCATTTTATTTTCTGTGTATTCATTGCAGGCATAGTCTTATGTAGTTTGATATGCTAGTTTAAATGTGCAGCTTTCTTTTAAGGATCTTTTAAATGTCATGATAAGATGTAGCTTCTTTTTCTGTTGTCATTGCTTAATGTAGCAAAGACTGTTGGAACTGTTTTTTCTATAGCTGTCTTTCCTCAATTCTTTCCTTTCTCATTTCAAAGCCTACTAGAAGTATGAGAGTGCTGTGTCAGGTATGGCAATCAGCCTGTTCTTCCTTTAGCTCTTTACTTGTTTATGTTTCATTCTTAAACTTTTATCTTAAGATTAATAAAGTAATAGTAGCATTCTTCAGCCTTCTTATGATGTTTTAAATGTATTTGTTGTATAATGAACAATATGTGCTAGTTTGAAAAAGAGCTAAATATATTTCTATTTGTTTGTTACCCAATTTTAAAGTTAATTTTATAAATATTTTTTAGTAAAGCGTGTATTTCTTATTCTTGGATATTAAGATATTAATTTTCCTTTTTCCGTGTTCAGTATGTTTAGAACAGAGTTAAGCAAATGATAGGTAGCTCTGTTATAGAAAATAAATTTCAGGATGGAATTTGGTGTGACAATTAACAAGTTTTTATTATTACTTTGCTACTCCTATTACTAGGAGACTTACATTGAAATACAGACTGAACACTTGCCTCAGCTGTTGCTCAGGATGATTTCTGCATTGACAAGCCATCTTCATACTTTGCACTTGTCTGAGCTTACTGATTCTCTCAGACTCTGCTCAAAGATCCTTAGTAAGGTTCAGCCTCCATTACTCTCTGCTGGTACAGATGGTGTCCTGCAGCTTCCTACTGGACAGAGCAGCTCCATCAAAGAATGGGAAAATAAAAAGGTAACTGATTAGGTTTTGCAGCATCTTGCAAAATTGCTTCTTATGTGGAAAAAAGAAATGGGTTTTGTACAGCCTGTGTTGAACACCCTACAAGTCTTTGATTATATGTGAAACCTGGGTAATTAAAATAACTCATAATTGTGGTAAAATTTCTTGAATCTTAGGGTTTTTTACCCAGATATAATATTATACATGTATAAATCACTTCAGAATCAGGGCCTAAGAGACAACTAATCAACTAAAGTTTGTAAAGCACTTCAAGAGTATCATGAAGTAAAATAACTGGACTGAAAAGAATTCACCATTTTGATTACGTATCAGGCATATGTAAATTCTCCTCTCACCTAATTTATGTGCATTGGTTTAATACCCATCATGTATTTAACTGTCACTGTTAAGTTCTTAGAATAATTTATTAAAGAAATAAAATACCAGCCAGCAGCTATTTCTCTTTTATCTTGGTCCACTTTGTTCTATGCAGCCATGGCTATGTTAAGTGACATGCCCTGAAATCCTTGTTTTCCAGCTGAAAAAACTTAAGGAACATCATAGAATAAATTAGGTTGGAAGTGACAGTTGCAGGGCACTGCTAAAAGCAGGGCTGATTTCAAAGTTAGATTTTACTTTAAAGCTAGGTCATGTCACACAGGATCATATTTGTCTTAATTTTGAGTATTTCCAAGGATGAAGTTACCGTGACTTCTCTGTACAGCTTGTTTGTTTGCACTGTTATTTAATCAGAATTTCCATTGCTGCTGCTTGTGTTGGTTGCTTGTGTTCTTGCACTGTGGATTTCTAAACATATCTAAATCTTTTCAGCTGCCTAATGAGAACTCACAGAGAGCAATAGAGCCATCTTCACACCCTCCACAGCTTTTAGCATTCTTTTAAACTAAGTAAATCCACTCTCTAAGCATTCCTTCTACTTCAGGAGCACCTGTGGTGACTTTGCATTGGGCATACTCAGTATATCAGAGTTTCCTTTGTACTAATGAGCATAAAATTGGATACAATATGCTGGTTGTGGACCTAAAACTGCTTAGAGGGGACTAATTACTTCCCTTGATTTAGTGACAGTGTTTCACCAAAGGAGTCCACTGCTGGCTCACATTCCCATAGTCAATTAAGACTCCAGCATCCTTTATTCAGGATCCTATCCTTATTCTCTCTAGCTAATTGATACCTGTCTTGTTTTGTTCTTTTGGGGTTTTGGGTTTTTTTTTTTTTGGTTGCCTTTTTTTTTTGTTTGTTTTAATAAAGCCTGTTTTAATTGAATGATACTGCTCTTAGAACCTTCAGTGGCCTTCTGCTTCCAATTACAACTGTCTCATACATGGCCATGGTTTCTCTTAAGAGATAGTGAAATGATTTGCCATGCTTCTAATCACTTTTAGATTGTATTTTGTAAAATACAATAGAGACATAGTCTCTTCCAGCTTTCTAGTACATTACTTTAACCATTTTCTGTGGTAATATCTCAAATTTCCATTCTTATTCCATCTCTGGTAAAGCAAGACATTATTCACTGTGAATAATAATGTCACTGTTTTTATTTACTCATGAAAAATTTTTTCATATTATTACATAAGGTTCAAGTTCTATATTTAACACAGGTAGTGATTAGAGTCAAAACAAATTCTGGGCCTTAGGTCTTAGGCAAAATCTGCCATCACTGGTAAAATGCAGGATTGGAAGTAAGTGGGCACCTGCATTTAGGGCCACTGACTGATGCATTTCTATTCCAGTTGTTTCCCTACCTCACATTCTCACCAGGAAACAGACACTATACTACCAGTTACTCTGACTGTAGAGCGCTGGAGCAGTGCAAAAAGCCACTGTGGGTGCTTTTTCTGAGTGAAAGCCATTCATCTATTTATGCATATTCTGAATTATAAGAAATTAAGACATATAAGTCATGAAGAACTGTTATTGTTGCAGCAACCTCTCTTTCTTATTTTGAGGAGATGATTTATTTTCTTTGTAGTTGCAAATGATTAGTAGTTTTTAAATGAGAAGTTTATATCTTTTTGTAATTATAACTTTGTATTTGATGCTGTATAAATTAATAATACTTACGCCTATATATTTCAGCACTCTTTCATCATAGAGTAGACATAATTATGATATGAAGAAAATGTTAAAACCAATAATATTTAAATATTTTTCTTGATAAACAGTTTTCTTTTAATGTTAGCTTAGTCTGGCAGGCTTACAGAAACACCAAGTATCATTTTGCATGAAATGTATGAATACATTTAAAACTCTGGAATAAAATTGTTGCTTTCAAATGAAGATACTAATAAATACTGTTTTGCTAAGACCTAAATAACCTATTTTCAGCAGTCATTAAACTTTTATATTGCTCAGGTGCCATCAGTGTCACTTGAAAATCCTAATGATGTGTTTGAAGATGGTGAAAATCCTCCAAGCAGTCGATCATCAGAAAGTGGATTCACTGAGTTTGTACAATACCAGGCAGATACAACTGATGACATTGACAGAGCACTGAATGAAGGTCACAGTGCACCTGGCATTCCTATTGTTGGTAGCACATCCTCAGAGACTGAGACAGCATCAACCGTGGGTTCTGAGGAGACCATTGTACAGCCTCCTTCCATAATGGCACAAGGGACAGCAACTCGTAGTGGGAAAACAATCCAAAAGACTGCAATGCAGTGCTGTCTGGAATATGTCCAACAGTTTTTAACCAGATTCATCAACCTCTATATCATTCAGAGTAATTCCTTGTCTCAGCCCTTAGGGGCAGAGCTTCCGGTAGACCCCACTAGAGCGCAAGGACAGAGCACAAAATGGGACAGAGAATCACAAGATGATGCTAAGGTGAAGAAAACAACCAAGAAGAAAACACCAAAAGAATACCTTCCTGCCTTTATTGCTGCTTGTCAGCTCTACCTTGAATGTTCGAGCTTTCCCGTTTACATTGCTGAAGGAAACCGCACTTCAGAGTTACATCCTGGGAAGCCTGAAGTTGGTAAGCTGCACTCTCATTTGTTCTTTGTTTTTTAAATAATAATTTTTAAATTTCTGCCAAAAAAATTTAATGTAATACTGTCGTGTTTTATGTGTGTTATTGTTTGCTGTTCCTCTCAGTAATCTATTTTCTTCTATGTCAACTAGTTTATGTTTGGAAAATAAATTATTTTCTCATAGATTTTTAAGAATATTGCTGGCATGGAATTTGACAGTAATTAATATTGGGGTGGAAAATATAAATTATGCAAACTGAAGCCTGAGAGTAGAATCTATATTGTTGAGTCTTCCTCTTTACTGAATGGATCCACAGTGTTTTCTTTGTCATATTGCAATAGCCACAGCTCACATCAAATATGTTTTTAGCTTCCTTTTATCAGCTTTGGATTGATGTGCACATTGTTCACTTTGGCAATACATGGAAATTGTAAGCTGCTGACCAATAAAAATCATACCAGCTAAGAAATTTAATTAATACTACTTTGCTCCTATGAAAGGCACAGTTCTTGCAAAAAATTCTTCTATAATTCCATTAAGAAACAAAATAAAAGTGGTGAGTTTTGGTGAGATATGGATGTGTTCACAGATGTATGAAACTATTCAGATACAGACGTGATTAAAACACTGACAGTTATGGATTACTGTAAATTGTGACATTTTAGGATGAACAATCCTTTTTACAGTTTGTTGAGTCTTCAATTTACAGTTCCAATTTTGGATCCACTTCTGATCTGCAATCTGAGAGTTACTTCTTAGAATGTTTTTATGGTGGATATGCTTGGAACATGCAGGAAATAGTAACACTAATTTTGTCTACTGTCGCAGTCGTCTCTGGTTTTATTTTTTTCTAGGAAACTTCCTAGTTGCAGCTTTTTGTTCTTATTTACAATTTTTAAAGCAAGGCTAAGTGGTGATCAGTGCTTGGAGTTGGATAGTTTTTTTGGTTTTGGAAGCAAGCATGCTAATTTAACATGACTGCTTCTGTTTCTCTGGTCTTTAAGATGTGTTGTTTATGTCTTCATTATAGGCAGGAGCAGAATGTATATTTGACTTTGTAACATCCAAACATATAAAATGTTTGTCAGTTGAAGGCAATTTGGTTATAGCTGTTTATTAATTATGAGCATGACAGTGCCAAAGATCTGGTACCTTTTATAAAATATCTATCTCAGAATATTTGTGCTTTTATAGCATGACCCTGAAAATGCTAGACATTTATTTATTTATTTCTCCAAAACAGCCTACAAATGAATGTTGTGTCCAAATACTAAAATGTCAGCTGTTTGCTCATTACTTTTTGGTGCACATAACACTTGCTTTTTACTGCCTTGTGCACTGTAGAGCAGAGAGCCTGTAGAGCTTGAGTACTGTGTGCCTTGTATGAGGGCAGTGCTTCTAGGAATCCCTTTCACTTTTGGTAAATGTCTTGGATTTGTGTTTCTTGTTCATCATCTGAACGTTCCTATTGGTGAGTTATCATTTGCAGTCTATTAAACAATATAACTTTGAGGAATAAGCATCAATTGTAGGTAGATAAACCCAACAGGAAGGATTTTGTTTCAAATGTAAATATCTGTTGTATAGAATGTCAGGGCAGATGGGAATAGTGCTGGGCCTACTTCCCATAACAGAGAATTGCACTGGAACAGAGAATGGAAGAAGGTAGTTTCCATAATTCTCACACTATCATATCTATTGATATGAGGCTTTTGTACTGCAGAAGAGGCTGTGTTTGTTAAAGGGTTCCTAAATTTGGAATGATATGATCCTATAGCTCTTAATCACTGGTCAGTCTGTTTTTTTGAAGGAGACAAGTTAATCTGATATTTAATATAATTGTCCTTTAGTTCTGCTGTATGCTTAATTTCTCAGCTATCTTTAATTGAAGAAATTAAAAAGGGAATTGAGTGAAGCTGAAAACAATGGTTATATCTGTACACTTTAAAATACAATATGGAATTGTTAGGTATATTTAGACTCCAGTGGAGCTGTGGGTATAGATTAGAAATTGCATCATTCTTCTCTTAATTCTAAAAGGGGGCTGTATTTGTGCCTATTAAATAACACTTCTTCACTTGTGTCTGGTTCTGGTTGTATTTGTCTTTTTAGGAACATGATCAATAGAGTCCTTTTGAAGTTTTAAGAGAAGTTAGTTTGGTATCTCTAAAATAAAAGGATGCAATATTCACTTGGAGAGTTGACTGTGAACTTTGGAGAAAGACACTTCCAGTATCAACCCAGAGTATGGCTTGATAAAGTGAGAGGACAATAAAAAGGGGGAAGCAACCAACTACAGTGAAAACAGAGTATGGTCTAATGGATCATAGCTCTGAACCAAACCATCAATTTCTCTCCAATAGAGACTTCTATTTTTAAAATGTTGCCAGGCAAATCTGTTTTTGTCAATTTAAAATTAGTCTGCATATGTGTAATATATTATCCTAGGCTCTATAAAATATATTACAGAATTATTTCAGACTACTATCTAGGGTGTTAAGAGGATTAACCTTTGCAGGTTCCTGATTGCTGGTGAAGAATTTTGTGAAGTAGAAAAGTGAATGAAAGGATGTGTTAACTACTAAAAGTCCAGTTTTTTCTGAAGCTGGAAATCATCTGAATGCATTTCCATAAAATTTTTCTCTTACTTGTTAAAATTTTTCTATTAATTTTTGATTACTAAATGTTTGAAGTGATACAGTATTGTATTGGATTATTTTTAAGATACATCAGGAAGTATCTTCCTCTTGCATTTTCTAAATGGATAGGTTAAAATATGAAGGGACAATTGCACATATAATGATAGAATACAAGAGGAAAATTCCATAATATTTAGATTGTTAAATAAATGCATAATCTGTGCTTTTTGTTTCAGACTGTGAACAAGTACAGCCTCCGCTGTGGCTGCAGACTTTAATGAATGCTTGCAAGCAGGCGAGCAATTTCAGTGTTCAGGGTGTTACTATTTCCCTCGTGATGGACTTGGTTGGATTGACTCAATCTGTTGCTCTTGTCACTGGAGAAAATCTGAACAGTGTGGAAACTGCTCAGCCTCTTAGTCCTAACCAGGGAAGAGTGGCTGTCGTCATCAGACCTCCTCTTACTCAAGGCAATCTGAGATATATGGCTGAAAAGACAGACTTCTTCAAGGTTAGATGCAGTATCTCATTGCTGTTTTCTTTAGACTTTTTCTGTCTGGTGAAGAATAAGTCTTGGCCCCTTTACCATCCTTGATGTGCTAAACCAAATGTTCTTGCTGAATATTTTGATAACATTTGTAACCTGTGTTAGAATCTAAATGAAATACACAGTAAGTTTTTTTCCTGCAATTCTGTTACTGACCACTTGTGTGACATTCCTTACTTAATTGAATATTTTAAAGATACAAACAAAACCTGATTGAATAGCAGCATTAATCAGCAAAGGTATAAAACTGAGATGTGCATAGTGTAGGACTATGTAAACAATTTTTGCATTTGTGTAATTCCTGTAAGAAATCTTTTGCAAAAGATAATCAGCAGCAGGGTATATTATGTAGTTAATTATATTTCAATGAAAATTTATTTCTGTACTGACTCCTTAACAGGAGTTGTTTTTGTAGTAAGTTATTGCAGTTTTCTGAACACTTCCTTCTCTTCATACAAGAGGAACCATTTTACAGATTGCCTCTTGGTCACAGGGTGTCATCAGATGTGATGTCTCCCATTGTTGCATGGAGCAGAACAAGGCATGATAGTCATTCACTTGTGTCTTGCAACTTTTTCTTTTCGTGTACAAAGCATATAGCTTTAACTCTTTGGGACCAGCTGGGTGATGGAACTCCTCAGCATCATCAGAAGAGTGTGGAGCTTTTCTACCAGCTGCACAACCTCGTCCCATCTTCCAGCATTTGTGAAGATGTTATTAGTCAACAGCTGACTCACAGAGACAAGGCAAGTTGCTCATGTATTTACTTAAAGATGAGTAAAATATATACAGAAATATATTTAGATGAAGGACCCCTCAGAGGAGGGTATGAATAACTTCAATATTGAAAGAAATATTGCCTTACATTGTTTCACATGTTATTTTAGGTCTGTGATGAGTCTCCAGTTTCATGCTAGGCAACAGAGGTTTTTCACCATTCAGCAACAGGCTTATGCAGGAGACTTTCTCTCTTATCAAAGTTATGTGATGCCTCCCAATACTTAAAGCATGTGCTTAGTTTTTGCTGTTGTTAGTAGGAGTTCTTATCATGACAGGTACTTATTTTTTTTTTCCTCACCTAGAAATTTGTATCACATCGAGGCTGTCAATTTGACATTCAACTTGAGACCTGTGTAGTGCTTTAAATTTCAAGTATATGAGCAATTTTCACAGCTGCAGCAGTATGAATAGAAGGGAATTACTTGCTTACACGTTCTAGCAACTCATGGTTGTGTGACTTCAGGAGTGCTTACCTTTTTGCCCTTCTACCAGAGTTACCAGGTCAAGAAGAGTGAATGTGAGCCCGTCTGTCAATCAGTGCAGTTCACAGCTTGCCATATTGTTGAAATTGGTGATGATTTTTAGTGTCATTTAGGCTGCTCTGTAAACTGCTGTGACTGTGGATGTAGAACTTGGTTATTTCTGCCTACCTTCTGGAGAAAGCAGTAATTTCTTACATCTTCACAGCATGGATTGCAAGGGCTTACATGGAGTTATCTCTATGTGTTTGGGAATTGCTATTTTCACTCTATTCAGTAACTCAGTGTATTATTTTGTGTAACTATGCATTTTGCAGTAATCTTGTGGATTATTTTCCTGTGAGAAACATATTTTTCTAAATACAAGTGATGCTGTCTCTTTTGGTTTTTGTTTTTGGTGTGGAGAGGTTGTTCTATTTTTAGTTTGTTTCACATGAACTGTTTGTTTTTTTTTGTCATTTTCATAGCTTTTACCTAAAGTTTCCATTATTGTGGCAGATATTGGATAGATAAGAAGCTGTTGCAAAGCTTCTTAAGTTGTATGATGTAAACTAAGTCTGGAAGTACGTCAGATTGTTAAAAAAAAAAGTTGTTTTAACAGTTTTTAGTTTTGTCTCACTTTGGTTAAAGGTACAAATACCTACAGTTCATGTCCTATAACCATATATTCTAACAACAAACAAGTGAAAATCTTTGTCGTTGTGTCTTTGCTTATTTAGTAATTTAGTTTAAGCCCTTAGAGTACTCGAAGTAATTTTGATTATTTATTTGGTGTTGTCCTGATTGCTGTGCTTTGTTCACTCTTACTAAGGCTTACTAGCTTCCTTGTCTTTTTGGGTGAAGCTGTTTTTATACATGTGTTCAAGTCATATCACGACATTTGCTGTTGTTTGCAGCCTTGCTGGAATAACTCTTTGCCTGGATCAGCCTCAGTAAGGAGATAAACAGAACAATTCTTACTTTACACCATTTTTACCATAAAATATACTGAGCTGGATTTCAGTGATCCCTGTAGGTCCCTCCTAACTCAGGATATTCTATGATATTCTGCATATTATTGCTATGACTGTATTAGTCATTATGAATCCTTTGGGCAGTAAGCATGTCCTATTGGTCCAATTTGTTCCAGAGTTAAATTTACATGTTAGGGAAGAGCTTAATCTACATATCTAGCTAGAAAATTATTCTGTTTCTTTCTAGTATGGCAGTAATGGAATGAAAATAAGTTGAATAGAAAGAGACAGGCTAAACTTTAAAACTAAGGCAAGATGGAGATAGGAGAGAATCCTTTCATGGTACTTAATTGCTCATAGGCACCTATTGTTGGCTTCTACTGCTTTTAAGATTAAAAAATAGTACATAATCAAAGAAGTAAATTTCATTATCTCTTATATCATTTAGGATGCTGTATGACTTTCTTTTTCCAGTTCTTATCAGAAGTTTTACATTCTGACAGATCTAACTTATGGTTTGGTTCACAGAAAGTAAGAATGGAAGCTCATGCCAAGTTTGCAGTGCTATGGCATCTCACACGAGATCTTCATATTAACAAATCTTCTTCCTTTGGCCGCACCTTTGACAGGTTGGTGATTACAAGTCTGATTCAGTTGAAATAATTTTACTCCAAAATCTTTGACGGTATTATACGGGGCAACATAGGGCATTGAAAAATTGAAGAACTACAGTGTAGATGTGAGAGGAAGGAAGAAGGACAAAAAATGAATTTGTGGACAAGAATTTGTGTTAGACAAAATTGTTTTCACAGTGATGATTATGTAAGCTGTAAATTTTTCCTGGGAGCTATAAAGAGTGTGGGGAAGGAATGGTGACAATATTCATTGACCATCACTGTGCTGTATATTGAGTTTAATATCTGAGTTCTTGCTGTGTTTTAATGTAGGAGCAGGAGAGAGAAATCAACCCAGGATTGAATTATATTATGTAGAAAGTAACAGTAAAACTAAAAAAAACTTAAAAACCAAATAGCAAGCAAGTGCTAAAACATGAGTTCTTTTGTTTAATCTGTGTTTTGTGTAAGAGGTCATTTATGGCAAGCAGCAGAGGATTTCTGTTTTGTGTTCTGGTATTGGACTACCTTCTTAGAAAAGACTGAAGATCTGGACTCTGAACTGCTCGTGTCTTCCTCAGCTAGCGCAAATGTTGTGGAAAAGTGTTTATTTAGATTTTGTATTGCATACTTAGCTGTAAAGTGTAGAGTAAAAAGGTTATTTCTTTATCTTATGCTGTCACTCATTGCATAAATGGTGATAAATTCTGTGCATACAGCTAAAAGCTTATGTACTACTGGGGAATGTAAAACAGTAGGTAAAATTCAGAGTCCACTATATATATTGTTTTTCCTTGTCCGAAAAGGATTCTCAAGGCTAAAACTGTTAAGAAACTAATAGTTGTAGGAACTGCTGAATTGTCAAGTATATTTCTCCTCTCTATTCTTGAAGACAAGATCTTTGAATGTTTTATTTTCCATATATGTTTGTGAATTGGCTTTTAAAATTGTATATTTTTTAATGGCATACCACTTACAAGACAACCAAGGCTTGTTATGCTAATAGCTGTATAAATACTTGATCTTGCTACTATTAGAGCAACTGTTAAAAGTGACTTTGTTACTAGCTCTTCCTGCCCATTCCTTCATTGGACTAGACTAAAAAAAAAAGAGCAAGTTCAAAGTTTTGATTCCAAAGAAAATACTACTTTGTATGGAGAAGAGACTGGAGTATGTACCGACATTAAATTTGTCATGTATGAGATTAAAATGGGATTACTCTGTGAGTAGTGGACGATATCCACTGGATTGTTTCTTCTTTCCATTCTAGATCTTTGTTTATCATGCTGGACAGCCTCAATAGCTTGGATGGTTCTACTTGGTCAGTGGGACAAGCCTGGTTAAATCAAGTGCTTCAAAGACATGATATTGCAAGGGTTCTTGAACCTTTGCTCCTCCTGCTTCTCCATCCAAAAACTCAGCGAGTTTCAGTTCAGAGAGTACAGGCTGAATGTTACTGGACTAAATCTCCCAATCACCCTGAAGAAGAAAATGAAAAGCAGTTCATGCAGAAGTTCAGCTGTGCTGATGGTATGTACACAAGAAGCCTGTAGGAAGTTTCTTGATTTCTTTGCTTGCTGTTTACATGCAATGTTGAAATCATAGTAGAAATTTTTGAGGGTAACTGAAAAAACTGTTGGAATAACTATGGCTTATATTTGCATTTGTGTGGTATTTTCCTAATTCAAGTTTGTGTGCCCCAAGTACTGTTTAAAGTTGTATTGTTTTTACATTAAAATGATACGCAAGTATTTTAATGCAGAGCATTTTGTTACATCTTACTGAGTCTTGGTAGAACATAAGAATATGGCTTGACGCTTAACCAAGAAATTAAACATTTTTATGGATGATGTGGGGCTGGCTGAAAGCCTACCAAAAAGTTTTGAAGGTGTTTGCATGTATTGCATAATTTTAGTTTAGAATTTACTAATTCTGTTTCTTGTGAAAATGAAAGCAGATAAGACTGCATAATGCTTCATGGAGAATTATGTTGTTTTGCTCAGGTATACTGCTAAAACAATTTTGCTTTGTTTTTGCGAACTTGTCATTTGCTTATTAACATATTTTTTCTTCTGTGAAATAGAAAGACACTCTTTATCCTGCCTTCATAATTTGAAGTCTCAATAATAGTTTAAATTCCAAATTTTAATTCTGAATTCTTATTCTGAAGAACAAAATCTTATATGTATGCATTTTTCTGTGTTCTTCAAGCATTCTCCCACATGCCTGTAAGCCAAGGACAACTTATTATACCTAAAGAAGGCAATGAGAAGCAACTTGGTGTGGATGAAATGGAGAACTTCAGCCTGACTGTCAATCCTCTGAGTGACAGGCTTTCCTTGTTAAGTACCAGCAGTGAGACCATACCAATGGTTGTGTCTGATTTTGATCTTCCTGATCATCAGGCTGAAATACTGCAGAGTTCTGACTCTGGCTGTTCTCAGTCATCTACTGGAGACAACATCAGTTATGAAGTGGAAACAGAAAGCCTGAGTGCTCAAGATAGCTCTCAGACTCTGAAAGAAGACTCACCTGATGAAATTGTGCAACAAGTGGTTACAGACCTTATATGCAAAGTTGTAAGTGGTCTTGGAGAAGAAGTTGAATCGGTTAAAGACAGTCTGCACTCTGAGGATGCTTCATGTAAATTCAGCTCATTGGATAGCTCTGTAGAGGTTACAAAAAGTGATGATCAAAATATTCAAAGTAGCCAAAGTAGTTTACTTAGTAATGACAGCTCACAGTTACTATCAGCCTCAACTGAGACTGGACTTGAGAGCTTAGGAGATGAAATGTCAAGAAATAACTCTTCACCTTGTATTGCAGAAAGTCAGCAATCCTTCTCTGATCTTACTCTTTCTTCCACTGAATCAAAGTCTAGAAAACATAGCCACAGTAGTATTCAGTTCAGCTTTAAAGGAAAGCAACCAGAAAAAATGTCAGAAAAAGAAACAATTGTTAAAGAGGCTGGTAAGCAACCAGGTGCAAAACCTAAGGTAAAGATAGCCAAAAAGAAAGATGAAGAGAAGAAGAAAGCACAAACAGAAAAGCTTAAACAAACAAATGTCTTCTTTAGTGATGGTCTTGATTTAGAAAATTGGTACAGTTGTGGAGAAGGAGAAATTTCAGAAATAGAAAGTGATGTTGGATCCCCAGGAATGCGAAAATCTCCTAACTTCAATATCCATCCGCTGTATCAGCATGTGCTGCTTTATCTCCAGTTGTATGACTCTTCAAGGACATTGTATGCTTTTTCTGCAATTAAGGCAATTCTGAAAACAAATCCCTCAGCTTTTGTAAGTGCCATCTCCACTACCAGTGTCAACAATGCATACACTCCTCAGCTTTCATTGCTCCAAAATCTTCTAGCCAGGCATCGAATATCTGTAATGGGCAAGGATTTCTATAGTCACATCCCAGTTGATTCTAACCATAACTTTCGGAGCTCTATGTACATAGAAATTCTCATCTCCTTGTGTCTATACTACATGCGGAGCCATTATCCAACTCACGTTAAAGTAACCTCACAAGACCTCATAGGAAACCGCAACATGCAGATGATGAGTATAGAAATTCTGACACTCCTCTTTGCTGAGTTGGCAAAAGTGATAGAAAGCTCTGCCAAGGGCTTTCCTAGTTTTATTTCAGACATGTTGTCCAAGTGCAAGGTTCAGAAGGTGATCCTGCATTGTCTGCTGTCTTCTATCTTCAGTGCCCAGAAATGGCACAGTGAAAAGATAGCTGGAAAAAACATAGTGGCTGTAGAAGAAGGCTTCTCTGAAGACAGCCTTATAAATTTTTCTGAGGATGAGTTTGACAATGGTAGTACTCTGCAGTCACAACTTCTGAAAGTACTTCAGCGGCTGATTGTGCTGGAACACAGAGTAATGACTGTGCCTGAGGAAAATGAAACTGTGTTTGACTTTGTCATAACAGACCTGGAGCACATTGGTCCCCAGCAGCCGATGACTTCTCTGCAGTATTTACATTCCCAGCCAATAACCTGCCAAGGCATGTTTCTGTGTGCAGTGATACGAGCTTTGCACCAGCACTGTGCCTGTAAAATGCATCCCCAGTGGATTGGCCTTATCACTTCTACGTTGCCTTACATGGGAAAAGTTCTTCAAAGGGTGGTTGTTTCAGTGACTCTTCAGCTCTGCAGGAACTTGGATAATTTAATTCAGCAGTATAAATATGAAACTGGATTATCTGATAATAGGTATGTTGATGTAGAGGTATAATTTTTTTAACTGAATTTGATTGTTTTGAATTACTCTGCTGTCAGATTAACTCATTAAAAAAAAAATTACTCTTCTTTTAGGCCTCTCTGGATGGCATCAGTCACTCCCCCAGATATGGTTCTCACTTTATTAGAAGGGATCACAACAATAATTCATTACTGCCTCCTGGATCCATCTACACAGTATCATCAGGTGAACTTATCTGCGTGTCTGAGACATTCCTAGGCAATTCATGTCAAATCAAGTACTGTGATTATATTAGCAGTTATGAAGATCTGGGTGACAAAAATAACAAATATATTGTCTTAGCTATAAATATGGGGGTTTACTGACAATACAAACAGAAAACCACGTTTCTTTGGATGATACTTTTAAGAGAATACTCTTATATTTCTTTGCTTGTTTTGGTTTTCTGTTACCCTCTAATAACAGAAGTTTAATTCCTTAACTTTAAGACCTTTAAAATTCCACTTTATAGAGCTGCCTTTGTTGTGTTCACCTTGCAATATGTCTAAACATTATCCTTCTGTTCCTTCTGTATATTTACAATTTTTCTTTTTAGTCAAGCAGTATTTTTAGATCTGATATTCTGAGCATAGTCTCTCTTAAGAATTTGGTCCAGGTTCCATGAGACACTTTTGCCCTTTTTCTCAGTTATCTTGTTTTTGTGCTTTTTCACCATTATTACACCCCTTTGCTTTCCATTCATTTAAAAGTGACTGAAAGTAGGTTTTGCTTATGTAAATAAATAATTTTGCCTAGAGTATTAGCTAGACTTACAATTCTGAAATAATTGTTTTGCAAAGGTATAGGCAGAGGGTACAAAATTGATTGCTATAGACATGAGACCTCCCATGTTCAGAGTACATTTTATATTGCCCAACTCAACAAAAGTTTCTCTATTATTTTAAAAGTCTCAAAGCTGTACATATTTTAAGAATTAATGAAAAAATTATGAAAAAGAGTTAAGGTTGAAAGCTCCCATGTTACGTAAGCCAAAACTTTCTTTATTTTAAATATGCTGTTTATGTTCTTCTCTATCTCCTCTCCTCTTCTCTCCCACTAGCTTTTGGTTAATGTAGATCAGAAGCATTTGGTTGAAGCACGTAATGGGATCCTCTCTATCTTGCATATGATCATGTCTTCTGTGACTTTACTGTGGAGCATCCTGCACCTTGCAGATTCTTCAGAGAAAACTACTGCTGCTGCGGCTGCATCCATCACCACTATTAATCTTGGGTCACCTAAGGTTAGAACATCAGGGATAATATCATTTAAATTGTTCGTTAATATCTTCATTAAAATAATTTCAATCCTCTTCCCTTAAATCTAAATTGAATTTTTATGCCTTTGTCCTCATCTACTCACTCACCACAAAAAATAGGCTTTTATAAATGAGTATTGAGTATGCTTTTAAGCTAAAAATTATCAGTTCAGTGCAATATGTCACCTCTTTGCTTTCTGCAGAGAAAAGATTTTGAACTTAATGCTAAGATGCTTATCTGAAAGGGTATGTGTTCTGCTTTCGTATTTCAGAATTTGAGGCAACAGATTCTGGAACTTTTGGGTCCAATTTCAATGAATCATGGTGTTCACTTCATGGCTGCTATTGCATTTGTGTGGAATGAAAGGAGGCAAAACAAAAATACTTCAAGGACAAAGGTATGTTTATATTACAGTGGTCACTTCAAATAGTGCTAATACTTCTAAGTGATTTAGTGTTAGGAAGAAGAAAATTCAGACATTCCAGTGAAAAAATACAATAAAGTACGGACAATATTTGCATTTCTAATTAGCAACTGTACTGTCAGGGCGGTACCACTAGAATGGGATAATCTTCCTGAATTCTTCAGGGGAAGAGTAGGTGATACCAGGTCTCTAGATGAACTGTTAAGTGATAAAATTTCAATGCCATGAGGACAGCTGCCTTAGTTTTGGCATAGCCATTGTCTGTGTTGATAATCTGTGACATACATCTGGTACTTTTAGGTTATTCCTACAGCATGTGAGGAACAACTTCTGCTGGTTGAGCTGGTTCGCTCTATCAGTGTTATGAGAACAGAGACTGTCATACAGACAGTGAAAGAAGTTCTGAAGCAGCCTCCAGCCATAGCAAAGGACAAGGTATGGAAACTCTACAGATCCTATTGATTTACATGATGTCCTCTTGAAGCAGCTTAGAACACTGATGATATGGGTACTTCATTGACAAAGCTGAGCAGCACAATGTGAACATTTTCACTACATCTAAGAGATAAATGAAAAATATAACTTTATAGAGGGATGTCTGAAAGGGCATTTTTAGTGTTCTATTAAATTAAGCTATATGTTTAGGCATTGCAGTAACATTATAGCATTGTCAATTTTACCCTAGTGAGGGGAAAAAAAAGCCACTTCTTTCTGATAACACAGGTTTCATATCTTTTTCTAGAAGCATCTTTCGCTGGAAGTCTGCATGTTGCAGTTTTTCTATGCTTATACTCAAAGGTGAGAAAACAAACCCAATTTTATTTCTGTCATCAGGAAACAGATAATCAACTTGAATATTTTACATCTTTTTGTCACAGGATGATCAATAGTCTGTGTAATATAAATAGTGAAGAAAGAATGGGTTTGATCTGTAGGTTTGTTAAAAAAGGTGGTTTATTTTGTGAGTTCCATAGTACTGCATCACCTTTCTTCCTCCACCTAAAAATCCTGCATGTAATCTGCCCAAAGAAAGCTGATCTTAATTGTGCTGTAACTCATTCATGCCATTCCAGCTTTGTAATGAAAAGCATCTTTTAAGAATGCTGTTCTTCTACCTTCAACTGTTTCTTAATGGCTTGATATAGCAACCTCGTATTAAAAGAAGCTGTAAGGGTGTTGATTCCAAATATCTGACAGCAGAGATGCGATGTAAAAAGAAATTGGGGGAATACCTGAGGGAGATGATGTTTTCATCATTGACATTGCTGCTGTCTCTTCC
Organism: Molothrus aeneus; assembly: GCF_037042795.1. Taxonomy (NCBI): domain Eukaryota; kingdom Metazoa; phylum Chordata; class Aves; order Passeriformes; family Icteridae; genus Molothrus; species Molothrus aeneus. Next base: position 90,492,945 of record NC_089648.1, on the reverse strand, counting down.
TTAGGATTCCAGTGACCAGCTTAGTAGACAGCTGGGCAGCCCTGCTGCTTCTGTTAAAGGATTCCATACAGGTTGGTCTTCCAGCCCCAGGACAGTTTCTCATACTTGGGTAAGTGCTTCTGGTATTTGCAATTTTCAAATATGCTTAAATGTAGGTGTGTGAAATTATTCTGAAGTATTAGTGTTTCTAAATCTGTCCCTTACTTTTGACTCATAGAGTTATTGCCTAAGTTCTGTGGGCCTTATCAAATTAGTTTCTTCTCTGAGGAATGGCTACATATATTAAATTTTATATTATAGTGTATGATATAAGCCACAACCTCACCTTAATGATTATTTCAGTGATTCAGGCTCTTTAAGCAACAGATGTAAGTTTCTGATTTTTCCTAAAAAATAACAACAATGACTATTTCTTAGGTATTTGAAGCCCACTAGAGTGGGCTGAATTCTCACCATGGAAACAGTTTGTGGACTGTTAGAAATATAACTTTGAATATATTTTCTGTATAATGCTTCAAGGATGATTTTCTTCAATATTTTGAGTTTAACTTCCCTAGTAAACTGTCTCTGAAGATATTTTTGTATATAATCAAGTAAAACCTGTTCTTGTTAAACTCTTATGATAAAAATTAACTTAAGGAACTTGAAAAGATGTTTCCTGGAATATTGATAAGTAGCAATCCCTGTGTGTTTAGTAATTAAATATTGCACAAATAAATGTCTTCAGATTTGTCCTAACTCTGAAAACTGCTGAATCATGTATCATGAGAAGAAAATCCATATTCAACTTCTGTATTTTTTCAGTGTTCTTAATGAGTTCATCATGAAAAACCCAAGTCTGGAGAATAAGAAAGATCAAAGAGATCTACAGGTAAGAAATTTGCTGTATGTGTCTTTTTAAAATAACTGAACAATAAACCATAGAATCAGAGACCTGGGTTGGAAAGGGCCTTACGATCATCCAGTTCCCAGCACAGGAAGGATACTGACCTCTTGGAGCAAGTCCAGAGGAGGGCCACCAAGCTGATTAGAGCAGCCTCTCTTAAGAGAAAAGGCTGAAGGAATTTGGTTTGTTCAGCCTGGAAAAGTGAAGGCTTCCAGTACCTGGAGGAAGCCACAAGAAAGATGGAGAGGGTCTGTTTACAAGAACATGCAGTGACAGGACAAGGAGGAATGGCTTCAAAGTGAGATTATGTTCAGATTAGATATTAGGAAAAAAATCTGTACTGTGAAGGTGGTGAGGCCCAGGAACTGCTTACCCAGAAAAGTTGCAGTTGCTGTCACTAGAATGGTTTAAGGCCACTTGGATGAGGTTCTGAACAGCTGGTTTAGTCTAAGGTGTCCATGTCCATGGCAGTGGGGTTGGAACTGGATGCTCGAATGTACTAGAAATATTTGATATCAGGTCTGTAGTATGAAACTACTCTTTAATATCTTCTCCTTATATTTACAATTTTTTGAAAAAACTCTCCTTTTCTGTGAAGATATTAATCACTGGTAATATAGAAATTATTTGAAAGCAATTCTATATGTGGTTATATGGATTTTCTACATGTCAGGACAATGAATACAGCCCCTCTGCACAAAGTTCTTAACATGTTTGGGGTTTTTTCTACCAGGATGTAACACACAAGATAGTGGATGCCATTGGGGCAATTGCTGGTTCTTCCCTGGAACAGACCACTTGGCTAAGACGAAACTTAGAGGTTAAGCCTTCCCCCAAGATTATGGTTGATGGAAACAACTTAGAATCAGATGTTGAAGGTAGATTCATTTTCATCTTTATTTAAAACAAAACATTAATTTTCATGCTAAAATTAATCAAGAGAACACCTTTGCTATATTTGAATATATGTAAAATTCTTCAGTATTGTTCTAGCACTAATGTGTCTGGAAAGCTTGTGCATCTTCAAAATGCTTATTTTTAAAATATGCTTTAAGGTAAATAATGGCTTGAGAAAGCTAACTTTGGACATTTTTTTTATTATTATTATTATCTTCATTTAGATATGCTGTCTCCAGCAATGGAAACTTCAAATATAACTCCATCTGTTTATAGTGTCCATGCGTTGACCTTACTTTCTGAGGTAAATGTTTCCTTGGAGATAATGAATAGTGTCTTTTAATAAACTTCTATATTGTGAAAAGTTTTGGACTAGAAGCTTGGAGAAAGAGATTTAATGGGAAACACTGGTGTGAACGGATTCTGGGTCTTGCCACATAAAAGTTTGTTACTAACCCATTGAGATGGATGAGGTATAAAGCATGGCCTTTCAGATGTCTGGTATAGCCAGCCTTTTTGATTGTAAGCTTTGTGTGTTTATCTTTGTGTTACATCTTCTTTACTGCTGATAATTACAGTCAGTCTTTGCATTCTTTCTTTGTTAGTAGTTTATTCTCTAGAGTGCTTTAACTAGGAATTTGTGCTTCGGTGCTTTTACCTTAAATGTGTTATAAAAATGATGGAATCTTTATACTCTGGATTTTGCATAGTACCTGAAATGTGATCACTTCTATCATAAACTTGAATGTTCAGTAAAGAACATTACACACAAAAAAAAATACTGAATGATATGTAAAAACCAATTTGAGAATGCATTATAACATATCTTCCTCTCATTTTATAGGTTTTGGCTCATCTCCTGGACATGGTTTTCTACAGTGATGAAAAAGAGAGAGTTATTCCTTTGCTTGTAAATATTATGCACTATGTTGTGCCCTACCTCCGTAATCACAGGTATCTTTAGTTTATTGAATTGATATAGATGCCTACAGCCAGTAGAAATTTGGATGGTGGCACTTAAGTTAAAACAGGCATGTTAAGGATTAGATGTCTGTCAAACTTCTATAGAGCAACAATTCAAAATTGGTTTATGTGACGTTTTCTTTGTTTAGTGCTCACAACGCATCCAGCTATCGAGCTTGTGTCCAGTTATTAAGCAGTCTTAGTGGATATCAGTATACAAGGAGAGCATGGAAAAAGGAAGCCTTTGACCTCTTTATGGATTCCAGTTTCTTCCAGATGGATGCTTCCTGTGTTAACCAGTAAGACTTTACTCTTCTTGTTTATATGGATGGCCCTTACAAATTTCATGTGTCCCATTAACATAGGGACTAAAATTTCCCAATAGATCTTTACAGAGAGAAATAGAGATTTTCTGTGGTTTAGGTTACCACATGAAATATGAAACTGATATGAGGTATATTTCTATGCACAAATCTATTTTTAAAAATAATTCTCTTAAAATTAAAAAAAAATTGTGAGGAAAGCATGGATAGCATTTTGTAGAAACATAGAATGATTTGCATTGCAAGAGACCTTAAAGATGGTCTAGTTCTAATACACCTGCCATGGGCAGGGACACCTTCCACTAGACCAGTTTGCTCAGAGCCCCATCCAGCCTGGCCTTGAACACTTCAAGGGATGGGACATCCACAGCTTCACCAGTCAGCCTGTGCCAGGACACCACCACCCTCACAATAAATTTAGATGCTTCCTAGTATCTAAATCTGTCCTCTTTAAAAGTGGGATTACTTTACTTTAAAAGTAATTCCTTCTTGTCCTATCACTCCATGCCCTTGTAAAAAGTCTCTTTCAGCTTTCTGGAGGCTCTTTAGGTTACTGGAAAGCTTCCAGAATATCTCCCTGAAGCCTTCTCTTTACCAGTCTGAACAACCCCAACTCTCAGCCTGTCTTCATAGGAGAGGTGCTCCAGCCCTGTGATTATCTTTGTGGCCCTCCCATGGACCTCTTCAAAGGAGTCCACATCCTTCTTATGCTGGGGGTCCCAGTGCTGGATGCAATATTCCAAGTGGGGTCTTACCAGAGCAGAATAGACAAGCAGAATCACCTCCCTTGATCTCTTGGCCACGCTCTTGGTGCAAACCTGGATGCAGTTGCCCTTCTGGGCTGTGAGCACACATTGGCAGATAAAATTCAGTTTTTCATCTTCATCCACCGTCAGCCACAAGTCCTCAAAGCTGTTCATTTCAGTATTCATTTTGTGCCCAGCCAGTATTTGTGCTTGGAATTGCTCTGACCATTCTGCAGGACCTTGCACTTGGCCTCATACATCATAATGTTTGTATGGGCCCACTTCTTAAAACTGTTAGGGTCCCTCTGAATGGCATCCCTTATTTTCTTGGAGAAAGGGGTTGAAGAAACACAGTTTCAGATCAAATAACACCAAGTAAATGGTACCTTATGAGGCAGAGAGCTTGGATTAGAAGCTTTAGCCTAAACAGAAAGAGCAGAAAAACTTTGCAAATGTTCCTGAAAATTCTTGCTTTTTTCTTGCTTTTCTGATTTGTGTATGATTTTTCTCTTTTAGTTGGAGAGCTATTATGGATAATTTGATGACACATGACAAAACCACGTTCAGAGATTTGATGAGTAAGTATTGATATAGTGGTGACTTCTCTCCAGTATAAACATTAAATAAATGAAAAATAAGTATCTTAAAGAAAACACTTTTTCAACACTTCTTCCAATTTGATTTATTCAGTGTTTTTCATGTTTTCTTTGACTATATGTTTCTGGAGCTCCATAAATAACCCGAAGTGAGAGAATTTGATACCATCCTGGCACACAGTGAATTTTGCCTATATGGCAAAGCTGATTAGGCAGAGTGGATGGGGGTGGTTTTTGGTTGGTTTGGGTTTGAAGATCTGACACTTAACTGCTTAAAAAAAATTGATCCTGCACTTTAAAATTTTTTGAGCATCAACACATTCAAATTTTGTTTTTAAAAAATGGCTAAACTTTCCCAAAAGCCCCTAAACCCAGCCGCTATTGTGTATACTTGCAGGGTTTCCTTCAACTTTCATTTTGAATTTCTGGTTACAGATTCAAATGCAAGCCATACATCATCTTAACATCTGCTTTCAAACCCCAGTATTGTGAAGAAAGAGTTATTTATGCAGAAGGGAAATTCATCAGCTCTTGGCTGCACTTTCCCTTTTCTCTTTCAGCACGAGTGGCTGTGGCCCAGAGCAGCTCCCTCAATCTGTTTGCTAACAGAGAGGCGGAGCTGGAGCAGCGCGCCATGCTCCTCAAGAGACTCGCCTTTGCCATTTTTAGCAGTGAGATAGACCAGTACCAGAAATACCTGCCAGACATACAAGGTCAGTAAATATGTATCTGTCAGTGGACTTCTTCCTGTTAGCTGTGGAATGCTTGTGTGACAGTGTAAAAGCAATTTAAATTTTTGTCCTGTTAGATCAGTGTGTGATACTGTTTCCATAGCTGAAACAAAGTTTCTGCAGCTTTTGGTTAAAATGTTTTCTGTCTTAAATGACTACAAGATATGCAGATTTTGTGGTTGCCAGTTGTCTTTAGTCCAGATAATTTCACTGATCTGTCATTTTATCCCTTGATCAATACCCTTGGATACCTACACAATATGTGTTGACATGAACATCTGAAGTACAAAAACCAATCAATTAGGGAAAAATAAGAAAACTGACCTTGGCATTTTGAATTCTTGAGTTCTTTTGCCGGTGTTTTTTCCTCAGTTCAGTTTATCTGTCATATTTATCACTGAAGTTTATTTCTTACAATGAACCTTTACCTTAAGTGACTGGGAATGGAAACTGCTAGGATCTTCTTCTTAGGTGATGCTAATAGTTAGCAGCAGCTTTTAGATGTACCATTTTTTCATGGCACCAAAGGGACACTTTGGTCTCTTCTCCTATATGGAAAATCAGTTGCATCAGCTTTTTTGTTTTGTTTGTTCTAGAATCTATTTTTTATTTGTTTATATTTATTTTTAAATTTAGTTATATTTAATTTTAATTAAGAATATTTGGGTTGTTGGTTGGTTTTTTGTTTTTTGTTTTTCTTTTAATTTCCAGTCGATTCAGTAGCTGAGATTACTATGTTCATGGAATAAGGAGATTTTACTGGTCTGAACTGCAACATGCATGTGTGCTGGTTGGACTGAAAAATTTCATTGTGTCTGCCTCTGTATATAGAGGTGATCATAATTCAATAAAACCATATAATCCCTTTGTAATTTCTCAAGTATTATGATGGTGCAGTGTTTTAATAACAATAATACATCTGAGTTGTTCAGGATGATTTTGTATTGTTTGGAATCTGTTAACTCCTCCTCTGGTAATTGGTGAAACTCTGCATAAGATAAGCAAAGTTCCCAGATGCACTATTGCATTTATCTAGAGAACTTACCCAAAATAGGCAACTGCACTCTTTAGAGGTTTCTCTATTTTGTTCCTTCTTTGGTGGAGTGGTTATTTCTTCATGTTGACAGAATAAAACCAGTAAAGTACTGGAACACTACCATGGCAGATACTTAAAGTTAACATTGAGAGTAAAGGAGGGAAGGAGAAAATTCTCATTGGAATTATTCTGAACTGAGGGATCCTTCTTGGCTTTTTGTTTCAGAAAGGCTGGTAGAAAGTCTCCGGTTGCCACAGGTGCCCACCCTTCATTCCCAAGTGTTCCTGTTTTTCAGAGTTTTACTTTTAAGAATGTCTCCACAGCACCTTACCTCACTTTGGCCAACCATGATCACTGAACTGGTGAGTTGCAGGTGTCATTCATTATTTAGAAGACTGGTGGACATCTGAGACACAACCTCATTCTTCCTCAAGATTTTTAATAAAATCTCTTCTAGAGATTGTACAAATAAATGTGCAATGGCCACAAACTGAAAGCTGACTTATTTTCATAGTCCTGATGTCTGTTTTTTGTGATGAAATTTAGTATCTGTTAGCTTAGACTGTTTCAGCTGTTCAGCTGTCTCCTGAATTAAATTTGCATTTGCCCTCATTGTTCCCTACTGAATCCTACTTCAATTTCTGTACCCTCTCCACCACTCCCACTCCTGCTCTTCTTTTTCAGTGTTCCCTGTTTCTATTTTCTTGATCATTCTTCTTCCAGCAATGGGGATGAGAATCCAGGTATAGGAGTCAGAATCAATGTTTTATTGGCACTTGATGACCATTCAGTTCACATTGTGACTAAATGTTGTAACTAGATTTATACAAGGCTTGGCTCAGATTTCTTCTTTCTCATTTTACTTTTCATAACAAAACAGTGAAAATACCTGTTTCCAGAGTTTCTGCCTGCAGAATCTCCTGTGTTGGCTGTTTGACACACTCTTTTGGGTTTCACCTTTGGCAGTGGGAATGGAGGAAAATGACTGGTGCATGCTGTGATCCATTCAGCCTGCTATTCAAGGAGTTCCCAAGGGACTGAATAACAGAGAAAGCAAACCAGAATCATTGCTGTGATTAATTATATTTTCAATCTGCAGATACCTAATGTAGCCCCTAAATAACCACAGATCCAAGCAATAGAAGGAGGAAAGCTATATAAAAGATTTTAAAGTGTGTTGTTTTAGCAATAAATGTATTTAATTTTTAGCCTGTCAATAATACAAATATTAGAAAACCCATTCTACTCAGTGTAGTCTTCTGACTCCTGTGCTGTGCCCTGGCCTTTACACAAGTTACCACAGTCTTGGAACTACTTTCAGTTAGCAGGACTGTGGTGCTTCTGGGAATTCACACGTGAGCCTGACCTGCTCCATTAAACAATCCTTTATTCTCATTTAGTTTTGGTCTTGCTGTCTTTCTAGGTAGTGGAGGGGATTAGCCTTTGAGAACTTTCCTGGCCATAAAAGAGACAGTTCCTTGTGTCCTTTGTGTTATTCAGGTTAGATATAAGGGATGAGAGAGCTTTAAGGTGCCGGTGTCCACTCATACAGGAAAGGAAATAAAGCTCCAAACTATTTGTCTAAGGCTTATTACTCAGGCTTTCCCAAGTCACAGTCCATTGAAAATGGTATTGAAATGTAGCATTTGATCTTCAGGTGCAAGTGTTTTTACTGATGGAACAGGAGCTCACTGCTGATGAAGACATTTCCAGGTAAATGTATGAACTTCCTGCTTGTTTAACTTTATAAAAATTCCTTGCTATGCTGATGGGGAGTGGAGTAATTCTTTAAAATACTTTGTCTTAGAGCTATTGAGCTCAAATGAGAAGGACAAGTAAAGGCTACTTCAGTCTGACTGCAGTACCAGGGACAGACTGTTCAGGACAAAACAAAAGAAGTTGTGCTGTCAGATTGATCATAAATCACTAAGGGAAATTATAAGATACAAGTGTCTGAGTTCTTACAATGTCTGCCAGACTAAAATGCACTGCTGCTGCAATTAAATTATGTGTGGCATGACTTACACCTTTTCTGTGTCATACACTTATTCTAAATAAGACTGATGCACCTTTTTCTTTGTCTAAATGAAAGCATAGTTCCTTCTCTTATTAGGTAAGTGAAGTAGGTAATTTTTCTTGTTTTATTATCCATTTTTATCTCATCTATTTTCTATAAAGTGTGATCCAATTTCAGTTAATTCTAGGAGCAGAGGCAGATTTCTTAAATGAGCCAGAGTTATTTGCCCAAGTTTTGCTCACTTTTTTCCTAGGTTTTTTGTTTTGTTTTGTTTTTTGGAGAGTTTTTGCCTCAAGTGAAGTAATATCAACATGACTGATAATTTTAAACTTCCTCGTAATTTAAATATCTGGGAATAAGATACAGTGCAACACATTCATTATACACTGACATTTTCTCACATATAATATATATATGTATTTGTATATATGCATACAGAACTGCACTCAGGGCACAGACTTGTGTTGGGATTTGATTTATGAATTCAGGGTAATGCTGGTAAATAAAGCGTTGTGTGTTTGTAAAGGCAAGTAAGAAAAATAAAGTTTTCAATGTGGCAGAAGGTTGTTATGACTCACTTCCCTGCTATAATATATTTTAGAACTTCTGGCCCATCTGTTGCTGGTTTGGAGACAACTTATACAGGTGGTAATGGTTTTTCCACATCCTACAACAGCCAGAGGTGGCTGAACCTGTATTTGTCTGCTTGCAAATTTCTGGACTTGGCTCTAGCTTTACCATCTGAAAACCTGCCTCAATTTCAGATGTGAGTAGAAAATGTTGTCATTTAAGTTTTTGGATGTTTTTCCATGCCTCTTGGTAAAATTCTAGTGTATAAAAGTGTTTGGTTTTCTGTTTCCCTTCTTTCTTTGGACTTCAGCCAGGGCAGCCTATACTTCACTCCCTCACAGTATCTGAGTGGCCCCCAGGGGAAATGATGCTGTATATCAAATTAGTTCAAGCTGGTTTGATTTTGCCTGTGGCAAGAGATTTGCCACACTTGAGAGATCATTAGTAGTAGTGATTTATTCAAGTATTTTGTTTTTAAAGTTCTTAGTTGCAGTAATGCCTAAGAACTCAAAATACACCCACCCATCTCAGTGAGTAATGCATGAAATCAGAGCACTGCATGTCATCTCAGCATGACTTGCTTAAATTGCTCCTGCACAGTCTGTCTGGAAAATGTGGCAACAAACCTTCATAGAAAGGGGATCCCATAGGTTAATATTGGTCAGTAGTGGGTACAAACTGCTTACTCAGTGCCTCTGCAATCCTGTTCCATTGGGAAAAAAAATGAATGCAAAACCAGTGGCATTTGCTGGAGATCCTGGGAATGAGAGGCCACGAAGGACAAAATAAAGTATAATGCCTCTTCCTTTACGCTGCACACTGGTGACTGTGTGAGGGCTGCTGTCCTGGCACAGCTCTGTAGACATTTGGTCACCCCTAATTATCCTGCAGTTTAAAAGACACTCATGTGGGTTGGAGACTGGAAGGATTTGTGCACACTGTGTCAGATTGTGCCCTGTAGTATTTCTAAATCTAATGTTGAACATTTTTGTCATTTATTTTTTTCTTGTGATGGTCTCTGATACTTCACCAGATTTCCTCATCCACTCATATTTTTGATTGTTCAGAAGAGCCTGCATGTTCAGTATGGATAACATCTGCTTGTGTTATCTCATGGCAGGTATCGTTGGGCTTTTATTCCAGAAGCATCAGATGATTCAGGCTTGGAAGTCCGAAGACAAGGAACACATCAGAGGGAATTCAAGCCCTACGTGGTGCGCCTGGCAAAGCTGCTGCGGAAAAAAGCAAAGGTATGGTGCTTTTTTCTTTTGCTTTTCACTGAAAGGTTTCATGTACAGTAACACACAGCAGTGTTTGGGTTTGAATATTTTAATTTTTTTTAACAATGAAGAATGGAAAGGATTTTTTCTGGTGTAGGAGATTTCAGCTGAAGGAATCTCAAGTCAACATCAGGCAAAAAACACATGTAAGTATAGGAAACAAACAAACAAAAAAGCTCCAAAATGAATCAAACAAACCACAGAAAAATTTATAACCTGCTATGGTTAAAATTATTATGATCACTGACTTTGGATTTCTAAATTAAAAGTATTATTTAAATAAAAAGTAAAATATGCTCCATTATCTGATAATAAAATAAACACTTAACATAAAATCACTTTCAGATAGCCAGTCATATATGTAGATACTAGTCTGACTACCTACTTTTTTGAAGTAGAAAACCAGTTTTGTTAATAACAATCAAAAATTTAAAAAACTGTTGCATTCTTAAACATGACAGAAATAAGAGTGTTGAGACTGAGCAGAGGCTTGGACTGTGATGAACGGAAGAAGGCAGAAACAGTTCTGGGGAAATCTTGGCTGCACAGTTGGTAGAGTGGGAACAGAGTGAGGGCTGTCATTATGTTGGTGCATGGGATTTATTCAACCCCAGTTTATGGGCTTGGAGGCCTGATCTGCTGATGAAGCCAATGGAAGCTGACCAAGCCCTGTCCCAGGGAGATCCCTTCTGCTGCCACCAAGTAAGAACTGTCAGATTTTTTGCTGCTCCTGCTGTGAGGACAGAGACCTCTGGGGGCAGTTCACTGGGAAATGTTGATGGGTGAGCCAGGGAAGCAGGGAGGAAGTGCAAACCCATGTGGCAGAAAGTTTTGAAGTTTTATTCTCAGGTTTCTCTGTGTAGATGGCTTTGTCAGGTCTGTAACAGTGGCAACTCTCTGTAGCTACTGCATTTACAGTCTCTAATGTCTTCAGTGAGTTAAAGGAACTACTGCTGAGATACAAGTGGCTACATTAAATTTAAGGATCACTTAGTTGCAGGCAGATCTGAACTATTGAAGCAAGGCTCACAATTATGGGGGATAAAACTAGTGTCTGAAGCATATCTGCATTTTGCATTTTATAATTTTTTTGAACCATGAAGATGAGACTAAATTTCTCTTCTTGCATGTATAAAGGAGGAATGAGTCTTAACTGCCTGCTCCTCAGGCATAGCCTCTAACCCTGCTGTTAAATGTAGTATCTGTTAGAAAGTTTTCACACTCCAAGTAATCTCTGTGCATGAATTTATACATCATGTGTGATTTATAAATATACATGCTGCTGGTAAGTACTGTATGCTGAGATAGATGCCTGAAGTCAGGACTCCCACAGTATGCTTCAACGATTCAGAAAACTTCTTGGAATTTCTGGAACCCCTTAGTCATGGCAGCAGTTGCACACTGAACCATAGGTAGGTGTATAATGATGAGATAAACACGAGATAATGAATATTTCCTTCAGGCCATTTCCTCTTTATACAGAGGAGAATACTACTACATATAGCTGTGGGGTTTTCTTAGAAAATAACTGCAAAAATTGAGTGGATCCTTATTTTCCTTCAGGGCATTCTGACTCATGTTTAGATTCATGTAGTATGGTGTTGCTCAAGCTCTGTTATCTGAGGGAAATGTGCTTAAAAACCTCCTTTGGCAGTGCTGGAAATAAACAGAGGCACAAACTGGCAGTGCTGGTTTTCTCTAGTAGTGTCTTGGCCACTCTAGCTTGAGTCTGCCATTTCTGGATGACAGATTTGTTGGGGTGGGTGATGTTTCTAGCTGAAGCACAGCACCCAACCAAGCAACTGCACGGCCTTCACGGCAGAGTATTCTTCTCATATTTGAAATGCAGTCTGAAAGTTCTCCTCTTTCCTTCCACAGGACAAACAGGAGGACTTTAAGACGGTGGTTTTGGAGGGAATGGAGATGGCCAAGCATCAGGTGAGGGTGGCCTTTGATGCTTGAGTTGTGAAACAAGCTTGCCATAATAATACCATCACCTCAAGGCCCTGGGCACTATTTAGCATTCAGTAAGAACTAAGAGAGATCAGATTTGTTATAGAACAAAGCTGAGAGAATTTTGAGGTATAAGAATGCTTATTTTTACAGATAACTTTAATTTAAAAAAATACAAAGTTTTAAATTTCGTTTCCTGTACAAAATATATTACAAAAAGCTGATGTTAGTTCTAAGAAGAATTATGATTGCAAATCATTATAAAATTAAATTGTAGAATAATTTTTGTCAAACTGCAGGTGTGAAACACACAATCCCTGGTTGGTCTCCATCAAATTGACTGTTGTTTTAAGCATCCATGGAATTAGTGGTGTTTGCCTAGCCATACTGCCATGAGGCAATGGCTTGGACAGGTTGTATTTCATTGCTCAGAGCTGGAATTTGCACATGCACCCCATTTGGTTGGCTGCTGTGTGACACTGACACTTGCTGTCTGCTGGGGGCACATCCTGTCACCACTGGGTAATGCTAAGCATTGTACAGAAACAGTATGGAAGAAACTTCTCCTCCTTAATACAATTATAAATTTTTTAAGGAGAAACTCTAAAAAATAGTAGCTTCATTTAAAGAAGGAGGCATCAAAAACTCCTTTTGTGTTGGAAATTTAGTCTTCCTGTTGCTGTGGTTTGGTGTGAGCCTTTCTTTTCAGAAGACTTGTAAAGCTCAAATAGTGGTCTCCTGTGCCAGGGAGCCAAGCCCCCAGATACATTCATACTGAATTTAAACCTAATTGGGGTTTGCAAAATGGATGCCCTGTAGGCTTCTCAATTGCAGGATAGCTGCTTCATTTAAAGGGCAAAACCTGTATTTGTTTAAGTATCATGTCTTGAAAAAAATCTATTTGCTCAAAGGCTGTGCAGTCAGTGATCCTTACCTTATCCTCTGCTCCCACTGCTGTCCTTTCCCCTTCATTCTTCTTTCATTACCAAGTGGACCCCCTGCCTCAGCCATAGGTGCTACCAGGGCAGTGGGACAGGGGTGGATCCACAGGTGGCTCTTCTTGGTGAGGACTTTTGTGCTTCTTTTCTCCTTCCTTGCAGAATGAAATCCAGTACTGCTGGAATTCTCCTTCATGGTAGAAGCTCTCTGTACTGGTTTGTCAGTAACAGTACAAACAAGGTGTTTCTAGTGGTGATAGGACCTTAGTGTCTAGATTTGAGTATGGTTTTTGACTCAGAGATAAAGGAAATAGGGAAGAACTGTATGAGAATCTGGATGCTGGTGCTCAGTACTTCATATGCAGATATTCAAGGCAGCCCTAAGCAGGGTTACAGCAGTGTGCTGCTGCTGGTGGGCATCTGGTGTGTGACTGCTGCCTTTGCTTGTGGGGTTCCTGAAATTCTTTCCTTTGACATTCCCCCCATGAAATGGAAGGAACATAATAACTGAGTTCTTCTGAGAATACACAATGAGTAACTGAGCCATTTTCCTTTGAGAACAACTTCAAGTGTTTCTCAGAATGTCTGTGTGTGTTATTTGTGATACTAATAACAGCACTGCTTTTTGCCCTTCCCAAAAACTCTGATCTCAAGCTGCAAAGTGAAAATGCTTTGGATCTATTTTAACCTCCTCTGGGGTTTATCATCACTGATGCTGGCAGTATCAGCTGGTGAAGTGAGTGTGTGTCACCAGAGAGGAGCCTGCTTTGGAAAGCAGCTGAAGTAGCTCAGAACTTCAGCTGTCACCAGCTTGGGCCATTTGTGTTGCCCACAGGATGCTGCCTGGTGGGGGCTGCCTTGCTTTGGGACAGCCCTGGGCTGAGGTGTTGGACTTGAATGCTCACTGTGACTCTTCCATGAGCATCAGCTGACTGCCACCTGAACACTCCCAACCATTGCCTCTGCAGGCTGTGGTGAGGGGGAGCAGAGGACCAGCTTTGGAAGCTCCACTTCAGCATTGGAGTCTTTTGTGGATAGGACAAATGGTTTTGGACTTTAGAAAAGCACTATATTATACATTAGTCTTTTGTTTTCACCTGTGCTTTTAATGTTTTGTCCTGCATTATTTCCCATGTCTCTATATTTGCAGAAAAACCCAGAGGAGGATGGCTCAGGGAAAACACTAAGCTGGGAACCAGGTCACTTGCTTTTAACCATCTACACCGTTCGCAGCATTGAGCAGCTCTTGCCTTTCTTCAATGTACTCAGCCAAGTTTTTAACAGCAAAGTCACAAGTAGATGTGTTGGACACTCAGGGAGCCCTGTCCTTTACCCCAACTGTTTTCCAAGTAAGGACATAAAAATGGAGAACCTCAAGACCTTCTCCAGCAAAGCAAGACAGAAGATAGAAGAAATGGTTGAGAAGGATTTTCTGGAAGGTGTCATAAAATCATGAACCAAACTGGTACTACTCAGCCTATATGTAGTGTAACTATCTAAATGAACTACTGTATCTTTCCCAGTTGTATAGTATTCTTTTCTTATTTTGTATGTAATGAAATACTTAATGTTGTATTTAAGTTAAATATTTGTAAATAAGAGAAGTTCTGGATGTGGCCTGAATCAAGTTTAAATATTGGTGGCTCATATTGATTATGGTGCCTACTATTTACAGTAAATGTTTTGTTGTCTTGAGTTCTGTCTTTAAAAAAATGAAAAAAATACAAGGTGCACATTTTTTCAATTTGTTTCCAGTTTATTTTTGTCTTTTTTTTTTAAGATCTATTGGAACTTGTGCTTATTTAATAACCTGTAAAATGCTATTATGGCAGGAGTTAAAGCAGCACTACAATGAACTGTTTGTCAGAGGTAGACACCCTGAACCAAAGTATGCCAAGGAGGATACTGGTGTGTTTAAAACATTGCATCCTGTTGGCCCAGCTCCTTCATGGTGCTGGGGAGCGGTTAAGGCCACAGAAGACACATTTGTCTCTATCCCTTCCCTCTCAAGTGTGATTATAAATACTATTACTGCAAATCACTTTCTAAATCATGTCATAAAGTATCTAATGAAGATAATATTGCAATAATAGATTATTATTTGCAAATATTCTTTTTCATTATATTGTTCCCCCCTCAAAATGAGGTGAACTGAATCTGAAGATGAGTGACAGCCTCTGTCTTATACTGTTTGCCCACAGCTGATTGGGCTACTGGGGGGAAGGTGGGGATGATGATTCTGCAGCAGCCACTGTGAGCACAGTCACAGCAGAGCTCTGGTCATGCAGCCATGGCCAGTGCTCTGAGGGTGTGGGTGTTGGAGGTCAGGCACAATGTGACAATGAACTAAGCTGGGGCAGGGAGGGGCAGAATTCCTTCTGGACATGGCCAGGGCTTGTCAAGAAGTTAGACAAACTTGGGGAGGGGAACATTCAACAGCAAGAACATCTCATTTAGAGGTAAGTTGATAACGGAGGTTAAGAATAAGCAGAGTGATATTACACTCAGTTCTGGTCAATCCTTGCTACTCCCAGGAAGGGCTGGCTCTGTGCACAGCAGCACATGGTAAAAAAAATGATATTAAAAGATAAGGGAAGTTGTGTGCTTTAACTCCATTCATTATATAGGCTGGGGTGGTGCTCCTTTTCCACCAGCGAGGTGGAAAACAGCCAGGCTCACTTCATGGGCGAGTGCATCTGCATTCTCCTGTGGAATGTTGGAAAAGTTAGTTATGCTGCTGTCAGCATCAGAAGAATGGAGCAAATACATGATATTATGGCAAGCATTTTCCTGGAACTGTTGTGTTCCCTATATTGCTCCACCAGCCACTGCCATCATGCTGGCAGAGAAAAGCAGGTAGGAGCATGTGAAGTGGGGAGAGCAAAACCACTGCTTTTGCTGTCACCTTTAAGTTCAGATGTGGACTAACTTAACAGCAGCCAGAATTTTTTTTCTATTTTGCCTCTTATGAAATTGTGTAAAGGACTGCTTTGGTAACTTTCTTCTGAACCCTGAGCTCTCAGAAGGCTGGTTGTCTTTTCAAAATCATCTGGTGTTAAATCTGCCTTTATAAACATTTATATTTTCATTTTGAAGATAAACATTGAGAACATTAAACATTACTTTTCTAAATAAAAGAAAATCCAAAGTGACTTTTTGTGACCACAGTCTTTTTTCCAAATTAAGCATTTGTTAAGTGTGATTAAATGACAAGTATGGAAGCAGACTTCCTTCATCACCCCCTGCTAGGCAGAAGATTGTTAAATGTGAACAAGCCCATAAATGAGTCAAGCTCTGACCTGTGTGTCTGCTTCAGCATAGATCCTGACGACGTCCTCTGTTCCCGACGGACGGACAAACGCCCGGGACAGTTTGTACTTCTTCACAAGGGCATCGATTTTCTCCTGCAGCCCCGGGGGCGTCAGTGCTCGCCTTTCTGCATCTGTTGTGTCAATAACACGCCTGTCTGCCACCTGTGGCATCAGAAACAGGGTAAGACAAATTCAGGGCTGGCTATGTCGTGCTGCCTGGAGAGGAGTTCAGTTTGGGAGCTAATAAAGGCTACTCAGACACTTGGGGGCTGCAGGATCCCTGCAGCATCTGCTAACCAAGTCTTGAGAGGCGTCAGCTGCCCCTTTTTTAAAAAAGGGTCAGTTCTGAACATGCCTTCTTGGTCAGCTTGAAGTGAGGCTACAGCTTCTCTCAGTAGATCAGAAACTTAAATAGCTTCCTCCAGTTCAAATAGAGCCCAGAGCTTCCATACTGTGTCTAACAGAATGCTGCCACATGGCACCTTCTGCTCAAGCTTTGTCAGAATGCTGAAAGGATACAGAAGCAAGAGCTTGAACATTCAAGTTATACCAAGTGGCACAAAAAGAAAAAGCCAGCTGTCCAGCAGGCAGAGGCCTTAGAAAAAACAGGATTTTTCTAATTTGAAAGTTGGAATTTATTCTTAAGTTAAAATTTGAAGAGTTTTGGTCAGGTTTTTCCATTAACATAGTTGGCTATTATTTAATATTTTTTAAAGTCATATTTCTATTTTAGTCCAAGTGAAATTCTTGTCCCTCCTTCAGGTTTTTTCTCAGTTTCTTTGGCCTATTTCTGCCCTTTCATGGTCTGTTTCAGCTTTAAAATAAAAGCAGGCAAAAGATGCTGTGAGCAGGCCCCCTGAGGCTGCTGTGGCCTGAGCCAGTGTGGCTGGTATCTCACCTGGACCTTGAGCAGCCGATTGGGAAGGTCGGTGTAGAGGGCGTCCCACTGCTGCACGCTCAGACCCTTCAGAGCCAGGATTGCCTCAATCACCAGCATGTCCGACACAGCATCGCCAACAGTCTGCCAACAGGGAGGGAAAAACACTGCAGCAGAGAGCACAGGGAGGCAGCACTTCATCAGGAACCCTCCAGCAGTCCCCAGCAGCAGCCTGACAGCAGCTCACAAACTGGCTAACCCTGCCAACACTGTGCTCCAGTACTCTCAGTTTTTACCTGGTTAATCAGGTCAATCATGTTTTCAAGCATCTTTGCTGCTTCTCTTTTCTCATTATCTTTCTCCTCTTTTACCAGCTGTCGAATTTTAGTTTCAGCAGCTTTACTAAACAGGACCTAGAAGAAAAAGATAAGAGCTTGTCAAGATGAAACCAGGATATATGCAGTAGTGAGGACAAAACTTTTACCATCTAAGCCCAAATAGCCATCATTAAAGTTCACTACCATGAATTCCCATCCCCCCACAAGCACAGAGGAGCTGGTGGCAATGCTCTGATAAAGACAAAAGGAGTAAAGAAGTCTATCTTCAAACAAGAAGAAAAAGTCTTGTTTATAAAACTAAGCAGAGAGTGAAAAGACCTCCTTCTCCAGGTAATTTAACTAAAATTTTGTACGTAGTGGCTGATCATATGGATTACCTGCTCATACTTACTGTGCCATGTCCGTTTGCCTCAAAATAAACACCCACATCAAACTCCTGGGCCTTGTGGTGCAAGTGTTTCACTCCTGTTTTGACACAGTGCACAGGGACCTGCAGGCCAAGGGTGTGCAGAGAATGACAGCAAGGTTACAGACTCTCCTCTGCAGGCTGGAACTGAGCACCAGCCTGCAAGGACTGTTACAAACCAACCCCTGTTTCATGGCCACTGAGGCCTCCGAGCTAAAATGCTCCACTATTTCTGCAGACCCAATTAAAAACTATTTATTCCTGTGAGAAATAAAGGCTAATTAAAGAAATAAACTCCAAACCTAGAAAAATCCAATTTAGTTGATAGCTTCAGGGAACACACTAGATTCACATACAAACAGAAATAATACCTTCCCTCAATTCCTGAACATTTAGCTTGCTCCAGGAAATGAATCAGTGTCAAAGTATCAAGGAGCCTCTACTCACTCACTTAGTTGCAAAGCTATAAAGTCCTCAGTTTGTTTAAGTACCAAGGGATTTAATTAAACACTTTTAAAATTAATAAAAGCTGACTAGAACTTTTTAAGCCCTGCTCTTTTGTGTCTCTTTTGCCACCAAGAATTTAGTCACTACTGGAGGTTTGAAAGAGTAATTTATTTTTGCTTAATTTTCCTAGCAATCACATTACAGTACATTTACTTTTAAAATAAAAAAAATGTAAACTACCTAGGAAAAACACGGAGAATACCTTCAGTGTTTCCTGGAGGTAGCGTGTTGAATTCCCATTGGCGTATGCTGTTTGTACCACTGCCATCTTGAAGTTCTGTTTCACCTGAGCAAACCAATAAAGCAAGTTTTACTGTCCAATAGGCACACAGCCAAACACAATGGATAAATGGAAAGATAATCAGAACTTTTAAATGTACAATTAAAACTCTTGAGTACTAGAGGGAGGCACCAGCTCACTGAGAACTTCTGTAGCTTTAAATCAACATGAATGCTGTTCAAGTATTTGTACATTCCATATTGACTTTTCTTGGGTTTGGCTGAAGCAGCTCTTCAAGCTTAGACTTTCCAAACCCCTTTTTGGCCACAGCACTGAGGTACAGGACTGATCTCTTTTTAAAGCTGGTTCACTTTAGGTAGATGTAGAGAGACCACATACCAAGCAACACAGCTTCCTTAGACTATTTTATACTTTAAAAATTAAAATGCCAGCATTCATTTCATATGTTAGAGTTACCTTGGCAAGAAGTTCTTTTAGGAAGATACTAATTAAAGTTGCTATTTTATCTCCATCGATCAGGTGAAAATGGCCAGCTGTGTCCTTATAATAATAAACAATTCTATCTGCATCACCATCAAATGAGCAGCATCTCTCATTGGGCTTCATGTCCAGCCCTAGTGCACAGAGATACAAATGCAAGTTAAAGACAGGAAAAGAAAGAAAACCAGGCAATTTATTTCAGTGAGTGATTAGGAAAACACATTTTCTTTTCAGAGCACAGATCTGCATACAAATGACTCCACTCAGGCACAGTTAAAGCCAGGATCCAGACAGGAGGCACAAGCATTCATCCCCAGCAGGTCCTGCCACTGTGCTGCTCCCAGCACTGCATTTCTCCAGTACACAACCAGTGTGGGAAGGGGAAGCAGCACCATATCTTGGTGTTCAGATTTGGCCAGCAGCTGCAGTGAGAAGACAGCTGTCCAATGGAGAACTCAGTTTAGCCTCATAAAGTCTCATATCCAAACCAGCCTGCTCTCCCAGTTCAGGGCTTTGCTTTTATACAATTCTCAGAAAATGGACTGAAATCTTTTCCTCACTGGTTTCTGTCAATGAGTCAGCCTGCTGGCACCGAGCTGTTAATTAACCCAGCCCTTCTGCAGGAACCCGGAAAAGTGTTTCTTCATAATGCAAAGGGGAGTAAAATAAATAGCACTAAGCCAGTCCTGACTGATCTTTGGACTCTGCCAGCTTAACATTCAGAAGAGACTGCCAAACATATTTCAGCCAGTCAGAGAGATTCTGTGCTCCTCCAAGCAGTTCACACTAACAGAGATGTGCCAAACCTGGCCAGGCTATTCCCTCTTTCCATTGCACAAGGAGAACCATTCATGCAGTCACTTAGTAAGAAACAGGGAGCTCCACTTACCCAAGGATGTGGACCCTTGCCAGACCCTGCAGAGGAGGTAAAGCAACATAAAATTACTGACTACTTACCTCCAGGTGGTTTCTGGTGAACTTTCACAAAATCTGCACCACATAAGTGATTGAGTTTCTCCTTGGTTCCATCATTATATATGTGGAATAGCACCTCTTGTGGAAAGTAGGGCTTCATTTCTGACAGTTTCAGGGCTCCTACTCCATTGGCACAGTCAATCTTCAGGTGCCTCTGAAACTCTCCGGAGCAGTGAGACTTAGTGCAAGGGAAGAAGGGGCAAAGTGAACCATTACCCTAGAGAAACCACACCTAGAGCATGCTGAATTAGAAACTTCAGGCCCAAACAGGCCAACAAACAGAAGAGATTAATTCTGTACACTTGCACGAAGAAGACAACACCTACTATTCACCTGTTTTATCAGTTCCATAAAAGCTTTGGAGAGTTTTTCATAATAACCTTCCAGTGTTGCTTTCCCATACTGCCCTTGGGTGTTTTGACAGCAGACCATGTAGTGGAGCTGTGGTGTTGTCACCAGACCATAATCTAGTGTGAAATAAAAGGAACAATACTCAGAATAGAATTGCAAATTAATTGCTTCTTCAAAGTTTTACAGTAAACAGACAAGTGCAGTACAGGAAACATCTATGGACTTTTTCAATTTTGTCTTATGAAAACATAACCCTCCCCTGCCCTGCCTTGCATGAAAGCCATACAACCACCCTGAAATAAAACTGGCACAAGCAAGGATGGGAATGTGTCTGGGCTGTTGCCCTAGGGCTGCATAAAGGAGTCACATTTACATAAAAATACTTGAAATGAGATTAGAATTGCACAAGTGTAACCTACCATGGTACTGACCACCTAGAACCTGGATACCATCTATAACTGACTGGGACAGCTTCTTGCTGCTTGGCCTGCAAAACAACAAGTACATCTGATAACCCTGGCAAAGGCATTCATCTGTGGACTCTATGGGAAGGAAGCACATATGTGTGGAAGACTCTACAAGCTTCCTGCCACGAGATTTAGACTCACTGTGAAGAAATCCAAACCTTTCCCTGCTGTAGGCAATTCCCAATAAAGTTTGAAATCCAACACCCTCAGGGATTGCAAACACATATAAAGGGCTGGGCACAGGTGACACCACACAGTGCCCACACAACTCCCCTGAAGACAGCACTGGTACTTCCATAAGAGCAGGATATAGCTACAGCCTTTTGTCATTACCTGGTGTCTCTACCAATAAAAACCGAGGCATCTTTGTGCAGGTTCACTGCTGCTTTTTGGCAGATCTCAGTTACCACTTTCTGTAATTCTTGCTCCTCTGCATTTGCTAGTTGTGTGGCATACTCTTCCCAGGAAGGGTGCAGCATTTCTCCAAGAGGATCAACCAGCTTTACACCATTGTCTTCCTTAGCAGAAAAACAAAAGAACAAAAAATAGTAAATCTAAAAGTGGGGAACTAATAAAATCTTTTTGAAGACAGACAACACATGGTTCAGTCACATTGCTTTTTTAAAAGTGGAGAACTTCTGGGATGCAATAGCTTAGCTGTTTATTTAAACCTCCCCAAAGAAGCACTATAACAAGCATACTAACTAACCAACTCTTTCTCCCTTATAATTTTGGTGTGAAATTCATTCGACATTAAAATTACACAAGAGGAGATTCTAATAACCTTCAATGCTCCACAGCAGCAAAAGTCTAAATGCCTGATTTGTAATCGCTGCATTTGCATGTTTATTTTTAAAGCTTACAGATTTTACTCAAAGGTTCTTCTCTTCTCAATGTTACTCCTAGCTCCCCAACATTAGAAAGCTAAATTGCAACATGAAATGCTTCCTGTGTTACACCACTTCCACATGAGAAAAAATCCCACTTTTGTGTACAGAGGAAAAATATCTTCAGCTAGACCAGAGGCCGTATTTACAGGGAGCAGGCTGAATGCTTTAAGCAGGTCCTAGAGTCTTCAGGGTCTGGTTCTCTCCGTGCTATGATGAGCTTTAATTCCAACAAACTGATCACATCTTTCCACCCTTCTACCAAAGCACTTCACATCATTCTACCGCACCGGTGGCCTGTTTGAGGAGAGGGCAGTCCTTCCTTACTTCAGGGTTGTGAGACGCCGTGACCATGATGCCAATGGTCGCTGTCACGGCTTTGGAGCGGAGGGCGGCCAGGATCCCCATGCGGAACACGACGTGGTCCAGCTGCTGGGCCGCGCTGCGGAACCCGGCCGTGCCGTAGTGCAGGGTCAGCCCGGCAGGCCGGGGGTGCAGGGCCGAGAACTTCCTAAGGGCTTCGGAATCCATCCCTAGGGAAGGAAGCGACACGGATGGCAGTGAGAGGGGACAAGCGGCTGGGAGCACCGGGAAGGAGCCTCCACGCTGCCCGGAGAGCAGCGGATAAACAGCGGGATCAGACACACGCAGATCACGGAGGGACGAGGCGAGGAGAGCCAGGATGCTCAGTCTGGATCCAGGGAGAGCCAGGATTCCCAGTCCGGACCCAGGGATCCGAACAAGTTCCCGCAGCGGCGCTTCCCGCTTCTCACCGTGACATCAGCCGCGCAGAGCGCTCGGCCGCGGCTCTATGCACTGATTGCCGAGCCCAAAGCAGCGAGTCCTGCCTCGCCAGGCGCTTGCAGGGCGGCCCCAGCGGTGTCCCCGGGATGCTGCCCCAGGCGCGGCTCCGTGCGCACCGGCACTCGGACACCAGGCCGGGCGGGCGGGGCCAGCCAGACACGCGCCTCCTGCACGGCTGCTTCCCTCGGGACCCCCAGCGATGGCGCGGGGACGCACAGGCTGGGACGGGACGGGACGGGACGTGTAGGACGGGTGGGGTAGGACGGGATGAGTGGGATGGGACGGGATGGGATGGGTGGGGCACGATCCCGCCGGAGCCGCCGCCGCGCGCCCCGCACGGAGCCGGCGCGGCCCCGCCCACTCTCGGGGCCCCAACCAATGGCGGGCGAGTGGGCGGGGCGGCGCACGCCGCGTGGCACTCGGGCCACGCCCCCGCCCGGAGCTGCGGCCGCGCAGGCGCCGCCCCGCCCACCCGGGAGCGGCCCGGGAGAGGCCCGGACCGGGCCGGGCCGGGCCGGGCCGGGCTGGGCTCGCTGTGACAGCCAGACCCGCACAGCTTCGCTGACAGCGCGCTCGGATTACAAAGTTGCCCCCCATTGCGCTGCTTTTGTCTGGGGCCGGGTTAATTTTCTTCCCAGTGGCTGGTACGGGGCTGGTTTTGGATTTGTGCTGAACACAGTGATGATGATGATGATGTGGAGATGTTTTTGTTATTCCTGAGCAGGGCTTACACAGAGCCGAGGCCTCTCCTGATTTTTGTACAGCCAGGCTGGGGAGGGGCCTGGGCATGCTTGGGAGGTTGGGAGGAGGCACAGCCCGGACAGGTGACCCCAGCTGACCAAAGGGACATTCCAGACCATGGAACATCACGCTCGGTATATAAGGCAGGGAGGAAGGAGGAAGGGGAGGACATTTGCAGCGATGGCGTTTGTGTTCCCAAGTGACCCTGAGGTGTGATGGGGCCCCGCTCTCCTGGGCATGGCTGAACACCCGCCTGCCCATGGGAAGCAGGGAATTCATTCCTTGCTTTGCTCGTGTGCGCGGCTTTTGCTCTCCCTATGGAACTGTCTTTATCCCAACCAGCGAATTTTCTGCCTTTTACCCTTCCGAGTCTCCCCGATCCCGCGGGGTGCGGGGCTTGGCTGCCGGCTGGGGGTGAGCCACGACACGCAGCCAGCACGGGGTGTATGTGCTGATAAATCCCATAAATAATGTACCCCTGCCCACGCACATCAGCGCGGGGCTCCGTTCCATTCTTCTCCATCCCTGAGCCCGGCAGGGCCCGCACGGCTCCGCCCGACCGCCCCTGCCCGCTGCGGGCTGCGAGGGCCCGGCTGCTGAGGCTGTGTTTAACCAAATTCTGCCCTTGAAGAATCGCGGGTCTTCCCTGGGGGGCTGAAGCTCACCATGCGCCGAACCGCGGGGTTTGACTGCAGTCCTCTCGTTCCAGGCGGGCGTGGAGGGCAGGGCAATGGCTGCCACGGTGAAAGAATGCCTGGAGCTCCAGCTGCTGGAAGTGGAAATGCTCCTTTCGATGTTTCCCAAGAGAGGAGAATTCAGCCTGGATGCGGATGCCGTGCCCAGCATCCAGCGCTACCTGAGGAATGCTGACGGAGCCCTGCCCCCGCAGCTGGAATATCGCATCGCTCTCGATGTCGGGGAGGCCAAGGTGAGAGCTGCCAAGGAGACTTGTTCATGGGTGCTGTTGTCTGTACTCCTTCTGCACACACTGGAAAAGGCTGCCCAGAAAAAAGGGGGTAGAAAAACCACCCCATTTTTTTGCTCTTTGAGAAGTCTAGAGTAACAGAAAATCTCAGCTGCCGCTAACATCTGTGTTGGAAATATAATATTGCAAAAATAGCCCCAAATGGCAGACTGCAATTATGAGGAGTCACAAGAACACAAAAACAAAACCAGCCTATGAGCAGAGAAACCAAACTCTCAGTAGAAGGAGTTACAGCAGTTTAACTGATTGAGGAAAGGGACTGAACTAATGGGTGTAAATACTTGCACAGAGAACACAGGTCTGAGTGCATACTAATGCACTGACTGGAAATTGAAAACAGACAAACTCAGCCTAAAAGCCATTTTCCATGGAATGAAGGTAATCAAACATTAGAACAATTTACTGGGTGGCCTCATGATTTTTTCAAAACTTTAGGTACAAACTTAGGTATCTTTCTAAAATGCACCCTTTCACCAACCTAGAGAGAGAAGTTTTATGAGCCATGTAGGGAGGGCTTGTGTAGGAGTAGTGGGGTTTTTTTCCATAGCAGATCATCAAGGGACTTGGAAAGATAATTAGTCATTTCATGATTCACTTGTCTCTACAGGACTATCATATGATTGTGCACTGTAGTGAGTACCCCCCAATAGTCTACAGGAGCTTGAAGCACTGAGGACACATAAATCCTTTCCTGCTCTTGGACTAGAGGCAGGGTTCAGCTGCCAAAGAACTGTGGTGCTCTGTTTGAAGGCACTGTAGGAATAATCAAAACAAATTCAACAGCCCAACATTCATAAGAGATCAGATAAGATAAACTTGAGGTCTCCCTGACCTGAAACGTTCATAAATCTTTTCATCCCCTATAATCCTGATTCCTCTTTATGGTGAATACTTGCTTAAAATAATGGTAACACACAGAATCATACAATGGTTTGGGTTGGGAGCAACCTTAAAGGGCAAGTTATTTCCAACACTCCTGCCACGTGTCTCTATATGCAGTAGGTACAATCACAAACACCATTCCATGTAACTCTTGGCCTTTTTTTCCAGCAGCTGGGCTGAGTTCATTAGTCATGTGCATTTGGTAAGGGATGAGATTATCAAAAGCCCTTGACTCCCAACAGTTCATTGCTGTAGCAACACTGAGCTAGAAATATCCCTGGAGGATAACTGTGTACCTTCTCCCAAGCCATAGCATTAGTTCTGTGAACAGCACAAAAGCTGCCTGGATAACACATGGGAAGTGTTGTGAAAGTGGCAGCATGATGCAACACAAGAAAAGGAACAGACAAAAGAATGGGTTATTGGGACAAAAGGGAAGTGGGAATAGTTCCAGTCAGTAGGATGCTGCAATCTTGATTACATCTACTCATAATCTGCCTCTGACAGGAAAGAAGAATCTAGTGTGTCTTCAGTAGCTGCAGCATTAATCTTTTCTCTGTGTGTGTCTTCTGTTTTTAAGGTAAAGGTGGAGTTGCAGGTTCTCCTTCCTCATATGTACCCTCAGGTGGCTCCTCAGCTTTTTGCCAGATCAGATGCTCTGCACAGACAGCAACAGTTGCAGCTCAATACTCGTCTCACGTCTCACATCAGCTCTCTGGATCCAGGAGATCTGTGTGTGTGTGAGGCTGTGCAGTGGGTGAAGGACAACAGCCTGCCCTTCTTGGAAACCTGTCAGGCCTCGTCTGAGTGTGCTGCTGAAGCAGTCAGGGCTAAGGAAAAGCTGCATCGCATGTGGATCTACAGCCATCACATATACAGGCAGGAACTGAGGAAAAAGATTTTTGACTGTGCTAAGAAGTTAAATCTGACTGGCTTCTGCCTAACTGGGAAACCTGGTGTCATCTGTGTGGAGGGACTCCAAGAAAACTGTGAAGAGTTCTGGCGTGTTATTAGATATCCCAACTGGAAGCACATTTCATGCAAGCATGTGGAGAATATAGAAACAGAGGGAAGTGTTGATAATCTTCGTCTCTTTCACAGTTTTGAAGACCTGCAGTTTCAGGCACATGGTGATTATGGCCTGAGGAATGACTATCACATGGATCTTGGCCAGTTTCTAGAATTCCTGAAACAGCATCAAAGTGGACACATTTTTCAGATTTTATTTGGTGTTGAAGGCAAACTTTCAGACAATTGAGAGAAACTGTTTATGAAGAGTTCTAATTCTGGAGAGCAAGAGGTGTTGCTAACGCTGAAATACTTTGCCTTACAGCTACTGTGAAAAAGGAAACTTTTAACATCTGAGATGAATGGTTCAAGTAGTTCGTCTCAGCTTTTGTGCTGAACTGCCACATATTTTTGAGATGTGTTCACTGATTTTGTAAGACTCTAAAGACTCCACAGAAGCTCTGTCATGTGTAAGACTCTAAAACTGGCATTTGTCTCTGTGAGCCATGCCTGATAAATATTCCACTGTGTGTTAGGAATTATACACTTCTGTTTCATCTGTACTGTGCTGTGTGAATTTCTTCCCATCTCATCTGAACCTACTCTCTTTCTTTAAAACATTCCCCCCTGTGTTGTCACTACATGCACTTGTAAAAAAGTCCCTTTCCAGCTTTCTTGCAGGCTCCCTTCAGGTACTAGAAGGTGCTATAAGGTCTTGCCAAAGCCTTCTGTCCTCCAAGCTGAAAAATCCCAATTCTCTCGGCCAGTTGTCATAGGAGAGATGCTCCAGCCCTCTGATCATTTTTTGTGAACCTCCTCTGGACTTGCTCCAGCAGGTCCATGTTCCTTTTACGTTCATGTCCCAGAGCTGGATGCAATGGTCTTTTTGGGGGTCTCACAAAAGTGGAGTAGAGGGTGAGAATCACCTCCCTCAGCTTGCTGGTCACGCTGCTTTTGATGCAGCCTAGGGATACAGTTGGCTTTCTTGGCTTCAAGTGCACATCACTGGCTCATGTTGAGCTTTGTGTCTACCAGTACCAAGTCCCTCTCCTCAGGGCTGCTCTCAATCCATTCTCCATCCAGTCTGTGTTTGTGCTCGGGATCACCCTGACCCAGGGCCAGGATCTTGCACTCAGCCTTGAACACCATGAAGCTTGCAGGCACCCACCTCTCCAGGCCCCTCTGGATAACATCCCTCCAGTGTGCTGACTGCTCCACGTAGCTTGGTGCCATCAGCAAACCTGCTGGGGCCCCTGAGGAATGTCACTCCCACTGGTCTCCACTTGGACATTATCCATTGACTGCAACTCTGCAACCAACCATCCTTACCCACCGAGTGTTCATCCATCAAATCCATGTCTCTTCAGTTAAGGATGTCATGAGGCAAAGTGACTGTCTGGTTATGTTAATAAGAATTTTTCATCTGTTCAATTCATGGCATTTTATGTTTACACTGTTAGGCCAAACACCTTGGAAATGAAAATGGGTCAGATGAGACAAAGTTTAGTTTTCCCCCTTACATTACATAAGGAAATACATGTAAAATACAGAAAATAGGAAAAAGCCCCTATACGTGTAAAAAAAATAAAATATATATATTTAATATTACATAAAAATACAAATAACTTGAAGAATCCTTTCTTATGTAAAATTAGTATGGAGAGAATTTTCCAGGAGCTTGTAAGAGGCAATGCTGTTAATGGTTCATTAGGCAGTGTTTTCCTGCAGGGAAGCTGCTGAGTGTGGATGTGGAGGGGGAGTGTCCAGTTTGTAATGCATGATCACATTTATAATAATATATATAAATATAATATGTAGTTGAAGAACACTACTGAAAAGTCCCCTGGAAGGGCCACCAGCCCACCACCTCCCACTCTGTGCCTGAGTGCCTTCATGTGCAAAGGGGTACCAAGCAATAAAAGCAGACTCACTGCTGAGCTGCATGACTCCAACACCCAGGAACTCAACAGCACCTGTTTAAAGACTGTGTTTCAGCACACTTAGCTGATGACAACATAAATAACAGATATTATTTTATTTCAAATTAAATACAAGGAAGTGTTTTAATACCCTTCTCACAATAGCAATACATTAAAATGTAGAGGATGGCATTGAAATGCAGAGTGTTTCTAGTTGCTCAGAATATGATAAATGTCTTTTCCTTCACTGTGGTAGGTGTACTGTTTGTGTGATCATAACTTCTGTCAAAAGCACAGTGAGGCAAAAATGCTGACATGTTCCCATTAGGCAGTGAGGGAGAAAGTATCTCTCTTTCTGAATTTGGGACCTGTAATTTGCAGCTGTGACAGAGCTGAGGGGCTAGACAAATAAAATTAGTATTTGGTTTTCTGGAGATAATCTCTCTTGTAAAGATTAGAGAGAAACAGAAATGTTCAAGTAACCTTTTTTTCCCAGAACCATCCAGAAAATATAGTACATTTTTCTTGGAGTGGTAATTGTTTAACAGCTAATAATTCCTCAGAGTCTATTCCTGGCATTTTGATACTCCCTTTTTGTCAAGAACGTGGAGTTCAAAAAATTAGGCCAAACATTTGCAATGATCAGAACAGTGGTTATCTTGGTGGGGGAATTAAATCCTCGATCTTATACAGGATATTACCTTAGCTAATGTTAAATGTTATTGTTAGTAATGGTAAAATGTTCTGATTAGATGTGAACAAAAGGTTCTGCAGATTTGGTTCTTCTAGAAAATTTTCATTTCATAACTCCACACAAGAGTGACCAGTAAGCATTTTCTCTGGAATAAAATATTCTAACCTTATGGTTGTTTAAAGTTTGTTGGGGGTTTTTTTTGTTGTTTTTTTTTTTTTAAATAATAGGTTCACAAATTATGCAAATTACACTGTGACTGTAATGGATAAAATATCAAATGTATTTTTAAGTGCCCATTTATCTGCTTAAGTTCCCATTGATGTTTGTGACAAAACTCTTGACTCAAGATATAACCATTTTTTTCAAAAAAATCTGTCAAACTGTAGTGTAGGGTATCTCAATTAAAATAACCATCAAAATAACCAAACACAAATATATCTCTCAGATTAATTTTTATTTTCTGATGTATAATTGATGATGTCTTGATCTGAGTTTCTAACCAACTACTATGAATTAGAAAAAGTTTTCTGCATCTTAAAAAATTAGCAATTCTTAGGCTTTCTAGGCAGAAACAACTTTAATATTTTAATGCTTTTTAAGTGCAGCTGATTTGTTCGTTCTTCATTAAATATTTACAGTTTCACTTTCATGGCCTCTTCAGGCCAGGTGTAGGAGTCAGCCACGAAGCTGTTGTAATCAGTGCTGTACACCTGAGAGCGGATGAAGGCTTCGAGGTCCTTGGGCTGAGGATAGGTGGAGGCCGTGTTATTCCTGTAGGCTTCTTCTACGAGCTGGAAAGATGCATTAGAATCCTAATTAGTGCTCATAAACTATCTGAGTACACTGAACAGGATATAAAAGTAGGACTTAGCTCAAAATCAAGATAAGACTTGGCCCTCTCTGGTGCTGGCAGTCACCTGTGTTCTCACTGGCTCCAGGTAAGTACCCTGTGAATTAGACTACAACAGGATGATGTTTGTGTTTACATGGGTCTGACTTGGGCTACTTTTGAACAGGATTGTGTGTTCAGACTGTTACAAATACAGTGCTCCTCTCTGCACTGCCTTAGCTTTCACTGTGCAGTGGTGGATAAAATATTCCACAAGCCCCAAGCACTGAGATACAATTTCTGTTTTTCTCTCATCACTTGATCCTGGTTTACCATCTTCCCAAAGCACTGTAAGAAAAGTGTGGTTTGTTCAAAGCTTCCATGCTCCTTACATATTAGAGAAGTTTAGTATTTGCCATGGCTTGATAATATACTTCAAAAAAAGTAAACACATGGGAAAAAAATAGTCCTATGCAGTGCACAGAATGGCTGGGGGAAATACAAATATTTGCTTGCTCTTTTCTCACCCAGACCATACCTAAGTGAATCAATTATGCATCACAAATACAGCTGCACAAAAATTAAGTTTAGAAGGGGTTGGAGCTCTCTCAACACATCAAAGTAGCCTCTCACATCTGAAGATCACCTACTTGAGAAACAAATATCTTCAGACTGAACATTCACCTGTGAAACAAAAGAAGTCTGGCAGACAGGTTTTATGCAGCACTGTGAAAAGATCTGCTTGAAACTATTTGGCAAACACTCTAATGCTCCTCCTTTGAATAAAAGGGAGATGTTCTTCTTCCTGCTTTCCTTAGCTCTCTTTGAAACATAAATGTTCTAGTTTGGTGAGAAGCTGAGACCCCAAATCGCCTTATTAAGACTTCTTTTCTAGGATTAGTCTGAATCCCAACTCAATTTGATTGAGAAGCACTTTGGGTGTTTATATAAGCATATCTTCAGGTCTGTGCACATAATTATTGTGGTTGAATAGGGTCTGAATTCATACCCAATGCTTGGTATTCCAAAATATTTTGATAGTGTTCCTCTCCTGGAAAAGGCAGAGTCCTCTTGGGTTGGGGTGTATGAGCCAGAATAAGTATTTTCAGGAATAAAGTTTCAACAGAGAACAGCAGAAGGAATCACTTGGTAACATTTTCCTTCTTTTGTATTTTCTATAACACGTACAAACAGAGGAGGAATTTCTATCACTGTGTTTCTGCCAAACACAGAGCCAGTTTGATTTTGCCTGAGGAATTTACATAACATTTTCACATCTACAGAACAGTTACTACTTGCCTAAGAAGACATGAACTTTGAGAAGGATTTTTCCTTTTCTTAAATATACAGAATGAGTGAAGCTATGGAAACTGTTTCATGTATGAGGGTTCCTTGTTATTCTTTCAAAAGCATATGAAGAGGAATTATTCACAGTAAGGTGACAAAGAGAGAATAGAATAATTTTAGGAAAAAAGGTCACAGAGGACAAACAAAAAGTTGAAGCTGATAACCATGAAGGGACAAAAGCCCTTCAGCTGTGCAGCTGGCATGACTGTGGTGAACAGCAGAGTCTGTGCTCTACAGACATACACACTTGCTGTAGATCCACAGCTCTCCCTGTATTTGGATTGCCTTTATATTTCTGAATTTAAAATGTAATTTTGAAATTGCTGTATGTCCAATATGGATTCAAGCAAACCAACTTGTGTGAAGGCGTGTTAGGTGATAAAATCAAACCATGTAGAGCTGGTAGGAAGACTAAAAGCCACAAAAGGCTGAAAGGACTTACCCTCACAGCAATTTTCAGTGACACATCCTGAATAGTGACTAATGGAGGGTAGAGGCGACCTTCCTGTAAATTCTCTTCTGTAACTTGCTGTGCTATAACCTGAAATAACACAAACATGTGTAACCAGATATGCAGATGAAGCTGTAGCTTGATTAGACAGTGATACTGTCTTTAGCAAAGAAATGTTTCTGCTTTGGCAAATTCCACAGACACTCCTTTACCCACCTAGACAGCATTTTTAGAACCACCTTTGTCATTAGGAGAAGCTACACAAGAATTAGAAATGTTGGGAGTTACACCTTTTTCTCCCTCAGACAATAAAAGCTACTTAAGTCTTGAGTAAATCCATGACACACATAAACTAGCAAATATATCTCATAAACTAGAAAATAGTTCATTGTGAGATATAAATTCCAGCCAACAATTGCAGTTGGGCCAAAGACTTCTAAAATATAGAGAAGCACCTGTCATTCTGACAGCTGTCACATTAACCTGTGCAGGGAACAGAACTGAAACCCTTAAGTGCAAAATGCTCTGAAAGAAATTACTGGCAGCTGGTATTTTTGCTATCATTAGCTACATTTTGTTTGTCATTTGGGGACTTGAAATAGCCTTTCAGGGTGATCCAGATGTGGATAGAAGGAAAGCTCTGCTCTGGATAACATCTGGTGGAGCCATGTATTACACACCAAGAGGTTCTGAAAACACCAGGCAAGTCCAGGAAACGCTGAGAGTTAAAACTGATAAAAAAGACCAAAGAGAAAGCAAGAAGTGCACTTTTGAGGGACTATTCTAGGAAGATACTTGAAACAAAGCACAAAGAAAACATCCCACAGTTCCCGTCACATCGGGTAACAGGACTCTGTACACATGCTTGTAAACATCTAGGACTGCATCAGAACAGGTGTCTGGATGCATCCCTTCCAGCAGAAATAGGTTAATAGTTTGAACTAAAGTAACTCCAGGTTCAAAAGAACTCAGTGTTCTCTTGTGCAGTCTAACTAGAATGTTGGTAGCTGTCCTAAGTTTTTTCCATTTGGAGTCAAAATGCTGACAAGAGCAATAGGCTCTTGAGTGTAACAAGGGAAGAAAAAGTATTTGTTTACATTTAAACCTGATCTTGAGAAATATAGCAGAGAAAAACCCTCTAGGGGGAGCTAAGAGAATGTAAAATCAAGTTACTTCTCTTCATAACAGCAACCAGGTTATTTCAAAATGATACAGAGCCCTTTGATGTGCATCTGACTGTAAGGAGGCACTCACAACATGAGGTCCCTGATGTTAACAGCATAAGAGGGCTCTGCAGCAAAGCTGAAGAAATCAACAGCAAGTTGCTCTTACTGCAATGCATCACTGAAAATTAAAGGTTCAGGAGTGGAGTACTTCTCTTTTGTGATTCTGTTTTTGATAGAAGGCAAGCCACAAAATATTTGGGCAGTGCTCAAAGTGGGAGAGGTAGCAAGATCAACTGTACAGATGCCATGCTGTTCCTTCAGACACACTCCTGTAACAGCATTGAAAATATGCAAAAACACAAACCCAAGCATTTCCAAAGAGAACAACACCTTCTTCATGTGGTGCTTGAAAAACACTCCTTGAGAACATCAGATCAGTGGTAGGGGAAAAAAGATGAATCTACATGTGGGATTACTGAGAAAATAAGAAGTGCCACAGAAAACATAATTGTGCCAATGTATAAATCCAGAACGTAACACCAATTTGAGCAGGGTGTGGTTTTTCTCCACATACTTCAAACAAGAATGGGGTAGAATCATGAGGGGGCATAGAAAATAAAAAAGATGATTTTTTTATCAAGGAAACAACAACAAAAAAATAGACTTGGGAGAAAAAGAGAAGTCTGAAAGGAAATGCAAAGGACAACTGAAGGTGAACATTTCTGATGGTGCTGTAGGGAAACCAAATCATCAAAGAGCAGAAAATCCCGAGTTTCTTTTTCCACAGGACTCATAATTAAAGTGTGACACTAATTGCCAAAAGATGTTAAAATGTATAAACATGTTTTAAAAGCCACTAGGCTCATTCATGAAGGAAAAATCAATACAGGGATAAAACATCCAGCACGGGAAGGCCATACAGTAAATGTTGCCAGAATCTGAGAAGCCATTTCAGCAGAAGGATCACTCTGTATTTCTCTCATTTATCCTCTTTTCCTCAGCTTCCGCTAGTGATTGCTTTCACAGGAAGATATCAAGCAGTTTGGATCCTAGGTACCACCCAGTATGGCTATTTTCATGTTTTAAATATTAATTAATTCAAGTTTTTAATAGAAAAAGTAGCAAAGCCTCATTGCAGAATCTAAAGTAAAGACAACCAAGACAAAATGGCATAAAGCAAGTGGAGGCATCTTGGTTTTTGGAGGACATATTCCCCATAATGAAAAGATTTTGTAGGATTATTTCTGCACTAAACTGCAGGTCACACATGCAGGACTATTTCATTAGTTCATAATTCTCTGCCTCTTTTGTTGTGTTTGGTAGGACTTAAAAGAATAGGCAACATCCCTTGCCATCACAGAACAAGTGCCCACAGTTAAGAGGTATTACAGCTTACAGTACCTTAGATTTATCATTTAAAGTCAAAGTTACACTCTATTTTACTTGGCAGGAAGAAAAGAACATTGAAATCAAAATCTGTTCTAGTTACAACAGCTACTTATTTGTGATTTCAATCAAATTTATTTTGAGATGTGGCAAAGCAAGAAGGAGGTGCAGGCATGCAGCTTGGGCTGCTTCCTTTCTATAATTTTTTTTTTCAGGCAAGCTACACCTTGGCAATCTAAGAAGGTCCCTCTACCCAGAATACATGTGTTTGGTTCTCTAAATTTTGCAGCATCTGGGATGCTTCAATTTCAAATAAGGAATACTAAGCACCATTCTAAAACCTCCATGAAACTATTCTGATTTTATCCTTCCAGTATAAAAGCCAAGAACATAAACCAAAAAGAGCATTTTTGCTTTTGCTTTGCAGTGTGATTATTCAGCTAAGGGCCTTCACAGGCCTGACACCTCTTCTGGCAGACCCCTGTGGCACCCATCAGCTCAGCTCAGCCAAGCCCCCAGCCCCTCGCATGTAAGGAGACCAGATGTGAAAGGCCTGAGCTGGGAGCAGCTGCCCAGGGATCCTGCCACCACCAGAACTTTCTATGCAAGACAAAACCCACATTTTTATATGTCAAACTTTTCTAGAGCTTTTACAAGGGAAGGCAACTGTATAGCAAAACCAGCACCAAAGAGTCAGGAAAGAATGACTACCTCAAGTGAGAATTTAAAAGCTTCCTCACAATTTCTGCTACTATTTAACTTCCCTGACTGTTAAATTTCTTTGTTCAGAACTGATTTTTTTTCTGACTTCATAGACTGTCACATGAAACACAGTTCAATCCACACATGTGCCACCTTTTGTCATCAGCTCTCACCATACAGGAACCATTTCACACAAACCAAAATTAGAAGCAACTTCTAAATGAAGTAGGACAACTCTAACACAGCAGTTTAGACCAGGAAGTGAGGATCACCATATCCAACTGAAATTACAGGGGAGGATTTAAAGAGAAGATATAATTATCCAAAGGCTTAGGAGATGGATCATTGCCCTTTTATGATGGTTAAAGCCAGCGGAGACAGGCTGGGCTTTTTACTAATTTTAAAGATGGAAATTGTGCATGTCTTTCTTACAGAAGGCAGGCTGTTAGCAAACCCCTTTAAAGATGCCACAGCATGCACCTTAAAAAACCTCTGAAAGTCCAACAAGGACAGCATGCAAGTGCCCACCCCTTAAGAAAGCTCTGTATGACATAGGATCACACTGGCTATCATAGGATCACACTGCCTATCAGCTGCCCTTGAGGGAGAGCCAAGGACCACTTTCTTCCCTTTAAACCATGAAGAGCACAGAAGGAACAAGAATCTGGAAGGAAATATTACTTAGAGAAGCTGCAGGAGCTGAATAATGCATTCACACATCTGCTAACTGGTGCAGCTTTTTTTCCCTCTTTTTTAAATTGTTTCATAATTCAAATTCAAGGAATTTTGTAAGCAAAAGATTCACATGAGTCACCCCAAAGCTACTAACATCAATAATAATAATTCCTTTCAATCTACAATCAAACCTATGTGCCTGTGCATGTGAACTGTACATGTGTGCATTTACCTGTGGTAACACTGTACTGAAATCTTTCTTTTTTATCCTTCCCAACAGAAGGTATAGTTTATGTCAGGTGTCCCTAGGGCAAGTGTTAACTCTTTAAAATTACTTGTCCAAATACAATTTATAAAATAAAGACCTTACACAAAAAGCAGTATTTTCCCCATTGTAAAGTTTAGCTCTTTCTGTTTAATTGCTCATTAATACTAAGTCACTAAATTAATGAATTTAAATAATTTTGAATACAGTACCTCAGCAGTCAAGAGGAATACATTCTCATCAATATGTCTCATTCCACATGCAATAACACCAAGGGCAACTCCTGGGAACACATAGGAATTGTTACCCTGTCCAGGATACAGAGTTTGTCCACTTGGAAGAGTGACAGGATCAAAAGGACTACCACTGGCAAAAATCCCACGTCCCTAAATTGTAAGAAGAAAAAGAAAGCACATTAATTGAGAGATTGCTGTTGAAATATTTCTCACATCCTTTTAAATATCCATCAATAAATATCCATTTAAATAATGTGAAAGCTGGGTTGAATCTATTTAGCATCTCTTCTGAGAGGGTGTTAGAGCTGTTTGCCTGACTATGTCTCAAGAACATCAGGATGCAGATCCTGGAGATCACTGGTGATTCTCTGGGGCTGTCTGACCTGATCTGTACCATTTAGAAGGAGGGAAACTGAAGCCAGCAGTCATTATTCACTTTGTGCACCCATGCCAGAAGAAGCTCCATGGCAAGTACAGAGTTGTAAAACCCTAAGTGGGCAATACTGCTATGGTAGCAACAGGTGATGCTACTGGGCTTTTTTCCCAATAACAAAGCACCCAAAAATGATACTAAGGCAACTAAATGTTGTGCTTTTGGATGGGGTGATTTCTGAGGAGCTGTGGGCAGGCAGAGCTCTCTTCTTCCCAATCCCCTATTTCAGGCCCTTGAGCCCATTCCACAGCTCAACAGAATGTCCAAGGTGCAAGCTCTGTCCCAGCAACATCATCCCATAGAGCAACAGCACAAGTCAGTGTGGAACCTCCTCTGCCAGGACCTTGGGGGTCGCCTCTTTGTAGCGTACTGAGCAGGGTGAAGGCACCAACTCTGGCACCTGCCAGTACTGACAAACCATTAGCATGTTTCCCAGCAGGTTTCTGGGTAATGCCAGGCAGGACTGTGGCTGGAAGAGCCCAGGTATCATGCCCAGACTGGTGCAGGTAGGCAGTAGGGAAGAGCCAGCCTGCTTGGGGGAATTAAGGGAGTTCAGCTATATGGGTACAGGTTACACCATAACACTTGTCCTGAGGACATGAGATCTGCCTCTAACTCAGTTTAGGGTGCAGTTCATGTGGGAGTGGCACTGCATAGGGCTGGTGCCTGCAGCCCAAAGGCCCCTGGCTCCTGCTCTCTGGGGAGGGAGCACCCTCAAATTTAAACACTGAATTTAGGTGGAGAAGAAAAGCCAGCCTTTATTTATGCTAGCACTGCTAAAGTGATAAATATCACTGTTAAATACTTCAGAGGCACTTTGTATCAGAAATATCTCTCTCTGTTTTAGAGAACTGGAAACTGAAATGCACTATAGTGCATTTCAAAATAGGCCACTGTTGCTATTCAGCTCTTCAGAAGAATATTCTGTTTTGTTTGGTGTCATGCACTATAATCCTGGCCTGCTTATTATATGTTTTGGTGACAAATCAAATACTTCAGAGTGTCTTTTGCTCTGTTTACCACTAGTGGTTACCCACTACAACCAACCCTTCATGTAGATTGCTTCCCTGGCTCCTGCACTGTGCTGTAATTACATCCAAGCTGTGGAGAATGGACATGCTAAATTTGTCTTTTAAACACTGAGAAACTGTCATTCAAAATGCCCTGTATTTGACAAGAAATCCAAATACACCCACTATGAAACACATATACATTTGAAATTCTAGGCTGAATTACAGGATAATCTGTTTATCAGTACTTCTATAATAAATAAGCAAGCACAGTTCTCTTAATTTTTACCGACATTTATGTAACAGAAAACTTTGTAAGAAGAATTAATTACCCCAGTTCTTAATAGAATGATTTTAAAGATTCTGTTTCATGTATTGAAATATTTTCTTACCCAAAAGAGTATTTATGAAATCTCAAATGAAAAGCATGCCACTGTGTGTATATATTACACAAAATGGTACAGTTCATAATGCTCTAGTGATCGATAGTGACTGATGCTTTGGTTATAAAAGATTATGAGTGTTGCCTACACCAATAAAAGCTAAGAAATGTTTTTATGAGTGCAAGCATGCAGTGAATTCAATGAAATTGTCTTGATAAAATCTGAAAAATCTTTTAAATTATTTAACTCATTTTATCTATATACAGAGACATGATTAGTACCTGCTGCTCCACCCTCTGTCCTCCTCTCTTTTAAAATTTAATTTCAGACTTTTCATGACTTATACTGGAAAGATATTAATCTTTGCTCACCTCTGTGTATTTGTAGCACTGCTCTGCAGTACATTCTGCTTTGCTGGTGGGATTACTGAGAGCAAAAATTATAGGACGTTTGTTTAGAGCAGCCATATCCTTAAGAATTTGTGGAGTAAAAGCACCACCAATTGCAGCAACTCCTAAAGAAGAAAAATACACATATAACAAGTAGACAAATTAAATTAGTTCAAGGTAAGACAAGCATGTCACTTGCTAAAGAACAAAGCTCCTTTCTCTCTTTCTCCCTCTTTAAAATGGAGTTCAACCTTTTTCCTAACATGTAGTTGGAATAAAGTTTTGTATAAAAGACTTTGCAATAGTGAAACTTCTGTATTATCCCTAGCATAAGGCACAACCTATTTGCCCCTGTATGATCTGGTGAATTTCTCCTTTCCCTTTCCTCAGGCCCTTTGTGTAAGATTAAAATGTTATCACCTAACCTGCAGCTAGGTCCAGTATGGACTAGACAGATGCAGCTCTGTGTCCTAAAGTTCAGTGCAACAGACTGGATAGTTTGTCCCAAATCCAGTGTGTCAGATTTCAGATTTTTCTGACATGATGAGTAAAGTCTCTGCCTTCTACATCTGAGCTGAGCTGACAAATAATAATTTTGAGTCTAGGCCTTCCCTGACAGCAACAATTTCTTTAATACATCCCTTTTCATTGCACTGTAGATGCTTTTCTATTCCCTGTATGTCCACACTTATAACTGCTATTCATAGGAACTGAATGCCACTCTTGCAGGATGAAATCATCAAACTTAGGCTGCACTCTGCTGCATTGCAGACTTGCAGCCAGAACTTAGATCTTGGACCTCAGACAATTCACAAAGAAAGAGGGGGGTGTGTGATGGTTTAGAGATGCCAAGTATTCCTGTATTTCTGAATAATCTACAAGAGCTGGGGATTCAAGGATATCCACACCTTCAGTGAAAATAAACAGATAAACAGATCTTGGAGTAAAACTACTTTATTTTACTGGAGGCCTCTCTCACCTGGCTCGGAGAGAGGGTAGCCTCCTTTGTCCTCACAGACCCCAGTGCCTGACACCCCATTCTGCATTCCACACAGCATCTGAGTTTCAAAATCAGGGAAAACAGCTTGTTTTTCCTCTCCTGGGGAGTGGAAATGGATTAAAACCCAGGCTGGGGGAGGAAAGCCTGGAACTTGAGCCTTTCTCAGGTCAGTACTGTAACATCTCATCACTGATGCTCAAATGAGCATCTTGACAGTGCCCAGTCTGAAAGGACAGCTTGGGATTTGCCTGAGGAGAACATCAGCTCCTTGGGGGGAGATGAAAGGGGCCCTCACTGCCCAGAGCTGGCTCTAAGATTGTGCTTCAGGACAAACATTTCTTTAAGGCATCTCAGAGTACTTTCTGACTGATTCCACATGAAGCATGATATCATCTGTTACATACTATTATTTTTTGCAACTCTGAGCTCTCTGTACTTGACCTTCTATGAATGGACAGGGATGCTTAGATGAAAAAGCTCTGACAGACCAGCTGAGCCACTCTGTGTTTGATGAACAGTTGTACAAGAGCCTGTTAGACACCTTAGTTTCTGGTTAAATCTTCAGCTGCCAAATGTTTAATGTCCACTAAAACTGCTTCTGGACAGCCAGCTGTAAGAATGACAACTATCTTCAGATTTAAGGTAAAAGAAAATGCTTATGGCTATTTTTTTTTAATTGCAGTTTCTTAGACTGGGTCTATCTAAATTAAGGCTTTTCCTTGAGCCATTGCAGGCAATGAAATGTGTATAAGGATTATTTGCTCAGACAGAGCTAAGTAAAACGGTGGGAGGAGGGGTATCAATGTATTTCCCCGTAACTCCTGGTACTCCAGGGAACATACTGAATGTCTAGTCACTCAAACCAAAAATCCCCAATATTAGTTTCTATTGCTGTTTCTGATGGAAGAGACTTCATTATACAGAATTGATAAGAGAAAGTAACCTTGAGGGAGAGTCACATAGCTTTATACATAAAAATTACCCACAGTAAAACCCATATTTCATGGCAGCAAATCTTCCCTAAGCATCCACACACCTTTATCTGGGTAAATATTCATTCATTCTACTCTTCTGTCCCTCTAGCTTTTTCAGCCTTAGAGTATACTAAGTAAATTCTCTGGACTACTTGGTCTCCTCTTCCAGTCATATCTTCATGCAGCACAGGAAAAAAACCACTTCATTTACCTCACTGATGACCACTAGTAAAAGTGGATTTTACTGAACAAGGACCATGTGGTGTAGGCATAGTCAAAAAGGTAGCTGTTAAAATGTAGGACAATTATCACTGTGGCATTTCAGTTTTCTAGCACCTGATGAATGAGTTTACTAGCTGGATAGATTAATCTTCAAGTCTTATTTATTTAAAAAAAGACCAAGAGTACTTGCAGTTCAGTCCTGAAACTGTCACTGAAATACAATAACCAAACTATAGAGAGCTGAGCAATCCTTTATTGAGATCACAGTCCTTCAGCTTTTACAAAAGAAAATGTATTGTAAAATCTGCATTTTGGTCTGCCAAAAAGACTGCTGGCTAAGGACTTAAATGTGATCAAAAAGAAGACTCAGTTACAGCACCCTTGTATTTGCATAGCTTTACATGAGCTTAGCTCAGTTTTCTCACTCTAAGTTATTTGTATTGTATTACATCTTCCACATTACACCAAAAATAATTTAGGAAGGTGGTAAGGTCCTCCATCAGATGTTTAAACCCAGTTAGATTCTTTCCCCTGTGAAATGGATGCATCAGAATGAAAGCAGTGTTACTTGCTTGGATAGTTACTATTTGTTCAGTTGCTTAATAGAGTCCATTATGCACCCAGTGTTTTCTGAAAACACACAAAGGTAAACTCTGTTCAGAGGAACTTGATCTTCTCTTCAGACAAAGCCACATCCCCATTTTTTTTTTCAACAAAGAATAAGGTCATTGCCTTAAAGTCAAAGAAATTACCTATTAGCACGGACGGTTTTATATCTTTAACAATATCTTCTAGATTTTTCATTTCACGATGTTCGTGGGCAAAACGCTGTTTCTCATGTGTTAATGAGGCACGGCCCTGAATACAGAACAACAAGAAAAATAAGTTTAATGGAACCTAATATCCTGTTTATATATCTGGTTTAACACATTCTATTTTCATTTCTATTTTTGCATCTATCATATCAAATGAAGTTACACTGTGTACAGCTAATATGCTTAGGATAATGTAGGACTGATCTATTTGTCTAAGCAGTCAATAAATTCAGTAATTGTACTTTAAATCAAAAATAGCTGTAGAACACCACAGTATTAACATCTACTTGAGCAATTATACGAGATTTGTAACTTAGCAAAACAAAAAAAATTTCTCCTAGCTTCTTCAACTTTGCTCTTGCCTGAAAGTATGGAGACTATATGGTGTGAGTATTTAGACTATAATGGAGCATACATTTTTCTTCACATTTTTCATATTTAAGTCATTCATTATTAAGGATGGAATATAAAAATAATTCCAACCAGATGTCTGGTGCACCATTTCTGCATTAGCAAAATTGACTCAGCTGTGAAAAAACTTTTGCTCTGATCTCTACTGGCAATTTCCACCCACCAATGCCCAACAAGGTTTCCAAACAGAATATGATAGATGCAGGAGAAAGGGCTATAGAATATCACTGACATTGACTTGGGCTGCAAAGTGGATTTGAACTCAGTGTAACATGGAGTGCAGGGTGAGAATGGGCCAGAGTTTGTGCAAATGCTGTTAGTTGTCTAAAAATGCAGAGCTTTGTCTGTACACAGACATCTGAAAATGTCAGCAGAAAAGCTTGAAATGAGCACACCAGCACCCCTTGTTTTAGTCTCAGACCTGCAGGAAATATCACTGCAAAGACACTTTTCAAACACAAGTCTAGAAGATGGTTCCAGCCCTTCAAACATCTTTCAATTTCAGACAGAAACATGCAGATTAAACAGATACACAGAGAAGTACATGAGGAAAATTGAATGCTGAATATAATTTTAACCAAATAGCTAGAACAGATATGTATCATCTCCCCAGCCACACCTTTCACAACTGGTAAGATGAAGGTTTCCTTAAACAAGATTATTAAGGCTACACAGAAGTATTGGAACAGAATTCATTCCATTATTCCACCAAAGTCTATAAATTTGAAAATTTTGGCTCAATTTAGGCATGCATACACCATTAGACATAAGAAGCCATAATTAGCTTTTCTAACAAAACTGAGAAAGCTGATGCTTCATTTCAGACCACAATTCTGCAGTGTGGCAGCATGTGGCCGTGCCAGTCCCATCCCCAAAGCTCCTCTGCTGGTCCTGGCTCTGCCACTGCCAGAGCTGGTGGGCAGAAGAAGATCTTGGCTGTTTCTCATTTCCATCTGCAAGGAAAAGTGCTTCCATCCCAAGGGGGCCACAGGAAGCTGTCATGTGGTCAGGGCTGAGTGAGCTGCTCTGCCCCACAGCGTGCCTGCTTCTTTTGGCTTACTCATGATTACAGGGCATTTCCAGAGATCTCTCTTTTCTCTACACATTTTTATATCTGGAAGGGATATGCAGGTCTTAAGTGTTCTCCTAGAGTGATCAGCACA
The DNA here is from genome assembly GCF_037042795.1 of Molothrus aeneus. Classification (NCBI taxonomy): domain Eukaryota; kingdom Metazoa; phylum Chordata; class Aves; order Passeriformes; family Icteridae; genus Molothrus; species Molothrus aeneus. The sequence continues at coordinate 90,450,279 of NC_089648.1, read as the reverse complement.
GAAATACTGAGCTAGGGGCACTTGATTTCCTTTGTGGATACAATGTGGAATTGTCAGCCTTGAGGGAATGCTGCAGTATTAATCATTTTTGGCATGTTCATGCCTGAATCATTCCACCACAGTATGCATTTTGCAGCCTGCCATTTCCCAGCATCCCAGCAGATGTCCCCAACAGTCTGCACACACACTTTGGACCCATCTCATTTTAAAGCAGGAATTTTCCTTAACCTTTTCAAGGGAAAAATAAGAAGCTTTCTTTTTTTGTCAGCAAAGAAGAAACCTCAACATTTATGACTTCCAGACCAAGAGCTTGTTACTAGGATTAACTCAAAATACTTTAATAAAAGCCACTTCTCATTCTAATCTGCTGATTGGTTGGAATTTAAATGCTTGGTAGCAGATTTGCTGGGGAGCAAGGAGTGAGTGCCCTGGGCCACCATCCAGTCCCAGGCTGCTTCCTGAGATGGTTCCTTAATGGTTCATCATGGTGCTGCTGAGGAGGCCAGTTTTGCATCTGACCTTAAAACCTCTAGGAGACTGCCTTGGGCTACCAAGGAAAAAAACATCACCTCCAAGGGCTGTGACCAGCTCACTCTTCAGGCTGTGGCAGGCTGGTAGTTCTGAGCCACTCCAGGATCTGCAGATCTGGACAGGTTGCTCAGGAAAGGTGACCTTTGATTTTTTCTGCAGTAAGTAACAGCCAAGAGATCCGGCTGACATCTTAGTGGATAAAAATCTTGCTATTCTTTCATTTTCAATTTCAGTCAAAACAAACAACCAAATTCCTTCATGAAGCAGACTTTCTCTTTTATACAGTTTTACACTTGACTGGCTTTTGAGTAGGTGTTAAAACACTTACTGATGAAACACCAGGGATTCAAAGTCCTGACATTGACAATGATCTCTCATTTAATTGGCTACAAAGGAGTGCTCAAACAGTAAGGATGTGAGCCACTGCAATGTTTTTCAGGCTGCTAGGTAGAGAGACTAGTGCTAGACAGATGGGTCAGCTCAGGTCAGATACACTTCTGCCTTACCCTAATTTCTATCTGCTCTTAATTTCACACATGATATTCTACCATTCTAAAAAAATTATACTCAAACAAACAAACAAACAAAAAACTCAATGCAAGTTAAAACCCCAAAAAATTTAATATTTACTTATTTATTCAGCTTTGGTCTGAATTAGTTTGATCCCATTAGTCAATACAGATCATGTCTCCAAGTAAATTTTTTTCCAGCATATTAACTAAGAATGAAATATTAAATTATGTGGCTTAGCAAAAATAACAACAGCTATGTGCATAGACATTTGTGCTTGGAAAATGCTTATAAAAGAAATTATATGGTTGAGTTGTTTTTTTGTTTTTGTTTTTTAGTATTTATATTTTAAAATAAATTAGAATCATAGAATGGTTTGGGTTGGAAGAGACCTTAAGGATCATCTCCTTCCACCCAGCCTGCTGTAGGCACGGACACCTTCTGCTAGTCCAGGTTGCTCAAAGCCCCATCCAACCTAGTCTTGAACACTTCCAGGGATGGGGAATCCACAATTTCTCTGGGCAACCTGTTCCAGTGTGTCACCACCTTCACTATAAAAAAATTTCTTCTATATTTCTAATATGAACTGACCCTCTTTCAATTTAAAGATGAAATCCCTTGTCCCATCCGTCCCTGCCCTTGTAAAAAGTCCCTCTCCAGCTTTCTTATAGGCCCCTTTAGGTACTGGAAGGCTGATAGAAGGTCTCTTGGGGCCTTCTGTTCCCCAGGCTGAACAATCCCAAGTGTCTCAGCCTTTCCTCATAAGAGAAGTGTCAGAAATGTATCTTCCTTGTTGATTCAGTGATCCTGAAGGAGCTACATAACACCTCCCTAAGTTCTACATCCAAGATATCAAGACCAGCTAGCTGATTACATAACTTCAATAGTTTAGAGGCCAGTCCTTTAGACAGTATTTTTTTCTCCACAAACTGATAAATTTTAAAGTTCTGCTCTCCACCAAGCAGAAAGGCAGCAGCAGGACCATGACTAGTTTTCCTCTGTGCCCTGCCAACAGGACAAGCAAGAAGGAATAAACAATTCAGTTTTGTGTATCTTCCTTAAAATAAGGGGTTGCCAATCCATTTAGTACAAGCTTCCAGACATCCATCCCTGAATGCCTATAGCTGGAATAAGAAATCACAGAGCTTTTTTCAGCCAGCAGAAAGAATAGGATGGAGCCAAAATGCAGATGTCTCAATTCTGGATTTGTGTGGTTTGCTGTCTTGTCTCCTTCCTGACATTGGAGTGGTGTGAAGTGGCTGGACCTGTCAGTGCTGAGCTGCTCTGACTAAAACATCTTCCAGAGACACAGAGCACGTCTTCTGACATGTCCATTTCCAGCCCTGGCTTAGCCAGCTTTTGTACTGTGGCTGCTGGGAAATGAGCAGTAAAGGATCAACACAAAGCAGCATAAATCAGAAATTGCTCTGGTCTGCTTGCATCTCCATAATCCTAAAACACTAACATGGCACAGAGCTTACTGGTATTTCCTTTCTTCTCCTAATAGGAAAAAATGTAAAATACACAATATTTTGAAGAGTTTGAATGAGCTCTGAGGGTTCTGTGTATGAAGCTCTGAGTCTTTTAAGTAGAAACATCATCTTCAGTCACATTCAGATATGTCTTCTAAGTCCACTGTCTTGCTCTTTCAGCATCATTAACAATTCCTTCAGTCAATGAAAAGGGCTCAGAAAAACCAGCAGTTTAAAGACCTTTGCAGTACACCAAACCTCTGTACAGTCTCATTGTTTCACTGAAGCACCTCAATGCTTACCACACAGGGAGAGATTTTTGGACAGATTTTTTTCCAGGAGCTGCTACCAAAGGATGTTATTGCACTGCTGTTTGAATAGCTGTACAAAGACTCCTCCAGGCCAGGCATCAGCTGCCTTAAAGGTGCATTATGTTTTCTATTATGTATAGCATATGTAGATGTACATAAAGATACATGCCTCACTCCTGCATCGAGGGACACTACCCAAATCCAAACAGAAAGTCTTTCACACTGAAATCCACAGATGAACCAAGAGATTTAATGTGATATCTGTGCAGCTATTTAGAAGGGTGGACACAAACTCACAAACTCCTTCAACAGAAAAAAGAAGAAGGCAAAGTGAGAAAAAGAGGCTATATATTCTTCTTGCTTCTACTTCCCAAATGTATTCATCATCCCAAGAAAGAAATAAAAAAGCACCAAGATTATTTCCTTGTAATTTAAAATGCTATATAATCTTATATATTTTTCTTATCTTTTTTAGAATAAGTAATTTTCTGGGGGCATTTTAATAAGTTTGCTTGACTTGGGAAAAAAAAATCCAGAAAATAAAAACAAGCAACCAAAAAAAACTACTAAAAACTAATGTACCATGAAGAAAATCATAGTATTTCTAATGGATAATCAGACTGCCTGAATAAACTACACAATATACTTTCACTACAGTACTGAAGGTTGAGAATATTAATAACACTCACAAAGATTAATAATTTTCAAGTCCAAAAACTCAAAATAAAAATTACAGAAATTACTTAGTGGGAAAGTGCTGCTTCTATCAGAGTATCATTCTGTACCAAGAAACCTTTGGGTTATTTTGGATTTGAACAAAAGAGAACAAAACAGCCTGAAAACAGATACTAGAAGTTACTGTGGTATCTGAGATGGAAAGTAATATGAACTAAATTTTTATTAGCAAATGAATTACAAAGGTGGACTGTGTTAAATCAGCAGATGAAGTACACAGATAAAGAAACAATGGTAGCATTCTCTGTGACATTATGTATGAAAGATGGTGGCAATCCTAAAATGTCTCTCCTTAATGGGTCAGAGTCATTGGTATCATATTTTATTATTACAAAACACAGTCACATGAACACCGAGACCTTTCAATTCAAGGAGCAAAAGGAAGTAACAGGACTCAGTGGTGAATAGTTCTATGAAGAAATTGTTTGTATTTTGGATTTGAAATGAAAGCAGTTCATAAGGGAGCAGTTTCAGGGAGGATTCTGAAGTTTTTAGTTTAAGGGTCTGATCAACAGGGATCAGATTTCAAGCAAATGTACATCACAGTTTTCACAGAAAGTTACTCTTATCATCACATTATAGCCAAATTGAGGCTCAGATAACAAACAACAATGACCCATCAATAAAACCCTGAGAATTTTCATAGGAAACAGCTGTAAAAACAGGAGACCAGACTGCACAGCAGACATCTATATGGGAAATTAGAAAATGGGAGGCAAACCTTACAAATGCCACCAATGTGCAGCCTACTGCCACAGCCTGTTGGAGCTGGGGCTGCTGCAGGAGCCGGGGCTGCAGAGCAGAGCAGCTCAGTGCCAGCCAGGCCAGAGAGACAGGGCTGGGAGCTGCCCAGAGCTGCTCCTGCCATCAGCCCTGGGAAGGGCTGGAGGCTGCCCAGAGCTGCTCCTGCCATCACTCCTGGGAAGGGCTGGGAGCTGCCCAGAGCTGCTCCTGCCATCAGCCCTGGGAAGGGCTGGGAGCTGCCCAGAGCTGCTCCTGCCATCAGCCCTGGGAAGGGCTGGGAGCTGCCCAGAGCTGCTCCTGCCATCACTCCTGGGAAGGGCTGGGAGCTGCCCAGAGCTGCTCCTGCCATCAGCTGGGAGGCAGCTGTGAAGGAGCAGAGCCCCCCGACGACTGCGCTGTCCCACATTCAAGGCACTGCTGGCTCTCAGCCTGTCTCACAACCAGGGCAGCACAAATCTATTTATATAAACACTTGCCTCCATTTCACTGTGTCAACTGTGGCTTATTTAAACAAGAGCGCAGAGATCAGTACACAGATAAATTCATAAAATAATTTGAGGTTCTTAAATGCTGAAGACATGAGAACCACAAAAGACATGAGCACTGTAGACCAGGGAGCAAAGCAATCCATTAGTAACTCGTGTATTTCCAACTCCAAATGTTTTGGTTTTACTTGCATTTTTCCTGTGAATTCCCTGCTGCAGAGTTTAAATACAAACAAACAAAAAAGCAATTGTGAAAAAAAAAGCCATGGTTAGGAGTCCTAGGAGAAGGTAGTGAAGCACCTCCCTTTTGGGAGATGGTCTCTATGTGGCTTTTTTATCTGTTTCATCACAAGTAAATCCCTGGTCTAAAGGCTGTTGAGAACTCCAGGCAGTGACTACAGAGAGACCTCCATGGGGAGGTCCCAGAATCATGAAAGGGGTGACACAGGAGGGGCACAGAGAGCGGGCTGGGAGGGGACAGGCCAGGCTGCCACAGCCAGAACTGCAGGACAGCATCAGGTACAAGTCAAAAAATGCAAAATAAAAAGGGTGGAGGCACAGATATGGACTCAGTGGGCAGGGGTTGATTGAAGTCCAAGGGCCTGCAGGTGATAGGCACCCTGTGCCACCTCATTTAGGAACCAAAAATTAGAGACATGCAAGTCCTCCCAAAACCCCATACTGAGATTCTATAAAGTGACAGTGCCTCCTGGTCAGGCCCATCCTCTAGCACCTAAAGGTGAAGAAAATACATTAAAACTAAACCAGGCAACTTGGGCACACAACTAATAAACAGTTTGTTGCCAATTGTGTGAAAAAGACACAAGATTTTGAGGAGACAATGTCATAATAGTTGGCAGTAAAACATACAATTATGGTTAAGAAATACAATTCTGGTGTTGATGTTAAAACTCATTGTTAGAAAAGTAGGGCTGGTTTAGTTCTATAAAATTTATAAAGTACCCTTTCCATGTAAGTAAGCATACGTGGTTAATAGGTTAACAGGCAGGACAAAATTTATAAAGACAATTATTTCAAGAAGATAAGATCTGAGAACCAAAGCAAATCACAAATCCACAGAACAGCAGAAAATGGAGCAAATCAATAATTGTTTTCAGTAACAGAGCATGAGCAAAAGAAATAATCAACTGCTCATATTAGGTCCTCATCTCACCAATACATCTAATGCACACAGAGTCAAAGAGTTATGTGCCAACAAAGGCAATGGGCTTTGGTGGTGTCTCTTTTAGAGAAACACCCCACCAATCACCCTTTTGCCTTGTCCTCACTTGTTTTCATACATTACTCACTGAGCATGAGTAACGCCACGAGCATTCGGAGAGAAATTAATGTTTCCTTTTTGCAAAACTTGTACTTGATATAGAACATGACAAATGAGATTTAAGTGCACAGATTAATTCCCCAGGCATCAGAAAAACTGATGAAGCAAACAAGGATTGCTTTGCTGGGATGGTACATGAGTAAAATAAGGCAGAAACTGCTTTGAGTGATTGTGGCTCCTTGGAGATACTCAAGGCATTGCATCTTTGCTAAAATGTAAATGATTTTTTTGGCTCAAAGAGTCCCAGCCAGTTGCAGTCAGCCATAAAAAAACTTATCAAGAACAGAAGTGTCAGAATAATTGACTGTTGATAAAAAGAAAGCTAGAAATAATTAAAAGCTAGCAGAACTGGCAGACAGTGGTTTATAAAAGTTAAAAACATTATCAAATTCATCTAGTATGAAACTGAAACTTTTTAAAAGAATGATTATTGATTTTTTACTTTAATCAGTAACAGACAGTCTGGATGGGATTCAGTTTGATATTATGATATTTCATTTGGAGCTCTGAAAATTCTTTCACTTGTTATATGAATCTGGCACTGAAATTCTGGTATTATTCCAAATGTCCCCCTTTCTCTTCCATCATTCTCTAAGCAAAGACTGAACCATGTATGTACCCCCAGCTTTGACCAAACCATGAACTTTAATCAGGGTCATATCCAATGCCAGTTAATTGGTTGTGAGAATGTTTTGCAAATAAAATTGCCAGGGATAATGAAATGGGGGAAAGAGGATGAAAAATGAAATCCTTTTATGTGATTATCTACAGGTTTACTTGGTTACCTCCATTATAATTAATCAGGACCACAGAAATTGTTAATTTTTTGGGATCTATTTCAGTCTTCCTCTGATATAGAAGATCAATATTCTGAGGCCTTCAGCCATCAGACTTCAGTGAATATTCTTGTGCTTGTCATACAGGGTTTAAGATCACACATCTAATGGATATTTAGAATACAAATCATTCAGCTAGACACAAGTATTACTTGTGTAAGTAGTGCTGAACTAGTAAGTAAGTACTGTGCTGAACTAGAAAGAATAGAGTGCAAAACTGTCCAAAGAAACATTTCTCCATGGTGACTTACTCTTTAAAATTAAGGATGACATTCATCCCTCTGCAAAGGAACCACTTTTGTGCACTAGAGATAATGTGGTGTACAAAAATGCCTTGCAAATTATAGAAAAACTTCACTGCAAGAGAAGCATGTTTGGCAGCCCAGGAACATTCCCGGTCCATCCTCAGCACAGGAGCAGCCATCCATGGCAGAGGGTGGGGGGAAGTTTCTACTAAGTCCATTTAAATATTAAAAATGCCTTATTAACTGTATCATATTCCTAGGAAGTTCCAAGAACCCTCTTGCCTATCACCCTACCCAAGAACAATACCTGTTCTTGGTATTGCCTTAGAAAACAAAACAAAAAGCAATAAAAAGCCTCTGCAGCACATTACTGAAATGCTCAGACAATGGTGAACCTCACGAATATCCCAACATTCTCATATTCTGCCTTTCCTCACCCAGTTGACACAAAAGAATTTACTGTCATGGACTAAGACTTGGCTACTAATACAGCTACACATAACACTATGGCAGCTTTAAAGGAGACCCAAAATGTGTTCACCACATATCACACATTTATGTAACCTGTGGAATTAACAGAAAAAAAAATAAGAGAACACTGAGAATAGCGGAATGGAATGTGGGAGACATTACCCACTTTATATAGGTAAATATATATTCATCAGACAGACTGTGATTGTGTGATAATTTAGAAATTCAGAACTGAAGATGAGTCGCAACTGATTATGTATAATCTTCAAGTACACAAGAGTGCAAAACCAACTTTAAAGTGTCTCTTAATTAAGCATTAAAATTTCCATTTGAACGCACTGGGATACTTAAGACAGTAAGTTTGAAAAAGTCACACAATTTTAAGTATATGATGTGCAAAACTTCCTCACTCACCTTTCGAAAACAGTTTCAAAAGGTGAAAGCATTCTGAACAAACTTTAAAAGACCAAACAACAGCCCCAAACTGGTATCTACAACACTGTAAATTCTCTAGAAGGAATTATACAACACATCTATGGACAGTATAACAAACACAGCTCTATCACCAGCTCTTTTACCACAACATAGCAGAAAAGTTGGTCATCAGGCTTGGTTTAATGAAAACAGATGGTTCCCATGGGGGGAAAGTAAAATTAACAGGAGAATGAAAACACAGCTGCACTTGAACTAAAATTAAAAAGCCACAAAGAAAAAATTCAGCAACAAAAGCCTGATAAGTGACTTCGTGGCAGCTTTTAAGGGTGGGGAAAAAGAAAAAGGTGGAAACTGCAGCCAGGTCAACAACAGTTCCCAGGTTATTTTTCTTAGAACTGGTTGAAATTCTACAGAAAGTAGATGAAAGGAGAAAACAATATTTAAATCTGTAATAACACATTGCAAAATCATTGATCAAAGGCTAGCATAGAATATAAATTATGTCAAAATTAGTTTAGTTGGACAAAGTAACTGCTGAGTGTTCAGCAATTCTGTTATTTCTTATACTGCTAAAGCAACTGATCAGAATTTTTCTAGTACTGAAAAGGTCTCCCTGCTTCACATAGAATTCTTTTGATCAAGCAGGTTTTAGTGAGGCAAATTTTAAGGGACTCTTATTATCAGGTTTCCATTGATACATGTCTTTAGTAGTAAGAAATAAGTGTCAGGGTAGTTCATGCCAAATTTGATTAACTGGTGATCTAGGTTCTGATTTTGGTAATTCTTACCTTTGCAGTAATGAAAGAGTTTGTAATAATAGAGTTCTGATTTTGTTCTCATAAATCTTCCTCATTTTATTTCTCTTATCTCATTTCTACAAGTTTGGAAAGTTCTTCAATCCTTGCAGCATTTTTCTGCAATCAGCTAAAGCCAAAATAATTTCCTAAGTGGACCTAAATCACAGCATTCTCTATCAGGCCAGAAAAAGGAACCCGGCATAGTTTAATTATTTACTCACTGTATATATAGCTTCCCAGCAGTTAAATCTCAAGCCTCTTGAGGCTTACATTGTATTTTCTTTCTTTGCAGGGAGGGTATTTTGCCCATTTTTTTTTTAACTTTTCAGTGAGGGAACATTTTGCTGCAGAAGAAAGCCAAGAGAGGACTTGCAGAGCCCTATACCAAGGACATGTTTCCTTTTGTCAGCCCAGGCCTTGCACTGACAGATGTCCCTCAAACAGAACACAGCAGCAAGCCCCCACCCATTCTCCAGCCCCTCAGGACAGCCAGATGGGAAAACTGGTGCTGCCAGGTCTTCCAGGAACACAAGCAGTGACCTGAAATATGCACTGTCGATTCCTGCTGCTTGCATCAACATCTGGCCACAAATTCAGCCCTAATCTACCTCAGACAGCTGTTATGTCTGGCGATCACAAACAGTTCACAAATAAACTCCAGGCAGGACATGAAATTCAGTGGACTGCTTTTTGGACAAAACCCAAATTAAAGCTCCACCAAGAAGAATAAGCAGAGGAAAGGAACATTGAGGCTGTGTGAAACACTGATTGGTTTTGGCACTGCTTGAGTGCAGAAGCTCAAAGGTGGTGAGGAAAGAATGCAGTCACCGAGTTGCTAAAAATTTAGAACCTATGAAAGGAATGAGTCTCTTCTTACCAAAAGCAACAGCCCAGATTCTCAGCTGACTGGCAAATTAGCAGTGAGAGGTGTGAAGGGACTGGGACAAGAAACAGGGAGCGAGAAGAAAGGAGAAAGGCTGGTTAACAACCTCGGCTGGATGGACATGCAGCAGAGACCCCTTTTACTGCTTTGGGGCTGTGAACCTCCTACACTTCTGCCCCTGTTTGTCTCCTCAATCACTAGGAGGTGATTTTAGTTCAATAGTATAATTTGATATGCCCAGTTTCTATGGTGAAAGAAATGGTGCAACCGATTATTCTTAGGCACCCTCAAGGTTTCTGCAGCCACAGACAATACAAGCCTTGAAGCCTACAAGCCTTCAGTCATTTATATTTGGAGATAAAATCACTTCAAAATTATTAGATGAAAACCAAAAGGATTAAAAATACACATTAAACAAACAAAAAAAGCACCAGGGGAAAAATTCTGTGTCCTAGATACAGATTCTTCTGTACCTGATCAGGCTACCTTTGTGCCTTCTGGCAAGAGATGACCAAGATGACCTTGGTATTATTTGCCCATCTCAATGTCTATGATTGTACTATTTTCCCTTTAACAGTATGAGTGAAAGGTGCTGTGATGCTGTTCAATAAACCAGCAGACACTGCCTGCAGAATGCATCCTCCTGATGCACAGTTGTGTGAACCACAAAAGACCTTTAATGTCAGACAGCCAAAGAACACTGTGAAGTGTGGTACCAATAAGGATGACCACAAATACTTCAAACCAACCAGCAAGGTGAAAAAGCAAAGGCAACTGGCCTGTCATCTATTTCCTTTAAGTAGTTCACAAACTATTAAATACATAACCACCTTTTAAAACACACCAGTTTCTTTATTCTGGCACATGGAATTCATATGTTTCTTTATTTTGGCACATGGAAGGAATGAGGTAAGGGTGACTGATGAAGTCTCTCAGCAGCTTCAAATTCTGACCAGTGTTGATAGCACTGTAGACCACAACATCTGCAACATGAGCTGTATCACTGGGCAAAGAAGCTTTTTGTTGCAATGCATCTCAGTTCTTGCAGAAGGATGACTTGCCTGCTATCCTAGTAATGTGCCTATACATCTTTGTCCAAGACTGTGCTAACAAATAATAGTCGCATTTAGATGGGAAATATTAAGCCCTGAACTTGAACATTTCTTTTCTTACACATTTATTAATGAACTGCTGAAAAATTTTCTTCATTATGTGCTCATCCCTAATAGAAACAGAACAGGAACTCCAAGCGTAATCATCCCACCGGCCAGCCTGTCATTAATTTAATAAACTTAAGAAAAGAAAAACAACTCACTATCCCAAGAGAGATATTTTTGCAGTTGCTTTCACAAAGAATATGTCCTTGTCTTTATCTACAGAATGCAAGTAAGTGTTGTGATATTTAAAGTAATGACAAAATTGTATTACCTTTACGACTAATCCCTTCGAGTCAACCAACCAAATTCTTTTGATAGCTGCATCTTTGGATAGCCCTTCTTTTTCCATAGCCATAAGAATGAGGTTTGCTATCCCCAATGCAGCCTGAAGGAAAAATAAGAAAAGTAGAGTACAAAACAAGAAATTAAAGAAATCCCCTGCTCACATGTTTAATTTACCTACTATTTTAGATAAGTTTTCTAATTTTAATAAACAACAATATGGAATCATTATTTTTTCATAAAATAAACCTAATGAACTGTAGCTACCATTTGGTAATTAGAAACCATAACACAGAAGAAGAGCATAGATAAATATTAAATCATATAGATAAATCATAGCATAGATGAATCTTCAGATGGCTCTTAGAGTGTGGAGAGCACAATAAATGTTGAGCTGGAAACTAGAAAATGCTAGAACTAACATTTGTTCCACATAATGATAGTTCCAGCCCTGGCAGTGTGCCAGGTTGGACAACAACCTGGTCTAGTGGAAGGTTCCCTGCCCATGACAGCAGGGGTCGAACTCAATGATCTTTAAGGTCCCTTCCAATCCAAACCATCCTATCAGTCTATGATATTCATCTCAGCATACATGAAATATTTTTTCTTCTTTGAAATTTTTGTAATTTAAACTCAAGGAAATAACAGTCTGCATGCCAGAAAGTAAAACACAAGAGCTTTTGCTCTTATCTTTTTTTAAGATGTCCATCAGAAAGGTAAGTCTCCTTTTACCTACTATTCATGTGTTTTGTAACTCTAGACTTGGCTGTGCTCCCAGTCAAAGCAGGGGAAAGAAAAACTCATGTATCAATCTTTTGCTGAAACGTTTTTCATTCTTACTGGATTTTATAATATTTCATCCAACAGATTAAATGCCATACAGGTACAGATTGAAAACCAGGCAACAAAACAAACCAACAAACTGGCCAATATTTCTGATTACAGACCCATACATGTATTTTTTGGGGTTGGTTCTGTTTCTTGTTCTTTATCACTGATTTTCACTGAGAACCAAGTGAGATTTTCCTTTTTTTGCAAAGAAATAATTAGTTTTATTAAGAAACAGCTCCTGCAGCAGGCGTGATAGCTACCATTACCTCTTGGCAGCAACAGCCACACTAAAACTATTGACAAAAAAATAAACATCAGATCATTAATTCATCTGCTTGTTGAACATGGAAGAAAACCAGGGGAAGGAACTCCAGAAAGATGGATAGTCTTGATGCAGTAAGGTGATGACATGGCAGATATGCATACAAGCCACTTTGAAAACTGCAGACATAGCACCAAATATTTAATGAAATTAAAGAAGCCAGCATGGGGTGGTAGGCTTCATACAAGAGATGACAAGCCATACTGTAGATAAGTACAGCCTGCACTTGTGTGTCAGCAGCTTAGAAATTAATACTCAAAAATTAGTATAAAAAAATAGTGTGCATAAAGATATTCAGAAATGGATGACCTTAATATGCAGAATACTGAAAAACTACTGAAAAACATGGTCAATGCAAAAAAAATCAAAGGGGCACTTCTTACTAAATTATACTGACTTGGGTAAACATGTTAAATTTACTTTCTCCGCTGTATTTCCTCATCTTTCAAAAAATGTTTTGCTTGGTTATATCAAGAGCAGTTCAATAATTTACAGTGGAAGAGCTAAAACTTGAAGTTCTAAAAAGAGAGCAGATCTCCAAAAAATGTCTTATGAAAAAGACGAGGCTTCACCAGATGATCAGAGCTTTTTCTGTGAATTTACATTTGAACTAAAAAAGAACTTTCAGCAGGTGTTAGTAATTATTCTACTCATTTAAACATCTTGCTTATAGGACACATGTAACTCAAGTAAATATTAATAAAACTCATCATAGTACAATTTCCCCAATGTATAAAAATACCTACCTCTCCAGCTCCCTGGAACAACACTGTGTGATCTGACAATTTGTTCTTGGTGATACGCAGAGCTGCAAGAAGACCTGCAACAGCAACAGATGCAGTTCCTGAAATAAAAAAAGGAAAAAAAATCTGGTTATTCTTAAAAGAATTACGAAACTTTACATTTTAAGTAACACCACAGCACCTTTTGGCTAAAAGATACAAATACTGAGGGTAGTAACAAACAGTTGACTGGAGTTAGAGTCTGCTCTACTTCATTCTAACAAAAATTAAATGTAAGTGAGAATATCATCAGAGTAACATTAAATAAAATAGATTGATTCTATGGATGGGTATAATGGCTAGGCCATTCAAAGTCCTGTAAAATATTCTAGTTATGACCTTTTTTAGAACGAAGGCTGTGAGAGTCCAGAGAGAAATATTTTGAAGAAATCCAGATACTGAAAATTAAGTTACTGGTTTCATTCATCAAATAGATATACTTCAAGTACAGTAAAATACAAAGCTAAAATAAAACTTCATTTCTCATGGGGAGGTTGTCAGAGTGGAATATCAAAATGAACATTTACAGAGAAGCTAAACCAGCTGAAAGAATAAGGCCAGCTTATTTAAGACTTCAGCCCACTGTGACAGGAGTTTCAGGTTAGTATCTTTTAAAACATTTTTCAAATCTATCTTTGAGTAATGCCACACAGGGAAAAAGGCTAACATTTAGTTTCATGATTTAGCCTGGGGAGGTCTTTTTTCTCCAACTCAGAACCCCAGAAAAAAAGACACCTGTCTGTCTTTGAATAGAGAAATTTTGGTCCTCATTGTGAGAAACAGCTATTAATAAAAAGTAGAGCAAAAAAAGAATTCAAGCAGGCATCTAATTCAAACTGGTTCACAGTGGCAGAGTAAATCTAACCTCTGTGATTGCTGACATATCTTTGTCTAACTTGTCCTTAAGGTCTTCTTTCAAATACGCTTATATCTCCTCAGCAAGCTATTCCAGTGCTTAACTGTATTCTAGGTTGAAAATTTCAAATCTAAACCTTTCTTTTCTTCTTCTATTTCTTTTCAGCCTCTTATCTACTACTGGAAAGCTTGCTACTTTGCAGAAAGTAATTCATTACATTTGAAGACTGATGGTGTTCCAATCAGCTTTGCTTATCTGGAACAATACCAATTCTCCCACTCTTTCAGAAAGTTAAGTTTTCTTAACTTGAACCACTGCACCCAAATTGATACACTGCCCTGCAGGGGAATTGTCAGCTCTGTTGAGTCAAATTGTCAGCCTCTCTCATGCTCAAGGAAGTGGTATTTGGTCACCCGGAGGTCACATTTGGCTCTTCTGACTGAAAGACTGAAGGTGATTCCTTCTCCCCAACAAAGCCTACTGGAAGGGGAAGACTTTCTTTCATGTGTTTGTGACTTCATGCAACAAGCTTGTATTTTTCACAAATTATTATCATCACTAAAGCATAAAGTAGCCAACAAAAAAAAAATCAAACTCTATTCCTGCAAGGAACTTGGATCCCATGGACCGGAATATAGTGGACAGGAATATAATAGTGGGGTAAATAATACCTCCAGCAAAGTTTTGGATTTAGAGCAGATTCTGAAGAATCATTTGCAGACAGCACTGATTTCTCTAGGACTGAAAAAGCTGCCCAGACGCTAACAATTAGGTACTGAAAGTCAAAACACGGGTTTCAACAGTCTTTGAAGATTTATAATGCCTATCTGATTCAGAGAGAGCTGGACCACAGGGAGATGAACACAGGCCCTGCAATGTCCAGTTCCAGGAATAAGAAGTGAATTCTTCCCTTTCTGGGCAGCAGCTGTCACTGACTGACTTAGGGAAATCAAAGATGAGGCCATTAATTATTTTGAGAAGCCTGCAAGAACTTGCAAGAAGGAGATCTGCTGGTTCCTACAAGTCTGTTCCCAATCATCACTGCCCTATCTGCAATTGCCTACAAGCCACACAGTTGAGGGGAGAATTCATATTGCTACTGACTTTTCCTTCATAAAAAGTATGAAATGGATATGACCAGCCTGACAAAATCACTTGGCCCGGAATCTGCATATTGGACAGTTGCTCTCAATAAGCAGCTCCTCTAAATTTGCTATTCACAAGTCTATTTTCTCAGAAACAAGGTGAATTTTAAAGCTGAGATATAGCAGTAATCCCTACATTAAACTATGAGGTGCTCAAAACAGGCATTCATACTTCAGGCACACAGACCACTGATGGTCAAATATCAGTAGCTAAAACTACAGGACCTAAAAGAACAGAGGTAGTAAGAAGCCTGGTACTGGCTTCTTTGTACTGTACTTTTCTTCAACGACATCATTTGGGTGTTGAAGGCTGGGTTTGAATCTGTGGTTTGTAGGTAGGATCATCTAAGTTTCAAGAATGGTTACTTTTTCAAAAATAAAAGGTTTTAAAGTTAGAAAGTAATTTTTTGAAGTAAATCCACTTAAGCAGTTAAAAAACATGTGCCTTCAGAATTATGTTTGTTACATGCTTTTGATTATGACTTTTCACTTCAATCATCAGAAATACAGGACACCTTGTTCTCAGCCCACTTAATGATTAGACCATACAAATCTGGCATTTTTTACTTCTTTAGTCATTTTTACGACTTGTTCTGTCCCTGATTTCTAAATAAAAATCTTTAAAATGGTTCCTCTGAAGCATGGCTTTGGGAACAATAACCACCAGGCTGAGACACTTCCACCTCACAGTCTCCCAGAATTAGCTTGTTTCTTTCCCAGATGAAATTAAGTCTTCCTCAGGCAAGTGCCAAGCTGGCAACGACCAAAAATGGCAAAAAAGAGAAGTCAGAGTGTGCTCTCAGTTTCCCTTGGTACTCTACCAAACAATCCTCATAACCAGCAAGAAAAAAATCCCATTGTCTCATTGGATGCCAAATTCTTTCTCCTATTTTATTTTACACAGCTGTGCTTGCAGGGGAGGAGGAGGAGGGAGCCTACATAACACAGCTTATTCCTAGGACCATCAATCTGGTCTCCTGAAAAGGAAAGCTGGGCTGGAGCACTGTATGATCCCTGTCTTCCTTAAAGTTGTGGTCACCACAGCACCCTCCCCCCATCAGAGGAGTTCTCAGAGAGCCATGAAAGCTGCTCTTCAAGCTGCTTTGTGGTGACAGAGTCAAAATGAAACACCAGAGATTTATAACAAATGGGAATGCTGGGATACCACTTATCTTCATGGCTGATGTACTGTTGCTAAGCTTGTTAGCCAGAAAAAAGGACTGTCATTAAGTATTACCAGTTGGGATATTTTTACAAAATTTTTCACTACATGGTCTTCTGCTTTAAGGAGAAATAGAAGATATATGAAACATAAATAAAATCCTGCGCTGAATGTCAATATATTTTGCATTGAATATTTGCACAGGAAGTGAGCTACTGTTACCTGTATGTCCATCATGAGGATGATTCAGAGCAAAGTTTATAACTGCAATAGATAAAGGCTTAAATACGACTTTTCTCTCAAATCATCATTTGCACAGAATTGCTGTAAAAAGGGCATTTAGAAGTATTCCACACCAATTTTATTCAGCCTTTTGACTCTGAAAGGAATAATAAGCCAGTTTATTAGATTACTGAACCCACTATCACTTCTGCTGGCAGTGGCTGTCATCACTCCTCGTCAGCAGCTCCCCTTATTCCTTCCTACTGAAGGGGGGCACCGGCAGCCTGAATAGCAGATCTGTTTAACCGGAACTGCTCTGACTAACGCCATCACCTTACATTTCACCCTGAATACTGGCTCAAGTTTTTGAAATTCATCAAAATGCAATTCACATCCATCTGCCAAGGCAGATGCAAACAATTTTTTGCAGATATCACGAGGCACAAACAAAATTATTTGAATTCTGTGATTTTTTGAATTCTGACTGTCATTGCTGTAGGAAGCGGAGAATCAGATTGGCCAGAGCACAGGTTAAATCCCTTGTGTGCAGGATAAGATAGACATTGTTCAAGGATATGATTTTGAAAACCCATTCTATTCTCCACAGATTTCTAGAAGATTAATCAAAGCAAATTTAACAATGGATATTTTCCTAAAGCAGTGTCAACTGCTGCAACAGCAAATATTTCATTATAGTTTTTTAGGAAGGTAAGTCATGTCTTGTATAAACACTATAGATGTGAAATATCAAGGTACACTATTCTATACCAAGTCTTCATTTTCTGTGCAAGATTCTTTAACCTTGTTACAGTAAACTGCACAAATGAGCATGAACATGTTAAAAGAAATCCACAGCCTTTTGAGGTTGACACACTGTAAATGCTTGGGAGCACAGACTACCATTTCAGCAGATACAACTGAACAAAAGAAATGGGGAAAAAAGCCCCAAAATGTGAGGAATAAGAACTTAATTTATATTGGATGCAATTTAATTTAAATTAGTGAGAAAGGGCTTATTGCACTGAATCCTTTGTCCATTATTTAAAGTTTCAAAAAGTAAAACTTGCAATCAAGCGCTAGTAGTTCCTTTATGTAATTTTACCTATCTCATTTTAAAAAGCTAGCAAACAATAAGAGGGAAGAACTTTCTACAGCACATCCAAAAACCTGAGGTATTCATTCTGGACTAAAAGATTAGGAAGTGGTAAAAGTAAAATTCATATTTCTCAATACACAGCGTAACAGAAATCACATGTTAACATTGCCAGCCATCCAAATAGCACTTCACAGTGTACCGGGGAAAAAAATCCATTCCCATCTCCTACACATATAGGAAAAAAGAGTAAAGATCCTATGGAAAAGGTGAGATCTCAGTTGCTAGTGAGGCAAATGCTACAGCTGTGGGTAGTTGAAAAGGCCCCTCTTTTAAGAGAGGGCAGCTTCTTCTTCTTGCCATGAATGGGCTCAAAGCTGCATGTGCACACTGCCCTGCTCTGCAGCAGGCAGTGAAAAGAGAGGAAAGGCTGTAGGCAAGGAGAAATGCAGCCTGTCTAAAATACCAACCATTTGGCATATTTGGAAAAGGATACAGAGTCCCAGCAGCACAGGATGGCTTAGGCTGGGAGGGCATTTAGTGCAACTCCCTGCTCAAGCAAGTAGGGCCACCTGGTGCTGGCTGCCCTGGAATATGGGGAGAATGGATTTCTTTTTTAAACCCATAATGAGCAAAAAGAGAAACAGAGGAATACTTGTACCTACATAAGCTTCTGTATACACATGGAAAATTACACAAAAGCTACAGTAGGGTAGCTTTTACTTGGAAACAGACTGATTTCAATCTAAATTTATCACTGAGTAACAAAGAGGTGATATCCTCAATATACCAAAAGAAAAATACACTTCACATAACCCTACAGCATACATCTTAATAGGATTTTTTAAAAACCATTTTATTTTTTTAATTATTTAATTTTAAAAATCTCAGCATGTTTCACTTGAAAGCCAGTGTCTCTGAAAGTAAAGCACATGTCTATGAAAGAAGTTTTCTACAGTTTGCATATCTTTTCAGAATTTGAGATATATGATATAAACATCTGAACTATTATATGTCATTCCACTCTGCATTTTTCAAAACCCCGGTCAGAGAAAGAACTGGAAGTCCCAAGCCCATCACAATCGTAACAACAAATCCAAAGTCTGCTCTACAATTTGATTTCAAGAAGTGAAATTTCCAGGCACCAAATGTATAAATTTTTATATTAATGTTAAAAGAATTGAATCTTAAAAAGGACAATGTTTGTAACACAGAAATTCTGATTTCTGAGAATGGCACTGATTTAACATTGAATTAGTCACAACATAACTTCCAGGTATAATTTTCCTGGCTATTCAAATGGCAGTCTGCTGAACACTTAACATACATTTTAAATAAAATCAAAATACAAAATGAAATAATTATGTTAAGTTATATGTGGTCTACATTTTTTACTTTACGTCTCTTTCTTTTCATAAAATGTTGATGCAATCAAACAACACAGCTGTTCAAAACTAATGACATCTAAGGTCATGATGGATACTGAAGTTAATTCCAATCCAGTGCAATCTCTCTGTGTAAATATTTTTATTGGCATAAAATACAGGCCCTGTGTCCATTGTGGGGGAAAGCAATGGAATTGTGGGTACAGTGAAGCTACAAGACCTGTAACTCCAGTATTACAGAACAGAGAAACACTTATTTTATGTAGATTGTGTTATACTACAGAAGTTTGTCATTGTCAATTGAGACAATTTTTAAGTACAGAAGGGGGAACAAAGACCAAAAAATTCCAGTAATTGAAATAATTGACCTACATAGAGGCAGCAAGGCCAGAGAAATTTATGCCACTATTTGAAATGTATCCATGTCAGCAGTGACTGCAACCAGTGACCACGTGATAAGCACCAAAAGACCCACAGAAAAAATGCATGTTTCTTGCAAACATGCCTTAAGCCACTGACTGTGCCCAAGTAGTAAAAACTCCTTCAACAGACCCACCAAAGTCAAAATGGGTGTGGAAAGGGAGCACTATGGCACCCCAGGTTTGTGAAGGGCAGGAAGGTGTGGCCCAAGCCAATCCCACCCACAAGCAGGATTTCAGCACTGCCTACATTGTACCTAGGACTTTGGTTTTAGCAGATCTTGAGAGACTTGTCCAACCTCCCCGCAGCAGGGAAGGGAACTGGTTCGTTTCTTTAAGGAAATTTTAAACTGTGAATCCCAAGCCTGCTTCCTTCAAGGGCAGTGACACAGAGAACATCTCTCACCCCGAGAAACAGCTTTGTTTGGCAACACAGGTCCCAGGGGTCCATTCCCAGGAAGGGGTTGGAAAGAAAAAAACCATCACATATCATATCTTTAAAAAAATTCCACTCTTTCCTTATGACACCTCCTTCCTAAATATATTGGAGATGAACAAAGCTAGCAATCTGACCTAATTCTAAATGTTGTGAAGTTTGCCATTACAAAATTAATTCATATTTCTCCCATATGGGAAATTATGATCCCACCCCCTCTCAGTTTTGGAAAAGGTTCTCTAATAGCTAAAACCAGATAAAAGTATTTGTTTTAAACCAAAGGCTTTCTCTGATTTTCATTTCCAATAATCTGTCTCAGTATTTCAGAGAGAGAGGAAAAAAAAGCACCAAGCTGATTTGTGGTTAGAAAAAAACAGATTGGAATCCAAGGGAAAAAGTGAATATTTTCTCCCTAAGGAAATATTGCTATTGTGTTTGTAAGAAGATATTTTGAAAATACAGATATGGAGAAATTATTATAATTTCAGAGGGAAGAAATTCACCACCTATCCAAAACCAAAGATGCTTTCTAAAATGTTAAAGTACAAAGAATTTTATTATTCCAATACAGATTTATACTATTTGGTCAGAATCCTGTTCACCTTTTTCTTAATTGCTTGTGTACAGAGAGGTAATGTAGAAAAAGTTACAAAGCCTTCTCCAGAGTAAAGGATGTGACTGTACTGTAGCAGGGATTGAGACTGTTTCCAGAAATTCTTAATTATGTCTATAGGTGATCCTTAATGGTCAATCTTTAGTGGTTTTCTGTGCCCAGTGTTTTGGCAGACTTTTTCTGAATGTTCTGCAATCATCAGTTAGGGGCAGGCTGACCCTGTGTAAATAGCTGTGAGCTAAGAGAGGGCAACTGCATTTGTCCAAGTTGGTACTTGCAGATGGGTATATGCAGCTTGTCATGTTTTCTTTATCCACTTTAGTGACTGTCAAAAATCAGGATCATATATTAGGGTATTTTTTAGATTTGAGATACTGAAAGGTCCTCATTGCATCACTAAGATACATAGGGATCCTTTCTCTGGATATCTTATATAGAGAAAGAAATCCTCAAGTCTTTCTATGAAAGATATTAAACATTTCCTTTGATCTTAAAGTAGCTTTCTCTTGAAAAATGTTAGTACTAGGAGAAACCATGTTTAAAATACCATGTAAGCATTATCTTCAGAAGATGATGGCAAATTAGATGCAGTGTTACATTTCTTTGCTTTTACTGGGTTGGCACAACTTGTCAGCTTTACTGTTGTAGAAAACACAACTTGTATACAGAGAAAGCCACTCTTTCAAGTAGCCTGGAAAAAGTCACGCTATTTATAAACTGAAAATCTCAAAGCATTGATAAAGAAGTTAGCACCATCCATTCTCATTATAGTTGCTAGGTGAAAGATCCTTAGGTGAAAGCTGGAAGAGGAAGAGTGATGAAAGATCAATGGGCTGTTATTCTACTTCCACACTACAGGAAAAGATGAGAAAAGATGACATGCTATGAAAAAAAAGTTACTGAAGGTAACTAGGGATATGATGACAAATGACAGAGACCAGAAATAAATGCATCCACTTTCACCCCTTGGAAGCTACACAGATATTAAGGATGGAGATCACCCAAAAGTCACAGGCATTGTTTGTGAAAATATCAAAGGCCCCATAAGCACAAATTAGATTGCAGAAAACGAATTAAAAGGCTGCACTTCTAAGGAAGGCTGATAGCTGCTACGACAGCTGAGACCAAAGCCAAAGGGATACCTTCCAACACTTCTGAATGTCAAGACACCTCCTTCCAAGGTGCAGGAGAGAGAATGAAGTGGTTTGAAAATGCAAATACACAAAAGGCCTCGTCAAGTAAGTTTACCCATAGTTGGTACACTTTTGCTGAAATACACCCACTTCTCTGAAACCACATTCTACTTGAGTCTCTTTCTGATTTGGATTAAGGACCTTCATCCTGCAAGGAAAGGGAATTCCCTGTGGGAATCAGGCCTCTAAACAACCAGGGAAACTTCCAGATGCTGTTTGGCCTGCTATAATGAAGTGCTGTAGCCATGGCTAAACTCAGACCCTTCAGGGTAGGCAGCACCATGCTTCTTACAAAAGGAAATGACATATTGTAATTAGTTTCTTTCCTATCTGGGAGGTTGTCCTCCATAGTCTGTTTCAGATGCAGTAGAAAAACTTAATCAGGCTTATACTAGGAACAAGGTTCATGTGGATAGTCAAATCCCTAACGCCAGAAAGACAAGGACTATTTGAATCCACTGCCATGCACTCAGTCACTGAAATATGATCTAGGTCCCAAGCATGACTCAATAAGGACTTCTGGAAAACTCCAGCTCCTAATAGTTGGCTTAAAGTGTCACTGAAAGCCATGAGAAATGAAGACAGGTTAACTTCCATTTTTGACATGTCACTGCTGAGACCTTCACATACCCAAGGAAACATCAGGGATAAGAGGTAGCTGGATACCCAGGGCTCTCTCTGGAAACCTCTCTCCAGCAGCTCATCTGACTTCAGACTGCTCTCAAGGATGGAAGCCACTGCCCTAGAGAAAGTTATTTTTCAGTGCTCTTTTCCTGACCAGATATAAGGCAACCTGAGTAGTAGCATACACCACTTCAGCTCTACTTGTCTGTCTTCTTGGGAGGGAGGGACAAGATGCCTGTTTAGATTGAGCACTGGGGAATCCCCCTTGTTGACATCTCCAACCCTAGATATCTTCCCTTTTCCAGCTCATTCCACAAATGATTCAGATGGGATAAAGAGAGCCAAGGGGATCATTTCCATCTAAAACTGAGTGAGACTGTGAGGAAAATTACATTAATATGTAACAGGGTTGTCAGCTTAAGAACTGAAAAACATTTTGACATTTATCAATCTAGTTGCATGGAGGAACAGTGGAGCTGTTGTCACTGAAGTGACAAAAAACCAAGAAAGTACAGACCAGGTTTGAGCTTTGACATTTGCTCAAAGAAGTCAGTAATTTATATGGAGAAAGCCATTCACATATTAAACTATTAAAAAAACCCCAAACCTGAAGAGCAAACATCTAAATAAAGTATGAGGTGTAAATGAGAGATGAAAGGTTAAGAGCAAATGCAGCTCGCCAAAAATTCATGCTGAGGAAACCCAAGGCAAAACGTGACCTATACATCTATAAATATTACAATAAAGTTGATAATTTTTTCCCCTCTGGAAATTAAGATTTATTTTTGTGGCTTGTGGGAAGAATACTGAAGAGAAGAGAAAAAGTTTGTTACCTTGAATGTCATCATTGAAAGTGCAATACTTGTTACGATACTTATTCAGGAGGCGGAATGCATTGGCATTAGCAAAATCCTCAAACTGAATGAGGCAGTTCATGCCATATCTAGAAAAACAAGAAATTATGCATTATGTTAAGAAAGTTTCAAAATTATACATTAAAACACTAGTAACATTTGTGGTCAGATTTCAAATGCAAGTATAATGTGAATCATACAACTCTCAACATATTTCTGTTGTATTTGTTATCTTTACATTCATACAGATTATTTAGAAGGCATAATCATACTATTAATAGTATTTACTCAGTTCTAAGCTATGAATAGAAGAACAGTGGAAAAGGCATTCACCCTCTGCAGACATCTCAACAGAAGTCTCCACAGAGCAATTACCTAGAGAACAAAAAAGGTCCCTCCCAGCACAAACCATGCTATAATTCTGTGGTTGTTTTTTTGGTTTTTTTTTAATCTGGAAACTCAAGACTCCTGGCACTAGATTTGTATGTCAATACCTAACAAGTCATCAATTGCACTGCTGTGCTAGTAAGATTAGTCCTAAAATGAAAGTTAGTAAGAAGTTAAGTTAAATTAATATTACCACTACAGATCATGGAATGGTTTGGACTGAGAGGGACCTTAACAATCATCTTGTTCCAATTCCCTGCCATGGGCAGGGACATCTTTCGCTAGACCAGGTTTCTCAGATCTTTATCCAACCTTGCCTTGAACACTTCCAAGGACAGGGCATCCACAGCTTCTCTTGGCAACCTGTTCCAGGGCCTCACCACCCTCAGAGTAAAGAATTTCTTCCCAGTATCTAACCTAATCCTACTTTCAGTCTGAGGCTGTTCCTCCCCATCCTGTCACTACATGTTCTTGTAAATATTGCCCAGTCCTTATATGCATTTTTAGTAGTACTGTCTCTGGATTCTTTGCATACCAGTCACATATGGCATTTTCAATTACTTTCTTACAACAAAAGCAAAAAAAAAAAACCCACAAAGCAATGAAAATATATCTACAAAAACTACATAAAGACTGGATTTAAGCTCACAGACATTTGCAAGAGGGCAAGATCTCTGCAGCAGTCTCAATCCTGATTGAGCTAGAGGAGGCTTTCCTTATTTGCTAACAGCACAAATGCATGAGAGACAGTCAAGATGTCAATTCATGCTTGATCCAGAAAAGCAATACATATATATAGTGAGCAGTTCAGTGTAAATACATTAACTGAGGTTTTTTTGAAAATACATGTGTTTGGCAACCACATTAAGCAAAGCTATCAGTACTTTAAAAGAACCCAAAAATTCCTGTGACTAAACTCATTTCCATGGAAAACACATATTTACAGCCATATTACAATTAGCCAAATCTATGGGGATTCCACTAGCAGGAATAGTAATCCTTACTAAAATAAATACGTCTTCAGGTTTGATGGAAAAACCTGGACTTCTTCAGCAGCATAATGACAGGCAACTATTTAAAAGAAAATTTGGCAAATCCAGTACTGTAAATCACAACTGAGTTCAAATCAAAAAATAGAGCTAACTTCTAATTAATTTAAATTTTTAACCTGCTTCAGTTTCTGCCATAAATTTCTGTGACTCCATAAAGGTCCAGAAGTTGACAGTTGCATAATAATATGAAACTAATGAGATTATCACTCTGGAATCCTGGAGCTTGGTTATATGTGTTTCTTGGATGTCATTAGGATAGTCTGTTTCTTTATTTTACCATACATAACATTCCATTTTCTCATCTGTATTTTATTTTTCTCTGTTTTCTTATCCATTACCCTTGTAGACAAAGACCAAAACCCCCTGTGAGTTATATCAAAAGAGCATCCCTGTAGAAAATAATCATCCTATACTGGACACACTATCCATATGAATTCTCTGAGCCAGATATTGTGGCTGTTTAATTAAAATGGAAAAAATGCAGGCAGTCTAACTCTGGGCCTCTGAGATTGTGGCATCATAGCAGAAAAATTTCTAAGCAGCATTCTTCTGCACTGCACGTGTAACACCTGGCAGCCGAACCCGACATCCAGGTAAAAACCTCAGACTGCAGTGCTGCACACAACCAGCAGTACTTCATAAGACTTGTGAATTTTGAGGTCCATATTCTCAAAAAAGAGACAAGAACATTATCCACTATTTCTCTGCTTGGAGTATTCTTGTCCTCAAAAGCACTAATAGATGAGACATACAGATGAGGTAGTACTCAATAGTTAATATCAGGCATTCCAGAAAATCCCTTAGCAACAATGAATTGGCTACAAAGGTGCCTCACAGTTCTGGAGGCGGTGACCATACCAAAAGAGCCATCAATTCCTCTATGACCTCCACATCTTCCTATCACAATCATTTAAAGCAGAAAGTTGAGCCAAAACCTAACCCAATATTTTCCCTCCTATACCACTCTGCAATAACCTTCCACCCTTCTCACACTCTGATGAACAGTTTTAGTTTCAGTGGCTTGTGCACTATAAAGAGTAACTGCTTGGATCAACCCTCGTGGAAGCAGAACATGTCCTCTCTGTTTGCACCTCATACCCTGCTGTCATTGCACATTTTGGGCTTGGATCTGCATCTCTGTACAGGTGGGTAGGGAACACAAATGACTGCAAGAAGAGAAGGGAACCAAGCACTTTGGTGCTTGTCCATGGGCAGCCATCAAACCCTGCTGTGCCTTTCAAACCACACAAATTCCAGCAACTGTGGGCTGCTACAGTTCTGTAAGTCATACTATCTTTCAAACATTACGAAAAGAGAAAACAAAGGCTGCAGCTATCCTAAAATTTGACCATCTCAACATCTTCCATCAATACTAGATATAGCACAGACTGACTTCACTGCTCACTGAGCTTACTCTGATGATACAGAGTGCCTGATCAGGCAGGTCCAGACACCAGTAACAGATATGCTACAAAAAAAGCATCACATTTAAAACCACCATTCAATGACTGTGGTTGACTACTAAAAGGGAGCATGTTAAAAGACAGCAACTTCAGGCACGTCAAGAAGATTAGGAGACAAAATTAGAAGAAATTGTCATGACAGAAAACTCTCTAAGAGGTAACTTTTATTTCAAAAATAGTGGACTACCTATTTAATATGATAGTGTGAAAGAATAGAATGTACTGCTTATTAAAGTAGCTAAACTTCATAATCATACACCTTACAACAATTTTATCTTCCTCTTTGAAATCTGAAGACACTCAGATCTCCAACATAAATGAAAAACATTTTATTTTGAATATGTCACCAGCAGCAGAGTTCCTGAAGCAAGCAGACATTTCATTCTGTTACAATGCTGCACAAATGGGGGTGGGAGTGTTGATCTACAGAAAGTCTCTGCAGAGGGATCTGGATAGGCTGGATCTACAAGCCAACAGAGCCATATGAGGTTCAACAAGACCAAGTGCCACATCCTACACTTAGGTCACAACAGGGCTACAGACTGGGGAAAAAGCAGCTGGAAAGCTCCTTCGCAGAAAAAAAACATGGGGATGCCAGTTGACAGTGGCTGAACGTGAGCCAGCGTGTGCTCAGGTGGCCAGGATGGCTGATGACATTCTGGCCTGTATCAGCAATATTGTGGCCAGCAGGACCAGGGCAGTGATTGTTTCCCTGTGCTTGGCACTGGTGGGGCTGCACCTCCAGTGCTGCGTCCAGTTCTGAGCCCCTCAAGTCAGGAAGGCATTGAGGTGCTGGAGCGAGTCCAGAGAATGGCAATGAAATTGGTGAAGAGACTGGAACACAACTCTTGTGAGGAGCAATTGAGGGAGCTGGGGTTCTTTAGCCTGGAAAAAGGAGAGTTATGGGTGACCTTATCACTCTCCACAACTAGCCACAAGAAAGTTGTAGCCAGGCTGGGGTCGGCCTCTTCTCCCAGGCAAATAATGACAAGATAAGAGGACAAACTCAAACTGCTCCACAGGAGGTTTAGGTTAGACATTAGGAGGATTTCTTCACAAAAAGGATGATTAGACATTGGAATTGGCTGCCCAGGGAGGTTGGTGGAATCACCATCCCTGGAGGTGTTTAAGGAGAGACTGGATGTGGCACTCAGTGCCATGGTCTGGTTGACATGGTTATTTTTGGTCATAGGTTGGACTTGATCTCAGAGGTCTTTTCCAACTTAACTAACTCTGTGATATGAGTCACATAAAACATATCATGCCCAATGGCTTGCTCAAACCAGAGCCAACAGTTCTCCTGCTACCACTGCTTTTGACTCAGGGTTTCACAGGGGATAACTGGGGAGAGAGAGGAACATGTAACCAACATGAATATTCATACTGAAAGGTGGTACAAATAAATGGAAGAAAGAACCTATCCAGTGGGCAACAACTGTCTTAACCAGAAGAAATCAAGA
Organism: Molothrus aeneus; assembly: GCF_037042795.1. NCBI lineage: Eukaryota > Metazoa > Chordata > Aves > Passeriformes > Icteridae > Molothrus > Molothrus aeneus. Next base: position 90,422,744 of record NC_089648.1, on the reverse strand, counting down.
TCTAGTTCTACACTGCCAAAACTTTTAAAAAAAAAGAAGAAAATCTTGTAGACATTCCTCCTCTTCCTCCTCAGTGTGCAACCATAAAAATGCACTAATATTTTCATGCTCTGGAAAACACTTCTCTGATAGCAATAGCTTGGCTTGAGTCCCACCTAGGGACTGATGGACTTCTGCAACCAAGTGTTTTGTAGCTGTGAATTCCTCTCTTCTGGCTGTTAAGGATGTGTCACTGCAGTAGCTGATTAAACAAATATAAATTGTCTCTAGAAAGTGATAATCCAGATCACTGTTTCCCCTTGTAAATCCTGTTTTGTCACCCACGCCTTTCTGTGTACTTGGATTTTAGATTCCTGCTCCAAGTCACACAGGCAGTCTGAATCAGGATCCAACTGGATAGAAGTTCAAAGCCATATCTCCTTTGTTTTGTTATGAAGAGAAAATGCAGACGAGAGGTGGCAAGCATGCAACATCATATTAGTCATCAAGTATGGGAGGCAAATGCTGAACAATGGATTAAAATGAACCATCTCACTGAATAGCATGTGGTTGCCAAAAAGCGTCTCCAATTCTTTTCCCAATTTACAACATATTTTTTGTGACAGTCTTAGCTAAGTTTCCCCCATTTATAAGTAAATTTGTTTTCAGTTGTCTATGACAACAATGTTAATGTTCCAAATAATTCTATGGAGTATATCTTTATGTAACAGGCTGGAGAAAAATGTCCACAGCTCTATAACCATCCCAAATATACAGTACAAGTTTTTTGGCAACTCAATGCTCTAAAGACCTCAACAGGGAAAACCCTCAAGAATCTGGCTTTTGGTGACAGTGGGAACTATAAAAGTTTGGGCATAATTTTGAATTCAAACCATACGATCAGTAAAATCCACGCTTACTTCTACAGCTAGGAAGGTTTTCTGGATGTATATTTGGATCATTTGTTCTTACTGCCAGCCATTGTTTTGGAAACCTTCCTAAAGGAACAAGTGGTTGCTTTTTAGGTTTTTAGAGCTTCCAAACTCCTATTTGACTACTTTTTTTTTTTAATTCGTTCATACATGCCTGGAACTGAAAAAGCCTTAGAAACCATCAGAACTGGTTGCTGCCCCCATTCCTAAGGAGGAGCAAACCAAAATGATAGCAACACTGGCGCTGTGTTCCTTGCCTTGTGCGTCATGCAGCTGCCCTGCCAGCCGTAACCATTTATAGTCCACCAGGACAATGTGGAAATTATCTCCTTCCTCCCCGCTCCACATGCTGTAAGCTTGCTCATTACCATATATCCCACTGCTCAAAACAGATTTAAAGGATAAAGAACACTGCTACAAATTCCTCTTTGTGCCAGGGTTTGCCTGGATGCCTCCCTCCAAACAACTCTTTGGACCAGGGTGCCTTCTCCTCCTCCTCTCCTCCAAGCTATCTTTAGCTTCATTTCACAAGGCAATGAAACTGCTGCAGTGAGGTCATACATCCATCCCAGCTCCTCTTCGCTACAACTGCAACCCGCTGCTTAAATTCAATGCAACTGAACGAGGGGGTTAGAGTTTTGCACAATAAATGCTACGTGTATATTCTGTGGAAAAGGTGGCCTAGATGAGATACCCTCCAGCAAACACCCCAACCCCTCTGCAGAAGATGGTACTACTCATGCTGTCTCTCCAACAGCCTGATGTCCTACAGCTGCACAGGACAAAAATCTGTCCAAGGTGCACTGAGCTCCAGCCAGTTCTACAATGCAAATACCTTCCCAGAAGAGGTATCATTAAATTACAAATAACTTTCTCTGTCCCAAATTGGACCAGCAAGTCAGACAGGACATTCTTCACAGGAAGAGATTTTCTAAAGAACTTAATAGAAACTGTCAGCATCTCCACTTTCCACATGAAGGACTTTGCTTAAAATTCCTTTTTTATTCCCCTGTAGGCAACCACTGGTTTTATTTTAGCTACAGAAAGCACATACTTTCATAGGACTGTTTTTCATAGCCATTTTCCATTTCCAAAGCAATCCTTTCCTGAATGAGCTCAGTCCATATCCAAAGTAGGCATGGAGATGTGGGAGATGGCAGCATTTAGCACCCACCCTAGTACCAGCAGCAGACCCTTTCTTCATTCACATTTCCTTAAGGAAATAAAATTCTACTGAAGGTTTCCATATTAGTGTTCCCTGGCACAACCACAGTGCTCTGGCACTGTACCAGTGCTTCTAACACTCCTCTGCTTGCTCCTTCCCTGTCCTGAACATATGTGGTACTCATTTCCATGGCCTTTCTATCCCAGGAGTACTGAGGAGAATGGGCTGGAGATGACTCATAATTTTCTCCCTTTTTTCCCCCCAGCCACCAGCATCCAGGTGTGGACTTCACAGCTCTGGGAATAGAAAGGCTTAGGAACAGGGCAGCGCTCATTTAGGAAGGTCTTGAGAGTGGTGATCCTAGACATTGTTGTTCATAAGCAGAGGAGCAAAACCAGATTCTCTGCCCACAGTCATGCCCTGTGTACATAAAGGGCTTCTCTTAAGACAAAAGGTAATTAAATCATAAGCTAACAGAAACACTTGCTACAAGAAAAGGACAGTTGCTGTTTTTAATCTGTCATCAGCCATTTGTGTGGTTGCATCACACTGTAGCAGGGACTGCTTGGTCTTTAAATTGAAGCCTTTCAAAGTCCATTCTACTGAGACAATAAGTTGACAACAGTTCTAAACAGACCCACTCTAAGTTTTTGTGCATTTTCAAATTGCTGTTGAAGGATGCATTATGGATGCTCACTAGTGAACCTGAACTAGATTTCTTCTAGTTCAATACCTGATGGAATTAACTCCCAAATGTCTTAGGATTGTAATATATAAAGGCTGCAAAAGAAGTAAGTTACCACATTGTAAAATTTTATTTATTCTTGTTGCAAAACAATTTGGTTTTATTTTTTGATACTTTTTCTAAAGTATGCCACACAACAATGTTGTCAGGAACTGGGCTTGATCATAACTTAGACATTTCCAGTTCACATGTAGAGATTTTTGTAACAGAATTAGGGAGGATGTTGTGAATGAAGTATGAATGGAAATATGTGCACTACTGGAAGCAGCAGCAAAACAGAGCTGACAACAGCGACACACAAAGATAACAAAGAACAAAGCCAACTGAAGAAAAATATAAAATGTTTCATTTACATCAAGATGAGCAGGCCTGAGCTCTGGTAAGGCCAGAGCAAAGACACCTCTGGGACCAGGACCTTGCACCTTGAAAACAGCAACAATCCCTACTACAGCACATCACCTGTGGCACTCTTTATCCTACAGGCACAGCAGGAAGTCATTACAATCTGAAGAAATTCAACATGAGGACATACAGACACAAAAAATTTATGGAAGCTGAAGTAAGAAATACCCTGAGGCAAAATAAGCATGCCAGCACAGCTGCTGGATCTTAAAGGCATAGAAGACCTGTATAAAATCAAATCTATCACCACTTATCACCAGAAGCCCAGAGAAAGCATTGAGGATGTGATAACCAGGGTGCTTTTGCCTTCATTGTCACACATGAGCACGCCTGGTCAGACCACATAAACACAAACCTGCCGATGCTTTGAATATGTAGGTATGAGACTGATTAATAAAATCAACTTTTTTGAACACTGCTAACATAAATCCACCATTTTCTCTTCCATAAGAACTTTCACTGAGCGCTGTCAAATCAATTTCCTATGGTGGATTGTGTCAGGTTGCCTCCTCTCTGCTGTGAAACAGTCCTCTCAGCAGGAAGGTGGATGGATGACACAGTACTGAGATACAGCATAATGCACATTATACAAATAAATTATACTTTTGAAAGTTCACAAAGTCAGACATCAGCCAATCTCTTAGACGCAGTTTTTGACATCCCCGAACATCAGCCCCAGAAGACCAGATCACTGCCATGAAAAAATACACCACACAAACTTCCACCAATGCAGAGGAATGAGGGCTTGCCTAACACTCAGGTTAAATTGGAAGAGGCAGAAAACTATATTGTAAATTTTGGTAGTTTTCCTCCTTAGGGGAAAAAAATGGTTCCATGTGAATTTGAAGTAAACAGCAAATTGAATTACTGTGATGGTTTCTCATGAATTTGTAGTGGTCCACTTTTTACCTGATCCTGACCCCACCTAAGCCAAAAGTAAAGCTCCAGGAGCCTGAAAAGGTAATTCCACTTCTCTCCTAGCTATTCTACTGCTTTTTCCAGTGTTACCACTTAGCTGATTTAACTGTCACTTAGACCAAAGAACAATCTCAAATTACCTTCAGTTTTACATTCACTTAAAAGAGATGAGTGCAGATTTGAAACAGATGACCTGAGATTTTGGGTTTTTTCAACCTCTTCAATTCTTCTTTAGAGACTTGGCACTGTAACATTTTGGCTGAGGGAAGGAATGGTACTGAACAGATGGATTGGTCAAGTGTCTGAGCAGACTAAATCAGAAAAACAGAGAATCAAGAAAGAAATCCATCTCAGCTGGAAACAGTAAGCAGTTTTATTCCTCATGAATCTTTGGCTGTAGCTAAAGGTGTGCATCACTTCTTGCCCTCCAAAAGATAGAGTGGTCTTTGTAAAACGCTTCAAGCTTACTTTTAAAATTTTAATTAAATGGCTTTATGCTAAACCAAAAAAGAACTGTTGTTATCAAAAAAGAGCATGTAAAATGCATTATACTGTCTGATAAATCCTCCTATACAACTTAAAATAATTTGAACCTAGTTTCAAATTGGTGTTTCCTGGTTACTTCATGACTACAATCTTTAAAAGTTACTGATTATTACTGTCTGATTAAGATTGTCAGCAATTTTACTTTGCCAAGAAAAATATCGTAAGTTCTGAGGTTTGCCCTGGTGTTGGTATGCATCTGCACACCCTACAAATTAGATTTTTACTGTTCTTAATTTTGCAAAAGTCACCAAAAAGAGGTAAGTATAGCAGCACTTGAACGGTGGTCAACAATTGCACAGTGCCGTCACAGGGAATTCTTCTACAGATCTTTCAGTATGAAAGATATTGTGTTACGTATATTACTATTCATAATTACTGTGATTAGTGGAATCATCTATTCCAAGAAGCCTGGATTCCTAAATCCAGGCAAGACATGGTTCTCTGGACACATTCTCAGATTTCTGTATGAAAAGGAGAGGTGCTCTTGGAAAAGGTAAAGGTTTCAATTTGGCTGGACAAATGAGAGTTGCATTGATTGTGTGTGGCATTTTGCTTATATGAGATGAATTTTCTTGAGAATGAACCTTTGTATATTCACTGCCCAGACAGCAACTTTTCCCACTTTCCAAAGTGGAGTAGGGTTTTGGATTATAGAAAAAAAAAAATAAAAGAGATCTTTGGCTGATAATCTTCCACCAGAAAGTTTCCTAATAATTTTCGATTGAATTTATTTAACTGAATCTAATAGTATCAAAAGATACTACTTTAACAAAGCTTACTTATTAAGGTATTTACTTAAACATATGAGAATTCCAGCTTGGGTCAAGAGGACTACACCTTTGCTTTAACTTAAGTGCCTGTTTTGATGCCTCAGTGAATCAGGCCTGAGTGATTTATGGCAAATGCAATGCCTTTTTTGGAAAAGGTTTTGTATCTTTTGCCAGAATCTAAAGATTGCTAAGTAGTCTTAGGAGGTTGAACCAAGATGATTGCAGTTCCTTACATATTTGACTATATTTGTATGAGATTATAGGTATTTTTCCCAAAATAAAAGAGGCAGCTGGATAGCCAAATTAGTAGAAAGCCTGGGGCAGCACATCTGCTCTTCCCCTCTGCTACTTAAGGTATAATGAACAGATGGAAATCTCAATTCCATCACTGACAGCCTTCATCTTGACTGTTAAAAGGCAAAGAAGTAATGAGCTTTCAGAAATGTCAAAAGGAGGTTGTATTCAACAGGAATACTTAAAGCATTTCTGATAGATGAAATACACTCCAAATATTTGTACTGTTTGATCATTTATGAAACACACCTCTTCCTTTCCAAGTTCTTGATGGTGTTTTTAAGGCATTAAAATGTCTTATGTACCTGCAACACAAATTGCACTTGAGAGAAAAGCAGCATATTCGAAGCTAGACTGAAGAAATGGAGAATGTAGAACCTTAAGAAAAAGGGAGCTTACTATTTTCAAAGCATTATTTAGACAGCATATTGTTTGATTTGAGGAACTGTGACTGTTACAGTGGAATATTACAGAATCACAGAATGGCTGAGGCTGGCAGGCACCTCTGGAGATCATCTCACCACCCACCCACTCAAGCAGGGTCAGCAAAAGCGGGCTGGGCAGACCACGTCCAGACAGCTTTTGGACTATCTGCAGGGACAGAGACTCCTAAACTTCTTTGGGAAACCTGTGCCAAGGCTCAGTCACCCTGACAGTAAATTGGTTTTTTCAATGCTGAAATTTCTCTTACATTTGTGTCTTATTTTCTCCTGTCCTGTCATTAGGCACCACTTATAAACAGCTTAGCTCAGTCTACTTTAAATTCTGCCTTCCAATATTTGTACACTCTTATGAGCTGCTGCTTCACTGGAATAGAGAGCCCCAGCTCCCAGTCTCTCCTCACAAATGTAAATTCAAAAGTGAAGGATGCTACTCTGGATTAAAAAAAAAAAATTAAAAAGCCATAGCTAATGGACATATGCTACTGCTGAGCAACTATCACAGTCAAAAAAGTTAACATAAATAAAGTCTGAACAGATAAGGGATTATCAAGTATGGATAGAGCAATCTCACCTTTATATTTTTTTACAGTATAAATAGCACTTTAATGACCATTTCTGATATCTGTAGTTAAATATTTAAATATCAAATGAAATTTATTCTAACCAAATGCCTCATTTTATGTAGAAGGCCAAACCCATTCACAAAAATGTTTTCTGTCTTTATAAACTTGCAATACACTGACCATGACTAAAAAAATGCTTAAATAACATGGAACTCCAAACATTTAATTGACATGCTCAGCACTCTGTGGGCTGACTGAAAGGGCTTACAAAAGGTAGGTGTTAAATGGCTATCTGAAAGAAACAAAGAAAAGTTGCATTGCAGATGTAGCGGGGGAAGGTATTCCACATTAACGGAGAAAAAACCCCAAATCCTCCTAAGCAAAACATGAAAAAATAAAAGGTAGCAGAGCTGCATAACTAAACCAGAGATGAAGTAGAGGCAGCAATAAAGCTGTGTAGAACCACAAAAGAACAAAAACTATTTTTGGTATAGGAAAGCCAATAAAGATACTTTCTCCAGAGGAAGTGTGAACACAGCGCATCAGAGGAAGGAGAGTTTGGCAGCAACATTTGGACCACCTGGAAGGAAATCCAGCTTGTATCACAAAGGCCAGAAAGTACTGTAATCCACAAGGGAGAGTATCCAAGACTATAAATGTTTTGGAATCTATTCCAATAAAGCATAAACACAGAGAAGAACTATGCCCAGGGTCCTACACATCCTAGCAAGATGGAGAGCACTGTTACTTCCTTGGAGCAGACGGGTGGGTTCTGTTTGAGTAGCATTTTTGGTGCCATTTAATTTTCCACCTCAGTACTACTCAGCAGAAATCAAATATCAGTAAAAATAGGCCACATTTCCAGTGCACATCACATGTAAGATACCCCAAACCAGATAACATTATAAAAATCAATGTAAGCATGTATTCAGCCGAACTCTTTAGGTCCTGGGAATGGTAACCTGCCATTCCTCAGACAGCATTCTTCCTTCTTTCTGCCCTTCCCTAAGCAGATTTGATACAAAGTAGTGAAAACATGGATTGTAGCTTCCATACCTTGCATGATTGTAGGAGTACCAGATACTCTCTAAAGATAAAAGCACCAGGCACTTTTGGGCCACAAGTTTACTATCCTGTATTAAAAAGATTTTCCAATCAGCTCTGCAAGTGAAACTGCAATCCAAGTTAATAAATACAAATTTAATCTGCAGCAGTTGGCATCAGCAAGCTACAGGAAATCATTTTCTTTCAGAAGAAAACAAAATTTAATAGAAGTTCAGAAGGGCTTCACAGGCTTTACACAGTTGCCTTTAAGCACACTTCTCCTAGACTCATGATGGTTGGCCTAAAACTGGAGCTCCTCCCACTCAGTTATAGCACATTTTGCATCTCTCTTAGCACACATGGTTTTCTGACCAGTCACATCATTATTACAAAAGCAAGTTGTGACTGCTTGGTTGCTCTCTGATTTCACATGTGATGATTGATTTAAGTTATTCTGGACCAGAAAAGGAGTGGTTCACACACTTTTTTAGATCAATGACCACATAAAATCAGTTCAGAACTAATCAGAAAATTTTAAACAAAAATTTGTCCTTAAGAAATTTGGTATTATGTAAAGGTAAGAAAGAAAACAAAACTGAGAACACTTTCTTAAGTACTCAAGTAATTACTGTTTTGAAAATATTAACCAGAATTTAAGGGAAAATCACATTTTATTAATACAAGCTAAACACATTTTTCTACTTTACTGATATGATTTACTTAAGTCACAATGTTCAAAGGTCCACACAAAGAGTAAAGCTTCAAAGATTAACCAAAACTCCTCGAATGGCTCCTCAACACTCCGAAAGTTGCCAGCACTATTAATATTTAAACGAAGTCAAGGCTTCATGTATTAACTTCAAAATCACTCTTAATTAGATTTTTACTGGGGAAAAATTGGAGGAATGTTTATGAACTTTGCCACAGAACTGGAATGCTCAAGCTCAATAAAATGGTATATTTATAAGGGTAATGTTTTTTCCAGAAGTCATCATCAAGAAATAACAGCCACTCTTGCTTTCATAGCAGAAAAACAGAAGCATTCTGGAATCCCGAGAGAAAGGGAAAGTATGAACATTGTATTTTATATTGAAAAACTGGCAACACTTCCAGCTCACCTACACTGGGCATATTATTACTGCCTGTGCTAGTGGCTACAGTTACTCTTTATCATTGGGAATTTAGCTTTCTTAAAAACTGCCTTTGAAGTAAGTTCAAACTTTTCAGTCCAAACTATCTCACTGGTAAATTTATATTCAAATATTTATTAAGAATGACTGGAAAAAAGGTTAATTGGAGACTAAATTAAGCTCCCAGAAGCGATCTAATTCTATTTTAACATTTTAAACAGGTGGTTAGAAGCTCTAAATGGCTCCTCCTCATAATCTCCTCAAATATTCGAGATCCTGGGGATTATAGCAGTGATCTCAAAAGAGAACTGTATAAAATTATAGCTCTTATAATCAAGGACTAAATAAGAAAAGGAAGTGGCTGCATGCTCCTCAGAACTGTTTATAATCCTCTGCTAAGCCAAATATTACCTATCCTTTTCACACTATTATTTACACTTTCCCCAGGGATCATCAGACAAGTACCAAATGGTCTCCCTATGACTGTCACAGAGTGAAGGAAGAAATTCATGTTTAAGATAGTATTTTGCACTATAGGGGCAGCACACTGAGATGCACTTTTACTCTGATTTTATTTCAGGATGTTTAGACCATAACACTACATCTAAAGCAGAATCCTTGGATAAGGCTATGGAATATTGACTTTGCAGAATATAGGTGCATTTCAAATTAGCTGGCTTAGATACTACCTACAGTGGACTGCAAAAGTAGGATGTTCTAAATAGTTCAAAAGAATATTTTTCATGGTTTTTCTAAATTCTATTACCAATCATGTTATTTGCTTTTTGTATGTAACTCACTTATACCTTCTATTTTTCAATATTAATTCAACAAAAAAATCTTTGTATATATTTTAGTGGGCTTGTTCAGCTGCTTTTTTGGAGATGAACTGTTGGAATTCTTATTGGATTCAAGCACCATTGAAGATACACTGAACATACAAGACCCAAGTCACACCTTTTTAGAAGGATTGGAGGGAAGGGAAGTTTTATACTCATTCCAGATTCTCTTTTTGGTGTATGACATAAAAACTTTCTGTAAATTGTAATTACTGGTAAATTCTATGACTTCTATGATCCAAAGTCATTAATACATATATGTACTCCAATGACTTCAGAGAATTGATAGGTATGTTCAAGTTATCTTGAAAAATATACCAAAAAACCCCAAATAATATACCTTGGTTACTTCAGTAAGTCTCTTGCTCATGATGTATTGACGAGATATCCATCTGCCTTTTAAGATTAGTTAATATTCCTTTTCATTAGCCAATAATGCGACTTTCAGTCTTTATTGTCCAGTGAATACTGAAATGTTCACATCCATAGTTAGAATTATTTGGTCTACCTGAGTACTCACTACTTGAGTGTATTATATGGACAATAGTGTAGCACCTACTGAGAGGAGTTTAAGAGGGCCAGTTAATGCAACTTTACTGTTTTCTTATTCACAAAACTATAGAGTTGGATTCTCCAGCTTCCTAAGACTACCCTGCATCCCAAAAACCCAGAACTTTAAATCACAGAAGAAATGAAAGGCCTTTGCTTGCAGAGATGAATCATCCTGTCACTTAATGCCAGCCAGAAACTTCTGAGTAAGGAAAGGGTAGTTAATAGGTTTTGCAGAAAAAAAATACATGCATGTGGGAAAAGAAGTGCAAAGTATTCTTCTCCTGTGCAATGTCTACACTATGCAATGAAGTGCATAACAAAGAAAATCAGGTTTTTTTTTTAATTTCTGTAATGTTTTTTTGAGAATAAACAAGCTCAGCTTGAGCTTCCTTCGCATGGCAATTATTATTACATATCATAAGCAGAGCTTTATGATATGTAATAGTATGCTGTGTACTTCCTATGACAGTGAGTTTTCTGAAAGAGGCCTGATAATGTATTTATAGTAATAGACTACATAGTCTAAAAAGTGTAAAAGGTTAATTATGCTTATTCTATGTTAATAATATTACCTATTTCTTTCAACCACCTCTCTGAAAGCTATTTTCTCTGTCACCTAATACACATGACCTTTTTAAAGGCTAAGTTCAGATGATGCCAAGCACAGAAACCCACAAAATCCCTGTGTGACCCAACACTCTCAAAATACTTATTTTTTTTTTCAGAAATGTGGGGAGGAAGCAGAAGGAAGGTATTACAATCATTTTTCCTCCAGTCATTCCAGCATCTATATGCATGATCATCTTTCTGGGAAGAAATGCTTGCATGGGGAGAAGTTATATGAAGAAATATGAGTTAATAGATTCCAACTTGTACAGTATCAGTCGAATATCTAAATGTGCATGTTCACAATCACTGTGGCATCTGAGGTGGCTCCAAAAATCCATTCCTCCCTTGCTAGTTGAAATTCAGTGGGTGTATAAATTCCATAACATACTGAATATAATCAGAATTATGTTGTCAAATTATGTTCCTCTAATGTAAACTGTCATGTACTACCAAAGAATCTCATCTGGGTCCCCTTAATGAAAAGGCTCCTGCTGATAACTTTCTTGTTACTCAAGATAGCTTAGAGCATGGCATCTATTTCCCCTTGGCCCTTAGTCTCTGAATTCCACCTTTGTGGACAAAGACAGACTTAGATTTTTGGTTTGAATCATGTTTTTATTTGCTGGTAGGTTTAAGGAGCTAAAAATATAAATAAGGTCAGAATGATTATATCATAAGATTTGGTCGTACTGGCAGGATCATCTGTGTATTAAAATTGAAAAAAAAAAAAAAAAAACAAAACCAGAAAGTAAATAGCAAATGTCTCTACTCACTGCCAATAGACAAAAACCAAAACTGTTTCCTAACCCTGTATCATATTGAACCATGTGCACAAGCAATGCAAAAGGTAATGAAAAAAACATTGCTTCCACTTCAAGAAGCTATGGAAGACAGGCTGACAAAAAGAGTGGCACAAAGAAGAATAGGTGCTACACTTTAAAACCGCTTATTTACTTAATTGTACGTTCCACTGCAATGTTCCATTTAACAGATTAAAAGGATAAGCTACTATAGGAGCAAACACCAGGAAATATCTGAATGTTCATCTATCCTACAATTATCTTGTATTTTCAAAATTAATTTTTGTGAGCTGTAATAATCAGCAAAAAATTAAAATGTATCTTATTTATATTAATGAAAGTGATGAATTGTAAAATGTATTTTTCACAAGCTTTAGGAGAGCTGCCATCTGACCCAAATTACTTAATGAAAGTACAACCAACTGATCATGGAAAGTGCTGTCACTAGGGTATTGCACCACTACTGAACATTCTCCTTCAGGATTCTGAAGAAACTCCTCCAGGATTCAGGAAAATATTTTCTTACACAGAAAGCCAGCCAATTTCTTTTTGTTTTCATTTATCTCAGGGCTCTGCCAGGCAGCGATAAACTAAATTGAGCCAAGAATTAGGATCAGATGGTGAACTGAGATTAGTTCTGCAAACTTCTCTCTATCTGACAAACATAGCAAGAAAAGGTCTCTCCTCATTCTACATCTCTCCCCTATATGATTTAGGAAGCTAGATCATCTGGACCAAGACATTAGCTACTGTAGTCAGGGGATACTTTGTTGTTGTTGAATTTATTCAGGTTTCTCATTCAAATGCTCACAGGACATTGACACGGATGGATTTTTGGTCAGGAAACACATGTCCATTTCACTGCTTCCCTCCCCCACTTCCCTTAAAAAAAGCCAGGAAAGATGTACAATAACTGTAGCTGTCTGCAAAGTCTCTTCCCTAGAGATGGGAATAATGAGGTCTTGGAAATGTTTAAAGTCTACTAAATAAGAAAAGCATCTAGTAATGATCTGGTAAAACAGTTTTAAAGCCATGAGAATCCACTCAATATCTCCAGCACTATTATTTTTAACTAAAAAACTAGGACTACAGCCAATTTTATACTTCTGGAATTATTATTGTTTTAGAAATTTATACATATTTACACACATATGTATCTTTTAAAATGTCTACATTTCCTAGCATTCCATGTAGACAACTAGGGCTTTAAATCTTCACAAAATTCAGCTAAAGAATCAAGTCCCCACCCATCTCTAAGTATTTGAAGTATAGATGTGTCCAAAATGCTTTCAGTTCTTTGCCATTAAAAATAAAAGGCACATTAAGATTTTGCAAATTCATAAATATTATATAATTTCTGGGATAATGACTTGGAGCAGTGATAAGAGACTGTCTCTAGGGATTCCTTCATGAACCTCCTGGCTGGAGGCATGGATAGTACTATGAAAATAGTTAAAACATTTAAATACAGTGAAGGAAACTCAGCTTATGCAGTCTGAGTCGTTGCACAATGGCTATGACGTACAAGCTAGTGCACAGCATAAAGACTATAATAACAATAATCCCCCACAGACAAACACTACAAATAACAGCCCTAGATGTCCATTTGGCAACTTCCACATGTTGTTTCTTACCCTTCAACAACCAAGGAAGGCTAGAAGCATCACAAGAGCCATCTGGCACTAGCCACATACCCAGAGGTGGGCTCTTAGATGTAGCAATCAACAGCTAAATTTTTTCAAGGCTTTGCTTGAGTCTCCAGCAAAAAATTCTCAAACCCTTCTAAGTCATGAGCAATAAATGCCATGACCTGAGCTCCAAAGGAATTTCTTCCCTGTGAGGATGAGTGACATTGTGGCTTTCGCTCCCTCCTACAAAAATCTCCTTGTCAGCTCTCAACTTTCATATCTAGTCCAAAAAAACCTCTTTCGCCCTTTTTTGTAGATTCAGAGTACTTTAAAGAAAGACTTTCTTAATACATCAAAGTGGTTTTAGATGCTGGAATCTCACATTTTTCCTGATATTCTTGCAGTGTTTACTTGATAGAATTTGAACACAGATCTAGTACATTTTGTTGTACACGACAGCCTTATCTTTTATGCCAAGAGACAAACAAATGGTTCTCCTAGAAGTACAGGGTATGCCCTAAGCAGGACTATCTGGAACATACCAGATCTCCAAAAAAGCCAAGTTTTCAAACTGCAGAACTACAAACAGATCACAGAATCCATATTTACTCTACCATTGAAGTCTCCTCAGCAAATTGTACAATCCAAAATGAAAAATATATACTTCTTTCAACATAGTCAAAGCTCACAGCAAACAGAATAGTTCCAGTTGAAAGAGACCTATAGGAATCATCTATTCTAAATAATCATCTATTCTATGATTACCTCAGGGCTAACCATAAGTCAAGGCATATTATTAAGGCCATTGCCCAAAAACATTGACATAATGTGCTTCTCTTTCCTCCAAGAGATGGCCAGAGAAATACAAAAAAGCTTGTTGGTGCAGAAGTAAGGCTGTGCAGAATTTAATGTTTATCTGGACCCCTCTAAACAGATTAGCTCTGCATGCCACTATTTGAACAAGCAGATCTAACTGGAAGAGACTGAGCAAGCTGTGAAAAAGGGGGTTGCATCCCCACCATTAAGACCAGATGGCTCTTACATGGAAAACAGGTGTGATCTTCACTGGAAAAGAACAGACCTACATTCAAAAAAGGGAAAAAAGGCATGTGGAGCAAGCCTTTCTCAAATACATTCCCATATATTTACAGTAAAACTCACTCATAACGACAATACACTTTTGACTGCAATTTTATGTTGCCGGATTAATCAAATAATACATATCATCTACAAAAATAGTCCCCAACTTTTCACTTTTTATTTTTGTTTAGTGATATACAACAGATTTGGAATTATACTAACAAAATGAATAGTAGTATAGGAGCAGTAGGGGACAGTAGGATACGTGGCGAAAGTTCGAAGTCTGTATTCAACACAGCTTTTTTTGGATATTTTGCAGAATTTAAATCATAAACAGATGTTTGTGGAAAGAAACTGTCTCCTCTTTCTTACATGCAATGTATTAATCACTCTAAAATAAGACTATAAAGATAGTATCTTGCTGAGTCCTTTGTACTTAGCAATGTTACTAAATACTTAATTTACATCCCATTTGGGACAAAGCTTTAGAAGCAAAATTTGAGATGCTTCAGTGATCTACAATAACAGTTATAAAAACTATTTAAGTATTTCTTATTTTGAGTGGGGACAGTGATAGCAAGGAAGTATTAATGAAGCTGAAAAGCAGCAGTTGTTGCTTATCATCTGTTTATCCCTTAATAAGGGCAGGGTGGGAACTGTGGTGTGCTATGACAGAACCAAGTGAGGAACCAAGGATGTGGGACATTCAGCAGCCAGCCAGAGCATGACAGACAGCAGAAGTTAGGAGATCATGAAACAAAGTCATTAAATAACCAAGACAATGTGTTTAGAAAACCTGACTTAGGACTGCAAATCAGCAGCCCAAGGGGATATAAAAGAGAGAACAGCTGTGACAAAGAAGGATTAGAGATAATTATAGGGTGGGAACAAAATTGGCTAAGAAAACAGGTAGGATTAGGACTGAACAAACCTATCCAGAGAGAAGTGGTGTTCATTTTCTCATTTACCGGTGAGGTAGGGTGCTGCCATGTTAAGCAAAAAACATCCAAGACACATCACACCAGACAAGGTAATTGTCTTTAAAAGCTTCTACTCCTGCCCCACCAAGGAAGGAAAAAAATTCAAACAGACCACAAATAATTGTGTCATGACATTCAAAATCTAACTGAGGTCTATACCATATTAGGGGGAAAAAAGTCATTCTGACATCAGCTGGTCTATCAGAGCTGCTTGAATCCACAAAATCTGGCAAATTACTTTTTTACTCTGGTTTTGGTTTTGGAGAGATTTTTCACATGCCTTCACTATTCTTAATCCACAGCATCACTGGGATAGAAGCTGCAGTGCTTTAGTGGTGGCGTAGTTCCCTCACTCATTATGGTCCTTGCAGCCAGGAACCTCAGTTTAGAGCAGAAAAGATACTGGTGGTCTCACACAGCACACACAAGAGGAAAGCATACAAAAAGAAGATACCAGATTTTTCTCAGCAGAGGATCATCTCTTATTACATGCTCTTTCTGAGGTTACAGCAGTCCTGCCTGCATTAGGAGTTTCAAGCTGACACCTCTGAGCAGCAGAACACTGGACTTTATTGACTAATAACTAAGCAAGAAAAATCAAATGTTAGCCTTATTAAAAATGAAGGAACTCAGTTTCCTGTAAATGTGACATTTAAGCAGTCTTCAACCACAGGCACAGTCTGAATCCCAGTGTCAGGTGCTGAAAGTGAAGAGTGTCCCTAGCTCAGATGGAAGTTAAGTCTATAGTTACTATGAAGTGCATAGCATTGGACAATGACAAAAGCAATCTGAGCCAGGTCTATTATGGTGCCATCTTTGCCGCTCAGAATTAGTTCATGGCACCCTCTTGCTTTATGACTGACAGGTGAGTATCATGCTAGCAATTGTTTTCCTGCACCCTACTTCTGCCAACAGTTAGGCCCTTCTCCTTTAAAAGCATTATACTACCAAAAATGGAGCAAAATTAAAACATTTTCTTTTCCAATTAAAATAATTACAATCAAAATGGAACTGCTTTCCATTCTAACCATTCTTATCTAAATGAGATACTTACTACTGTTTGTACTATACATCCACATTTGACTTCTAAAACTGAACACAGGAGTGGAGTTTGAGGCCTTTTTTAAAAAACACTTTCCTATGTGAAGAAGCAGAAGTTAGCCTTGGCCATCTCTCTTAGAATGATTCAACTGCTTCAAAGTCACTTCTGTAACCCAGGAGAAGAAATGCAATGAAAAAACTCCAACATCCTGGGCAGTTTAGTTAACATTCATTTTTCACTTGTAGGTTTTACCTTACAGAACAGACCATTTGTTTAAAAGTCTCTTCAAACTCTGATTTCATATTTATCACCTTGCTTAGTTTATGTCAATGCAGTTCAATTACATACCTGAAACCCCACTAAAACACCTACATGCAAAACAATAATTTCAAATACTTGGGCAGAGAACATTATTTAAAACCTCCATCAGCAACATTGCTGTGTTATCAGCCAAAAAAAGGTTACTTAGGTGAATTTTCCCATTTTTTCCAATCACAGCAGGATTCCTAACACAGAAAGAAGGCAAGACAACAAAAATGAGATGAAATTTGAAAACTGTGGCAGTATTTATTCAAGCTAAAACTTGTGGTTTAGTGGTTTTCTTTGGAGCACAGACTATGTTCTTTGTCAAAAATCTCTTTTGTCCCATATTCTATTAAGTGGTTCTTTGACATTACCTCTGCTCTGTGAGCCAAAACTGCTGCCAACAAGCCTCAACTGAGAAAAAAATAGCTCTGTTGACCTCATCAACTGTTTATATTCACATTAGCTCCTTGTTCTTGACCATCTAACCTCCTGCTCCCAAACACAGAGCAAAACAATTTGGTTTAGCACCTTATTCTGTCCTGCATACCTAGAGCTGTATGAAACAGCCACTTCCTTGTCTTCTCCATTAAATGGTTTTATACCAATAGGTGCAGTTACAAAATGTAAGAATTATGGAGTTTTTAATACAACCAAAACCCAGAGAAGCAGAATGATGGCTAACAGACTTCATCAAAGCAGCTCTGTCAATAGAGCTCAAAGGAGAAGGCATCTGGGACAAAAGCACAGCAGTGCCAGCTCTTACATCCAGAGACCAAGCTTTAGGAGTCGCCTGCCCAGCTGGAGGTGTCTGTTAATGCAATAGAGCAGCACAGCTGCAAGAGGCTGAGTAATTCAGGTAGAATGCTGGTTAAAAATGCACAGTGGATTCTACACACCATGATCTCCTCCTCGATTCTGGATTTTTTGCCAACAAGTCACTTAAGTGTCTTTAGGCTATGGGCTTGCAGCATTTGAAGGTGGTGCTGCGATTAAGTGAGGATGTGCAGCTGAATTTGACATCAGGATCATACCCAGTACTCCTCACATATATTATTTCAAAAATGGCCACCATGACTTTTAGTTAACAGCTACAGATGAGCAGCTGGTTCCCATTTTGAAATCTGATTTGGAAAATATACAAAACCAGCTGCACTCAGTTCTCTTATCCTGAAATATCGTTCTTTAAAAATATTTTCCATATATAATTTACAGCTTCTATACTTTTCTGGCAAAGAAAAGAAAACAAGTCCTTAGACTGTGTAGTCTAGCTTAAACTGAAAAATCACTTCTTTTATACAAATTTAGAGTAATTAAAGGATTTTATAAAGCATTTCTTTCTATCTGTTATGGCATTCTTAAATCAGCTTATAAATGTGAAGGATGAATTATTTAACTAACTGTTTTCCCCATATAACTTCAGTAGAATCGCTGCTGTCCTACAGCTGAAGAAATGTAGCATTCCAGAAGTCATACATGTGTTCATATTATAATTAATTTTTCAGAAGGCAAGACTGTAATCAAAGATTTTAATAAAAATTTGACAGTGTAAAAATATCTCTTGATGTCTGGATCATGATATCCTGCCAGAGAAACAGACTCCATAGGTTTTCAGGGCTGCCAAATGCAAAACCTCTAACAAGACAGGCTTTCTATTCTGCAGCACCTGAAAAAGGTTAGATAGTAGATAGATAGATAGATATGGTGCAGAACCAAAGTATATGTAAGAAAGTAGACACAAATATTATTGCTAAATTTGGAGATTCTCATAGTTGGCTAAAGCACATGAGATATGGGATTACTATGAGAATTGTAGAATTTCAGAGACTTGCACAAGTGCTTTCTGTTCTTACACATGGGACCACAAACACAGATGACATCTAGGCAAAAAATAAGCTGGTTAAACATTTACAAAGCATATACACTACCTTAAATTAAGACTAGATAAATTCTTTGTGGGAGCTTACAGCTTATTAAAAGAATACTGGTTTCCTCCTGTGGTTTTTCACTTCAGATTTGAAGACTCTTCCTTTACTAGTAACTATCAAAACATTTCAGTTTATCTAACAGACACAAATAAGCTTGCTCTTATTCATATGTTCTGTTGAAGGAAGAAGAACTCCTGTACAGAGTTTCTAGATCAGAGCTCTATTCCAAGAAAGAGCAAAGATCCCAAATAACTGTTCCACCAAGGTCTTTTAAAATAGGGAGAGAGAAAAAAAATTACTTATAGCAGTAGAAATGAATCACAAAGCAATTATAATAAAATTAAATGTATACATCTTTTAACTAAGTATTTCAGAAATAGTATAATCTATGGTTCTGTGATTCTAGAAAGAAGGTTTTACTTTTTCTAGCAGTACTTAACTCCATTTTTATTAAATTCTGCATAGTTTATTTTGAAAAATCCCTGCCAGCAATCTCTTTCCAGTAGCCATTTAGGCTTACTACAGATCAGCAAGTAGACAAACAATTAACTTTGATGATAAAATCCACCAAATTTTAGTGGAGTACTGGAATGTACTTCACTAATTATTCTCTCACTGTTTCAAAAGTAAAATGTTCGACAGCTTTCTGGTTTTGTACAAAGTTAGATCCCATTTTTAAAAGGAGAAATGACATGGTGTCAGAGATAAAACAGTAAAGACTTTTCTTCTGCAGGAGCCAATGCAGGGAGAGCAGTAGAAATTCTTTCCACCACATTATGAGGAAAATCTAAAAAATAAGGGATTAAGAAAAAAGCATCTTCAAATCACTCATACCCCAGTCTAGTTTTCAAAATGTGTCCCTTTTTTCTCTCGTATACACTTCCAGTTCTATAAAGGATGACCTACCAGATGACTATTATCTGTTTCTGGGGATACAATCAGTTCCTTTGGAACTCCAAAATCTAGTTATTAAAATAAATTCCCTTACACAACTGCGAAGAACTTTTATGATTTTGCAATTAAGCAAACACATTAGCTTAACAGATAACATGATTTATTCAGAAGTTGTTAGCACTGGCAGCACTGTTGAGTGTCTGTAAAGTGTCAGTTGACTGCACTTACATATGGTAGTGGGCTTGAAGTGTCATATTGCATTTTTCAGCCATGGGTAATATTTTTTACAGTGGTTTATAAACACCAGTGACTGCTAATGCAAAAATAAGATGTGAATCTGGAAATTCCAAAAAGGGTAAAAAATTCTGTGGATACCAAATACTGTCTCCTTACCTCTAGATTAAAAAACAACAATGAATCCGTGAAATGAATCAATTGTATGATGTTGCAATTAAGAGCATCAGTCTTTAGCTCCCTTCAATTAAGCAAGGTCTCAGTTTGCTTTATTGGCATGAAATTGGTATAAAGAGACTGCAGGGACAGGAGGAGAGAGGCAGTTCCCAGCATTCAACTGATAATGTACACAACTGCAGAATTCAGCTCTGGAATGCTTTTGAATCCCAGTCCCAAAATCCTGGCAAAGAGTTCATATGACAAGGCTTGCACAGCTGAAACACTAACACAGCCATAACCTCAGTATACAGTTAAATACTTGCATTTCACAAGTCAGCATTTAAATCCATATTTAAGCACCAAAAGAGAAATATCCTGATTGTCAGAAGTGCTGTTTGTCCACACTTCAGTACACTATACAGCTAGGCAAGGACATATGGATTACTGCTAGAATTGTAGGATGGCCAGGGAAGTCACTAAAGTTCCCACTGCAAATTTCCTAGGAAGACTAAAAAAAAAGTGGTTGAGTCTAGCAAGGGCCCTGTCTTGCAACAATCTCAAGGAGCATGGATAATTAAATTCTGGGAAAACACTCATTTGTCTAATCTGGGCCTATAGCTCTTTGGCTAATGTCACTCAATTTTTAATACAGTGATGACAACACTTTAAATAAAATAATACTTGGGTATGGAAATACCTAAACTTCAGTTCTAAGACAGATCCATGAAGATCCATGGCAATATATCTAGTCTCTCATGGTATATTTTATTTAAAAAGGATACAACTACAATGCAAAATAATATAAAAATGCAGCTATACAGCAATTTGCAAGTGCCTGACACACAGAACACTGAGTCATGATGGCTTATTGCTAAACCAGACAGTGACAAAACAAGTCAGTAACAACCAAATGATGAATAGGTTATGTCAGTGGTATTTATTAATGGCTTACTATTTGTAGGCAGCCAGGCAGCAGAGGCACGCATGGGCATGAGCTGATCCACTGCCATGGACCAGAAATCTCAGCAGCAACAGTTTGGGTGGTATACTCTGAATAAAGCACAGCAATGTTGTTCTCTGCTAGAGGTAAAGGACAAAGAGAGATGAAGCACTGAGGTACTCAAATCCAATTAGCCAGACCATCAGTGACTGAAAGTTTTCCTGAGAGCTGAAATATAGGTAGAAATACTTCTTGACTTCTAGTGGGAAAGAGACAGAGCTGGAATAAAAGGGAGAGATAATTTACTGCATTCTGATGTGAACTGAAGCCAAACTTTTGATATTTAACTTTACTAGAGTTTCCAAAAGGGGAAAAAAATAAAAGAAAAAGGAAAAAAAACCCGAAACTGCTGCTTCTGACAGCCTGGAAAACTACTGTACTTCCGTAACAACAATATAAACCTTGTTAAAATATTACACTCACACGAATTATTCAAATAAATCAACATTCACTCCATTTACAATACAGTGCACCAGCTAACTTCTGTTGGGAATGCTGCCCACCATTTGCTGGAGCTATAAAAGATGAAGGAAAGTAACTGAGATTATCCAGGCCTTTTCCATTTGAAAAATCCCTTTCTAAAATAGTTTGGAGAAGAAAGGACTAGGAACAGCATGTTCTACACTTCTTGAGTTTTGAATGGCTGAAGCAAGTCTGGGACATAATTAAGCATTATTAGAATACATAAATACATCCAATTTGAGCTGCAGATGCAGTTTTGGTACAAGAGGCATATTCAAAATACTAAAATATTCCCCCACTTGCTCTATCTTATCTCAAAACCCAAAACAACAGCTTTCCCTCTCAGTACCATGCTTGAGGATTTTGGTACTTTTTGTTTTCTTTAAAGCATGAATGAGGTTTTATTTCTTCAAGGCTCCTCTGCTAATCTTTGCTAAGAATTTCTCTTAAGGTCTTGCATCACAAGCAATAATAGGTTTCTCTCTGCAAATAAACTTGATGTGATTAGGTTCTGTCTATTCTGCTATGATTTTGCTTCACTGACAGACTCACTTTTCCTTATACTACTTACTGCATCCAAAAAGTCTGCACAGCATATATTTGTAACATTTCCAGCAACCATATATGATTTAACCACCAAATGAACCAACAGGAAAGGGAAGAAGGATACAAGGCACTAAATAACAAAACCAAACCAACCAATCAACCAACCAAAAAATTGCTTGCCTACATTCTTTGCATTTATAAAGATATTCATGCTAGGAGTGAATTAATTAACCTCCTCCCCCTTACACAACAGAACACACAAAAGCAGATGTTTTCTACCAAGTCTTCTTTCCTCCATGTCAGAGCTCCCTGGATCTGGCAACTGAAGGAGTGCCAAATGTGCACACAGGCATCCCATCTCAAGAAACACAGTGCAGTTAGTTCACTCCTCTTTTCTCCCTACACAGGCAGGTGAGGACAATTCCAAGCAGGGTATCCCACTAAGCACCGCAGCCTGGGGAAGGATTCAGGGTTCCTTAACAACCTTCCTAGAGACAGCATCATCTGTTGACAATTTAAATGTTGCAAGTGGAATCAGTTACAAGTCATCATGGTTAATCACAAGATTAGAAGATTCTCCTCAGGCAAACCATCACAGTTGCTTGAGCTATTATAATAAAATATAAATTCTGATTATGAAACTGTTTGAGTTTTCCTCTTCCACTGTCCATTATCCAAAGAAACAGATCCTCACTTAAAACCACAATGTAAAAATACGTGGTTTTTTTTTTTTTTTCCAAGAGCCTTTTTTAATAGTCAAACAAGCTAAGGAGCCTTCTAAAAGGTCTTATCTCATGAGTATAAAAAACTCCACCTGGGAGTCTAGGTGGGCAAGGAAGCCTGGACCCAGGTAGTTTCAGGAAGAACACAAACCCATCAATGACTGGAAATGAACCTCAGATGTAAGCACAGGAAGGAACTGAGGGTAGGTTCAGAGAACAACTGTAGCTGTAGCCAAGGCAGCCTACAGGCTACTGCCAAAGGACCCACCTTTCTCATATCCTGCTGTCCACAGTGATCCTCATTAGGAACTTAATATTCACTGCATGGTGGAAGGAGCAGGTAGTCATAGATTTGAAAAATTGCTTCAAAGGGCCTAATTCCCAATAAGGGAAAAAATCTCTATACAGAAGGATCTTCGCTAAGTCTGCCATAGGAGGGAGTTGTTGCAGCAGCATTTCTTCTGCACACTTTCTGACAGCCTCTTTAGCTTGATCAATATGGGAACATAGAGGCACAATGTAAGTCTTGGTCTTGCACCACTAAAGTGCAAAAGAGGACAGAGGCACCAATGCTCCCACAACCTGTGCTTGGACAGGTGAGAATGACTGTGTGGTCCAACCACTCCCTTAATGATGCATACCTATATGCACCTTTTAAGTTGACTTCTTGCCAGTACATTCTCTTGCCAAAAGTAAAGACTGTATGAATTAATTAATTTAGTCACAAATTGAACTATATTCTAATGTAATCTACTAAATGAAAACAGCTATTAAAATATTTTTCTATTTTGATTTTGTGGATATATTGCTTTTACAGTTGTTCTCAAAGTTAGCTAAACCATATTTACCATAAAACATTGCTTTAAAGTAGTACATGAAGTGAAATGAAATACTGCTACGATCTGTGAATAATGTAATCAGGCAAATGAGGAATAATGACTACATCATGGTAATTTAGGATGGAACACAGTGAATTACAATTGTCAGCAGTTTGGTTTATAGCTCACAAACTTGAGAAAAGCACAGCATATAAAAAGAGTGGGGAAGGATTTAATCAAAATATCATTACAGAAGAGAATGTAAACGACACATGGCATTACTTTTCAAGGGTCCACGACTATTATTTGTATCTTGAAGTGTAACTGAAAACTTACCATCACACACCACAGAAAGATAACTTCAGTGATACAGGGCTGCTCATACACATCACAAATCCACAAGGTTTACCTCATAACAGTGGAATAATTCCATCTAAATCTTTGGGGTTGTGGTAGATAGGCAAGGAAATAATCTATGGAAAATCCCCCAGATTCTTTCCATTTTCTAAGTTTCCTATCTGTTCATAGGCCAGAGGTGCAAGTCAGTATTTTCCCTGCCTACTATAATGACTTCTATTGGGGATGATCTGAAGCAGAAAGCAAGCTGGTAGGATGCTGTTCTTCACTTCTCTGACATTCTGTTGAGGGGTTCAGGGTCGCATTATCTTTACCAGATTTGTGAAAATTAAATATGCTTTGAAATGGGGAAAAAAATTCCATACTCTTTAAATCTCCTCCTTGCATTAGACAAGGAAATTCAAGTCCCTGTTATTGAAAAGATGCTTTTTTCCTCTCCTTTCATTTCTTGTTCCATCTCCATTCTACATATTTTCCCCTCAAGCATTTCCATAATCCTTTCACTGCTGTACATGAATACCTCTTGGCCACTGATATATTTCTCTTTGCATCATCACAGTTGAGCAGAAAAGAAACAGGAACTGGAATAAAAAGAGAGTTATTTTCTCTGGTTACACATGAAAGTTTGGTGGATCAATCCCAGCTACCAAAGTGTTGTTTAGCAATCCCTCCATTCAAAGTTTCCTCTGTAAACATAGATATTTAAAAACAACTTGTCATTTGGAAAAACTTACTTGTCTGTATAAAATGTTTTATGACCCATTTCTGCACAGGGCAGAAACTTAACAAATGTGTCTGAATTCCAGTTGGTATTATGTTCTTCACTGATGAAGACAACTGTCCGTCTTTTTCTCCTGTCATAAAATATTCCTTCCACTTAGAATATTCTTGTTCCTCTAAATTATTGCACTGACACAAAAGCAAGAACCACCTGGTAATGCCCAGAGAAATTATAGTACCTGCCCTCAGAGAGGGTAGCTGCTGGCACTGGTAATAAATAAATAAACAAACAGATAAATGTATACATATGTAAATAAATAAAAGCTGTTCACTGGATTTTTGTCACCAGAAATCCAGATACTTTCCATATGTTCCTGCCTTCCCTCATGTGGGAAAAATCATAATGTACTAGTTCCATTCTGCCATGATAGCACACTGGATACTGTACCAAAATCTTTAAGTAATGATTAGCTTAAGTTTAGGGTTTGTTGGTTTGGGGTTTTCTTTTCTTTTAATCCTGACTCTTTCATAAATAATTTTGTTTCATAAGTGGAACTTTTTTTAGAGTGAATATAAGCAGAAGCTGAGAAGAAGAAAGTATTGCAGTTGATGAAACTATACCTTTATATGAAGCACTTTCTTTATTATGCCATTCATTGTATAAAGGTGACATTTCAACACGCAACACTATAAATTATGCTGCATAAAAATTTATAAATTTAAAAAAAATTAATATTTTCAAAATTTAACAATCATTCAAGATGACATCTAGGAAAATTCCCTGGAAGCCAATAAAAAGGGCCTAATTCTAACTGTACAGAGCGCACCGCCCTGTACTGCTGCCCACTCCTTCTTGCTCCCAGGCAATGCTGCTAAAACCTGGCTCTCACTTCTCTTAGCATTTGGCCTCTCTGGAGCATTATGAAGGTGAAAAAGATCTAAAAGAGGTAATTCACATAGCTTTCCAACTTGAAAATATCTGTCATCACCCTGTCTTTAATTTAGACTTATTAAAAATACGTGACAGCCCTGTGCTTTATACTATTCATGATTATGTATGTCTTGGAGATGTACTGAAAACACCATGACAGCAGATTTCACCAGAATTTATCCCATTCCCAGAACTGATTAGGCAGTGCTAAATAAGAAAGCTTCTTTTGGAGCACCATGGCAATAACTAACAATAAATATGACTAACATAAAATTTAACAGACCAAACATGCATCTAAGATTAGCAAAGCAAATACTCAGTGAAACAGACAGCAGAAGGCTAAGAAAAGTGAAAAGAGGAAAAACATAATAGAAACTTTCATAAGGAAAAAATAACTATCATGTAACCAAAGTATACAATTACCTAGATCACCACAACGTTTGTAAAGGAAATCATGACCTGCATGTTTAACAGTCAGACCTGCTGTGCCAGAATCAGCTGTAAGCGCTAAGTCTGCCAGCAGCACTTTAAACACAAATCTGGATTTAAGGAAATGTAAAATTATTGAGCAATTGGACTCAATTTTTATTTAACTACATCACTTTTCCCTTCAACTTAGTAAATGGGTATCATAATGAATGTAGGTGTCACACTACAGGCAAAACAATTCACAAGTAAACCACGCAAAGTTGGAATTACAATTTTTAAGTGCTGCACTTCAAACACGAACTTCAACCACTGCTGACCATGACAGATTTAGCTGAGAACAAAATGATCTTTCAGAAGGTCAAGCAAACACAAATTGCTCAAAATTGCTCAAAATTACAGAGCTTTAAAGATGTTTAAGTAACAAACACATGTCAACCAGACCTTCAAACATTACTGAGATAATCTTCTGCTTGACTCTGATTATTTCCTTTAGTATCAAGAACAGTGGCTCATTTTAAAGAAAGGGCAAGTTAGAGAATGCATTATGTTAGAGATTCTCAAAAAACAGACCACAGAGCAATTTCTAATGCTCTGAACATTCTTTTAGGGAGGTTACTCTATTAGAAAGGTTCACCAATGTTATCTGCAGTGTTTTTCAGCAGAGTAGCAAACATACAACAGGACAGTCACACCAGCAACTTCCATAGGAAGATTATGAACAAGGGAGTGGCAGTGGGGATGATGGGGAAAAGCGTAGGTAGTACATGAAAGAATATGGGTTTCAGGCACAGAAATTAATACCACTTTTTGGCCAAGTTTCTTTTACACAGCAACCAAGGCAGAAAGAAGTTATGTATACCTAGATAAGGTCTCTCATGCAGATGGGGCACAAGGCAAGACTGAGGAGCTGGAAAGTATTTCCAGGTTCCACAGCTCAGCCTCACCTTTGGGAGGCAGATGGAGAAAACACATTCCACTAAGGATCCTGGCAACTGAGCTATTTTAGATATACACATTGAATGCAGAGCTAGAACTCAAAATACTTTAACAAACAAGGAAACTATGAGCAAATGTGTTATTTGACATGCAAGGAGAACTATTTTATGCATCACAGTCTAATAATAAATTTAACTACTTTCTGTATATGAAAAGAAAAGCAGTGAAAGATCAGACTTGGTACCAATACCATGACGTTTAAAATTAAACACTGAAAATCTAAATCTTGAAAATGAAGTTTGAAAAACTAGTTATATCCAGATGAATTTTGTTGCTCATACAAGTCAAGAAACTGCAATATTGAAGGTAAATACCTAAGGCAGTTATAAACTCAAAAAATTCTATGCTCAAAATAAAAATTATCCGGAACCTAACCTAACCCTGTTGTCTTTTCATAAGCTACTGACCTTTATTTCTCTCAAGATGAAGTTCACAGTGGAATTCATCAATAAGTAGCACAGATATATCACTTACCTTTCAGTCACAGCTTCCATGAATTCATCAAGAAGATCATCGTAGGCTTGACCTCTAATTCTCTTGTGTCTCAGCCCAATATACAAAGGATCTTTCAGCAATGCCTGTTGGAAAAAAAAAGTTTGAAATATTACATGAGCAAGTTACAATACTACACTCTTAGTTAATAAGAAAGGGACAAAAATAGAGTGTTTGAGGATTAACCCAAGCATATGAAGAACATATCAATTTATCCACCCCTACATTAAGACCAAAGAAACATAAAGAGATTAAAGAAACACCCTTTTGTATCAAGGAAAAGGGATACCCTAATCTCAAAGGAAGTGTATAGTTTCCAAGTAAAAAAGTAAAGTTTACCCTGAAATGTCAGGTTTCAAAAGTATCTTTTAAAGTTTTAGTAATTTTCTATTTTTCTTTTATATCCTGAAAGTGCTCTGACCTTTAAAAAAAGCCATTTTCCTTAATTTTAGCATAATGTTTCACAAATCTCTCCCAGAGTGCATCATTTCAACTGTGTTGATGAGCTGATATTCAGAAAATGTGCAGTTTTCTAAAATTTAATATGCCAAAACATAACCAACCCATTCCCTTTTCCTTCCAAGCTTATTAGATTATCAGTTTATATTCTAGAATTCTTAATTTCAGCTATCAATGTTCCATCAGTTGGATATGATTTCTGAATTTGTCTATGCTTAGATCTTGTACTTCTTTCTTTAGCTATATGATCCATACTTCCATAAAAACACTAAGGCTGTATCACTCCATGTCTTCACTACTAGAAGGTTTGATGTATTTCCAAATTATAACTTGCAAATTACTAAATTTATACTTCCCCACAACAAGTGTCACACTTCCACTGGCTTTCCCAGGAACTCAGGTATAAAGACACTCTTTGTTATTATTTCTCACATGCCTCTGAAAACAAATAAGCTAATTTCCCCATTGTCTATAGTGTGCAATCCTCCCACACATGCCCAAACAGCTTGCAGAATAACTCAGAAGCTAGCAAAACATTTTTCATCCAAAAACAATTCGTAAACTCAACAGGGTGGCAGAAATTTTTTGTACATCAGCTTCAACTAGAAAAACATTGTAAAGAAAAATACAGACCAACTTGTCTTCCAAGTGAGAGTCTTCAGAATGCAAAATTAAGCAAAAAGTCTGGAAAGTTTTCTCTTCCTGACCCAGACTGGGAATCAGAAATCTGATTTCTGAATTTTAGAGAAGGGCCTAAATTCCCACCCCAGCTTTGTTTTAAATTGTAAAACTGAAAAAAAAAATCCTCTGGGTCACAGGCCCTTGTTAAAGAATGATTTGAATCAGTATGGAACTTAAAATCTTTGGTGGCATTCTGCTTCCCCAGGAGTTCCTGATACAGACCTATAGACAGAGATGTTTGTATCTCCCTCACATTTCTCCCCACCTCCACAAATATGTCAAGAAATAAGATTAGAATCTTTTAAAAAAATCAAGCAGGTATTAAAGCTGAATTTTCTTGCTAAATTAATCACCATTTCAGAGCAATTTTTAATACATTACTTACAGCCATTCAGAAGTTGTTAGTTCAGCTTTTTGAAGTGAAACACAAAGCTCAAAATTAAAATTACTTTGTAAGTGAAGGTGACATTATTACACTGTAAATATTTCATTTATTCCCTTCACCAACACACTGTAGCATTCATGTCTAAGTAGCACATTTTTTCAGAAATAATTTTGCCTGTGTATTCACATTATGCTAAATATTCTAGCAGCAAAATCAAAGTAATAATTCTGTACCTACTCTAGATGCTGCAGGAAAAACTGGCAAGAGTTTGATCTAATATTTGTCAATGTAATTTTCCCTTTTGTATAGTCTTCTTGTTTTGATATAATCACTTCAAACTTTATAGTCAAGAACTATTTCTGAAATTCTTTTTTCATTTCCATTTTAAGTTTTTCTAGTTATTAAAAATTATCTCAAGAAAACTTGAAAAATCAAGGATAAATTTATGTATCTGGAGGATGAATTTGCACAAAGTGCAAATTAACTTTTTAACAACTGGAAATCTTCAGGCAATTTTGGAGAGCCCATATGAGTTGTCTAACACTTCTCACCAGATTGAGCACACAAGGTGGGAAAGAAGAACAGCCAAGCTCAGAAGCCTCTGTCAGGAACATCATGGTAGGACACAGAAGCAGCAATCTCACCTCTAAAATCCCATTGCTGCAGTTTTCCATGCCCGTAGGCTTCTGCTATTCCATGTCCTGTGCATGGATACCGCATGTTCCACTGTCCAATTCAGAGTAAATAACTTAATCCCTTTCCAACTCTCCTAATTTTCTTCCTAAACTGATTTGCTCTTTTTGAAGAGCTTCCACAAGCTTTTTATTAAGCAATGCCTGTTTTCTCATTTTATAAAACAATGCTCAAAGTGAAAACCAAATCTTTGGTTCCTTTATTTTTTAAATTCTGAAGACATGTTTCTAAAACACTTTGCAGCCAGATTGAACCAGTCTAATTCCTTCAAGAAGGCAGTTTAGATGGGCAGTGATTCTGTGAAAGTTCAAGAGAAACAGGCATCACATTATTCTGTTCAAAAAGTGCTAAATCAGCCTTTAAACATACATAGGCTCCTACACTCCTTTTGCTACTTCTGCATTTTTCATATCTGTGAGCATTCACCTATCTTTGATGCTGAAATTTAATGTGAAATATTTAAAAGAATTATTACAGTGTTTCTGGAGTGTTTATAAACCTCTAGCCTGGGAAGTCTCACAAGCAGAGACAATTAATTCAGGGACACATCTCTGATGAAAAGCTTGGCCTGCTATATACTCACAGTTCAGAATTCCTTTACAGCTCAGTGCATTCTGCTTAACAAACGTTACAGTTTGACATGAAATAGCCCCAAAAAGTTCCTTTATGGTCCTGTTTGGAACAACGTATGAAGAAACCCGTGGCGGACACGAAAGAATGAAACATTCAGCAAGTGAAAAGAACAGTGGTCACGTCTGCGCCCTGAGTGGCAAACCATTGTGGAGCCGCTCCCTTTCCAAAGGCCGCTGAAGAATGAAAAAGCTGCTTAAGCACATTATCCCCTTATTCAGGTCAACACCATGCAAACCAGGACCGTGGTGCTTGTTTTTTTTGGAGGGTTCACACATCTTGAGAGATTAACATTTGCTACCAACTATTTCATGGCTTTCAAAACAGATTACAAAAAAAAAAAAAGTTCCATCATACAATCGAGTATGTCAAACTGACATGATGATTAGGTACTTTTCCTCAATGACTTGGGTTTCTTTTGTTACCTAGCTTGTTGTCAAAGCTTAAACTTTGGTTTGTTGTTTTGGAAATCAAATCTCTCTCAAAACATAACTCTCCTTTTCCCAGGTTAGTTGGTTTGTTATACATATCACATGATACTGAAAAAGTTGATGCCAGCTTATTTTTAGACATGTTTATTCAAAGACTAAAAAAAGTTCTGAAACATTTAGGTTTACCAATATGGTACATTCAAGCTTTAACAGAAATAGTGTTTTCTAAGAATAAAGGGTTTTTTTAAAGTTCTGGTAGTGGTAGTGGAAATATCAGGTAGATCTATTTAGAATTAGCTGTGCAAAATAACAAGTTCTTTGAAGCACCACCCGAGCACATTAAAACTGTAATGACCTTCAGGGGTTTTAAGAAAATCATTTATGCCATCTTACTTAAAGAGATCAGCAAACCATCAAAGTTCAAGCAAGGCTGAGCTGTGCACCTGGCTCTAATTTAGCTACAAAAGCCAAGACAGTGAGAAACAGAAAACTGCACGCTTAAATATTTCATCAGTTGAGCACAAACACACTGAAATGTCATTTATTCCCAAACTTGGCACTGAGATGTTTCTTTGGAACAAATACATACTTCAGTGAACGGCTTCATGGAAAATTGTAGGGGAACATCTGCAAGACCCGAAGCCCTTCCACTGACAAAGATGGAGCAGGCATAGTTCAGAACCAATCAGTGCTGTGTAGACAGTGTTTGGTGTATGGTAATGCTTCAGAGTAGCATAACCCCACGCCATTAAAATGCCAAAACCCTCCAGCAGCTCTACAGTGGGAAATTATTTGCATTAGAGTCACAATCACAGAGCTAAAAGAATTGTATTTGTATGGGACATCTGAAGCTTTGGGACAAAGACATGCCACATGCCAGAAATTAAACACATTTCAGAGCATGATTCATCTAACAGGGCACACAGTTACCAAAAACACCAGGGGGAGGCTGCTGCTTTTTCAAGTCTTAAAATTTTCTTACATTAATACATTCTAAATTCTTTCTGTAACTTTCTTGTCTCAGTTTTAACAGGTTGGGGAAGGGCTGGTGAGCAAAGGAGGGTTTCTGCTCTCCAGGAAAGTTGCATATTCCAAACTTCTATTTTTATTCCACAAGATTGAAATTTCACTTGATGTGAAACTTTTTCCAATAAAAACAGTTAGCTGGTTAGGAACATGCCAATGTTTTGGACTTAACTTCAAGCTTCCATCAATACTCATCACCCAGTAATCAATCTGCATTCATTTAAACTTTCAGCTTGGAAGCACTAACATGCTGAATCACAATTTTCTATCCTTCAAGAACTGCTTATGGCTGCAAAGTGTTTTTCACAGCATTAAAAAGTGTGTAAGATTTCAACTTATAGTAGACTAGAAGGCCTTTCTTTTCTTTGAATATGCTTGTTTTGAAGCCTGAAATACAGGATGATGACCTTAATATGTGTAACAAATTCTGTATTTCCAAAATGCTAAGTGAACTTTGGATGAGTTGAATGCTAGTAATTGGGTTTGAGGGTGTAGAATACTTTGCAAAAATAAGTTGCATAATCAAAGAATCTAAAATTTTTTCTGAGATTTTGTTTTCTTTGAATTACACTAGCCATATGACATACTCACTAAGAAATCACGGCCCCTCCTATTTAAACCTTTATCAGACCAGTCCTTTATCAACACATTTGCAAATGTTAGCAAGGGGCTTCTTGCACAAGAATAAAAGGAGCCTTACTCTGTTTCTCCCTAAAAGAAGGAGATCTCATCTTTGGGAATCTCAGCTAATACTTTATGTAGACATCTCCAAAACAGGTACTGGCACACAGAGCAGCAGCTCTCTTTGTCCCTCCATTTCCTCCATGGGCTCCTCCATAGGACAGGATGTCACAAAAGATCCCAACATCGAATGCCAAAAATTGGTATTCTATGGTAAATTGGTAAAATGGGTCATTCTAGCTATAAAAAAAAGGAGAAAAAACCCCATACACCAGACATGAGTTTTAACAGTTGATCCCAGCTGTGCTCACCTTACCAAAACCAAGCAGCTGCCAGTTCTTTAGATACAAAGATATGGCCATACTATAATTACTATTTTCCCACCTGTAAGCCTAAAAACATCACTGAAAATTGTCCCTTGTCTGGTCAGACAAAATTCTAGACCTTCAATAGTTAAGTGTTTAAAAGATAATACATTCATAGTGCTCCTTTGTAATCAATCTTGAATGCAGTGCTTGAAAGGAATGACTTCTATGGAATAAAGTTATTAGCAAAGAGTATTATGATTTTTTGAGACAGTTCAAAATATTAAAACTTACTAAAACTCTGGTGAAGCAATATCCTGATGTAACAGAAAAGTAGTTATGGTGTTTAAAAATTCTGCTTAAAAGAATTTAAGGTTGTGGTAAAAAAATACAGAGAATATATTCTCTTTCATATATGTATAATGACACTACAGATTTGCAAACCCAGACTAGACATTTGAAATTATTTCTCCTTAAAGACAGGCTTCATTTATTAAGCCAAACTTGTTATTTAATTTCATAAAGTTATTAAAGTGTCAATGTGACCTTTACAACCTGTGCTTGCTTCTGCTCAGGGAGTTTACTCATTTCTAAGCTGAAGAGAAATTACCAGTTGTAGCTTCTATGCTCACTGAACCTTGTCGCTTATATTCCAGTGATTTCCCACGCATGCAGACAGCCTTGCCCAGCTGAAAAACTGTCAGCTCCAGCAAACTTTAACAACAAAATAAAAATCCCTCTAATGGCTGGAAAGAATGCCTCATGAAGGAATCTTGTAACACGCTATGAAATTACCACAGCCCACCCCAAGCAGGACTGCACAAAGCCAGGCTGCGCCAAGGACATTCTGTGGGATGTTTCCGGCGCATGTCTGTGGCACTGAATAAAGGCCCCAGTGTGCGAGGGCTGGGGGCACACCGTGGCTGCGTGCCCAGGGGCACAAGCCTCCAGCCCCCTCGCACGGCACCATCTGCCTGCCTCCCCCCATCCCGTGCCATGGCTACCACAAGGGCTCTTCCAGGAAGTCAAACACATTCCCGAGAGTGAGCACGCAAAGCTGAAGGAGCACCCAGCCCCCTGAGGGTAACATTTACAAACATACCTTAGATACACCGCATGTGAGCCCTCATTAGCAAGGGAGCACCAAGTGCAAAATCCAAAGACAGAAAGTTGCAGCAGCAAGGGGCAACATGCATTTGATTTTTCAGGTTTTTCAAGGGACTGCTGTCTCTTCCAAGTCAGACAATGCATTTGTGTTTGGGGCATGACTCACTTGTGTGCACGAGTCAGTTTGTGGAACCAAGTGATAGATGAAGAGCTCAAGGGCTGTTGATGGCCCAGTGGCAGAGGAGTGTTGCTTTCTAGTGTGAGTCTCTACATTCACCTGAGTCACTCTCATAGCTGAACTCCAAAATGCTGGGAATGATAAAACATTTTATAGAAATTATACTTTTATAGAAATTTTCTCTTATGATTTTTAGGTGTAATTCAAGATTTCTGAGCTTGAAACATACAGCTGTTTACAGCCAGTGGTCCATTAATGATGCATATGCTCAAGAAGTTCCTTTCAAAACAAACTGGAATTCACAATGATACCTGAACCTCTCTACTTGGTGGGCTCTAAAAACTATAAGTAATACACACTACAGCTAAGCTAACCATATACAGCCATACTTTTCATTGCATACTAAAATTTAAAAATTTTTAAAGCAATAATACATCTGACATCAGATTAATTATATCTTTTTCAAAGCAATTTAGCTTTCACTCCACCTGCTCACCTTTCCAGTACACCGTACAAGAGATTCACACAACAATAACAAAGCTTTTTCAGTAAGTTACCATTGATATTAAAAAAATTAGTGCAGTAAATTTACTTGGACAATATGGCAAAAACTGCTCTGTGAACCTTGATCTCTATGGCAGTTTCCAAACAGGAAAGACCTGGGAGCTGAGTAATGAAACATACCTCAAGCATAACTTTGTTAGCCAGCAGATAAAGCAAAAAAATAATGGTGTTTCCCTGAAATTTAAATGCCATTGGAACCTTTTTTTTTTAGGTCAAACAGCTTACATTGATTATTTTCAACCAGTTTACCTTCTAAAAACTATTAGATATATGTTTAAGAGGATGGCCATCATGAGTCATGCCCTGTTCATAAGGAGAAAATAAGGCATTTTCCTGAGGATTGGATTATATGTTTTTTATGAAGGTACTATAATTGAAAAAAGAAAAAACTGCCTTCAAAGCTAGCAAGTTAGCTTGATAGTTTTTCATATTAGAAAATGAAAACCTAAAAAGGTTTTCAATTTTAAACATACAATTGTGCCACCATCTTCCGTTACAGAAAGCTAGCTTCAAAACTAACATAATAAATTCCTTGTTAGACTGATCTTTAAAGCACCAGAGTTCTCCTAGTACCATGCTTGGGTATCAGCACCATAGGGATTCATCAGGTCCTTCTTTTAAATCTACATTTACTTCTGCACCAAGTAGCAGCTGTCACAAGCACCTCATAACTAAGGTACATGATTACTAGGATGAAGGGGAAATAACTTCTAATCTTGGAAAAATATTGGGGAAAAGTATAGAAAGATTTATTTCCTGTGCTAATTGTGCCAATCTGAAAATAACAGAATGCTTTCTATGAACAGGGTACTGTCACCATGGATGAAGTGCATGTTCTTTACAGAACAGGTTCTCAAGCATTAGAACAAGCTGAGAAGCAGAAAAGGGGTTGAGTTCCCATTCCTGGAGGTATTTAAAAGTACATGTGGCATTTTCAGGACATGGTTTAGTGGTGGACTTGGCAGTGCTGGGTTAACAGTGCGACCCGGTGATCTTACAGGTCTTTTCAAACCTAGAACCATATCTAGCAGAATTAGCAAGGAGAACAAGGAGGGTAAGTCATTGTGCATTTTAAGAAAACAAAACAAAGCAAAACAGCAAGATAAATACTCTGCATTATGTTTAATATAATGCAGAGACCTCTCCTGATGTTAACATCTGTCTGGAGGGATAGGGACAATGCCAATTCCATAAATGCCTGTAATTCGAGTTGGAACTTGGAAGACACTCAGAACCATGGTTTTGGAGGAACATCTCATCAGACACAATTTTAGCATGCATAACTCTTTTACACAGTAAAACTGAAAACAAATGGCTGTCTGCATGCCAGTGGCATTTCTTGAAAAACTTAATCATTTGCCTATTGAGAAAACAATAGTCCTGAAGAATCCAACATCATTTAGGACTTCAGCACATTGTGCTGCATGTAATCACTAATATTTTAACATACAAACAATAGTCAGAAAAATCTGAGAAATCTCATCTATTTTATTAATATAATTTTCAGAAAAAATCTCACAGGAAATCTCCTGAAACTCCTGGTATCTACTTGCTATAAAAGCTTTTACTGAATCACAGAAAAGGCTCAGATGGACCATTAAGCTCCTTACACAACTGACCCCCACAGGTATCACAGAGTTAAAGACTACAATTTCTTCTTCATGAACCCTAGCTGCTACATGGCTAAAATCTCAGCCACATATCCTGTCACACATCAAGAAACATTTTACAATACCCTACACTTTGAAATACAGCTGATGGATAATGGGAACTGGAAGCTATAGAAATAGATTACTGCAACCAAACTTTCAGAAGTTTCTTGCTCTCAAAAAAACATGAGGGATGATGTGCTAAAACCTACTTGAAGGTCCAGCTATAAGTGTTTATAATAAATCACATAAGGTGGCCAAACAATAATCTTTAAGAAGAGCCCAAAGCAGTACTCATGGCAGCCTATATAGTACCCTAAAAGACAACTCTAGCCTCAGTGAAATGCTTTAAAGAAGTTGGAGATATTTCTCTTTCTTTTTTCCTGTAGTTAGCAGTAGTGTAGCTATCTCAATACATTACATTTTTTAGCTTAATCAAGAGAGTGATAAAATACAGCTGCTTGGGGTGGGTCAAACACTTTTAAAACATTTAACTGTTCTATACCATTTTTGCAAAGCAAGAAGCACACATCATTCCCTTTATGTTCATGCACTTACACTGACAAATTTTGTTTAGGATACGTAGCTGGAATAGCCAATTATAAGGACTCATCCTTTCAAAACCAGACAAAAATACAGAAAAAAAAACCCCAAACAAACCCAAAATCAAAAAACAAACCACCAACAAAGTGAAACAGCAAAGAGTAAAGACTTACTGTTTTGAAGATGACACCATCAAAGGCTTGTTATTAATTAGCAGTATTCAGAAGAATGCCATCTTAATAATTTTCCTTCATCAGAAAAATTACAAAGATTACATAAGCCTTAAAAAACCTTCAAAGACCTTTTTCACTCATAGTTAATATTATACTAATAAAGAGGATTTTCTTAATATTGTATCAGCTTGCACATTATGACAGCAGAGTGTCTCAAGTACATCAGACTGAACAGACTTTTAACATATCAACAGATACCATTTACAGAACTGAAAATCTTGTTCTAGGTTACCAGTATATCTAATTTCTACATCAACAGTAACGATATTTTGTTGGTTTTTTTCATTCACATGTAACTATAAATCTCCACCACTTGTTTTGACCTCTCCTCAGTTTTATTAAACTTACATCTATTTATTTCATTTACTTTCATAAGCTATTTCCACATGGTCTTTCCTTTGACCCTGACATCCCTGTCTCCTGTGACGACATTCAGACATTTTCTTTCTTGGAGCCAAACATGTTGGACCTCTTCCTAAACCAACAAGTCACATCAACAGTGTCCCCTGAACTGAAAAAATACGTTGATATTATTTTGGTGCTGGCTTCTCAATTATATATCTGTCATACCACTAGTCAAAAAAAATAAAAAGTCATTCTGCGCACAAAGTACACTTGCTAGTGCAAGGCCAACATTTGTAAGAGCACCTTACAATTCAAGCGTGACAAGCTTTGTCCCAGATGCTAGGCTGTCTTATGTGGAGCCATAAATAATGCATATTTTCCCACCTTTCGTGATAATAGCTATATTTATGCCCATTCCTTCTCTTGTCTCCCCCACTGCCTGTGAAATTGCTGAAGAGGCTGACAGCAGTTACTGTGAAAGCCAATGAAAACAAACACTATCTGTTGCTGTCTTCTGAGCATAAAGAATTGGAAAGGTCCAATGTATCTTCAAACAAAGTCTGCCATCAATTTAGTCTATGGATATTCATGCATGTTATCCAAAATAAGCATTTCCAGATATGCATTTCTGCCCTCTTTCATAGATCCCCTTGCTCTGGAAAGTGAAGTAAGAAGAAATTAAATGGACTGACAGAACTGCCTGTAACCAAAGTACACAGCTCATTCGCTCTAGTGTCAGCTGAAACTGTGACTTAAATCCTGTGTCACCACCTATATTCTTTCTTCTAAAACCCTCCTCTCTTCAGCTTCCCAGGTCTTAAAAATCATTGCCAACACATTGTTTGGTAAACATGAAAATGTGAGGCACCACCTAGTTTTGTCACATTTTTTGTGGTCTAACGAAATAGAACATTTCACAAAATAATCACAAATAGCAAATGTCACAATAATAAATTAACAGTCACAGAAAAAGAATACCATATATTCCTAGCCAAAAGGACAATATTTAAAGGATAAAAATAGATCAAAAGTAGCAGACAATTGCTGAGGTCTTCTCACGCACTAAGCAGTGGAATGGCATTTCTCATAGAGCATAGAATGACACTTCTCAAAGATAAGAGTTTCTTTAGTAAGAGGTTGACACAAGTTCAAAACCAAGTTTCAGTCTCTGTACAAGTCCCCTGAGTCACACAGTAACCACGAATCAGATGCAGAGAGAAGCAAGTGGAGTGCAAACTGAGCATGAATTCATGTTAACTAACTTAAGAACCTATACTGGATACTTCCACATCTAAACTAGTCTAGGCTCTTTATATAGTCAACAAGTAAAAAAATATTAAAAACCATTTTAAAATACAATTTATCAGACCCATTTGAGACAGCTCCTCTACAAGAAGCAGCACCTGTTCCCCTTACAAAATTAGCTCAGGAGGATTAGCTTAAGTTAAGATGACAAGCTCCACATCTCTTTTTAAGTCTTTCTGAGCTTACCTTGTTTGGCTCCAGACTCTCAAGACTAATAATTCAAACACAAGATTATAACTGTCCATTCCAGTTAACCCTAAGTATGGGAAAGAAAGAGGCAGAAACATTGCTACCTAAGTGGGTATACCAGAAAAGTCTAGATTTGGGTTTAGTACATAGGCAACATGGAAACGCTGGATGGTTACAAGAAGACTGCAAATACATCTTTAGTATTTTATGAAAGCATAAGAGAACTTTAGGAAAGGCAATTTAGAATGATCGTGGATGTAATCTGGCACTGAAATATGCAATAATATATTATCTTATACAACATGCATCTTAAAAAGATCATACGTACTTGAAAGTCTCCTTTAATTTAATTATACTGGAACAAGGAACAAGTGGATGAATTCTTTAAAATGCACTAACATTTTGCTGTATAATAACAACAGTAAGTCCCGGGTGAAAAAATAAATATTTCCTCTTTTTTTTTAATGTATTTAGAAAGGATTGTAAGTACTTTTGCTACTGACAGGAAATGAGGATCAAGGTATTTTTCACCCTCTGTTAGGGTAAAAGAAGATGAGAACCATAACAGTAGTAATGTAAACACAGAATGCCTTTCTACTGCAATAGTAAAGAACAAAGACCATTACAAGTGACTGCAACATTAAAGAAAATGCTGATAGTGTACATATTCTGAAACAAAGAAAAATATTTAAAGAGAATAAATGTTTAAAATCCAGGCCCATTTATATTTGAGTTTTATTGGTAAAAGCACTGGTACTCACAGCTGTTGATGTGTGCCTAACAAAATATGAGAAAAGAAGCTAAATGAAAACAAGAGAGGAGATGCAATATGCTCCCTTGGGAACACCATGGTAAAGAATAGCAAATGATCTTCTACATTTGAGAATAAGTCAAAACTTTTAACAGCTCTAAATACTGTGGGAAATGCTGTTCCCCTCTGGGCACAATTACTTCATGAAAGGGGTAGGCAATGTTTTGTGTTTCAGCTCCCTTAATATATCATTAGTGGAATGCATTCCTAGGAAGCAGAAGACATTTGCACACAATTTTCTTGAAGATTTAATATAGACATGGAAATACACAGTAAGACAGAAGATACAGAAGAAGTAATTAAAAAATTGCAGAAGGCTAGGGACAAAAGACAAACTCAAAGAGTTGCCTTTAGAAGACTGAAACACACTGGAAATCTCAGTATCTTGGATCTAGATTTATTACCACATAAAACTAGATTACTACTAAATCTAGATTTATTACTACACTTACATATTCTCAACCCATCTGAGTTAAAACACTGAGTAGAAATAACATATGAAATTTTCAAGTTGTGACTGTATTGCAGACATATTGTAGCTATTCAATAAGAGCATTAAAGAGCAAGAAAAGGAAAACTCAAAAATTACAGAAGAACATCAGCTGTCAGATACTCATGATCCACTCTAATATGTTACCCACCAGTCCCTGCACCGAGGGAAAATGGTGGGCCTGGATGTAAGTGCCATCCCTTCTCCAGAGCATTTTTTAAATCTGCAAGTGTAGTATGGATGCTGGCACAGTTCCAGGTGTTCATGTTACTTAAATAAAGCATGTATAGGAGAGATTGATGATGCCATATTTATTTTAGACGTGGATCTTTTGAAACATACTGGGAAGATAACACTAAACCCCTCAATTTTAGAGCACACATCTACAAAAATCAGTGTCCATTCCCTCTTCTAACACAAATTCAGTCCATGTCAAATAACTGAATAGATTTAAAAGGAGACTACCAATTCTGACAAAATAAAGCAGTTTTTCTCTTTCACAATGGGCTAGACAGGACTTCAAATTCAGATATCATATTACTTTTCAATACTTCCTAAAACTGGAGAATGGAAAAAATTACTCATGACACTGACTCTAGAGAAATTAGCATCCGATCACATTGTTTTCTTGCCAACTCAAAGTTCAGAAAGGGGGAGAGAAAGGAATGGTCATCTATTTTCTCCCTTCCTCAAGTGCTGACTGTATACTACCAGAGAAGGCAGTACAGCAGCAAGATCTACTGGGAAAAAATCCATTTGTAAAAAAAAAAAAACTTAACTGTTAAAGGGAAATGCAATTATCTCCTACCAGACTGGCACAGACAGGCAGCAACCAAAAAATAAAAAAATACACAAAATATTTACTTAATAAATAGTTAGTTAATTAACTATTAGTAATTAATTAATTAATGCTTGGAACTCAGCACAACTGAGCCACAGCATTACCTCTGAGCACTTTCCTTGGCCTGATTATTTTGGGAGCGTGTAAAAAAAGCCTCTCTCCATCACCCAGGTTAATTTGGTCAGTAACATTTCTACATACCTAAATGAAAAGCTGCACATCTGGAAACCTGTTTTGATCACACATAGTGTCATTTGTATTGCAGAAATATGCAAAACTACTAGGGAGCACACTGGAGAATATAACTTAGAAATGAGATTCTCATATTGCACCAGATACAAAAATAGACTCTTTTTATATAGAGAGGACCAACCTCTATTCATAGAATTCAGGAAATGTTATTGCTATATTACAGTAAAACTATCACTGAAATGTCTCCAGTTCTAACAATCATCATTCAAGGGGAAGGCAACAGGACCTTTTTAAAATAATAAATTTTAAAAATTTAAATTTAAAATGATTAATCTCATAAAGAGAGCATACTCATTCCCATTACATATTTACTACATTTAAAAAGAAGTGTAGAAGTGGCACTACTCTACATATGAATGCAAATTGTTATCGTCTTTTATTTAGAAATCCCTGCAGCTCTGCACAATTTATTTACTTGACACATCTATATTTTTGATTTGATAAGGTATGAAATTGCAGGTTTCCTCTATAATCAGTTTTCTACTGTCCAGGTTTCTATTTTGTCTGAAATATGAATAATAAAAGCAGGTTTGTTTCTGTTTTCTCATCAGCTTTCATTTGCACATTTATATGTAGGTACTCCTCAAGAATATGAGGAAGGCTACTAAAAATTCTTAGAACAACTGGAAATAATATGGGGAAATACAGAAAGCTAGCTAGGATAAGCTGAAAAGCTGAGCCTGAATTTGCACCTCAGCTTTTCTGGACTGCATATTCCAGCACAGATGCCTATGATTCCTCCAGAGGAGTTGGAACTGCCAGCCTGGGCATACTCATTGACCTATTTAGGGCAACTGTGAGAACCATCACATTCCTGTACTTCAATATTTTAGTAAGTTAAGAGAAAAAAAATATTCCAAAGCAAGCATGTAGGAGACATCTTGAAATAGCAACCCACAAGTCCCTGAACTGTCACAGAGGAAGGAGTAGCTGCCTTAGCAGCTGCCCTGCATATTTCTCCCTCTTGTGCACTTTTCAGTGCTTAAATCATAGAATTATAGAATTACTTAGGTTGGAAAATACCTTTAAGATCAGTGAGTCCAACTGTTAACCCAGCACTGCCAAGTCCAGCACTAAACCATGCCTCTAAGCACCACAGCTACAT
Organism: Molothrus aeneus; assembly: GCF_037042795.1. Classification (NCBI taxonomy): domain Eukaryota; kingdom Metazoa; phylum Chordata; class Aves; order Passeriformes; family Icteridae; genus Molothrus; species Molothrus aeneus. Next base: position 90,380,389 of record NC_089648.1, on the reverse strand, counting down.
AGCTTTTAAATACCTCCAGGGATGGGGACTCTACCATTTCCCTGAGCAGTCTGTTCCAATGTTTAACAACCCTTTCTGTGAAGAAATTCTTCCTAATATCCCATCTAAAACCCACCTGGTGCAGCTTGAGGCCATTTTTTCTCATCCTATCCCTTATTACTTTGGAGAAGAGACCAACAGTTCAGATACACATTTTTTTAAAAGCAAACTGGCCATCACGATTCATCTGCACATTAAGGGTACATATATGTGACCCATCAGCTTTTTAGCTGTGTCTACACAGGGCAAGAGAATATTTCTGTGTCCAGCTTCTTTACAGCCATTGCAGCTGCAGCTGGAATGACCTCAGATCCCTGAGCAATCCACATGGCACCGTGCTGGTGCTCAGAGCACCACAATGTCTTCTGCTAGAAAGTGACTGTGTAAAAGGTCCTTTCAATATGAGCTGTCCTGGCTCTTCCACGTCATGTAAAGGTACTGTTTGAAAGAGCTGGATGCTTTCTATCTAAAATTTATGGTAAATGGTTTAAATTTAAAACTAACACACAATCTTTCCAAATCTCCCACAACTGGCCGTTGCCAGTATTGAATTTACACATTGATTAGTTTAGAATTGGTCTGGCAGCCATGAACTTGTCAAAGCCCCTTTTCTAAGGTATCAAATAAACACAGTTCTCATTCCTCTGCTAAGCATCCAGTATTAGATTAAAATTTTTATGGTCAAAATAAACCCTTTCACCATTGGTTTGACTTCTATGTAACACAAGGCATCAGTCTTGCTAGATTTCATTACTCCTGTCTGGAAATAGTACTTTAACAAGACCATGTCTTTTTGTGACCCTTGAACAATAAAATATTGCCTCCAAGTCACTGATAAAGATATTGAACATTTCAGAGCTGAAAAAAATCCTGAGATACCTTAGACCCACAAGTGTTTTATTATTTTTCACAGAAATGCATATTTTAAATTGCATTTTCTCCAGTAACACAGGAAGCCTGCTTTGCTTTTTCATTAGTCTGATTTCTTAAAAGAAAAAGTAAGAATTCAAATGTCTTTCAAGGGTAAAAAAATAAGTCAACCAAAATTCTGTAAACTCTCATTGGACCAGGATCATTTCATTTTCAGTAAGAGCCTTACCTTTAATCTTTTTGATTTTTTTCAATTCATCCCAGATACATCTAAAGAAAAAAACTAGTACTTCCTCCACACCCAGCTCAGCATGGTACAGAGAAAAATTTTATCACGTTTATTTTTTTTTTAATAACTGACAAAGCATTATTTGGACATTCTGATTTAAGGAACTTGACAAACTTTTCAAGCTTTTTCAACATATTCATTTGCTGTTAATAAGATGGGAAATAGGACTTTTTGCTAAGATAGGTAAAATTTACATTTAAGAAGTATCTACCATATTTATAGGGACAATCTAATACTTCCATAAGTACCATCACTAAAGAAAAGCATCAGGAAAACCAGAAAACCTCATTCTTACTATTCATAATTATTTTCATTAAGTTACTTTTCTTTAGTGTCTTTTGCTTTTTTACTGCCTATAAGGATAGTTTCTGACCTTGGTTTCTATTACTAGGCTTTGCTGTTCGGTTGATTTTATTAAAGTGCCAGTATTCACATCCCTGTAAGCCAGACTGATTTTTAGCCAACAAGGCTTGTCTCAACATTGTTTATTTCATGAGAGTTTATTCACATCTTTTAAGCAGAAAACAATCACCACTCTAATTTTGATGTTTAACTGTTTCCCTTTGGTCCAGCTTGATTCTTTCCATCCTCCTTAAACCATCCCTCTTCCAGTGCTGAACATGTGTTTCAGGTAGGTCTCCACTAAATTGCAGCTGGGTGTATCGTGACAGTTATTAATTTTTCTTCCACAGTCTATTTCTTTAAACATTGCAAGGTGATTTAACATATATCTCTGCAAAATTAGATGAACACTCAGGATCCAGAGGTCATACCACCTCAGGATTTCCAACACTTTCACATCAGCACTCAGACTAATGCCTCAGTGTGTTTTCATTGCATTGAAATCCCACCTAAGAAGCATCATCCTCACACCTGAAACATACACAGCTACTGGTAAGGCATAACTTCTAGTGAGATTGCCATGGTTTGTAGTAAATAACTAGCAGTACTCCAAATAATATTTTAAATCCTTTGAATAAAAATGTTCCTCAGTAATTACTCGCTCTGTCAATACCTTACAAAACAGGCCTGTTATTTTTGGCAGCAGTCAACACTGCTTCTTTTGGACACTCAGTCCCACACTGACTACATGGAACCATTTACTGGCTTGGTCACATGGGACTTTCTACTAGGTCAAGTTTTTAACCATAAATAAGCAGTTTCTATTTCTCTTGCTTATTATATAGACAATTGTATAAAAATGCTCTACTTGCTTCTCTTTTTCTCTCCTTGATATTGTGAGTAACAGGATAATATCCTAGCTAAAAACACCTCTGCTAAAACTAACAGTAACAAGGACTTTAATAACCATCTCAAATTGAGTGAGTTGCTCCTCAAAGTTTGTGGTTTGAGTTCTGTACACAACAAAACAATATAGGATGAGAGCTTGTGAAGTTGGGGTTTTTTGAAATCTGCTTTTGAGTAAGAATTAATCTTTCTGGAGAATTTGCAGGTTGTGCACCTCCACATTATAGTTGCCAAAAGCACATTTTTAAAACTTCCTTTGAAGAAGGGAGGCCCCCACAGAATGGGAGAAGGAGCTAATCTAAATGGAAAACATCTGCACATTTAAAAAAAAACATGTTCAGCATAATTATTATTTATATATGCAAAAGTTGCAAGAGTGATTTCGATTGTGTCTTACTATGGAAAATCCTGACTAGACTAAGAAAACACAGCCTAAAAATACATTTATTTGTTCAAGAGGTTTAGCGTTAAAGATAAGGAATTGCAATGCAATTCCATGCCAGCTTGGCCTAATATAATCAGCTTAGCCAGCAAAATGTGGATGCTTTTTGGCCATTTCAGTTCTCTATAGCGACTCATCAACTGGCTACATGAACATAAGTGTTAAGGAGGGAACAGGGTGTGCCACTGAGTGAGAGAAAGGGTGTTGAGGGAAGAAACTAAGAGAGATAGTGCCATAGGATCCCTGACTTTGATAAAGAAGCCTGAGAACTATATCCAAGCTCCCATTAATGAATACTATCAGGACCATGTCATGTAATCAGTTTAGAGGTACAGCAACAAAGTCACACCTGTTCCCAACCCAAGAGCCAAATTCAGAGGTCTCATTCCCTATGGGTCCTAATAAGAAGCCATATCCCAAAATGAAAAAAAACACAAACAAAAGGCATCCTCCTGATCAGAAGGTATTTCAGAGCATCAACAAACTTAAGGTCACACAAATTTTATGCACATTGTAATACTTTGTGTGCCACTCCTTCACAGACATTGACCTCAATGCCTAATCACAAGAACAGTGACATAAAAGTTGGGCTACTAACATGAATAAGCCCATTTTGCTGTTGCTGTGTGTATATATCTTTCAAGCAAATAATATGCTACAAAAAATTTAAAATTACAATGAAACACCAGCATAAAAGCAAAATAAAAAACCTACTGAAGTAACAGAAGTAGCTGATGCAATTAACTGCCGAGAAACATTCATGAATGGATTACAAAACTGGCCCAACTGCTCAAAACCAAAATAACTGCTCAAACCAAAAATTAAAATGTTTTATAGCTAATGAGACTTATATGTGAATTGATATGGCTACTTGCTACAGTGCTCAGATACATCTCACAAGAAAGCCTGTCGGCTTTTAGAAGGGGGCTCTGGTGGGACAGAGAGAGAGGGGAGCAGACATTTCTTGTTCAGTAATGCTTTCATCATGCAGAGTCTAAATGACCCCACTGGGGCAGGGGTGAGGGCGTGTGTATAAAGCTGAAGATGCACACACCCAACCCAACAATCCAGAAGCCCCAGCTAAATGTACTGGTGCAGGAATGCTTTGTTTAGCTATAATACACATAAATCTCTGATACATTTATCATGCATGAAGTTTAACAATGTATCACTTATAACACAATATCTTTATGTCTACAAAAGTGTAAATACATTGCAGGTGGTTTTCTTTTTAGTTTGACATCATTCAGAGTCTTCAAGTATTGCAATATTCTTTCAGACAAAAAAAAAAAGGGGAAGATCAAGGCCAAGTAATTAACCAGTAATCCCAAGAGTACTGTAAAGAAGAGAGTCAATTCTCAACAAGTTTAAACCTCTGAATTTCACACAAATGGGAAGCTAAGTTAAAGAGGGTAAGGTCCACCTACCTGAATCACTAGAACCTCACTTGGGGAAAATTTACAGTGCTTTTTATAACTAAAGGGAACATACAACTGAATTACATAGACACCCCTTGCCAGCACAGATCAGACTACAGCCTCAAGCATTTCACCAAAATGAAATAGTTATTCTGAATCTGAATTCAAAGTTCACATCAAAAATCACTGTAGAGAAATTCTGTGACAGAAGTGGAGAAAGAATGCTGCTTTGAATTATATTTTTAACTCTATCATCCTCCTCTTCTTGAGACCAAATTTCCTACACCCTATTTTAACATGTACAGTGTATGAAGCACATTTTTAGAGACAACAGTGTCCTTAATTACTTAAACATTACAGAACAGTCCACACTGCACATTAGGATGAGTATATCTACACTGTATATTAGGATGAGACATTTTCCTTACAACTTTTTAGTTTGCACAGAATCAAGCCAGTATTGTAACAAAAACCCCTCACTACACCTCAGAAAAGGAGTTACCTCATTATCTGTTCCCACATCCAACATCACTGGTAGACACTGATAAGGTTTTACTCCTCCACATGCTGTATAAAGTGCCAGTTTACCAACAGGAATGCCCATTCCATAACAGCCAAGATCTCCAAGTCCAAGAATACGTTCACCATCAGTCACCACAATAGCCTGGAGGAAGAAATGAAGGTACGGTAAAAATCACTTCCTTGCTTGTATGTACCAAGTATTCCATTATTTTCTTACCATAATTTTTTTTACATGTATAAACTGTAACAGGTGCAAACAAATCAACAATACGAGAAAAGCAAAAAAATTGTTTTATTATATTTTACGGTGGTTTTGTTACACTATTTTAGACCCTTGCTTCACTCTAAATGGGACTTTCACATAAAACTTTTAAGAATACACAAGAGATTTAGTATTACATTACAAGAGAACTGGCATTGTTCCCTCTCACATTTTTCTGTCAACAGTATGAAAACAGAATAGGAAGGGAAAGGAAGTTATCCACAAAAAAAAGAAGAACCACAAACTCCTGGGTTTTGTCATGTCTGTTTTCAGCAGAACCAGAGCCAGTCACTCCTACTGGCCTTTGTCATGGCTGTCTACAAGCACCTAGTTCTTAACCTACAAAGATCTATGTCTTCCTCCCTTGAGTAAATAACACACTCCATCATGCTTGTACATATCAGGAAGCATGTGTTCTTATTGACAGAAATATAATAATTTAGTAATCCCCAAAAACTGTCTATGCTAATAAGACTTTTCATAATAAAGGAGAGAAGTGCTCAGTATGGCAAACAGCTGACAACACAATAATTTTCTTGTCATACTCAGTAGCAAGCCATTTTAGTTGGAAATTAAAGATTTTTTTTTAAGAGAGATCATGAAGCACTGTAAGTGAAGAACTATTACTTAAACTCTAGAGTGTGGTTGCCAAGAATCATGTGGGATCTCTATTCTTGGAGATACTCAAAACTCAAAGGCTGGACACAGCCCTGAGTAACCTGTCCTGGCTGACCTCGTTTGAGCAGGAGGATGGCCTAGATGAGTGCCTTCCTACCTCAACCATTCTTTGATTTCCTGAAATGCAGAAAAAGCATTCAGGGTGGTTTTTTACATAATATGCAATGTAACTGACCAATTATCAGTAAAGGACACCTATATCTAAAAAGTGTTTAAATGACTCAAACTTTGGCTATAACAGAATTCTTTCTATTGAAAAAATGAATTAAGAAATCACCAAAATCGAAACTGATAAAAAGCTCATTAAAAATATCTTAACCAATTCATCTTGGGTACAAAACAGCATCAGCTTTGTTATGCACCTAAAACCTTACTTACCTTGATGACACTTTCTGGCCAGGATTTAAGCATTGTCGCAATGTGACCCCGGTCATGGATAGAAATAAAAAGACCTCTGCAAATAAAAAAATATTTTTCATATAAACAGGTAACTAAATAATTATAAATCAATATAATAGAAATAAATTAAGTATAACCGAATAAAATAATACATTAAACTAATGCAAATGTATTTCTAACATACGTAAATTCAGTTCAATAGTATAGCTTAATTTTGTATGAATAAGTAAACTAATCATCTGCATTTTTGTTGTCCCTGATCACAAAATGAGTTCCTCCTATGACAGTGATGACTACTGCCCCAGCAGTCCTAATATTCACAAACAAGAACAGGCCAAACCTTTAAGCTGCGAACAAAACCTGAAATAAGCTAGATATTATCATTATATAAAATAAATCATGAGCATTCAGTTATGTGTTTGAAAAACACCCTCCCTATTTCTTTAGATTGCCATTTTGTGTCCACTCAGAGTTCATTTAATTCAATTTTTTATCTACTTTTTTCATGTGAGATGGTAGAAAAATATCATCTCTCAAAACCCATGAATACACTTAAATGCAATCTCTCAAAATCTACAAAGGAAACATCAATGAAGAAGCCCATGCCAAAGATGCATTCTTGTAATTACACTTTGTATTACTAAGTATAAGGCATCATCTTCTAGAATTATTCTAAAGAATGTCCTGTTGCCCATTTAAAAAATTTTAAAGCTAAACTTAGAGAAAATTATTGAAAAAATAATTGAAATCTAAGTCTACCAGAATATGACCTCATATTCATACAAGTGGGTCCTATAGGTCTAAATAAACTAATAAATCAAGAAAATGCTCATCAGCTATGACTGCACATATACCAAGTCAAGCAAAAAATCTCCTGCAGTGTAAAATGCATACTAACCAAGACAGAAAAATTAGTCCAAACATTATATTTAATCTCATATGTTTAAAAATTTCAAACATATTACATTATACGTTTGTATATAAATTATCATGCAATTTATATTTTTATATTGAATTTTGCATTTCATATTTAAGGGTCTTTATTCCTTCTTTGTCAAAAATATGCAACTGAAATTCTTTATTATTTGGGACAAAAAGCAATGTGAGCTATGTTGTGATTAACCAAAGTATTTCATTTTACGCATTTTTCCCTAGAAGAAGAAATTCTCTCATCTTGGCATTTCTAATTCATTCTCCCTCTTTGTCCATTTCCCATGCTCAGAACTAACACACACAGGCTGGATACTAAAGTATCTCTGTTGTTTCTTAATAATGTTTCTTATTCTAAGTTCTTGCATCTGTCAGCAAATTAATTTCTCCATCCTAGTGGAGGCAACAGGTCTTCAGGACAGGAGGGTTAATTTTATCACACTTTTGAAAAGTTCTAGTATTTACTGCACACAAGCATATCTATTTGTGAGCCATCTACCTGAAAAAAAGATGTCCCTTAACAATGAAATCCACAAAACAGCAAAGAAAAACACATGATGCTTCCTTTCTGATGTATTGTACCATGCATCATTTTATAAAACAGCCTGTGAACTGTTAAATCATAAAGTGCATCTTATCAAAACTGCTAGCCTCAAGAGACAGCTGTGACAGCATGTGAAAGCAAGCACAGAGTGCTGGAAGAAAGCAATCTTGTGGGATCACGCCTCTCCTTGTCTCCATTCTCCAATTTACACCAACCCAATAGATTTGTGTTAAATGAAGCAAGATTTTGTATTGATTTTGTAAAGAGTCACGGCCCAGCCCAGTGTGCCTAAATGCCCTCTTCCTTGCAAGCTAGAGAGAGAGGTCACCCTGGAATAAATTCCCCAGCAGAGGAAAATAAAGGCAGGGAGGCTGTTCCAGAAGGAATTTTGTTAGAACATTTGTAAGGACCTTTGAATAAGTATTGAGAGCGTATTTCAAAAATCTGTTCAAGCAGGATCAGATTCAAGCCACAAAGGAAAATAGAAGCTGAAGTGTAAATAGCGATGTCAAAAGCATTCCACTCCCCTCTTTCTCCCTTTCCCTCCATTTTTTCTGTAGTTTAGTGTAAGACATTTCTGGATACACTGGCCTGACCAAGAAGATGCTCTTAAATTTAAGGGAACAGAATAAGAGAGATGATTTTTTTTCTTCTTTTATCTGGATCTCTTTAGTTATCCTTCACTTCTTTAACTAAAACACTTTTCTTCTGTAAAGTACTCTCTGCAGGTAGATACACAAGGTTGGTAAGAGGAACCCTGACTCACAGGTGTCAGCCACAAGAATACTCAGCTGGTATTACTGGGACTGAATTCACTGGCAATTCTACCTGCAGACAGCCATCAAAAGGTAGCATTACATGTGGGTTTTTTTCTGTTCCATGAGGTCGTGCTATAGTTAGGGAAATTACCAACTGCATACGTTTATTTTAAGTGGGATAGGGCTGAAAAGCTGAAAAGGTAGCCAGCAATTTGGCTACCTAGCAGACATTATAGTTATTTTGGGGCTGTCACAGCACAGCTACAAGAAGAATAAAGCATGGGGCAAGCTAGATGATTTAAACTGGATTCAGATCTACATGTATTTCAATCTGGAAATATGACTGAATTATCCATTTCAGCATAATGTTAATGATAAAAATAAGCACTGTCATGCCAGTGATGCACACCCTGCTCTGCTGGATGAGAAAGAGATGGCCTGCAGGATGTGCACTTGCACTTGTCTGACAAAGCACTTCAGGATGGGGCTGCTAAAGCAGATGGACAAGTAACACATATAATCACATGGACAAGTAATACATACAATCACATGGAGAAAGAAGCAAGACACAGCAGAAAAAAATTATGAGAAAGAATATGCTGCTTGTTTTTCAGTGTACACATAATCACATTTCTAAGAAGAAAAGCAACCATGGGGAAGCAGGATTAAGTTCTCTTGCACACATTTTCAGAGCAGTCTGGGTTGGCAAGCTCACTGGAAAAGCAACTGTAGGTTTTACAACACAGTGTGGTCCTTTCTATTTTAATTGGTATCTCAGTTATACATACTACTTTTTGTTGCAAGGCAAGAAGGCTAATCACCAAAACTGCGAGTTAAAACTGTTCTGAAGCTTGCAGCCTCACATCAGTGTTCTAATTAATGTGCTCATTTTGAACATGGTGCAGTGCAGATTCTCTTGCCTAAGCACATATGATAGAACTTGCCTAAGCACATATGCAGAAGTGCTCATCTGGAACCAGTTTGCTCCAGTGAGCCCCCAGCTCAGCACTGGCTTATACCAGCCCAGCCAAAGCAAGCACTGCTAGTGACACCCACTGCAGCTAGCCAGAAAATGTATGAAACTACAGCAGAGGAATAATTAGACAAAGAAGTAACTATGCCTCCTTTCTTCTCATCACACCAGCAGTAAGATGGAAGAGTAAGGGTGGGAAGCCCACATGAGGACATCAAGATCCACTCAACAAAGGGTGGATCTATCTTGGGTCACTGAGCTCACTCCACTGCAGCAAATTTTACCAGTTATGTGGAGGTCATTCTACAGCACAGGATTTGGGTCTGTTTTATTAAACTTCTCATCTATGAGAACAAAGTCAACAGAATTAAATGGAGTATTTGTTTATTATGTTTCGAGGAAGCAATGATCTACCAGCAATGTATTTGTTCTATTTTCTATTAAAGAACATTTTAGGAAAATGTGTCATGGTAACAGAATAATCCTTTCTTTCCTCTTCTTATAACAACAGGAGGCAATCTTAACATGTCTCAGAAAATGCCAAACATGTTGAATGAAAAGAAGTTCAGACTTTTCTCACAACCCTACAACCCTACATATTCAAGACTGTTATTTGAATTATGAACTGTACATAGAGTTACAGTAGAGGTGACTTCACTTCCCCAGGCAGCCTAAACAAGCCTAATAATAATAATAAAAAAAAAGAAAAAAAAAAAAAGAAAAAAATCTCAGGGGCAAGACAAAGTTTATTTCTCAGCCTAGACTCTTTCAAGCTTCTGCACTTGGCATGGAATAGGTAAAATACTTCTACTTCCCTGGTCCCCATTGAAATTCCCTTGTATTTTTAAAATCATAAAAAGCAATACAATACAAACTTTGTACTAGGAACTAAGAGTACTTATATCCTCCCCAAAGAACATTCTGCTCTTTTTTCACCACAATTTCAATTGTGACTGTTTAATGTGGTCTCATTTCTTCATATAAAATATCCTCAATGTTTTCATTACACCTTACCATAGCAGGTTCCTTTGCATAGCAAGACCACTGAGGCCTAATAAATATAAGAGATGGGCTGATTTAAGAAACGCAGCTGTTGACAGCTTTCTTTATTTTCTTTACCTTTTCCTTTGTACAGGGATGAATTTCATTACTTTGCAATACGCAGGTATGTTTTTCAACATATAAAATAGTTGATGCTGAAATAGCAGCTGCCACTGACTGTCAGCCTGAATTCATCTGTATTAAAGAAACCTGGGCTTTACATATTCTAGACATGGCACATTCAAATGATATTTAAACAGAAAAATTTGTAAGAAGCAAAATAAAGACTAAAACAAAAACAAAAATAGGAAAGAAGCATTAAGCAAACAGTAGGTACCGCTAAAACCTCTGAAAGTGTGGAGCTATACATGAATAAGATGTAGTTCATAAAAAAGTAAATTCAAGCAACATATGAATGACAATGAGAGTAAGATACTAATCCTGAAAAGACATAAAAGTTTATAAATATTATGTGTTATTTCATGCTTAGCATTTGGTTTTGTAAATGACTACTAATTATAAAATCTATTTTGTAGAGGACATCAAATACTCCAAAAGACAGTTGGCAGATGCTAACACCTGCCAACTCTACTTTGTTATACATAAAAGAATAATGAAAGCCTCCTATATTTTTATAGCAACTCAAATGCCCAATTTGGCATAAGAATGTAGGGAAATTATTAAAATACAGAAAAACACAGTCTTCATAATCCCTGTAAATGGGAAATGCTTATGTCAAGGGGTCTAAACAGTCTATCTTCAGCTACACAAGCAAACCAACATTTAGTTTTATTTTAAGAATCTCTTCTGATAAACACTGTTTCGTGACAGTCTTTATCCAGTGTTGGCAGCCTCTGTAGCCTCCTTTCCCATGCCCAAGTCCATCAAAGATGCTCATCAATCCCTATTGGTGAGTGTCATGCTCCAATAGTCACTACAGTTAAAAATAACATCTATAGAGAAGAGAGAAGTACATTTTGGACCACTTACAGAACCATACAGTATCCAATGTGAATTAGCCTTTAAAGCTGGCAAGTGATAAAGTTAACCTGAAAGACAGCAGCTGTAAGCCTGGCATTTGAAAATATGACCTCAGGGGAATTAAGTTTCAGAAAAGAAAGGATAAGGTTAGGAGAAATAGAAGGTACATAACTCTAGTGACTCAAAAATTCAGATGCTGGGAAAATCTTTTAGTACAAATGTTAAAACATTATTTAAAAATAAATTATAATGATAAAATAATTAAAAATACAACTGGGGTAGATAGCTACTTAAGATTATAATTTTCCTGATGCAAGCCCCAGTGAGTTGCAGAGCTCTCAATGCTGCCAGAAGTGAATACAGTATCCACACTACGCTCAAGCCTGCCCAAGATCTTCAACTAGAGTCCATGGCTCTGCCTTGTTTCTTTGACAAATGGCAATGGACACTGTGTGCTTCAAAGAGACTGATCCAGGTGGCACTCACTCAGAAGAGCTGGTTCAAACAACCCCATGGGTTCCAGGAACTTCCACATACAATTCCTTCTGCCCACATCTTGGGTTTACTCAGAAAACCAACTTCAGGTCTCAACACATTCCCTCTTCCACCTCATGTGGGATTAGGGAAGCAGGGAACCAGGGGCTGCTATTCCACAATTTGCAACATAGTGATTTATGTAACTTGCTGTAACAGTCCTGATACACCTGCAGCCGGGGCCAGATCACACGGACATTGCTCCATCTGCCCTTCTGCATCTGAAACCAGCTCCAGAGCTTGCATATAGCAGACATTTTCTAAATTGTAACACAAGAGAGTGGATGACAGTGAAAAAAAAATTACAAGCTGCCCATAGCAGTACAGAGTGAAGGCAAATGACAAAAGAACAGAAACAAAACCTGCATCAGTCCTGTCTTACTACTTTTCTCCAAAAGGTCTGGACTTTTTCAACTCCTTGAGATTCTTGCTACCAAAGCATGTAATCTCTACATTATGAGTTTGAGTGTACACAGATTTTTGCAAAAAACATCTTTTTTTCTTGAAAAATTTTGCTTTTACTCTGTAAAATGCCCACCAGATAGGCTCTAGAAGTGGGAAAAGAAGTCAAGGCTTTGGTGCAATAAAAAGCAACCCAATGAAGCAACCCAACCTCGACTGCTCTCATTCAACCCCCAAAAAATTATATTGTAAAAATAATCAGAGTAACAGCATTACAAGCCTTGCACTGGAAAACTTTAAAACCAATTTTACACGGTACCAAGAATAATTATAGCTTGACACTTCACTAATAATCAAAAAATCTCTAGTTAATTTTGGAAACCATAATATTCACCTCAAACTATACTAAAAATACTTCATAGTAAAAACTTCATGGACTTAGTCATTGCAGACGTTTTGCATTACTCATATAAAATACTCTTTACTGCATATCTAGATATCTAACACTGTTTTTCATTTAGTGCCTCACCTCCTCTACTTGCACAGCGTTTTGTGGTCTGAATATCCAAACTAATGATGCATCCTTTTCATACAGAAAAAGACTAAATCAAATAATATTTTTATAGTCACTCCTTAAAACATGAATTTATCAATTTTACTATATTCCTAAAGTATCACTAATCTAAACAATCAGCTTAACCACACAGCAGCAATTCAATGGGATGTGTTTGCTTGCAAAGGAAAAGGCAGACTCTGCAAAATACTATGGTTTAAGCACTGGAGCTCTTTTGCTCCAGAAGCTACTTAAATTCCTCTGACAGTTGCTCAATAAATAACTTAATTACTTACACTCTAATGGGCACAAATAGAAGTATTTGAAGACTGTGAATGAGAGAACAGTTTATCAGAGCCAGACCCATTCATTTTTAAGACAAAAAATAACCTGCTGTTCTGTTTCAATAGTAATCATGTTTGTATTATTTTATGCAAATGTTAACTGTGTAGAAAGCCATAAACAAACACATCATGTTGCAATGCTGGTGATGCTTCTCTAAAAAAAAAAAAAACAACAAACTTTTAAATGCTACTTAAACTGTGAAATACTCAAACAAGTGAGATCACTATCCTTATTTACTTCAACAACTTGTGCTGCCTTGGGTCATTGGAACATGGAAAATTTCCTGTATTTAGACAATAACATCCTTTAGGGCCTCTTAACTGACCTTTAAATCACCATAATTTGCTCTCAGTAACTATTAACCAGGATAAAAGTAAAGACTTACTAAAAAATGCTTATTCTTATGGCATATCCTACCCAACTTCAATGCAAAAGTCACTTCTGAAATGAGACACCATCTTCCATTAGTAGAGCTGACTCTAACTGCTGAAAATTAAAACTCTGAAAAAATACAAATCTCCCTTTACCATGTGCACATTTTTAAAAATGCAAACAAGCTGATGAGCAGCCCTATTTCTGTACTTCCTGTTAAATTTACAGCGTGAATGACTGTATGAGACAGACTGAATTTTTAGTATTGTGTTCAATAACAACTTTTAACATGGGGAAAACAGCTGCAGGTCCACCTCTATCTCAGACAGAGAAACTGAGAAGCAGCATGATTATTCTTAAGACTTATGTAATCTGATGTTAACAAAGTTCCAACACACCAGTTATTTTCTGAAATTCACTCACAGAAGAAGTATTAATATTTTTCCAGAAAAACCCAGGACATATATATTACCTATACAAAGTGGTTTTAATCATAGGAATCAAATACATTTAAGAAGAAAAATAATGGTTTTCTGACTCAATTAAAATTACTAGAAGCCTTTATCATAAAATTTGAGAAAATAATTATAATAGATGGAACTCCAAGGAAACATTTTGGGCATTAAAAATCTGTAATATATTAACCTCCTCCAACAGAGGCAAATAGCCTCATACTTTTCCTCCTTTTTATAAAAATTCAATCATGACCCAATGTAAAGATTTTCATTTCATAAAGTCAGGGTCAACATTTTGGGAAAAAACACAGCATGCAACAATCGCAGCTAACACAACCTAATATTGCTGGTCTTCACTACACATAGAGGAAACAAAGCACAGGACACAGTAAGGACCTAGCGAGGAGTCAGAGCCAGTCCCATGGGTATTCAAATATCATCATCTAGCAATCACAACAGAAGTGTTTGTGAAATGTCATTAGGGGGCTTCCAGCCTCTTTAAGGGAATCAAAGCCTCAAGTGCAGTGTCAGAAAGCACACAAGCTTTTCTGAGGACGTTGCCTTTGGAAGCCCACGTGGCATATTTTATGTCATCTTTCAAAGATGACATTTGTTTCACTCTAAGACTGAATGAACAAGCCATTCACCAAATGACTGGCATTACAGCCACCCTCATGAAGAATCCCATTTCAATGCCATCAACTGGAGCATTGCTACATTCTATGTTAAGAGGCAAAGTAAAAGTAGAAATAGGCACATTTCTTGCAGAGTAAGGCAAAATGGAAATCTTTTTCAATACACCATTTTCTTGAGAATGACAAGTTCCCCATACTCATATACTAGTTATTCATGAAAAAAAAATTTGAACAGAAAGCAAACCATGTTCCATATTTTCATTGCCAGAGACAAATATCTGAGTCATGTTTAAGCAGCTTCTTTTGGATGACCAAGGGAAACTCTCAGACATACTGTTGCCTAAAACAGGCTGTATGAATAACCTGACCCTTAACATACAGCGCAGCAAGCCTGTAAATTCATATGTGCTTTCAATAAATCTAAAGAACACTAAAAGAAAAGTTAAAAGCAACCAAAAACACACTCTGATACAATAAAGTTGTCATAATATTGTGAACTTTTGAAATGGAAATGTGCTGCTGTGTCTCTGTAAGCTGCATTACAGCTTCATCTCAGGAACAGGAAGCTCTTCCTTTAGATGGAAAATTCCACCAGAATGATAAAAACAATAGTTAATTTCAGTATACTAGACTACTAAAATGAAGATGTGAGAGCCCCTAAACTCCCTTCTTCTTTAAGACTAAACAAAAATTCATGTTAAAAGTAGTCACTTTGGAAATTAAGAAGCAAAAACGTGAACTGGCTTTTGACCATCTTTGTGCCAAAGGCATGGGTTCTAATTCAGTACAAACTGAAGCTTGTTCTTCTTTTTTTGTGTTTCTCAGTAAATGTTTCCCTTATTTCTGCCAGTTGATTTAAGCCTTCTATATCACTGTCTGCCTTCAGCTGGAAGTCCTTGCTTTTCTACAAATTGCTTTGTTTGGTTTATGCACATTTATCTATTTGATCCATGCTCCCAGCAGGCTCTTACCCACCCTTTTCTAAAAGACAGTGAATTTCATGCATGTGGCTTAATCACCTAACAGTCATTAGCCAAAAAGCAGAACTGACATTCAGTGCCACCACTTAACTCAAAGAGCAGTGGTCAGGATGTCAGATGCCTCACAAACCTTTCTCCACGCAGCTGCAAATTACATGATGTTACTGCTATTCTACAATAGATTCAGTAATGTTATTCTGACCTAGTATTTTTAAGTATATTATAATTAACACTGCTGACATTTTTAATTCAGCTGTGCCCATAAGAAAACAATTTTATGCAGCTGTAAATCTTTGTTAAAAAGGGATTAAAGCGCCTTGCAAGAAATAAAAGGGTCCACTTCTATTCCAAAACTTTTTTTTTCTTGTCTTTTTCAGAAGCCTCCTATGCATATGGCTCTCCCAAATGGAGTATGTAAAAAGTTCCTGGACCAAAACATCTCGCTATAAATACAGAGAAACACAAGATGTATTACAACACACAATCATCCCATTTGTTATGCTCTTAAAGGCTGAAAATATTTATACTTTGTCTTCACTTTTGATTTTTCATTTTAAGACTTGACTATCTATTTAGAAAGCTTGTAGATAGAGACAGAAAACTGTGATGTTAGAATAGCCAAGCTACTGCAAAGTTGCAGTGATTTTACGAGGGTTTTCCTTCCTCTTTCGGACTTTACCAAATACAGTTACAGGAATTACTGTAGGGTTTTTTTAAAAGCTACTAAATATCTTGTATTGGAAATGCAACAATGAGACAGTGTTGGACTGCTGAGTAATGACAGCATTTTGAACAGAGAAGCTGCTGAATGGGGAAGCAGGGGATTTGGGTGGTGCCAAAGGACGTGCAATAAATGTACAGAAAATGGGAGCTGGAGAAACTCCAGTGTAAGCACACCCCTAAAGGAAAACATCCTCTGGGCGTGGGCTGGAATATATACAGAATGAGCTAATAAAGCAGTGTAATGCCTCTAAATCACTGGCATCTCATCTGAATACTACTGCTACCTTGTTTTGCAGTATCAGATGATAACATCAGGAATTACTGAGGACATGCAAAACTCTTTGCATAGAAGGACAGAGTAGGATTCCTCTATCTCAGAGAAGATCTCAATATTAAAACAAAACCCTGCACTAGATGTTTATCAGTCAAATATAACAGTTCTCTGCCACAAGCTCATGTTACCAATGCAAAAATCCCTGCTGCTGGTGATATCTAATTGTAAACACATGCAGCAACACCATTTATTTTTCATCCCACTGGTATCTGGAAGGAAGCTCTTTCCCTCCCATAGCATAGCCCTAGGAAGGGAGAAAGATACCCACACATTTTTCTTAGTACTTCCCAAGCAATGAATTGCAATGTGTTTGTTTTCTGTCACAGTTGTCTGTTTATTCATGTGACACAAGCTGCTATTGTCTGGGTTGTCCTAAATGAGTACTAGAATGGTCAGAATCCCAGTCCATGGAGATGGATACAACATGCAAACTACTGTAAAGAGCAAGCTACAACTTCAGGGCTGTCCCAGAGCCACTCAAGGCAGAAGGGAGGCAACTATACCTATCATTCTGTACAAAAGGAAGGATGGAGTAACATCATATGCAGACACTGCACGGAATTTGATAGGCTGTCCTTGAAAACGTATTGAACTAAGGAAACCTAAAGTTCTATTATTGAAAGGAAATGACTCTTAAGATATGTTTTCAAAGTCAAATGATGTTGACAATTAGGAAACTAAAAATCTGTCTGTTTTACAGAGGCTGTTTCATGAGAGGAAAATTTTAGTAGATAAATATGACTTGTATAGAGTTAGACAGAGCTAATAAATAGACCTCTCCTGTACTGTATGACCTGATACTTTAGTGTTGCCAGTGGAATCTTTGGCCAAGTAAAGGTGTGAAATTGAAATAAAACCTCTGCTCTTAAAGTACATTTCATTAAGGAATATACTGCTTTGGGAAATTGGGGAGCTTGTAACCAGAAGGCAGGCATAGAGTCAAAATCTCCCTAAAACTCCAGGAAAATAGGAAGACATTGAAGAGTAACATGGCTATACATTGATACAAGTCATAGTTGCTGATATGACACTGTAACATGCCAAAATAATACCTTATTTTAAAATGCAGATACATAGTTTATTTGTTGCAAAGGATATAGCCTACCTTTTATGTGGTATTGGCACTTGAAAGAAAAGATTAGTCAGAGTAAAGACATTTCACTTGGGATCATGTACTTTTTGTCCAGTCTTTTGCACGTAGATCCACAAGATGACTGTTTTAGTAAAGGAAACAAGAAGGTTCTAATAAATACTGCATTACTTACTGTCACACAAACTGTCTTTCCCATTTAGTGAAAAGCATCTGTATGAAACTTCTTTGTTTCAGAGGACTGTCTTAGTAGGATATAATGAAATGAGAAAGATAATCACATGCCAAAATCCACAGAAATAAGTTCCCATTAGCTCAAAGTGCAGATGCCTTTGAAAAGATAAATTTGAGTCCCCCAAATTTGTGGAGAAGGGAGAACACTCAGTTCTAACCTCACACAACAAATAGTAGAAATTATTTAAAAAATAACAGCACAAGCCAAATGAGGACAGGGATCCCCTGGAAACATCCAGGACTCTGTGAAGGAAGTGAACAAGGGAACAGAAAGGCATGGCCAGTATTTTAATTTTGACCCTCTTGCTCAGAAACCACCAAGGATGTCTGTAGAAGAGCACTGAGTCTTGCTAGCCGTCTTCCGTAGAAGACTGTGTTAAGAATGACCAAACACTGACTGCTGCCAAACATTTTGAGAGTTATGTTTTGAGAAGGGATAGTCTCATTTCCTCCTGCTCACAGCCAAGATGTATTCCATCCAGAAGAAACAGAGCAATGCACCTACAAACTTAGGTCTGAAAGCCAGAAATTCCATGCTTATGATGTGCTTTAGGATAAAGCTTTTATGACTGTGATCAAAAGTCCCTGAAATATTACCTGCAGAAGAAATCATGTATGAAGTTTATGAGAACAGGAAGAGGCTAATAATAGATAAAGCTCCAACTCAGACAAGACTACATGGAAGAACAACTCCAAGTGCTACTTCTGTAAACACCACCCCCTCCAAGTACTGTAGGTTATACCTACATGCAAGCACCAAGTACCTACAAAAACCATGGAGGATGTTATATTTCATACTGCTAGGTCATCACTACCTACTCTCAGTTTGGCACAGGCTAATCATTCATGATTTTATCCTGAGGTGAAAGTTTAATAAAAAAATAAAAATTCACACTGTACTTAAATGGCGAAACATATTGCCAAAATATTATGAAAAACCACGAATTTAACAGTTCTAGAGAGACCAGATGACTACATGCATATAAACGGAAGAATATCATTATGTTTTCAAAAATCAAAACAGAACTTTTTTTCCTCCAATAACTTCTTACATGAGAAACTGGCTTAATATTTACAAAGCACTCTATGACCAAAATGAGGCCCACTGACATCTGTGCAAGATCATCACACCTTTCTCTGCAGCACCATTACTGTCTGCTGACAGACCAAGTTAAATACATGTTGGGAACAATCCAGTCTACAAGACTGTCCAGGAGAAATGAGGAGTTCAACACTCTGATAATTCTCCTTTTCCAGCTTTTCAGAGCAGAGCAAATATTTTGCTGGGAAGATTCTATTAGTCTTACCTTCAAGCCACAGAAGCAACAGAATGCTAAGCAAAGTTTTAGCTTGATGAAAGTAAAAGCAGATCAGAATCATGCCAGAAAGTAAAATTACTGGATGCAATGAACTCAATGGCAAGGCTATACGCAGGGAAAAAAAAAAAAAAGAGAAAAAAGTTGCCTGGAATATGTCAACAGTTGTCATCTTCACAAAAGATGAAAGTGAAAAATGACCAAAATGTATTCCAAAATTCCTTGGTGAGAGATTGCAACTGGCATCATGATGAGGCTTTAGAAGCCACTAATTTTCTTCTAAAATTAGAAGAAATGCTACAGGTATACTAATTCTCTGTTGAAATGCTACAAAGTAATTTGCCACTCAAACCAGATCCTTCTGTAGAACAGAATTTGAACAGTTTATTTTCAAGAAACATTTTGCTGTTCTTTATGCCTTAATTGCAAAATATTTTGATTTCATATGCTGTCCTAACAGTCAAGACCTTACAAGAGATCAGTTAAAAAGCCTGCACATTTCCTTTTTTCCACTTATGGATTAAAATTCTATATAGCTTTCAGAAAATACTAGGAAAAATAACTGTGAAACTAGTGCTTTGTTACATCTTTTAATATAATTTTATGTTACAAAATAATCACCTCTAACTAAATGAAGATACTAATAAAATCCCTAAATAGACATACGTATACAAATATATGCTTATCTAGGGGAGGAAAAAATATCTAGATGTGCTGAAAGAAAACCTAAGGGAGCTGTTAGACTGGTGAAGAAGCAACCAGAAATGTCTGAAATAAATCCAGACATCCTAATAGTCTCAATCAAGACAACACCACAGATCTGAAGGAGAGAGAGTCTCAGAAAACTTCCAGGAACTGAACTTTCTTGGCTCATGTGACCATGGAGTATTTGACAAGTTTCTGGCCTCCAGTAAGCAAAATCTGGTTTTTGAAGAGACTTGGATGCCACAGACATCCACTGAAATTAAGAAAAATAATTCCAATAAAAGCCTCATTAAAAACCACAAAAAGATTATTAAATGTATCAAGGGATCAACCTTGTGCTGGCAAGCAGACTGCAACTTCTGATGCCAAGGTCTAACATTTTCCATGTTCTGTCACAGGAAATCAATATTTCCCCATTCCTTATTTCTTTTCTTTATTAAAAAGTGATGCTATCTTTCAGCTGGCAATCTCAGCATGTAAATATTTGTCAACAAAAAAGAACTCACATTTGCAACATTTGCATTCAATATCGTGCATCTGAATCATTGTAAATGTAAATACATTCTTTTTGAGAAACATAAGGAAAAGAAAGGGTTAAGTCTCAAATTTATATGTGCTGAGGCTGAGTGACTACACACTTCAGTGAGGAGGATATCTGGTAAACAATTTCAAAGCTGACATAATTTGCCTTTTAAGAGACTGCACCAGACCCAATAGAGCTGCTTTAAAAATGGTTCCTAGTCAGCCTGATATTCTGTGCCTGCATTGGGAAATTATTTCAGAGAACTCTGCCATGCCTGTGTAACTGCATCAGCTACCCAGGCTTGCTCTGATCATATTCTGATTGAAATGGCTTTTCCTTCTAGGAATGGCAATATATAAACAGTCACCTAAGATTTTAACAACGTCCAAAGTCTTCAGCATAGCAGTACTTGGCAATTATACCTCCCTTCTCTGAATGCTGAGTTTACACAAGAATCTAAAACTCCTGGGTGTTCTCTATACAATGTAAAAAGTTGATTTTGGATTCTTAGAGGAAATTTCCATTGAGCTTTCCCATATTTATTCTTGTTGGATGAAAGAACTGTTCTATTTCAGAAATCTATTTACAAAAATAGATTCTTTCTTGGTAAGTAATCAAAAGCTGTCATATCTATGTACATGCCTTGTGCAACTGAAGAATTTTTTCTTTAGGAATTTAAATGATGGAGAGAAGCTCTGAACCAAGAAGTGATCTAATAGAGATTCTGAGATAATGTTTTTAATGATAACATGAGCATTACAATAGAAGAAGAACATCATTATATTCCCAGTATAAGTAATCTTCTATCTGTACAGGTCCAAATTCCTTCTCTGACCACCTCTCTGAAGGATCCTTTCTTCCCTCATCCCCCTCAACAGTTAGGAAGAAGACCATACAGACTGGTCTTCTAAATTATGTTTACATAACAATGTGGTGTAGGTAGGTGCATGTCATAGATCTGCTATCAGATCTGTACTGTTAACTTCTATAATAATACTCTTCATTAAACTGGTGGATTTAAAGCTGAATATTCAGAGTAAGTAATGCAATCTTGAGTTGAGTCCCAGGAGTTGACTATTATAAAAAATGTCAATTATACAGATGAGCTTCAAACCAGTGAGTCAAGTTACTTTGCAGCTGCTTCACTTGAGAAATGATGCTTAATCAGATGGTCAGCTGGTCAGCCACGAATGTTTATTCTAAAATTGCAAACTATTGCTTCAGGATGAAAACCTTTTCCTGAGCCAGAGTCCTTCTGTGACTGTAAGCGCATCATGTGAGCACATAAAGTCTTCTAAAAACACATAAGGGAGTCACAGAAGATGATCTCATTTAATGATTCCATGAGAAACCTACTTTTTCAACTCTAAATTAATTTTGCTGTTCCTTGCCTCAAGAGATAACTTGCAAGCCAGGCACTTCAAACTCATTTCACAAGGTAAAGAAGTATAATTGAATATTGGAAAACATCCTTACAGACATAAACTAAATATGGTGCTGCTTTACAAACTGCAGTGAGATAAATACGATCTGCAGCAAATGAGTAATTTTTAACTCATTTGCCTCCAAGTCTGTTTCTAACGGGATCTGTATTAAACTATGAAATAGCAAACAGTGGGAAGAGGCAATATTAAAACATATTCTGAAATAAAAACCATTGTGAAAGAAAAAGTCACTTCTCTGTAAAGACAGCACTTACATATGAGTCAGCATAAAGCAGATACAGACAGTTCTTACAGAAAATACTTTTTTTTAAAGTATGATCAGATTATACCTTGTTCCTTGATCACAACTTCTTGAAAAAAAAAATCAAAATTGTAAGATGATATAGCCTGAACTAAATCTTACATCTTTTACTCCTTTTCTCCTGCAGAATATTAAATTTGATGTTTATATTTTCTTCTCCATCCATCTCATGAAGGATGCTGTTTATGAGGTATGCTGGTATATAAGGCTTAATGCTAACTAGAATGGTCTAGAATGCAATTTTTAACTAAATTATATTGATTACTTTGCATAGTTGGTTTGAGTAATTTAGAAAATCTTTTTCTCAGGGAAAAAAACTTATCTCGAACAGTGCAGTGGAAGACTGCATTGTGGGTATTTTCTTAAGCAGGAAAGAGTCTGTTAAAGATCATAGAACCACAGAATGGTTTGGATTGTAAGGGACCTTAAAGATCATTTCATTCCAACCCTGCTGCAAAGGAGACATTGAGTTGCTGGAACACATCCAGAGAAGGGCGAAAAGGTGATGAAGGCTCTGGAGCACAAGTCATGGGAGGAGTGGCTGAGGGAATCAGGGTTGTTAAGCCCTGAGGAGGCTCAGGGTAACCTTATCACCTTGCCTTATCAACTGCCTGAAAGGAGGTTGTAGCCAGGCAGGGGTTGGACTCTTCTGGCAGGCAATGAATGACAGGATAAGAGGAAAGTCTCAAGTTCTGCCAGGGAGTTTCAGGGTGGATATCAAGAAGAATTCCTCACTGAAAAGGTGGTTAAGCATTGGAACAGGCTGTCCAGGGAGGGGGTGGAGTCACTATCCCTGAAGTGTTCAAGAAATGTGCTATGGTTTAGTTGACATGGTGGTTTTCAGTCAAAAATTGGACTCAATGACCTTGGAGGTCTTTTGAAAACTTAACAATTCCATGACTCTAATTAAACTGGGTGTTTTTCTCCACAGATGCTTCACACATCTGGGAGAAAGGGAAAAGTATGTGCATGGGCAGAGGTGCTCCTTGTGAAATATTTTACATGCAAAGAATATCAAAATGAGGAGTAATGAGACCAGTGTAAGCAAAGACTTAATTTCCAGACACATTTAGCACTTCCTGGAAGGCCAATAAAATCACCATGGTGGTAAATACAGGGGCAGAAAAAGGAGATGAGTTCTCTTACTAAGGGAGGCACCTAAAAGCCATGGATCATTACATAGGTTTAAATAAGGATTCTTGAGCTATTTTTGAACTTTTTAATATGCACAGAAGTGGGAATTCTTGTTTTCTGCAGTTGACCAGATGGTCCTGACTCATTATATTAGTCACAAGGCCAAAATGATTCTCACATTAAGGACAAAACCTTGAAGCCATAAATCTCTCTGAAATATTTCCTGCTGAGGAATTTGTAAGCAGTCATTTGTTCCCTTACATCTTGCAAGCTTCTTACTTTTGATCAATGCCTTCACTGTAAAAAACCTATTTCTGTTAACAGCTACAGCTCATTTATCTCTTTCTTTGCCAGAAAATTCTGCAGAAGGCTCCAAAGTGTTGTTCCAGTTTGCACATGAAGACAGTGACACACACAACATTCTCAAACAGCAACTCACACTCGGTGAATTGATGTTCAAGAGGCAGAGTGAAACAGAAGTGTCCATCCTTCTTTCATACCACTTCCTCATCATTTTATAAATACAGATATTGTACACAGAATAAAAACACTCCAGAGTAACCAACCTATGAAGCAAGAAATCATTAAGCACTGAAACAGGCACTTTGATGATTTGTGATAATTTTTAAGATATCAGTAGATACACATAGACATCCTTAGTTTGTACACATATTGTTTAAACATATATGTGTGTGTGTGTATATATGTATAAAATACCAATTACATAAATATTTATACAGGAAAAAGTCTTTGTTTTTAAGTTTCTAAGACAAAACTAAAACTAAAGTTCCATTCTTCTCCTGTCTTCTTCTAATATGCAGCTAGGATTCTAAACCAATATAATAGTAACACTATCCAGTATATATATAGTATATATACAGTACATATACTATACAGTTTAATAGTTATAATCAGTCAATAAGATTAAAAATCTACTTATGTTTTAATGCAAATCAACCAACCCTTTGCCTTCTTAATGCAGATAAGAAATGCACAAATTATTGCCTAATGTGGACCAAAAGTGTAGCTTGGATGATCTCAATTACTGCAGTTTTGGTTTACATGCAGTTGGTAAAAAGCCCCTACAGAAATCTGCCAAGAGGAAAATAAGATTCAATTACTTTTATTTGAAGTATAAACTCACATACCTTGGCCTCCGGAATGCTAAACCATATTGTTGGCAAGCCAGTCCCACAGTGGGAGTATAAACAATAGGCATGAACTTTTCAATGTCAGAAGCCAGCACTTTATAGAAAAGCTTTTCATTTCGATCCTGAAGACTCATTAGCAGCATGTATCTGTGGAGAATTACACAAAATTAGACAGACATCAAGGGAACATATAAAGTAGATTTAGAAATAGATTTGGTGTTTGGATAGTTAAAATTACGTTTGTTCTATAACAGCCTATGTCTTATTGAAAATTTTCAAATTCCTCCTAGTCTTAACAGCACAAATGGTTCAGACACAAAGTATAACAAACTGGTTGACACAGAGAACCTGAAGCCATCACAAAATTGTCAAACTCTACATACTCAGGAAGATAATCCCTCTCAGGTATAAAACACTCTGCTGCAATTGAGGATTTAGTCTGTCAGAACCTTAGCTGTGTATATCAGTTGTTCCACTTGAAATGAGACCAGCATTAAATATAACTTAAACAAGCTTACACACTTACCCAAAGAAAACAGAACTAAAAACATTAAGCTTTGCATGCTCTTTCCTAGATAGAAATTTATCTTAAATCCAGACTAATACTTCAAATAAATACTGAGAAACAAAGCTTTTGAAAACAAAGCAGACACACATGGCCTCTCATGCCTTAAGTCTATGTTTGACTTGAAACCTGCAATGTTATATCTACTAACTAAAACCAATTTTGAGGAAGGTCTATATTTATTTAAAAAGAAAACCAATGAGAAAAAAAAGAACCATATAAACAAGACTGAAAGAAAGCTTGAACTACTTTTTACTACCATCACACTTACATTGAATAATTACATCACTGTTTCAAGATACCAATCAGGAAGCCAAACTCCAGGGCTGAATGTGACAAATTATATCAGTCTATGAGAGACTTCAAGTTATACCAGTTCACATAGGTATGACTGCCACTTTGTGAACACTTAAAATTTAGAAATTTAGTGATCTTACACCTTACCTGTCTATTCACTAGTTTTAGCAATGTTAAGTATTCCTGTAAAAAATAAGTAGGCTAATATAAAATCTTTAACTTATGTATACAATTTATGTAGATTTTTAAATTTGCAATGGATTACCAATTACTTGCACTCAAAAAGTTTAATATGCCCACCATTTTATCACACAAGTGTTGAGGATACATATAAAACACATTCCTTCCAAAAGCCTACAGATTTTTGTACTTAACTATTATTAATACAGACTTTCCTTCTGCATAGTTAGGCATCACATGCCCCAATAAAATCCAACTCATTCTTTAGGAAGACACAAATGTAGTCAGGTAACCAAAGAACAGCTTAGTAAATCTGAACGCATTCCATTCAAGTTTAGCTTGCCTATCCCTGTCTATCAGGGAAGCACTCCTATTGGGATCTGTTCTGTAAACCTTCAACCAGCACTAGAGGCAAGGCAAGGGAAGCCAGTTTGGCAGTTGGTGACTGTAATGAGGTGACAGAAGTGAGACAAAAGAATATCCCTGCCCTTGTGTCATGAAGGGTATTTTAGACCCTAAACAGATAAAGATCTAGAAACCAAAAAGTTGCAGTTTCTCTAAATACCATCACCATGAGGCAGCTGGAACCACCTTCCATCATACACATTAGTTTTGAATGTTCTCCAAGGTTAAATTATATTCTGCTCTTGTAATTCTCAGCTACAAAATATACATACATATACACTAATTTTCTTTCATATTATTACGTTTCCCTAGAGCCTTTCATTTTCCCAGTATTTCATTATGATATAGCACATATTGCAATGTCCTTGAATTCTCAGAGCATTTTCTTTATTAAAACCTTTCTCCTGAGGATGGACTATCCAAACATTTATCCTGAAATACAAGTTCTTGCACATGTAGTTGTAAATACACATGAAGACTTTCCTTTTGTTACTAGAGAACATTTAAAGTGATGTTAGAGAATATCATGTATATTTTTGGCCCCCACTCTATACTGGACATTTCAACACCATGTGAGCCACAGCACCATTCCTAAGCAGTTGCTGGGGTTTTTTTTTAATCAATTTCTTTTAAAATGAGGTGTGGCTTAATAGTATAAAATACCTTTTCATCATCATTTCTTATTACTCAGATCAAGCCTAGATTTTAAACGGGGTAAAGAAATTTTACAAAAGAAACTAAAAGCTTGGCAAAAGGCTCCCTTGGGGCTTCAAATGAAAAACCTGCAGTTTTAACCATTTTTTAAAACTCTCCACTTTGTTTTTACTGTAGTATAGCGTTAAACTGGGGATTTATTTTCTTATTTATATTTATCATGCCACTTTTATATTCATGATATACTAAAGAACTTGCAAAAGGAGTAACTGCATACTACTTATATTTTCAAATATTACATACTTGATCACATGCACATAAGTATAAGAAATACTATTATAAAGTGAAAAACACTTCTAGGGAAGTGCAATTTTTATCAGGTTTTTTAAATGGCAGGTATTTGTCTTCCCTCTCAGCATCGCAATTTCCTTAGTTAAGGGCATCAAATTTCTCAACAATTCTTTCTAATGGAAAAACCAAAAATGCTTCATACTCAATGTAGGTTGTTTATAATGCATTAGACAACAAGTATGCATCTTCTGGCAACATCCAAGTATCTACACAACTAAAACCATGAAGTGCCTTTCACCATTGTGTTTAAAAAATATATTTAAAATTCAGTATTTAATGGAATCTTTTACTGAAACTCATATTTAATCGAAAACATAATGAAAACAAGTAATAAAATGGTGAAAACAATCATTTGTGCTATAAAAAGGGAGAAAAGTATTGTCTGTCCTCAGACAAGGAGTCTTGAATAAAGATTTCGGAGAAAAGTTTCAGAGGACAAAAACCAAGGTCTGGCAAGTCAGACAGAGGAAACTGCCAAGCATTCAAATTTCAGCATGTCACCCTTCTCCCCTGGCCTGTATTTCACCTAAGAATATTTCATACTAGTCTGCTACTATGAAGGGAATGAAATACAGTAGCAACCAAAGGATGTAACCCACATATCATCCAAAATCCAAAAGAAAACTGATATAAATATCAGAAAGTTACTGATGATTCTTAGGATAACTGGCCCAACTATCACTGGCATGCACTTTACAAGGCCAAATGGAGAGGTGAAAATAGAACAAATCTTGAAAAATATGAGAGTAAACAACGAAGGTGGGAGGAAAGGCTATTATTTTTAACCTGTGTAAGACACTTAGCTCTATTACTCTGCTTCATCAGTATTTATATAAAAATTCATTAAAAACAGAGAACTTTAAGAAAAAACAAACAAAATAAGACCATCTTCTCTGGAAAAGCCATTTGATGGCCCCTCTCTAATGTTAACACATCCAGTATAACGTTTTACAGCGTGACTCTTTGAAGAAAGAAAAGCTCAGGCAGAAGATGCCACCGTGCCAGGAGCAACAATTTTAGTATCAATACAGAGCAAGAAGAAAGACAATTAAGAACATACAGGGAAGAAAAAAAAATTACTTGCAGAATCCATCACAGCTTTTCCAAATTAAGCTGGAGGAGTAGAATTTTTTCCCCTTACTGCTGTCCTTTTTGCCAGGCATACCAGGCAATTGACTTGCTGCTATTCCACATTCATTTTGTATATGAACTCTTGGTATTTCAGAGTACAACAATTTCATGCTACAAGTTCACAAAGGCATTTCAACAGTGCCAAAACATGTCATGCCATGGCACTAGCTAGCAACTTAGCTTTATGAATTTACACACACCCTCTTTCCAAGCAAAACCAGGCCCATCTTACCAATGTAAAATGCTGCCATACACAGCATTAATGTTTCATCAGATGATTCCCTTCTGTCTAAGGTATTTAACAGCTTCCACTCCTGCAAAATCTAAATGCCTGTACTTAATCTTTGGTTCTTGGACATAAAACACACAAGTACACACCAACTGCCAAGCTCCAGAAGGAAGACAACAGCCTCCCTTCACCTCTTCTCAATAACTGTTTCTATGGGAGCAAAGACTATGCCAGATGCATACTGCAAGAAACATGGGAGTTTTCCTGAAATCAGGACATTTACACTCAGTAGAAGACAATAATTGCTCTTATGCAGGATTGTCCTTGAGCACCTGCCTTTACAGGGAGCCCCTGAGATTTCAAGTTCCAGTTAAAACAGCCAAAGCTTCTGACATTCTTCATCAGTGAAGAGACTCAAGGAACAATTGTGTCAGGATCACACTCACTCTTCTTTAAAATTCTTTGATAGGATTATAAATATAGGAGACCAGAGTTCACATATTGCCTTGAGGACGGAGGTCACCACGTGTAATGCACATGTTCTGCAAGCAGGCTCCTTATTGACATACTCCAATGAAATTGTCAGACATTTGACTTAAAAACACTCCTGCAAGTCACATTTTGCACATGCAGATTTTTGCACTCTCAATTCACAGACAAATTTGACCTACAAAGGAGCCCAAGATGTCAATGTTTACAATCTTAAAAGGAAATATCTTCTTCATGCAAATGTTATCAAGTCTTTTCATCAGTGGTCTCAAAGGTAGACCTCTCCATGTAACACAGTTTTATTTTGCTAAAAAATTAGAGAAAACATCACAGCTATATAAAGCCCCAGTAATACATGAGGACAATATTTTTTTATCAAAACATAGCATGACATGAATAGTCAGTTGAGAGCTGCTGGATGTTCAGACAGAGGATAAATATGATTTCTTAAAGAAAAACATTTTGCTTGGGGGGTACTTGTGGATTTATATAATTTAATATTCTTAAGGGACAACCTAACTTAATTTGCACAATTTGCATCAATCCAAGATTATCCCTGAGAACTTATTTCTTAACTACTATGGACCTGAGTGATGAAAGCATACACTAGCTGAGGTTGGAAAAGAGATTGCTTCATCTGAACCCCCCCTCAAAGCAGAGACAACTAGAGCAGTCTGCCCAGGACCATGTTCAGTCGGGTTTGGAATAACTCCCATGGATGGAGATCTCACCACAGCTTCTCCAGCATTACAAACAGGGCCACAACGTTTAATCACACTGTAAGGGGAAGGAGAAGATTCAAATATTTGAACCATTACAAAATTACAGCTGAGAAAATAGCACAGACACACATCACAGAAAAAAACTGAAAAATAAACACAGCTTTTCACTTTTTTTGGATGTTAATTACTAAAACCTTATTTGAACTATTCTGACTAGTAGACACATTAGTGAGAAAAAAAACCTAACTTGTAATAGTTTCAAATTATTTCTGTGAATATTTCTCAGTTGAACTGCATCACTAAAACTGAATTAATAAAACTGCAAAGCTGCACAGTACAATATAACCTTTATACTAAAGCAGGCATTATAATAAAACTGGCTTTATAGTACAAAATGGCAAGCTACAGTCTAATGTTCAAGACACATGGATGGAATAACTTAATGTTAGTGCTTCTGTTTTACAGATGTCTGGTCACAGGAGCAGGAAACAAAATTCTTCCTGACCCAACTATGTATTTGGAAAAGAGAAAATGCCAAAGAAATTCATAAGTGGGAAATAATGACACTAAGTTTTTGTTTAATTAAGTATTTACAGATCTTAAGGTTAACAGGGGCAGTTTTGGAAGAATATTCTCTGAAGCAAATGTTTGTGGTCACATTTATTTATAACCACATTATATTTCTTTATACTTTTGTACTATTTTTGTCTATCATACATGGATTAGTTACACTTCAGAAAAATATTTCCTTCCTCATCCCCAAGACAGACAGGTTTATCTTTCCTCACTTTTTGACACAATAAAGATAGCTGCAAAGTATTGCCACAATATTGGAAATAGTTATTTTTGTTTTATTATTCCCAGTGGAATCAAAACTTCAGCATACAGTGTTTTGCTGCAGTTCAAAAGGCACATAATTCAAAGTTTCAATACTCTGTCATTTAAAACTGATAGATTAATTCTTTCTTCCTTCCGGAAGAAATTTTTCATTTTGGCAAAAAGTCACTTGAATATCCAGAATTTTTTGCTAACAAAACCAAAGAATTAAGATACTAAAATACTGCTATGTTGAATAGCTAGATCTGTGACATTCCATCTGTGATGTTTTGAGAAGCAGGAGTGTTTTTCTGCTATGACCGGAAGTAGGAGCAAAATTGTTTCCTAGTTAAAAAACACATATAACAATGGGGTAAGACCTTTTTTCCTATTGTTTTCAAGCTATAGGTGAAGAGAAATTCTAGCAATTCAAGCTGAAACAAGCAGTTGGAACTGCTTTAAATGTCCTGAAACAACAAGCTGTATTATGAAGGGACTACCTCAACAGAGAGTTAAAGAGGAGATGGGGACAGAAGTTCAGAGAACATTTTCTCCTATGGTAACATCAATGGTTGAATCAGGGGGCTTCATGAAATTTTACACTTTTCTATATGCAGGAACTCATAAATATCCAGCCTGGGAAGCTACTACTCTGTCATAATAAATAATAATGGCCTTCCTGAGAGCACTGGAGAATAGTTAACCTACAAAAGACACCACAACTGCAAGCTCTTCACTTGCAAGGAAGGCTGTCCTCATCCTACCCTGACTCCATAAAAAACAAAAGTTTGGCAACTTGAAATTATAAAAAAGCCTTGTCACCAACAGATGGGTACCTAGAGGCCACATATTACATACTGACAGGAAGACATCCCATGACAGAGAAGAGCAAGGCAGAGGAGGAAGAAATGAAGAAAGAGTCCTTTGTTCTAGAGCCTATAAAATACATTTTTTTAGGAAAAAAAATTAGTATTCATAAATATTTAAAGCCCTGTTGTCATCTTATTGTGAAAGTCCCATACCTTCTTGGTGATTTTTCATGGGCAGCTCCTCACAGCACTAACTCCTCCTTCAACACGGCCAACAAATTCCAATTCTCACCTCAGCCACTTAACCCACACTTTTGTAGCACTCTTCTTATTGGACACAGCTGTGGTCTATTACAGGCAGGCCTGTTCCTAATATTTGGTGATTAGCACAGCTGCAACTCCTCAGGTGTGAGACTGCCTTCTGCACTATTCTCTTACATTCTATCCCTCCACAAAGCCCTTTCCAGATTTCTTCCTTAAAAATACCTAAGCACAGCAATACTATGTTAAATATTAGTTATATAACATTTTACAAATGTACTATTTTTTAATGCATATGTATCTATATGCATGTAAAGTCATTATTGACTTTTAGTTTCACATGAGTTCATTTGCTTCCAGTGACCTTTATCACCTGGTGATAATGACCAGTATCATTTCGTTATCAAAGAAAATTCATGTGAACAGCTCTGGAAGATTAGAATTTTAAAGTAGGAGTTGATTTTTTTTGAATGTGAAAGAGAATTTTTTATGAAAGTTACTCATAAATTGTTGAGTAGGATGAAGTTTCATAGCCATACCTGTCTAGGTCACATGTCAGCCTTTCAAAATTCTTAAGAATTGTATAAACCTGAGCGTCTTGACCAAGAAAGCAAGGTGGCAATAATCCATGAATATTCAATTGTTGCCTCTCCTCCAAGGTAAAAGCCATGCCCTAAAAAAAAAAACAAAAAGAAAAATAAAACCCATGTATAGATGTACACAAGAGATAATTAATTTAAGAAAACTTCTGCAGCAAATCATAGCCCAGGTAAAGTCAGCATCATAAAATCTATTTAAAATTAAACAGAATTTAGAATGGTGCAAGTATTTTGGGAAAAAGGTTTTATTGAGCCATAAGAGGACCTGTACAGATACAACAACTCCATCTCAGCACAGAACAAGTTAACATCTCCTGACACCACAAGAGTAGCACCTGCAAAACTGCTAAGTTACAACTGAAGAAAGCAGCCATATATTCACTCCACTCATTTTCTGCTTTTAATGAGGTCTGCCTGTCCAAAACATCTTCAGAAATTACCCAAGCTACTGTAAGAAAGGTGGTGCCTTTTCAACAGAAACATGACCGTGGGTTTAGCACACCAGCATCAAGCATTCTGGCTGCTGAAGCTTTACTCTGCTGTGGTAACTACAGCCAGTTAGTTGGTTACCTAGACAGGTTCTTTTTTGTTTCTAATTTTGTTGGTTTTTTTCCTCAGAAACAGTCACCTCATAGGGTTTATTCTTATGGAACAAAAATATATTACAAAAGCTTCCTGTATCTTACTAGGCTACATTTCATACACCATTTTTAATCTAAATTTTGAAGTGGTTATGTGACTGTGACTTGGAAAAAGTAGGAACAAAGTCCTAAAGCAACCCAGCACACTATCTGCTCTATAATTACATTAATCAAGTTGTTACCTTAAGTGAAATGAAGACTCAAGAAAAAGAAATATCTTATAATGAACACTTTACAAAACATCAAACATTTCCAAAATGTGTTTCTCCTTTCCTAGACAGGAAATGAAGGGAAACCAAGTTTAATAAAGATCAGTAACTGTTTTGCTGTAGTTCTCCATGTATGCAAGATTTTGTTTCCAAATGTGTACACAAAAGCTGCATTTTTTCCCCTAATGAACTTTCTGTGACCAGATAGGTCATGAATGTCTTCAGCTGCTATCCAATCTTGAAAAATCATGGAAGAAGGAAGAGTCAACACTCGTCACAAGTTTATTCAGTGTTGATCCCTTTTATCTCCACTAGACTTTTTTGGGCTTAAAAAAGCCACGTGTGCTCATGCACACTTCAGAATCTGTTCCAAGTGACTGGACTTCAGGGAGCTGCATAGTTTTAATGGATCTTCTAGTGCTAGTAGTAAAGTGACAATCCAGTTATTCTCTGCAATTCTCCTTTCCCCTGTTTCCATTAGTCAAATGGAATGAAAAAAATTTTTGAATGTCTGTGTTTGGCTTTACGTTAGGAATAAAATATGGACTTTAATTACTATAATAGGGTTTCCCCCCTTACTGGAAAATATATCTTATTTTAAAACAAACACATGTGTTACATCTTGCCAAATGCCTTTCTTAAAGAGTACTTCATCTTGGAATAGTCTATCTTCCATGTATTACTACAGCTTTATAGTAAGTGTTAATTTCTTTGGTTACTAGGAAAACACAGCACCCACCTACACCCCTAGGATTTATATGGTTAGAAAATCCTTTACTTGAATATTGCTCTTTGGCACAGATATTATTAATTCTTCAAATTTCCAAGATGAAATGTTAATTCTTTTCTTTCCCCCTCAGATCCCTTATTTACTCAGAAGAAAAGAATTATCATTAAAATATATCACCTGATAATTTAATAAGAGAAGGCCATTTTATGAAATAAGTGTATCCTATTCCATCTGCTTATAATAGGGAATACTTTAACTATTTATGATTTATGGTTTAAGTCTAGATTTCTTGCACTAGCCTCGGATTTTCTTTTCTACATAAAAATTCTTATTTTTTCCTGTTTGAAGTGTTGTTTCTCAGCCATCCAGCAGAGAGGGCTCTAGGTCCAGCTTGGTTTACACACTCCTTTCTCTCCCAGAGATGCATATTTTGTGCACACCTGGATGGGACAGACTTCTGTCATCTAGCATCCAAACTATTATAAACTATGTAGATATTTTTATTCTGTAGCTTGTATTACAAACAAATTTTTAAAGAACAACAGTATCACACTCTAAAAGCAGCATAAGGGCAAGCAACCACAACCATAAATATTAGCCTCTGCCAAATTAGTTTTGATTTATTCACTGCTTTATGCTTCATATACATCACAAAGATGAAAAGTATAGTTATTATCAACCTTCCCAGTTAAGAGGATGCAATTCTTCAAGAGCTGTATTTCATATGTTTCATTAAATGCCCTGGTGTGCTTTTGGCAAAACTAAGTTATTCTTCAGCCCCCTTATTACCTTCCTTTCTCAACGGTCAAAACTTTGGTTAATTTACTTTATTGCTCTTTACATATAAATACTCTTTCAGATTCTGTTTTACACAGAAAGATGAGTTTTCAAGAAATTTAACTCACTGCAAATACATTTAATTTTGAATTTGTCTCTCCATTTGTAATAATGTGACGTTTTGCAATTGTAGCAGTGATTTCTATTACTGCACATCATTCAGGACTCTTTCATTAATGTCTGTGGGTTTATCAACTCCACTCTTAACTGTCTGTCCTCTGCTCATAACCTGTAATCTCCCAAAGCCCCTCATCTACAATGTTGGTGTAGTGCAGTTACACATACATCAATACTCTTCTTCATCTGCAGTACTGAAAAAGCACAAAACAGAATAAACAGCACAGCATTATCTTGTATCAGACAGCTTTTTGCACTGGCTTTCAACTGAATTTTCAAGCAGTGCTTGAAAAGACAGACAGCATATTCAAAATACTTCAAGAGCCATCTCAGCCTCTATTCACAGTGAACAGAGACAAGTTTCCTCTCTTAATATAAACTAGATTGCCCTGACACAGTTTTTCTTCAGATAGAATACTCAAAGCTCACATAATTGCTAGGTTTATATAAACCTCTCTAGAAAAAGAGAGTGTACTAAAGCAATATGTGCATCCTGTCCATGCACTAATGAGATTCAGCTTTACTAAAAGGGCAGCCAGTATTCATTGCAGGGATCCTTCTCCAATTTCTCCCAAGACCTAGACATCTTTTGTTCTAGTAAATCAAAACTTTCATTTTTAAAAACTCCAACTCATTTGGAAGAACAGCTCATCTCCTCCTGTTGGCCTCACTGCAGGTGTGCCACAGAAGTATTAGCCTAAGAGCATGTAGAAGGAGGCTGGGTTAGAAGAAGAAACTATGCCCACATCCAAGGTTCTCTGTCTCAGTGACTCTTTCATCAGTCTCTGGAAGGGAAAAATCAAGGCTCATAAGACTTCAGGGCTTCAGGAGACAACCACCAACTTGAGCAATACTCCAGCTCAAGTACTCACACGTATATTTGACCTCCCGTACCTGTGAAGGGGGAATGAAGAAATGAGGAGGAAGGTGAAAAGGTATAGCAAGGATGTGTATCTGGAAGTACCATAATCTCTGAATTGCTGGTCTAACATACTGCTAGAGGAAAATTACAGTCTCCAGAGTATTTTGGGGATGGACAAGCAGGTTCGTCACTGTCTCAGAGTCCATCCAAAAGGAAAATAATCTCTGTTAAAAAACTCATTCTGTATATCTAAAGCATAAAAGCACAGTGAACAAATTCCAACAATATTGTGTAAAAAAGCCCACAAGTCTGAGGGACCCAGCTATGCTCAACATCTGCTGCCACAGCTGGAAAGAGGAGAGGTGGCACCTTGCCACTCCTTGCAGGCTCCCACCACAGCAGCTGGTATCCCTGAGCAGAGGCCAGGGAGTGCTCTGCCAGACAAAGCTCTGAGAAAACTCCACAGCTGCCTGCAATACTTGTCTGCTCCAGATCTGAATCATTTTTTTGAACAAATGGACTACAGAACCCTGCAACTCCATTCTTAAAAATTCCATTCTTCAAAACAAATGAACAAAAAAAGGGCATGAAAACAAGATGAATGCTTTTGGCTGAAAGACCGAAAACATTCTTCAATTACTAGGGAAGAGTTTTTTCCCCCCAGTTCATCCCAAATAAAGAATAAGTGGCATCACTTCTAGTTGCCAGTCACACATCATCCCACGCTGCTCACACCACTTCATGTACAAGTCTCCAGGAGAAATCCAACTGCAGAACTAGATGCAGCCCTTAGGAAACTATGATCTTTGGTATGCATGACTGCTTGCAGGCAATTCTTTTGCTGGTCAAGCTTTAGCCTTCAGCAATTTTGGCTTTTTATACTACACTAGTACTGTTAGGGAGGAATCCAAGTCAAAATTAGTTTCTTTTAAGGAAAACTTCTTTGGCTGAGGAAGCAAAAAAATGTATGCATAATCCTGCTAGGTATGAGCTACATAAAAACAGTTTCAGACACCTAATGTCATAAACACTTAGGATCAAATCCACACAAACAAACCAACTAAAAACACAACTCTTCAAAATTTCATACATTCAAAGAAATTTTTATAAAACCTCTATAAAAATATAGAACATATGGGTTTTCAAGCATTTAAAGCTACATTTAAGAGTTTAATGATCTGCAAATCCCTTTGAGATATTTTATATAATTTGTCTTTTTAAAAAAGTCACCTTATGAAAAGGCAAAAATAAATTTTTACAAGCATTTCCTCTCCATTTTTCACTTTTATTCTCCAAACATGACTTCAGAAAAATCAGATAAATACTTCTAATACTCCATGTCCAATACTCATGTCAAGGCAGAATACACCAGGAAATACTGAGAATAACTAATCTGAGCACAACACTCCATAATGAACTCATTCTGCTGAAAATAAATGTGGTTCATGGCAAGAAATTGGTGTTGGAGCAGTATATATAGCTAAAGATGTTTCTTCTGTTTTCTCTACCCATACTTGGCATGACTGCCAAAAAATATTACAAGCAGAGGCAGCTAATGCAGCTATTTGGGCAAACATCTCTTCTGCAAGCAGCGCTTTAGAGCACACCAGTCACAGGACGCACCCCAGCAGGTAAGAAAAGAGACTGATTTTTTTTTAATGGTGCAAATTCACACACAGTTTTCTCTTAAGGTGGTTTCTTTTGGACCTGAAGAAAAAAGTATTTCTGCAAAATGTCAATTTGCATTAACTCAGAGGTTCATGTTTCTTCTTAAGAATACTTGCTGTAAAGTCTACATACAAAAGAATGGCTTGAATAGCTGAATCTAGTTTCAATTTTTAAAAAAAACCAAAATCTTGGATTACTAAAATTTTGGAGAAAAAAAGAAATCCTTTCAAGTGCTGTTTATGAAGGCTAGGGAGAAAGATGACAAATACAAATTGATAAGAAGAAAAAATATGATCAACAGCAGAAAGTTATGACAGTTCAAAGATGAATAGCATGAAGTTAAGAAATGAAAACTGACTATGAAAATACAAATTTTCTGCTGCAATCATCTGGCAGACAACACCTTTGCTTTCAGAACCAAAGGACAACGATAATCATTTTTAATGTACACTTTATTTAAAGTATTATTAGTCTGCAAGTAGAAAAGTCACAGTGTGACAGATCTGCTATCAAAAAAGTTATTTTTCCCCAAAACTATGCTCAAGTTCTCTTATCAGGCATTTCATGAGGCATATTGGTTAGTTCTGGATTATGCATCTCAGATTAAGGTTTAAAAATCACTATACTGACTAGTGATTAATAGTCCATTAGATTCTCTGGCAGAGAAAAGGTGGTTTTCTACAGTACCTAACACACAGATCTTGTACAGGTCTCGACCTACAGCTGAAATCCCTGAGCTAGCAATGAATCCTTCTAATTAAGTGCCTTCACTGGAGTTTGAAAAACCAGACACAGACAGGCATCTACCCTGGTTAAGATGAGGAACGAGAAAAGCTAGAGAAGGAAGACTGGTGAAGTGTAAACAGCAGAATCCAACTGAGATACAGCACTTGTGCTCCTTTTGATAAGCCCCCATGCACAGGCATCCACCATGATGTGTCAGACTGTGAGGCATGCTGAAGGTAAATAAAAAAAAAATACAATAGCTGATGGGCACAGCTCTGAAAAGAAGAAGAAAGAAACGAAAAGAAGAAACTGCCCTAGTTTCAGCTATAAAATGCCAAAAGGCACAGGTTTTATGCATTTTTCTTTAAATACAGCTTTTTAACAAGTACTTTAAGTTGAAAAACTATATTGTGACATTTGGCATTTACATTTCAAAACTTTTTTCTAGGGTTGTGGTAGATCTGCTACAGTGTGTTGAACACACAATTTTTTTCCCTAGAAACATCAAGTGACCTGAAGCCTACTCATAGCTCAATTCTAAATCCATAGGATTTTCAAAAGCAAATGTAAAAAGTCAAGTCAACAGGTGAAACTGAAACAAAAGTCAAAACCAGCTTCCAACAAGTAAAGCCCAGATAAATACAGTAGCTAATACACACACCCATGGACTCATGACTCAAAACAAATGCAGATGGCCAGAAGGAGATCAGACTTCTCTTGGCAAATTCATCATGGGAATGTGTGGGCAGCTTGGCAGCCATGCTGTGAGCTGATACAGTGATTGCACCAAGCATGATTCAGACCAGCACAGTATAAATGACACATCACACCATTCTTATTTTTACAATCCTTTAAGCTAAGGTAAATCATTATCTGAACATAAGCAAGCAAACCAGTTTTAAGAAGCTATTTCTATATATGTGTTTTATTATACACTTACAGAGTAAAATCTTTTTGCATTGCATAATCTCCCCTCACCCTAATTTTGAGAAGACTGTATTACACAAACAGCAGGCAGTAACAAATAAACAGTAAAAGAAGCCACCAAGATAATAATGTACAAAAATATATCACATGCTGTGCTTTAATGCAGGATGATGGCTTGGGTCTTGTTAAAATTCTAAATTTAGTTATTCATATGCAATATAGGAACCTATCCATCCATGATAATTATAGGATAAAGTTAAAGTTTACTCTAGAATAGGTACCTTGCAGTCACTAATCCAAATTGCTCCAATTACTATATTGACTACAGACCAAATTCAGATTTGCACACATAAGCACTTCCTGAGAACTGGGAAGTTCAAAGGTATTGGAACAATCAACATTGCTCATTATGGCAATAGTATCAACTATAAATCCACTGCATAGCAGGCTATCACAGCACCAGGCAACAGCCAGGCACAACACACTCTGCATTTCAGGGACCCCTAATTGCCTATATGTGGCTGCTACATCAAGCCTCTACCATCCTTTTGACTCCTCAATCCACATGTCCTGTTGAAAAACCGCATTACTCTGAATTATTCATACTGTTTGGGATACTTAATCCCAAAGCAACTAAAAAAATTGCTAGAGCTGCATTTGAGCACTTTCAAATCAGAGCTGGCTGTCTCAAAATTTGTCTGTCTCCCTATTGCTGCTCCCACCAGGGAGCTAAAACGAACATAGGCATGAGCAAGCAAACCGGGAGCTGGACCAATGGATGCAGCTATCTTTCATTAACAACAACACCCTGATTCTGTTTTTAAGAGCAGCTAAATTAATAACAGGCTTAATAATTAATATCAGCTTGGTCTGTGTGTCTCCTGACTCAATTCCCTAGCAGAGATATCCCACCAGTGAAGAGAGACCTGTCTTGGCTCTCTTGGTTGCCCCTAGCAGAGACCGAACAGCCGCCTAAAACACAGTTTAAACTACAGAGCCAGAGAAGCTGAGCAAATATTCTTATGTTGGGATTTGGGTTTGTTGTGGTTTGGTTTTGAGGTTTTTTTTGTCCCTGGATATTTCTGAGCCATTTTTATTCTTTTATAACTCCTTTGGGACGTACTGACCCTCAAAGAATACTACTTGGGAAAGCTCTGCCTATGGGAACCAGCCACAGGAGCAGTTTACCACATCACTTACAAACTTGCTGAGTGTGTTCTTATGACAGATTTTAATTTTCAATACAGTTTACCTATGCTGTAGATTAAAACCACTGGTTGTAGGCCACTTCAGAGCTCTAGCCCCCTGGATGAAGCATGGTAACAAAAATAATTTTGTTAATTACCACCTTTGTCAATACTGCTTGTCTTCTAAAGATGCATCAATGCGCAGATTTATTTTTAGACATTAAATTTATAAGAATAGCATAATAAATTTTAATTTGAACAATAGTTGTTTTTTTAAATAAAGATGTAAAAAATAAAAAGCAGTTTTACTAGACCATACCTGAAATTCTACTTAAAATAATAATTTACTTGTATAGTAAATTATGAATATTAAAATAAAATTACTATGAGTCAGTTCCCTATATCTGTAATGCGTAACTCCAATCAAAGGATGCTTGCAATGCTATCAGTGGAATAACTGACATGGAAACCCTATTTACAAAGGGAATTTAGATTAAAATAATGACAGCTGACATAAAATATATTGTTAACCAGAATTATGCCAAACAAAATGCCAAATAATACCTCTCTAACTGTACAGTTTTACAAATAAAGCACAGTCGCCAGGCACGCAGTCTCCAATATACAATATTTACATTTGCAAAATCAGGTGTTATTTGAGAGTCAGGCATGATTTCCATGTAAGTGGGAGAGGAATTTCAGTAACTGCCAAAAATTCCATCTGTCTGAAATAAGTACTTAACCAAATAAGGGTTAGTAAGCCCTGAAATCCTGAGGGGATTTGATAAACCTGATATGCTTAACAGATTTATTGTTGCCTTTCAGAGACTAAACAGATTACCAACTACTGTACTCTAGGCTTCTGATAGGACTAAGCAACTAATTTCATTTCACTGGCATGATAAACAATTAACAAAAATAAATATTTTAAATACCGTAAGACAGAGTTGTGTAGAGCAGAGAACAATCTCAATGCTGTGGTCTTGGCTTCTACTACTACTACAATGGTGCACACTGTCCCTGCTGACCCAAGTGGTGACAGGGGCACTGGCCAGCCTGGTGAACTACAGAGGTGTGAGCCAAGAGCTGAAGGCACTGTCGTGTTGAGCAACACCAGGCACACAGATTATCAGGTCACTCATGGGTAGTGTACTGTTTCACTGTGCCTAAAGTGATGAGACTACTCAAAATTAGTCCTCTGGGCACCCTCCACAGACTGAAGTCAGTCTGAGTGGGACCCTAGGTGAAGCCCCTTTCTCTTTTTTAGGATTATAATGAACTATTTCAGTCAAAATAAATGACATTAATACTTTCCACTGTCATAGGTAATCCTATGATATATAATTATAGTATTTCTATTACCACAGCCTGGTAATGTGATCTGTAAGCCTTTCTGTCATCTACATTTATTGCATATATTGCACACCTATCAAGCATTTCCCATTCTACAGATGGAAACTTACTTTAATTATCTCAGTCTTAGGGTGGTAGTACATGTAAACATGAAAAAAGCCTACCCAAACTATTTATTTGGGAGCTTGTTACATCCAATCTTGGCATTTTTTCTCAGAACTGGGCAGTACTCTGAAACCAAATATAAAGCCACATGAAAAATTTACACTCTGAATGTACCTGATCTATAGGCACAGCCTTAATTGCTATCAAACAGAAGGCATTCAATTTTTGCTATAACCACAGGCATCCTATTTACAATACTCTCTTGCAAATACTTTCCTTCTTGCTGAAAAGTCACTGAAGATTCATGTTATCATGAACAAAATGAAAAAAAAAATTGCCAACTTAAGACTTTGAGTGAGCTCACTATTATTTTTCCATTTTGAATTCTTAAACATGCCATCTAGCCATCAATAGCCATGGTCGTTAGTAGAACCACAGGCTGAGACTATTACAGCATCTGAAATAGCAGCTATGGGATAGAAGAGTACACATTGTCATATATCACACACATTCCTGAAAATTGTAATCTTACCTGAACTTTGCTACAATTTTGTTTGGTTCCATCCCTTTAGATTAAGACAGGAGGAAAATAAAATGAAGGGCCAGATAGACTGGGAAGGCAAACTCTTTCAAACTCAACAGGGAAAAAAAGACACAACTACTCTAAAACTTTAGTGTGAGCTCTGATTTTGTAACCTAAAATTGTTACTTAACCAGTTCTACAGAGACAGCAAAGTCATGCAAAGCCTTCCAGAGTATGCAAAAAGTTAGCTGATTGAAGGAAGATTTCTACTAACGGCAGAACAATTCCATTTAAAACTGCTGCACCAGCCGCATTCATACAGCTCTGCTTTTGCCAAAATACAACCTGCATATCAATAGTATCTGCTTGCATAGAAAAGATTAGACTGAAAAAAAATCACAGAAAAAGCTGTGATAAAATAGAGTATATCACTTTTCTTTTTATTTGACTGCTCTCCAAAAGAGCCTGACTCATCAAAGCAAACAGTAGACTAAAGGAAAGCGAGCACTATGGAAATAAAATCTGAGTGGTAGTTAAGGAAAACACCCAATATAAAACCAACTGAATTTGCTATCAGGCACACAAGAGCTCTACCTGAAAGAAAATCCGCAAAGGTGGAAAAATGACAAGAATCCCCTCCCAGGAGACCCA
Organism: Molothrus aeneus; assembly: GCF_037042795.1. Taxonomy (NCBI): domain Eukaryota; kingdom Metazoa; phylum Chordata; class Aves; order Passeriformes; family Icteridae; genus Molothrus; species Molothrus aeneus. The sequence goes on along the minus strand of NC_089648.1, from coordinate 90,337,719 downwards.
ATGCATTTCAAGTGCTACCGTTTTCAAAGCAAACCAAGGATTCATTGCCCTTTTATCTAATTGTGCCACACACAGAAATTAGAGTCTAAAACAACATGAAAAGTAAAACAAGACAGAAAAAAATCCACCAAAAACCCACCAAAACAAACCAAGAACCAATCCCTTATGTTAAAAACCAATTTTCCATGTTGATGTTGAAAAATATAACCTGACAGTAAACATTAAATACAAGTCTATTTGAATCTGAAGGAAATATTGCTTCTCTATTCTAACTTTTCACATTTCCTATAATCTAACTATGCAGACCCATTATAAGCTTTTACTATCTACATAACAGAATAACTGCTCCCTTTCCTAAAAGAAAGTATGATGCCAGACCCATCACTTGTATAAAATAAGAGTATCTTGTTTAAATCTAATTAATCTGGAGTGAGCTTTAACCACTGTCCTTGGTGTAAGCTTGTTCTGGACACACTGAGATAGCAGACCTAGAAACACAGCATCTACACAAGACAGTACGGAGCAACCAGGAACACAGAGGAGGAAGAAGTTTTGAGACAAACTGGCAAAACACAGTACTTTCAGACTAATAGCTAAGGCATTAAAAAAAAAAAATCCCAAAAAAGCATTTATGTAGTGAAGGCAGAGTAAAATAAAATGACAGATCTAAGGAAATACTTCAAACAGTAATTCTTAAGTCTTACATGGGGTCCTTAAGCTTGAGATACCGATTCACAACATATTTTAGGCAACGAGAGATGCAGTTAAGAAAGATGAAAGATCAATTTTCACCAGTTTTATAACCTTTGTAGTGAACTACAAATTAAGTCTGTCCATTTCTTGAAACCTTTCAACAATCCAGAGTAATATTAACATGTCAACCAGACCTGTAATACCAATATTAAACCCCTTTCATGCAAAATTGAACAAAAAATCCACTTACAAAACCAACTCAGACACTTGTATTCTATTTGTTTATTAATTTCCACATTACAAACCAGCACACTAAACTTATTTTATTAGTTCCTAAAGTTCAAATAGCATATTTTTTTTACAGGAAATGGAAATATGCAAAAGACCACGGATACTAAGGGCTATATTAAGAAAAAAAATCCTCTCCAACAAAGTCCTAAATTAAATCCCAGTGGATCCACAGCTCTTGAACATGAAGCATCACTTCCAGCCCTGATCACCCAAGGGGAAGTTGCCTATGGGACACATTACCTTTCTGTGCATTGCTATGGAAATGAAGGAGAGAGTGCTGGCTGTTTCACATGGAAAGTGCAGACACTTTGCTGCTTTAATTAAATGAATTTTAGTGTTCACCAGGTACCTGGTGGTTGAAAGACCAGCTGACAAAGAAAACCATAGTACACAAATATTAGTTCATCTAGCACAGGCAATATAGCCATAGCCATCACTGAAGTTTTATTAGTTTTACTATTTCTACACATATTTGAGAGCATATCTTATTTCCAGGCTTGCAGTAAGTAGATACTCTTCACATGCATTTGTTGCATACTATTACAGGAATTCCCACATGAGAATGTCAAGGATCTGCACTGCCTTGAAGGGCAAAAAATAGGGAGATAAGAAAAGAAACAGTAACAAGAAAACCCAGAAAGACAGAGTTTGACACTAACACAAAATTTTCCATTTCTAGGTTTCATTCTTTTTCTCTAAAAGGTTAAAGGATCACAATAAAATGGCTGAAAAGCTCATATAACAAAACATACTTTTTTTCTGAACTCAAATGGCAAAACAAATGGAACCAACAGTATTTCAAAGAGCACAAAAATCTGCTCTTTAGTTTTAGTCAATCGAACTGCCTTTGGGGGGTTTTAGACAGCTTATGGTAGGAACTTGAAATGGAAAATTAGACCAAATTCATTGTGGTGGTTGTACCTTGGCTATTTATACTGTAGTGACACTGCCAGATGCTAGTCAGACCATTTCATGAGCAGGCATAGGAGCCTTCAGATATTCACAATCACTCCTGATGATTTTGTACTGAGAACTTAATGGCAAGCTTCACAACAAAACAAAATCCTTCATTTCACCACTGGTCTTGACTGTTTTGGCAAAGGTCACACTACTTGCTGTGTGAAGTGGGAGTGGCAACCTTCCAAACCAGGATGACTGGTTTCAAGAGGGACTAGTTAGACTCTCCTTCCCCAAAAGTGTTGGTCTCAAAAATAGTTTCTGCTGTTGTACAGAAGCATCAGTATTAAGTCTCTCAGCATAGCAAAGCAATCCTTGAAAGAAACAGATTTCTTTCACCAGTACTGGCATGCAAAATAAGACCATATGTCTAAGCTATAATATGCAAGATTTTCCAAAGACAGCTTATTTTTCTAGTAGGAAATGTAATTTACATAGACTGAACTTTAGGATTCGTTTACAAGATTCATGAGAAAAACTGGCTTCCTTATAGTATAGAAAAACCACTGCTCAGAGGGAGCAAGCTTTAATACTGCAAAGTCACTAGCCGTACTGGGGACACCAACCCAATTTAGTTATGTTTATCTGCCTCTCACAGTGGCCAAGAGGAGTAGCTGACTTTTCTAGAAGAAAAGTAAGAACAGTAAGGAAAAACAAGGAATTGCTGCTGAAAGAGCATGACAGTAAGCATGACAGTAAGCAGAAAAAGCAAGCCAAACTGGTGTGGCTGAAAGCAATGGGAATGGAAAAGTTAAGCAGAAGGCCCAAGCAGATGGGGAATGAAGAGCCAGCAAAGCAAGTGAAACAGTAACAGGATTTATTTTCAATGAATAACTGAAAGAGAGCTCAAAGGTAGGAGTCACAGACAAAACAGAGCAAGTCCAACCTGCGTAAGGAACACTAAGATCAGAGAACACACACGAATGCAAATGTGAAGGCTGAAGAAATGAAGCTCAGATGAAGACAAGAAGGAAAAAACAGGTGCTGCAAGTAATTGTGCCAGAAGAGCTTTGGACTGCTGCAATGTGCTTCACACACACTGCGCACACAAAGAACGTTACTTTGCGTCTGTTCCTAATTATGCCTGGATTGAAAGCTCAAATCACACTGCAAAAGGCAACGTTTCTTTTCCCAGGCAGGGGTGGGCAGCATTATCCCACTGGAAGCTCACAAGGAGAATCCAGAACCCCAGCCAACTTTCAGCAGGAATTACAAATCACACAAGTTAGAGGGGAATATGAGGGTCCCTCAAACAAAGCAGGTACCCAAAACACATCATCAATGGGGAAAGCATCTCCCAGTTTGGCAAACTTTTAAAGCTGAAATCTTTAAATTACTGTGTTGAACCAGAACTATTTATTAGTCTTCTGTAAAATGAATGCTTTTGTTTAAGAGCTTAAACAAGTCTTTCATTAGTAGTACTACAGAAAACATTAAAAATCCTTCTACTAGATACTCTTAATTTATTCCACATGTGGGAGAATGAACTGAGAGGCATTTAGAGATTTCTAAACTTTTACATTCTAGAGTAGGGACACAGGTTGTGAAAGGCATATATGTGACTCAAATAAACACAGGTAATTAGAAAATTCTGATTGTATGTGTCCAGAATCCACATTTATCCTGTTACACATACAGACATATTCTTGAAAAACTAGGTAACTTCCTCCACAGACTACACAATTTACCAAAGAAACATCTTCTGGCACAAACAATAAAAGGAAAACACAATTTTAAAGTAATAGTAATTAAGTCTCAAAGGTTTTAGTTTGGGTTGCTACCTATGATACTATGGTATCTAATGTTTGTCATTTCTCAAGTGTCAGTGATAGCCAAGTTTGTTACCTAAAAGTAGGTCAGGAGAAGCTCCTGGCTGGGCTCATGTAGCTCTGCAGATCAGTAGATCTTGTACTAACAACTGTGTCAAGTTTGAATGCTTTCTCATTCTTTGTTATCAGTTACACTGTTAAAGAAATCTGCCTGTTCAAAACCAAAAACCAGTCAACTCACCTCCTTCTAAGAGGAATTTTACAATTACAGGGAATTCAGAAGCCTTCAGAAATAAAACATTTTTGCTTGTTTTTTTGTTTCAGATGAAACCTTGAGTGAAAATAGACAGCACCAGCAGAAGTCCACAATAAAATTCCAGAGATTGAGCATACCTTCTAACCCACTAAAACAAAACTTATCTAGATCATTACATATGTCTTCACTCAGTTCAGACAAATGCACAACAATATTACAAAAATCACCATTGCTTACTCTGTTTACAAAACAACACTAATTTCTTTCTGCTCTTTGCTTTCCATAAGCTTTCCAAGCATTTGTGTTGATTTTAGATGTATGGTCTGACTTCAGGGGTGGATTATTTAATAAAGAAATTGTAATATCCATAAATAATACTGCAGGCAGCTTGAATAAAATTCAAGTAAAAGAAAACATATCCCTATATGTCTTCTTCTTCCTCCATCATCATTCCACAAATCCAACCACATGCTGGGGTCTGAAACAGCTGACCAGAAATTGAAAATATCTGCTCAGATTAGCACTATTTGATAGATAATTATCACTGGAGGGGGAGCAGGTCTTGCCTGCTTCCTATTGTTTGATTTTTTTTTTTATTTACTTTTTTTCCTTCTAAAGAGAGGAAATCACTAAAATATATAATGAACTTTATATTTAGATAGGAAAAAAGTCATGCCAACATCAGACAGTTTTAAGGGGCCACAATCCAGATGCCCTACATAGGCTTGTTTTTAGGGGGAGATACATATAAGAGCACTCAACAAAAAATGCTTTAGTTATTACTTTGTGGATGTAATGAACTCACACATCACTTCATATTTTCCTGGCAGCTAAAGTCCCCATTAAAGCAATTACAAACTTTACATCTAAAGTATTTGATTTAGAAAAAAAAAAAATTGCCCTTAAGTTGATACAATGTGCAGGAGAGATATAAAACCACAAATGACAACACTTTACCCTAGTCCCTATTGGGTTGAGAAATGAAAAACAGGACAACTGATAAGAAATAATGGGATTTCTTGGGTTAATATCTTTTAGTAGCACCTAACATGCACACATTTGGCACTTTGGCTGTATCAAAGTGAAAATAGAAATGCTGCTTTTAACCAGATAATTTACAGTCCCAAGTAACCCATAAAACCATTGCATACTTAACCATCTGAACCATCCTTACCCATTTATATTAGCTTTCATTGCTCCCTAGAAACCAGATGTCACTACTATGAATCAATTTGAACAAAGTCTTTTTAAAAAAATATAGAAAACCAGTAAACAACTGGACATAAATTTAAGAGAACAAATGTTTAAAATGTAGTTGCCCGTGAAGTCCAAAGCATTATTATATGCAAAGAGTTCATGACAGTCAAATACAAGAGAATCATGCAGCTTGGAAAGGCCTTAAGGAGGTCCACTGGTCCAGCCCTACTCAGAGCAGGTCCAGCTGGGCCAGGATGCTCAAGGTCATCTCCAGGTGAGCACTGACTCTCTCCAAGGATGGAGATTCCACTTCTCTCTAAGCAGCCTCCTACTGCACTTGACTGTCCTCAATTTTTCCTTCTATTTTTCCTCAGAACTATTTCAAATTTCCCACACTCAAACTTGTCTTCCTGGCCTCTGACTCTTCCACTGTGTCACCAGGTCAGCCAGGTCTCTTCCTACAGGCCTTCTTTCCTCTTGTTTCCCAGCACGTTCTCTTGCACAGAGTTATTCTATCCTGATTGCTGGGCTGCTCATCTGCCTTTATCTAAATTCATGACTTTCCTGTCAGCCCATTTTTCAATCATTTCTAGGTCACTCCAAAAGCAGCCTGCCTTATAACATGTGCAGTCCTCAGGCTTGCAGATAGTGCAGTCTCTCTCATTACACAGCTCATCATACAGATGCTAAATTGTTCAGCCCATTATGCTTTAATCACAGTATTTCATTATCTGAAATAACAATTTTGCTCTACTTCCCAGTGGAACAGAAATTCATAAGTAGAGCATAAAAGTAGTGGTCTGAACTGAGCAGCTCTCAACATTGCTCCCAAATTTCCTCTCATACAAGTAAAATTTAGAATGAGCCATGTGTAATTTCTGTGATACCCATGTGAATTTTAACTTTCTTTTTAAAGGTTTTTCTCATATCACTGAGATATGTGTTCTTTCCTTAGCTTCCCTGGGTGTGGTTGGCCTTCCTTCAGCCTCTATTCCCATGTGGTCCTTGACAGGATTTTCTGGATTGTGGGGTTTGTTTGGGTATGGATTTGTATTTTGTTTCTAAATTCAGGTTTTTAGAAACTGAAAGGATAAGTTTTCAATAATTCTTTAAAAATGAAAGAAAAAGTCACAGAAATATAATTTTTAAAGATAATTTTAAGTATTTGTTTTCACATTCTTATTTTAGAAAATGAGTAAGAGATTCTAAGAAACCTCTTCTAACTTCATCTTTCTCTGGGAAGAATATAGCAGTTAATTTGTGTCTCTGTTCAATGGGTGAATACTCTGCAACCAAAGAAAGAATAATAAATATCTGATAATTACTAGCAGCTTACTGTGCTTATTTGAATCAAACGTTTCAACTTTGAGGAAAATTTTTATAGCATCATCTACTGGTCTTCCATGAGAAACTTTTATTTGGGATTATGAAAAGTGGGCAAATTATTCTAACCTCATTTTTTCCAATTAACAATATCATGTTATCCACAGTTTAATGTAACTTAATGTAAATTACTAATGGCTGAAAGATACACACATCGTGTTCTTTGTACTGTCCTAATTATAATTAATATCACTTCTAAGTTAGATCATAAAAATATTTATAGCCTCAACATGATTTCTTTGTTTCAGCATTGTTCTTAGATAGTCAGAGAGAGACAATTTCTTTCCTCAGTATTTATATTGTGTTCACTCACATTATTTGACACAGTAGAAAAAAAAAATCTAAAGTCTGACTTTGTAAAAAAATGACATTGCTGAGGGATTTTGTATGTCAATTCTGAGCCCTGAAGAGTTGTAAGTAAAAAAGGAAAGAAACAAACAAAAAAGCCAGTGGACACTGCAGAATCATTAAAGTACACTGATTCTGAGAGGATTACCAAACCTACCAATATTGTATTGTTAAACAGCTCCAATTATCACAGCTCAACAGTAACTCCCCACAGTAGCAGTCAGTTAATGGATTAATATATTTTAAGGTAAAATTCCAGAAGAGATCATTTTCATCTGCATACAGAAAAGTAATTCAGAATACTATTTTTTTAAACACTGCAGATGGTAAGATGTGTCAGCAAAGGACAGGGAAGAGGGAGAGGGAGAGATGCCTCTCTCAGGGAAGTTGCTTCAGCTCAGGCCCTGCAGGTACCAAGCCCCAGCAGAGCTCTGTGTCTGCTCTTGTTCAGCACAGAGCCAGCACAGACGGCTGTGCCAGGCTGGGTCACATGGAGGGAATCCCAAACTCCAGCCAAGCAGTTCCATGAGCAACAGCCCTGCTGGATGTGCCAACAGAAGAATGCTTTTGGAAGATCAGTTCCTGTTGTGTAAAACAGCAGCAAAGCTATGCTGACAAAACACTTCCTCCTGCAAGGCACACACCCCATCTCCATGAGAGGGCTCTACTGACACAGCTGCTTCAGCAGAGCCTTTGTTCAGCCCTCCACGAAATCACTGCCCATCCCTCCCCAAGAGAACCTTTGAGAGCTCTTCACATCATTGCCATAAAAAATAAAACAAGTCTGGTTAAATAATTTTTGGTCCGTATCTTGTTTCTGCTCAACAGCCTGTGCGAACCACCCTTTAAACACATACACTCACAAAAAAACTGCTTCAATCTGGTCACATATTTGCAACCAAACAAAATGAAAACTAATATATAACCTTGGTTAATGCAGTACCATGTCTGAAATTAAGAGTGTTGTTATTCTCTTTGCTTAAGGGAGAGCTGATAGCAATGTCACATGTCATTTCTTGAAGCAGAGTAGGGGAAATGGAACACCAGTCAGGACACACTTACACAAGCTGAAGTTCAGCCCCTTGAATGAGGTGATTCTTGCATGCACTTCACCAGCTTTCTCTTATATAAATACAAGAAAACACCCAACTACTCTGACAATAAAAAAATATTCTGGAAACCTTTCAGGCTGGGACACTTAAAAATGCTGAAGTACACAATTTGTATTCTGCCTTGGTTTTCAAAACCCCTATCCAGACCTGCTCTATATCCTATAAATGAATGTTTTACATTTTGTCAAGGATTAGTGTCTAACCATTAGAAGATTTACAGAACCATGTAAAAACAGTTTTCCAGGTGATCTTTCTATTACAGGACTTTTTAACTCTAGAAAGTTTCTTCCTGGGTATACACACAGCAGAGAACCAAAATAAAAATCAGAGGATACATCACCAATACTAATGAATATAAACACTGTTGTATGTTCTTTTCCACACTTCCCATACTATGAGAATTCATGGGAAAGCTGGCCTGCAGATGGTCTTACAAGGTATCAGAACATGTGTTACCTAAAAAGCTGGTTCTTTATTCTATTCTTCAATTCCACGTTTTGGTAAAACAAGCTCTAAGATCCCTTTATTAATTTGTTTTATGGGGTTTGTGCCTGAATAAATATGCAGAAAAATGTATTAATGGAGGGCCTACACATTTTTTTTCAAAAACATGAGAGTTTGAGAATTTAAATGCTGTATGTTCCTGCTAACATGAGGAGCTGCTGATCGATTAGGATCCTGGCAGTGGGTCAGCAATGGGTTAGGCTGACAGACCAGCCTTTCTCACCCACTGAAACCTAGATCAGATGCAACTGTTTGTATTTGAACTGGCACTAAGCAACAGCAAGACAGGCTTTATAACATTATTCTATCAGCTTAACAGCATAAAGGCAGTTAGCTATTTAATTCTTTTTAATGGCTTCTATGAAATAGTACTTTATCAAGACATTAGACAGGAAGACAGCAATAGCCATCCAGCAGTGGTAAGAGATGCAGGAATTTGAGCACTTGGTTTGATCACTGTATGTCACACATGCATATGTTACTAGTAGCTATGGACATTGGATCCCACCTAATTTTTAGAACACCAGTTAAAGTAAGCACAGCAGAAATATTTTCATCATCTAACTCAGAGACACTATTTAATATTCACACAGAACAAGCACTGCTCCTAAGTGAGAAAGTTTTCACTATGTATAAGTGGTAAAAAAGCAAAAGCATGTTGTTCATAGGCAGGTCTACATGTCAATCTTTTCACTATTTCATAATTACATTCTAACAAATCACATACTCCTCTCAACTACAGCAAATTATCTGTAGGTAGCAAGCCAGCAGTATTTTAAGTTGCCTTTGCTAGTTTTAGCAACTCACTCAGCTGGGGCAGATGACAGCTTGGAAGAGAAATGACAGGACACTCCCAGGAAAGTGCTGCCTTGTATTTTGGTGCATGTCGAATCTCACTGATCTCATTACAGGTGAAATTCTCTCACTTCCTTGTTATGAGAAGGATGGTTGCTCAAGCAGAAACAAACCATGGTATATCAGCACTAACCAGCAAAATCATAAAATGCATCTGATCAAAGTGAAATTTATATAAATGTTATTGTCTTCTCTTGCATGGATTTAAACCACAGCATACATCTGTGGTTTAAATCAAACATACAATGAAACATTTTACTGCACTAAAACATGTTGGTGCCTACAGGATTGCCTAAACCCTGACAACTAAAGGCTTTGAATTCCTTATTTCCTAATGATACATATTAGCTACATGCACATTAGGTATTTTGCTTGAACTGGAGGCAGTCTTTTGAATCAAATTTCCTGTCACCACTCACTATATTTCACTCATATTGTGGAACAGTCTTGTAGCACTTGAAGTCAATTCTTTTTGGATAAAAAGTAGTTAGAAATAGGTTCCAGGAGTTCATCTAATATGCCTGAACTGTAAGTAGACATTCAGTTCACGGATCAGACTACAGTTAGCTCAAAAGTACAAAAGAAACTTAAACCAACTAAACACAAAACCACCACAAATACTCTGCTCACTACCAAAGGAAACAAAACAAACAAAAAAGAAATTAAACAATTTTTTAATAGCTCCAAGCCTCAAAATCTCATTAAAAATCCTTAATATTAAATATGGTGGGTGTCTGATCTACAGATCTATGCCATTTCCTACTGAAAATAGAGGTTATCAACCACAGCATTTACTACTTGCATACTGCTTGCAAATGTATACATGTGAGCACATAACTTTATTTAAGATGTAAGTGATTGGTATGGAAACTATTCTAATATGACCACAGGCTACAGCAAGTGTTATGTTTTTCTCTCCAACAGAATAAAGAAAAATGTCACATTCTTTTTTATTACGTACTTGTTAGATTTCCACTGACACGTTAACATAAGCAAGAATAATATGATTAAATTATTCTGAGTTGTGCAGTCATAAGAATTGCACATGACTCAGAACAACTGCAAATTGAAAAAAACAGCTGTACGTCCAAGAGGAACTACAGCAACAGATTTTGGCTTTCTCTCTGAAGAGGTTCCTGATCAGTGGTGATTCTGACTCATGAAGCCTTTTTTTATGCTACTTCTACTCTATTATCATTGAATAAGTCAAGTGCAGCCCCAACATGTCTTCTTTATTGCCAGCCAAGCTTTACAGTTTACTCCTATCTCTTGTAACCCCATAGTTAGCAAACCTCTAGCAGACAAGTTTCTTCTCTAGTCACCAAGATTGCTGAGCCTGTAGAGCTCCAGCTTGTTTGAAGGTCTAGAACACAACAAGGAAGGTGGTCAGTTGGCCAGTAAATGCCACGGGGGTTGCTTTACACCTTTGAAGTAGACAGCACATTCAGCAACTTTCAGTGCAGTGGGACAAGCTGTTTAAGGAACTCAAAGGTAAAAGCATACAGGCATCCCTCTTTCCTCCAGGCTATAGGTCCACCAGGCTCCTTTTGATCTGGTTTCATTACATTCCCACATGTTGAAGTATTTTGAAGCTGTCCCTGCTTTGTCCCCTAGATAAGCTCCAGGGGTCCCCTTTCAACCCAAATTATTCTGTGAGTCTCAGTTTCTAAGCTACTATTAGGGCACCCAGAAAACACTGAGAATCCAAGCAAAACCTAAGCTGTAAAACAGCTTTAAGAAAGGTACTTGACATGGGAACAGCTGTGAGCTGAAAATACACAGAAAAAACAGAACTAAAGATTCCAAATATAAGAGGCAGAATTCTAGCAAGACCAATTATCCTCTTTTTCAACTGAGGGAAATCAGTTATGACAGCAAGACCACGCTTTCAACTCTTAACTACAGCAACCTATCTGTGGGTTGCTAGCCATGAGAGTTTCAAGTTGCCACTATTAGATTTTGTATTACTTTATTTAGTAACAGAGGTAGTAGTTACTTTAATAATTCACTCAACTGGAGCAGAAGACAGCTTGACAAAGTTTCTGTGGAGGCTTTTAAAACCTTTCCTTTTTATGTCTCCTCTACAGCACACTTGGACTGTGGCTTGCAGTTTAATTTACAAGCATCAAAACCTAAATGAGCTGAGGAGAGTAAAAACAACTAGGGTATAGTAAATAAAAGAAATAATACCATCACAGCTTAGTTGCTCTGTAGACCCAGCCAGAAGGTTCTCAATCTGTGAAATTAAGTTCCTTAGTGATGACAGGATTGTTCACAAAGTAGTTATTAGAAGAATTCCTTGAAATTACTATGAACAACCTGGCTTCAGAAACAGCCCCAGATGGCCTCCTCTTGGGCCAGAAAGAGCAGGACTGGATGTGAACTAAAGGGTTCTGATAGACCTTCCCCTCACAACAGCTACTTACACAAACAGAATGAACACTTACTGGACTAAGTATTTCCCCAGCTTCTAGAGGAGCTGCCCTAATTACTCTGTATTTCCTTTACAGAAGTGCTGATTTCAAAATCATACACTCACCAAAAAAAAAAAAAAAATCACACTTTCAAAATTCCACAAACAGCAGCAGGGGAACCAGAAACACAATAACTTCTCTTTTCTTAAAGTATTCCAAAACTTGCACAATATTGCTAGGAGACACCTATTCAACAAAATATACAAGTTTGACATAGAGGTCATGCACATAGGCAATATGTATGCAAACACTTCTTCCTCCTGCTGCTGTTTTTATAAGAAGAATATAAATGCTTAGCCAAGTAACTAAATCTCTGATTGAAGCAGGTAGCAGTAATAGTAATCCCATATCAGGCTGGCAAACTGTTCTTGTTGCTTGAGTACATACAAGGTAAGTCTCTAGATCACAGTTCCCTGTTCTTATCATAATCTTTAAACTCCTTCATTTCTGCTAGAACAACAGAACAAGACACAAACAATCCAGGAGGTTACTGGAAAGTGTCAGAGATGATATAGGAGATTCTTGGTGAACTAGTCAGGGGTGATGCAAAACTGGGTTGACTTTTCACAAATTAGGAAGACCTGACTGGGGACACAATAATCAATGCCAGCCTTAGGTGTAATGACCATGAACTAGTACAGTTCAAGATCATAAGTGAACAGAAAAAGGCAAGCAGGAAATCACAGACTGGACTTAAACCAAGGGTAAATCATCCCTGATCAACCTGATTGCCTTCTATGGCAAAATGACTGCACTTACAGACAAGTGAAGACAGAATATGCCATTTATGTCACTTTAAGCAAGGCTTTGATAACTGGATCTAAAAAAATCCATGCACCCAATTTGGGATATTACAGTGTAGATGGGTGGACAACCAGATGGGTAAAAGGCTGCTCTTGGATGATGGGGCTAAGAAGGAATCAGTTAATGGGTTCCACTGCACCTCCCAGTACGAGTGCTGCACGAGTCTGTAACGGGACCCGTCCTGTTTAACATCTTTATCAACGACCTGGAGAGGGCAGTGGAGCACAAAATCACCAGGTGTGCAGGTGGCACCAAAGAGGGGCAACTGTGGATATACACAACCAAGAGCAGGGCTGGCATCCAAAGGGACTTAGCCTGGAGAAATGGGCTGACAGGAACATTACGAAATTCAACAAAGACAAATGCAAAATGCTGCAATCCAGAAAGCAAATACAGGCTGCAATGATTCGGGCTGGCGACAGACTGACTGGCTGGGAAGAAGTGAGTCTGTCAAAAAGGACATGGTGGACAGCAAACTGAGCAGTAGCCACTGGTGTGCACAGGCAAAGGCAGCCAATAGTATCCTGGGCTGTATCAGCAGCAGTATGGTATGACATGGCCTGAGGGAAATGATCATCCTGCTTACTTGGCACTCATTAGACTGCAGAGTCCAACTCTGACTCCCTAGCATTGCAAAGACATTGATAAACTTGAGCAAGTTCAGTAAAAGGCAACCAAGATAATGTGGGCTGAAGCATGTCCCCAGTTATGGAACTAAGCTTTTTTAGCCTGGAAAAGAATGTTTTGGGAGGAACCTAAGAGCAGCCTTCCAGCACCTATGCTGAGACTATCTAGAAGACAGATCCAGGCTCTCTACAGCAGTACACAGCAGAAGGACAAGAAACAACAAGCATAAGATAAAAGAGAGGCTCAGACTAAATATAATGAAAAAAGAAATTCCTCTTGAGTACAAACGCATATATAGCTTGCTGAGAGAAGCTGTACAGTTTCTATCTGAGAGAGTTTTTTGACCTGACAGGATACAGCCCTGAGCAACCTGTCCTGTCTCCATATCTGGCCCTGCCTTGAGTAGGAGGTTGGACTTCTGAGATCCCTTTTGACAGGAATTACACTATGGTTTTATAAGAACATTTCACTCACATTCCCTGTGATATTACAACCTTGTTTCACTAAGCAGCATTCAGACAACAATCTTCACAGAAAAAAGGATCATTTCAAGAAGCACCACAGTTTTTAGCAACAGAAAATAACTAATTCATGAATCTTGGACAAAGTATTGCAAAGCCTCATTGAGACAGGCCAATTGCAGTGCAATACACAATAAAATAAACCCCCCAAAAATTTCCCCAAAATTAAACTAACATGCTTTGACAAAACTTACTATACAGATAAAATGTCAGAGCACTGACTAAATTGGGTAAGTTAAATAATGGAAAACGTTCATAAAAATACTCTCTTTGCAAGGTCCTTAGCATGGAAAACTCTAAGAGAGGGAGCACTTTTGCTTAGAAGGTATTATTTTAAAACCAAGACATGCTGCTGTGATTACTTCAAATACTGCAGTCCCATATGCCACATCTAACAAAACCACTCAATGGTTAACATGCATTTTCCTTTAACTACTCATTTCAAGGCAGAGTCAAACAGCAGCAAACTCAATCTAGAGAGGCTGAGGCTCTCTTCAAGCTATGACTCAAAAGAAGTTTCCAGCCAAAACAGGTTCTGCTCTTGCAAACATTTATTTTGTGTTGGAAACAGACACCCATTTGCCTATAATAACAAATAATATGAAGTGAAGAAAGGACAGGACAGGAAAAATTCCTGTTCGTACCATCTTTACCCTAAGCTGCATTTCTCACAGTGCTAGCACAACACCCACAGCACCAAAATGAGATTAATGAGGATTTTACTATTATTATTATTAATAAGATTTGCTGAGGATAACAGGTTGAGGGAATGCAGAGCAGACTCACCAGAAGAGATCCAGCTTTGGATCCCTACAGCTGTATGTCTAATACTGCCCTATTGCTCTGTTCTCCACATGGCAGCTTCGCCTATGTAAAGTAATGAAGTGTAAGTAACAGGTCAGTACAAGATAAATGGGGCTTTTATGCATGTGCCACATTTCCTCATGGCAGCTGAAAGATTATTTCTTTGTATTTAAGTAAATAGATGCATGTAAGTATTTTCAGGGACAAAAAAAATGCTTACCATGTATACTTTGAGAGTTGCACTGCTGGCAAGTTGGACCACGGCCAGACAAGCATTACTTTTCTGTAGCTACTTATATAATTATTTTCAGGATTAGATTCACAGATATTAATTTCTCATGTAGGCTTTCATGTCACTGCTGAAACTCGTAACAGAAAAAAGGAATCCACTTTGAATTAAGAAATAATTACAAAATAGGAGAGGATTAGGATATCATTCTATATTTTGGTGTGCAAATAGATTCATTTTGCTGACTGTTTAACCTGCATTGAGTTATCTTTCAAAGAAAAATTTATTTTCCTGGGTATTTACACTACAGAAGTGTGATTTCCAAAAATATCATAAGAATTCATACCTAAAGAAAACGTATGCAGCTCCTTTAAATTAGAAGACATATGCATGTATCTGTTTTAGCATATTTTAGGAAAGAACCAAAAAAATTTAAAAAGTTATCTTTGACAGTAATAGCTCCAGCATACAAGATGGTTTTATTCAGCCTTTATACACAATTTCTTTGCAGGATAGTTTCTCTAGGGAATCAACATCTAAATTGTTAAGTTTGGGAAAACAGTGGGTGTCAGATTTGTATCACCTCTGCCGATTCAGTAGTTAGCAAAATGGCCAGACAATTAAATATACCCTTAGAAAGTCAGCCTGCATTCACATCATGACATGCATTTAAGTCCTGGAGACATGAATTCTAGCTTCTTAAAGAAGTGAAGTTTCACTGAGTTAAAAACTACTGAATAGTGCCTAGAAAATACCTTTTCTTGCAGGAAGCATTGACCTGAGTTTCCCCAGGCATTCAGGTGATAAATACTGAACACTTTCTCACCTCTTCTCCCCATTCAGCTGGAAGGGAGGCAACCCTCCGAATGCTGCCCAGGACCAGGAGGCTTAAAGGAGGCAGCCAAGGGTCAGCTATCACTTCAACTAATTGGAACTAATCTGCATGCAGTACAGCATGGCCTGAAGCCAGGCACAGGTTTAGCTACACAGATGGATGAGTTCTTCCTGCCTATTTAGATCTTCATTTTACCCCCACAGCATTCAGTATGGGCCATGATTTGCAGTCCTGTCTAATGGATTTTCATGGATCTAGGAAACTGTATGGTCAGGAGACTGCATATCCATTAATACCCCCTCTACTTTTAATTGAAATACAGCAGAAAGTAAAAGGACATGGATAAAATATGTCAGGACTGTACAGATTCAATATGGGTCTACTTAGATATGACTTTTAAGGAACTATCAGCTTGCTGACTGATTACTAGAAGATGATTCCCCCCCAAGGAAAGAAACTGTACATAAAAACTATGTTATAGCAGTATAAAGACAACGATGTAAACACATCTAAATGACTAATTATACAAGACCAAGTACTTCATCCTGAACACTTCTCAAATGCTGGTTGCCTATTCAGATGAGAAAACTAAATGACTAACATTTAATATTCTTAGTGCCTGACCTAGTTTCCAGTCCAGTGCCCAATCTACTACAATATTTTGTCTCTCTTGATAAAGCAGAGCTCAGTAATTAAGGGGGGAAAATGTGTGTACTCATAGGCATTACATAGTTCTGAAGTAAGACAAAGAAAGCTTTAAAGATTTGTCAAGTGTACCTCAAAGCAACCCATAAAGGGTGTGTGTCAGCCACACCACCTGCTTAAATTGCTGGTGGTACACTATGACAATTCTATGATGCTTTCCTATATTCATCTATTCTTCTTGCCTGTGTTTTAACCACTACTCCTTACTATAGAATAGTTAGAGGACTTGGTAACTATAAAACCAAAAGAAAGTTACTTCTTGCCATAAATGACACAAAGTTCAGGAAGTTTAGGAAATAATGTTAGTTTGAAGGATGAGTGTTCTTTATTCTACAGAAATATTTCTTTTCCCAATAATTACATCTCAAAAGAAAGCACTCACTTTTTATTTTCTATTTGGTGTTTATCCCTGTACTCCAAGAAGCACAAGAGCTCAGTACCACAAACAGCCTGGCAGGAGCTCAGAGGCTCCAGTTTCACACAGACTCCTGACCTGGAACACTTTTGCTCTTACGGCAAACACGAGTGGCTACAAGACAGAGCCACACTGGTTATGTTTCCCCAGGTAAGATGCAAAGTGAGATGCTCTACTTTTTCTGAGCTTAGATAAAGTGTTTCTTTCAAGCAGCTGCTGAGGATGAGTGCTGCAAGCTCTCTTTGTACTACAGTACACAGTAAGACATCTTTTCTGATACCTCTTTACTCACCCAGATTTATTTATTTATCCCCAACTGCAATAGATGCTTTTAGCTCAACCACTGCATTGTGCTAAATGTAAGAATCTGCATGATCTATTGGAATTAAAAAACATAACTCAGAATTAGCAAGCTATTTTTTTACTTGACCCTTGATTGACCTAAAAAAACAGGCAGATTCCAAATCCTCTTTTACATGAACAAGAGCAATACTTTATCCAGACTTCATTTACAGAAAGCTATGCAATTGGTAAGCCTCAACCTCAGAGAATCTGTCATGAGCTCTTGCCTTAAAAAAAAAAGCAACAACACAAAACCAGATAAATCGCACCGATTTTATCCTCTCCCAAGTCTATAGTAAATTACAAATTTGCATCAATGAATTCCAAAATACTCCTGGGATACAGGCAACTTGAAACATACTGAGATGATGTCTTGGAATTGAAAGGACAACTGTCCCACATGAGCTCCAGCCAAAAGCAAGGAAAGAATTTCAGAGAAACCTTTGGAATTAACATGTCAAGCAGTCACCTAAAACATATGATCTGAGGAAGATTGAAAAGACTGGACAGAGATAAGAAAAAATTGCTGCAAGATCTCACTCCTGCAGAAGGTCCAAGAGCCTGAATCTCAATCCCCTGAAAGAAGGCTCTTCATTCTTCCCCAGCCCTTTTTCCTAGGGCATGACTTTTAAAACTGGCTAATGCCTGGGCAAAACCAAAGCTACACAAACCTAAGGAATTACTTAGGGAATTACTCCAGTCACTGCTACAGCACAAAATCAAAACTTTGAAATTAATTTTCACATTTTTTTCCATTTTTCTGTAAATAGCAACAAATAAATTTACCTTTCAATAGTAGAGATTCAAGTCAAATCAAACCAAAGTTAAGTGCTTTGGCAAACTCAGTTATTCATTTTACTTGGACAATACTATGTTCTTCTATTCTGACTTTCATCTGTAACTATTGAACTCTTTTTTACTATTTAGGTAAAGAGGTTTTACTGTCTCTTTCGTAAATACATCCCACACACATAAATCTGCTTTGTAAAGTCAGGTACATGGAGGATGAAATCCAGTAAGTCAGCTAGACACCAGTACTGTAACTGTTACAGCATGCTCCATTATCACCACTATGCACTCCCTTCCAGGACTGATTTAAGGCAAAGATTTTTTTTTTCTTGGTCATTAAAAAGTCAGAATTATTTTTGCCTTTGTGGAAAAAGGAATTATTTCAAAATAATTCTTGATCTTCTCATGCAGAGCAGTACTATCTAAACTCCATGGCGAAAGAAAACTTAAAAGGGTATCACTCACAAGGGGCAAGAGGAAGAAAAAAACTGTGATATCCAATCTGAACTGGATATGAAATTATTTCATATCTCACAGCACCTACTCTGTTCCAATAAAGATAAATACAATTCATTAATAAGAGAGATTAATCAAAAATACTAAGAGAAGACTCAAGACTGCATCTATTTAAGCAAAGTTACATTGAACCAAAGTAGCTTCCAATTTTTCAAATAACTTCTAATGAAAAGAGGGATAAGAAGAAGCAGAACAATGATTTTGTTTTAATATCAGACTTTGTTTTTTGAGGGAAAAAAATCTAAGCCAGAAATGGGTAACAGCTGCTACTCAAACAAAGTAAGTAAAATCTAAGCAAAACATGCAATGATAAAATTCATGGTTGCTCTATGCCTCACTTATATCTTAGGACTGAGGAATGTGCTTTCTGAGCTCCCACACCAGACAACTACATCTTGACATATTTCCACATCTCTGGCTGAAAGTCAGAAGCAATCAGATCATAAGAGCTTTTTGCCCTTCAGTTCTATGTTGTGTGTTCTTTATGTATATAAAAAGTGCTTCCTCTGCTTCCTCTATATTGTAAACAAATTCAGGTCCTGCTCAGAGTCTTATGTTTCACACAGGAATAGCCACTAACAGTGTTCAAGTAAATTACAAACACTGATTTGAGCAGAAAGTACACAGTGGCCTGCAAGGACTGCCTCCAGGGTGCCCCGTGACCTCCTTCTTCTAAGGCAGGATTTTTGCTTCCGGAATTATGCAACAAATTACATTAGCAAAGCTTAAGACCAAAACATGTTTCCTTATGCATGCAATGCAGGCGTTATTTTTCATTAACTCCTAAAATAAGCTATACCAAGGAATATGCATAAGTAATTCTCAGACAAAACTGGAGATCTGTTTTTAACGGAAACAAATTTAGCTTTCTCCACAGCATTTTTAATCACTGAAATCACCCAAAGATTTGGATTGTTACAGTCATCTTAATTAAACATAAAATGAGATACTGTAATATTCATCACTTTAAAAAAATTAGTCAGACCAGCCAAAGCCACTTACTTTGCAAACTATGAATATTTCAACATTTCCTTCTACACTGGCTGCTAGGAAACAAGCAATCTGCAAAGGTTAAAGGAGCTCAAACTCTCCAGATGACAATGGGTTGGTTTTTTGGGTATTTTTAAGGATTAATACACCAGGATTAATGCCTTATTAATATCATGGCAGTTTTGCAGCAGCTTCCTCTCTTGAATCCTTCTATCATTCACTTACTCTCATCTTACACTATTAAAACTGGTATTAGGATCAGGTTCTTAGGTCTTTCCCTAACACCTCCTACACAAATTTATCATCCTCATAAATGTCATGAGCTTATTTGTGAGAATGGTCCAATCCTTAGCTTTTCTATGGCTGGGAGATCCTGTTAGATCCAGCTCCTGGAGCTATCTGTAATGTGTGTCACACTGGCAATCCTATGAGGCAACCTTAAATTCCTACTATCATGCTGCACATCACGAAATCAAGAAAATTAATCATAATGATAACCCAACACATAATTACACAGCAATTTTTTTATTTCTCTGGAAGCATATAATTTCATTCTAGAAATAGAAAAAAAAAAGAGATAAATATTTCTAAAATGTAAATTCATGGAGATTCAGTATCAATATGCCTGACAGCAATAATTTACTTTTCAATTAAAGGTATATATTTGCTGCTGAGGGGAGAAAGGTCAAGGCAAAGAAAAGAGTGCCTGACATAGCAGCTCAATCTATGAAGGCTGCATAGGGTGAATAGTAATAAAAAATTATTCAATTTATTTTGACAATTTCCTAAAGCACCTATTAGATGGCTTCCCCTATCTTCCTTGACTTCATCTATGACTTTGATTTTTTTTTAAGTTGAACAGACATACAACCCAATCCACAGAGAGCTTGCATTGCACAGTTGCAATTCCAGAACCACAAGTCACTTCATAGGTTTTGAGAACCAACAATAAATAACACTTCTTAATATATCAGTTGGGTAAGGCAGATTTCTCATGACTGCAAGCCCTTCCAGAAAGCAGTGCTGGTGACTATGTATGAGCTGGTGACTGTGGATGACACTCTTCTCCCTGAATGGTAGGGCAGAACATTCTAGTGTCAAGCCAAATTCATCCTCTGCATCTGAATAGAAAGCATCAGCATCTTAATTTAAATATTGAATTCCTACGTCAGGTAAAACACTTGGAAGCACCAAAGTGTTTCCCAATCTCCTGAAATTTAATACATAGGCTTTTCCCAATCTCCTGCAATTTAATACATAGGCTTGCTACTTCTACCTGTCCGTGAGGAAGATTGTTTCAAGTCCCACCTTTCCTAGTTTGTAGGTACATGTTTGCTGTGTCATGTTTTCTGCAGTTTCCTGTACAAAATTCTGGCTACCATATATTACAAACTGTTAATCCTACTCACATTCTATTACCTTTTCTCTATACCAGATTTAGCTCCTTGGTGTTATGTTAAACCAGACAACAGAGATAATTTCTGTAAAACTATTCCCAGCCATAGGCCAGGCCTGATCTGGGCACCAAGTACAGAGAAAGCACCTCCATCAATGACAAGAACATTCAAACAAAACTTAACTAATGGCCTACTACCAACAAACTTTATTATTGTATAACCAATCTCATTAGACAGACACACAAACCAAGAGTGTTATTTCTGTTCTTTTCTGCCCTTTCCATGCTAGTCTTCCAGCCACAGAGCACACAGGCAACCTCCATACATTTGCTGCCTCCAGGGGAGCACAAATGACACCTTACAAGAGCTCTTCAGATTTGCAGGGGGGACAAACCACTTGCTACTGCAGCTGAAATCCCAGGATCATGTCCTCCACTAAATGATCCTTTTGAAGCTTCTTCAAAACAGCTGTTCCACTAAAAATTCTCAACTATAAACTGGAAAAAAACTTAATGAAGGACCTAATTGAAGGGTATTAATACTCTCTTTCAGACCTCCAGAGCCTGGAGCAAGGAGACCTTTGCATGAAACTCTGCATCAACCCCAGCAGGCATGGCCAACAGCAGCCAGAAGCAAATAATGAATGAAATACACAACCCACCTGAACAGGCAAGGGAGGAAAGCATGACAAAGCAAAGATGGCACATTTTAACCTCTGGTCATTGGTTAATGAGAAACATTCTGTCACACACAGTTCTCTTCCTCCCCTCCACAAGGCAAGCAGGGCTGTGGGGAGGGAACCTTGAGCCTCCTACAGCCGCAATTTCTGGTTGTTTCAGCAACAGCTTGATACAAGACACTGATTCAGCAGAATTGGATATATATATAAAGTGTAGAATGCAAAAAACAACCTCTGTATTTCAAGATATTCTCTGCAGCTTATTTTACCTAGACAGAAGTAATATTTCTCAGTGAACTCTACTCCTATTTATTGTCAGCATCCATAAGTAGGATTAAAAAACAACACCCAAGTACTCTGGCCAGCATCTCTATAAAACCTACTGTTGAAAGGCACATTTAACTCAATTTTCATACAGAAATCCTGCTTACAAGGTGCTCTGTGCCAAGATTAATGTTTCTATTCAGATAGCATTTATAACCAATGGCCATAGGATTTCTCAATCAAAAGTAAAAAGGTCAGTTTTGTATTCAACTACTGAAGTTCACAAGAAAATTACACAACTGAAAATAGTTTTTAATGCCTGAGGCAGATTTGCAGGAAAACAATTCTAGGTTTCAGCTTCCTGTGACAACCTACCCCACTACTCAGTTGCTATTAATGCTTTTTAGCTTACTGCATAACTTCTTCTCCTTCATTTTATTTGCTTTTAATTCAAGTCACAGAACTTTGTTCCCAACTTGCTGTCTCAGCACTCTGTTTCATAACTGCAAGAAAAGAACGGGAGGCAAACAGAAAGAAAAGAACATAACACCAACCACAGCAACTTACCTACTAGGTCAGGAGCAAAGTATTGGAGGCAACAAACACTGTGAGCTATATACATTAAATAGAAGACAGTGATTTAAACACTTTGTGCTTTTTCCAAGACTTTCTCCTTATTAACAGCACGCAGGACAGCCTGTCTTAAAATAAGAAACGTGGAAAAAAAGCACAGAATTTAATTTTAAAGCCCCTCCACACATACTGAAAATAAAAGCAGTCATACAAAAGACATCCTGCTTGACTACTCCTCCCTCACACCTCAACAAGGTGTTTACAGAAAGGAGGAACAGACTGCCAGTGTGACAACCTCCTCACCCAGCCCTGTGGTACCCACCAGTGAGCCGCTATCAAGCTCACACCCTTGCCCAAAAGCCAAGCACACAAAGTGGCTGCATTCTGCCATCCTGCAACTTATGATCCTCATTGGTAAAGAGCTAACAGTTCTTGGAGAAGCCAACCTCACACTTGAAGAACTTCCTGGTTTAAGTTGCCATTTTGCAGAACAGCAACTAGAGTCAAAGATCCCAGTAAGAGATAAAAAAGGTCATGCTTGTCAAACACATGGGCAAAATTGATAGGAGATCACTCTAAAATACTTCAAAGACCAGATTTATTAACTTTCTGTGCTAGCACAACCACTATACCACATATTCTTGTCAAAGACCTGAAAAATCCTGTGGTTATCCCTATCAAGATCAGAATTGCTCTGCTATGTGATCTTGAAGGAACAAGAACCAAGAACTACTACTTTTAAAAACTTCAAAGTTTTAAAGGGCAAAAAGTTAAAGGAAGTAGAAGACAGTAAGAGTGATCAGCAACTATACTAAAAAGAATTCCTCAAATTATACCTTTACTTTCACATGGAACTTACAATCTTCTCATCTAAAAAGCACTCTCATTCCTACTGGCATTTAAAATTAAATAATCCCTTGCAATATGAAGTAACTTCCAGAAAATCTATCTCACAAATTAATTATGAATTACAGATAATTCTAATACACAATTTAAAGAAGTGTTTTCCTCCTCCATCCCCAACGTCATCAGCTTTCTTCCAGACTAGCTATCTACACTAAGGCCACGGCAACATTCATGGGCACTGGCCACTCCAGAGGACCCACCCAAAGCACACACAAGTTTAAGATGTGAAAATATGAACACTATCAAGGAAGGAAAGGATAGATATCAATAGAAGAAAAAATAGTCTTCTATTGCTTGGTATTTGTTAAAGGAATAGATTTATTTAAAGGAAGCTCTTAAATGCTTCTTCTATTTTACCCATCAGACAGAGAAAATCTCCCTGGAATAATTCTGATTTTTTTTTTTGATGTTTGAGTTTCGAGTTTTGAGACCTGTTGCAGGGTTGCCCACTAGTGTCAAAGTCATAAAACCCTTTTTATATGTCACCCAATAAAAATCAAATTTTCTTTTAGAGAAGCAACTAGTTGTGTACAGAACAAAATCTATCTGTATTTCACAAGCATTCTTATGCCACTGTCTGAAATGTAGAGCAAAAGGGGAATTCCATGGGCCTCTCTAAGAAGTTTGCATTTGATTTTTAGTAAATTAGTACACCTAGCATATGTAAACTGACAGGAGAGACATATGTTCATATCTTAATGACCCTCTAATCACCTGCTCATTCCCTCAGCCTGGAATTGATTATTCACCAGAGGCACCTTCCCTCTTCTGCCTCTCCTGAGGGTTCCAGTTGAGCCACTGTTGGCAATAAGACACTGGGATTAATGGACCTTTGCCCTGTTCCAATATGGTCCTTCTGTAGTAAATCCCATAGCAAGCCAATGCACTGACAATCAACTCCAACAACTAATGTCACTTAGTGAGAATTGTTAAAGTTCAGGGGCATCACATCTGGGAGACATAAGGGTAAAACACCAATGCAATTGCAGGTGGGACGGACACTGAGTGCTCTCAGATATTCAGCAGCCCTATCAGAAAGTCTGTTCTGAAATTCTACAGCGCTTTAGTGCAACTAGAATAAAGAGAAAGGAAAAAAGAGAAAGAAAACAGTTTACAAGCACATTATACCCAGCAATGACAACAGCAGTCACTCAGTAGAGGAGATAAAATTAGTTATCTGGGGAGGAGAAAGAGCCCTCCAGCACTTAGATTTAATAGAGTCACTTATTTACTGCTCACTGAATTGCTCTGCAAGAATATAAAAGCAGCCTGGAAACAAAGCATTTCTTCCATGGCAAAGTTTCTCACTCAGGGAAGAGTTTACACTTGGCAACTAATACAGGCCATTGGGAAAGTTTTGTAGTGAAATGCGTTTTTGTCTATCTTCACACCAAGATTCTGAAAACAACCAGCTTACAGGAAAACATGATTTGCTTAAATATTAAAAGGGAAAAAATTAAAGATGAAACTGTAGTGTTTAACTGTTTGCGTGCCTTAAAACTGTAAACAAAGCATAAATGAGATTTACAGTAGGGAAAGAGCAAATTACTTCCACACTTCTGTAGCTCATCAGCCTAAAGAGCATACAACTCCCAGCCAAATCTATTTCAGTGAAAAGAAGTGAAACTGTGTTTGTTTTCCTTGTAATTGCTATTTACAATGTGTTTGGTTGCCTAAGGGAAAAAGACAGATAATTACCAGAAAGTTTCTAAATACACTTTTAAACGCTAACAGCCTAAAATTTCAGACAATAAACTGAATTACAATTATTGTCCATAGACTTGGACACACATCCTCAAGTAATTAAATTCAGTCTGTTACAATCCACTGTTTGGCATTTTTTTTGATGTATCACTGCTGCTGAGATGGCACAAACCACTCAGGGACCCAAAATGCTTCACAGGAGGTGGGGAGGGAAGGGAAGGGAAATAAATCACAAAACTACCAAACATTTTTTATTGAACTTTTTTGCACTGAAGGTTGGACACGTTTGTGAAATACTAACATAGTCAAACATTAAGGATTTAAGAATGACATTGCCTACGGAGTCAATTTTGCCATCCGAGTAGAAGTAGAAGCCAAGCAGAAAAGAAGAAATTTGGGTGTTTACCCTGGCATTCACACATCCTTTTCTCTCAAAAGACTGGAAGGTTAAGTATAAAAAGCGATGGACAAGTGTGCAGAAATCCAGTTTTATTGTTGAATGAGTGGGGCATTTAATGAAGCACCTAAACAGAGACAGGGTTTTGGGATTGGGTTTTCTGTTTTGATTTGGTTTGGTTTTTTTTTTTTTAATCTAGCACTTATTTCTTCTTACATCTGTTTTTAAAGATGTTCAAGTATGAATGGTCCCATGTAAAATTTTCAATTTGTCTGAGAAAAGGAATGTGTTATTTGAGGATATAGGCCCCAAGCTTCTACATACTGAAGTTTGCAAGCTGAAGCTGGCAAGCAGGTAAAACAATTCAGCTTTACCTGAATCTGTCTTAAGAGACTCTGAAAACATCATTTGCCTTCCTTTTCTGCAAGTCACTGCTAGATACCACTGTTTAGTACTTACAGTCTACTTTTGTCACACAAGTGCAAATAGGCCTCTTAAAATTGGCACCATATTCAAAAGAAAGTGCTGATCCTAAGAAATTGCAACTCCTTGACAGGGCCAAGATAGCAAAAAGTTCTGGCACCTTGCAGGCCTGCAAGAAATCCCTGTACTTTAGAATCATTAAAGGAGATATTTTATTGACTTTAAATTGAATTCTCAGCAACCTGATGCTTGTTTAATGACCTTGATAATAGAAAGTGAACTGGGAGTAGCAGCTCCCACATGTGCAGGCAGGCCACAAGCTATCAAACTGGCAACCATGTGGGCAGTCCTCAACAAATCTGAATTTAGTGCACCTACATAGAATCAAATATAGACATATTAGGGTGTACATACATATATTAGGGTGTAGTACATCTACACCCACAAAAACATCACCTGTCTCAGTCAGAAAATGGGATTATCTATCCTTTACCAGACCAGGACCAGACTCTTCTCACAGGCACAAAGAACATATTTTTCAGCTGAGCATTTCTAACATCAAGTTTTGTTCACTGGGTGGATGTGGCTGGTAATAAACAACTATTCTCTGCTTTACAGTACACATGTGCTATACCACAGCTGAGAGAGTACAAAAGAATAAAACCTAACCCAGGAAGAGCATGGTGCTAACCCACCAAGGCTGGCAGTCTGATCTTCACAAAGGCTTAAGAGCTGGACTAGATAATCCTTGTGGGTCTGTTCCAGCTCAGAATATTCTGTAACTCTTTTCTCCTGTATATTAAAATCAAGCAATGCCTTCGTCTTTAGCACCTCATCTGTGACAACCCATCCTTACTGTACACTGTTCAGAGGCAAGATGGAAGGTGCATGAGCATAGCAATGAGCCTGCCTCTGACTGCCCTTCAGTCAATGCACTTGAAAACAGGCCCCTTTTTATTTCTTTAAACAAGGTGAGTTTTCTGTTGGGTTGGCCTTCCTGGTTATGCTGAATCAGACTTTTTCCATGAATATTACAGCTGCTTAAACGCAAACCCAAGCAAAACAGCCTCTCCTTGGTTTCTTCTTGGGAGTTTTATATTTTGGTAAATTTTCCTTTAACCTGACCTCAGGAGACCTTCTCAGGCCTGCACAGACTTAAGACAGCCTCTACGGAAACTTTGTAGTCAAGCACCAAGACTAATAAAAGCACTATTCATCTAACTTACACATGGAGCTTTTAGTGATGAGTCAACCTGTCCAGTAAAACTACGGACACAGTTTTTGTCCAACAATTTATCCAACTCAGCAACAAGCAAAATGACTGTATATACATTCCAATGCAGATGTACAAGTCAGAGTACCATTCCAATTAATGTGCAAGGTGAAATTTGGAGGTAAGGGTCTGACCAAGGCTTCATTTGCTTTATTATCTACTTTTAACCAATTTTCATTTTGGCAGTAAATTCAGGGCTTGTCATGCCAATTTAATTATTTTTTGAACTTATATTATTTGAACTTTGCATCTTTATCAAGGCAGTTGTGCAAACATTACTCAGCTTTGTTTCCCAGATTAGTTTTACACGTTTAGAAAGTTTGATGAAACTGAATTGCCATTCTTAAGCAAACTGGGAATGCGTCAAAAAGGTTTTGCTGTGCTATGGCATCTCTCAGAAAAGCTGACTGCATTAGCTGATGCAGAGCAGGGAGGAAACTGCAGTTGCATTTTAGAGCTCCAAGAGGAATAGTTGCGATAAACACATTTTCCACCCTGCCAGGGGAGAAAACGCAGGACAGCACCAATAGAGACTTCTGCCAGCAGGAAACGAGGTGGGGCATCCGTGGAGAAGAGGATTGGAAAAGAAGGAGGGTACCGGGAAAACAGAAGCACGGCAGCAGGAACTCGCATCAGAGCGGCGTAACTTTCAGCAGCATCCTCCTCCCCGTGCTGCTGCTGCTACTCCTCTCCCCTGGGAGCTGCCGAGCGATGGCTCCGCGGCCCGGGCCCGCAGGGGAGGCGGCGGGCAGGGCACCGGCCGCCCCCCGCCGCCCGGAGGAAGAGGAAGCGGCGCCGGGCCCGCAGGAAGTGCGGCTGCCCCGCGCCCGCCGCCCCCGGCCCGGCCCGGCGGCCGCTGCGCCGTGACAGGTGGCGGCGGCCAGAGGCGGCCCCGGGGGCAGCGGCCGGCAGCACCGTTCGTCACCCGTTCGGCAGCCGCCCTCCTCGCCCAGCGGTGCACCTGCCCTGCCCGCCCCTACCTTGTTGAGGTGGGGGTCGCGGAGCACGTCGTAGCCCCTCTTCATGGTGAGCTGCAGGGGCCGGGCGGCGTCCCGCCTCTTCTCGTCTCCCTTCCCTGCTTGCATGGTGCGGCGCGGCGGGGCTGACTGCCGTCAGGTCGCTGCGGGAGCGGAGGCAAAGTGGCGGCGGCTCCTCCTGCTGAGGTGACCGCCCGGCGGGGTGGGATGATCCTACCGGAGGGCGGGAGGGAGAGAGGGAGGGGGCAGAGCCGTGGCGAGGCGCCGCCGCCGCGCGAGGGGGTCACCGGCGAGCCGCTGAGTCACCGGCGGCTCCGCGCGCAGCCGGGCGGCCGCCCAGGTGCGAAGGGCAGCGCGGGTGCGGACCCGCAGCCCTGCCCTGCCCTGCCCTGCCCTGCCCTGCCCTGGCGGGGATGCAGGCTGTGCTGCCTTCCAGCGCAGCGGAGGGGCCGCCCGCAGAAGGAGGCCGGTCTGGGATCACCTGCTGCAGGGGCTCGCAGGCGCGGCTCTGCCTCGTCACGCCGGGTTTGGCACGGGGGCTGCCGAGCACCGCGCCCGGACATCGTCGGCCCGGAGCCCGCTGACCCCCCCCGGCGCGGCCTCACGCAGGAGCCGGGGCTCTGCGCTTGAGTCACGTTCAAGTTTCACTTTCCTTCTGCTCTTTAAATGGCCATGAAATCCAATCTTTCCCGAAGGGGACGGACTGCATAGCTTCGTACAGTCCGGAGCACGTTTGATGCAATTCGCTGTGGGTTGGCCTCAGCTGTGGTGGTCGGGATTATGCCTGGTCAGGATGGAGAGCACCGGGGCAGAGCAGGTGCTTAGCTGGTTTGTACCGCTAGCCCCGTTTGTTTTCAGTATGTCAGTATGTTCTGAAATTCTTTACATGTGTACAAAGAAAAAAAACAACCCTTTGTGTGCTATATCACTGTGACTTTATTCCTCTAAATTCATGTATGTAAGCAAAAATAATTTCCATATGGATGCTGTAGTCCTGCTGGAGAATTTACACAGCTTTAAATGTGTGACTAGAGGATTAATTTAGTAGAATTTTGTTTCTGTTGTCAAGCAGCAATGAACAGATACAGATTTTGCAGCTCTTTCAAACTTACCTCTTCACATTTAATCAGTAGGCCTTGTATCCATCCTACTACCTAATCTTATATATATATATAAAAAAAACTTCCACAGAATCTGGCTTTTACCGAATTTCCTATTAAGTAGCTCTGAGAAGTTTATTTGCAGATAACCAACAAAGGAAAGTTGGAAACATTCCAAGTTTCTATTTCTGGAAACTTGACTTGCAAGTCAGCAGAAAATTCAGTAAATAGATCTGTCCCTTGCTCCACCATCTCAGTATTATGGAAAGCAGTAAACTAAAATTAAAAATTTCTTCAAAACTTTAAACCTGAAGTCTTTCTGATCAATTATCCAGCTTCCCTTGGATTTCTCTGACTAGCTAAATATCTTCCTCCCTATCCAAGTCCTGAATATTACTATCAGGTATCAGGGATATGTGGTTTCATTTCAGCTCTTTTTTAGTTATAAAATTGAAAAGCAACATAGAAACATCCTTTCTCCTTTCTTTGTGAGTACACTGAAACCATTCTGATAGAATGCTTACCTAGTGCAATATTTTGTCTGAGAGTAATGTGTACTGATGTAATTTTTATCTTCATGTTGCAACACTGTTTATAAAAAAACTTCTTTGATTTATGTGAAAAGTCACTGCAATCATTGTGAGTACCTGCTCAGAGGTCTGACCCCAGCCAAGAACTTGTCCTGACTCATTCTGCCCAAGTTATAAAAGGTATGTAATGAAGCAGGTAATTAAAGTCAAATTCATTGGGATATATACATTTTTTTAATGTAATCAGAATTCAGAAACCATTTACTACTGTGTTTTTAGTGTGAATTTACTCCTCCCTATCTTCCTAAAAATAAAATTTATTTCCATTTGTTATGTTCAAACACTAATAAAAACTAAATGATAACTATCTTTTGAGATAAATGAGTTGTAAGAATGGCAACAGATCTTTTCAGCTCAAAAGAAGACCAAAGAAACAAGAAGAAATGGTGTCATGTGTCACCTGTAAAAATCTTCCACTTGAGACCTGGAACATTTTACCATTTAATGAGATTAGTAAGGATTTATTTGTCCAAGTCTGCTGTTAGTGATTACTTTTCTTCTAGATGCTATACCTTCCTTCAAATTCAGTTGTGCATTTGTATTGCCTTTACAGAGTGTCTTTGATCAAGATAAATTTCAGAGTGGCTTTTCTAGGACCTCAAAATATTCAAACTGTAAAAATAATTCAGGGGTCCAAAGGAGTAATGCTCAGCAGTTACATCTGCAGTCAAAGGTCATTATTCCAAAAGAGTACTGCATTGCATAATAATGGCATAATATAATCCTATTTATAGGACTATAAATAAAGCTTTTGTAAGTGACCAAATTATTTGTAATGCCTGTGTACACAATATAGATTTTTTTGTACATGTTAGCCCACGTTCAGATTATTAGTGGGCATTGTACACTGTTGGTGTGTTTCTGACAGAAAATACAGTGGTTTTGCCCTTTTGGCAGGCACTTAATTCTTTTTCTCAAATGGTTTCTGTATGGAACACTTTTAAAACTCTTACTCATGATTTTTCATAAGTACTTATGGTTTCTTCCCACCTTCTGTATTTCTTGTCTCTCTGAAATCTCCTCAGATGTACTGAGGATGTATGAAAAGCTCCACTTGAAACTGTCCTAGGAAAAGAAAGACTAGAAGGAAGATTGGTGGTGTGATTTAACCCTAGACAGAAACTAAGCACTATGCAGCTGCTCACTTGCTTCCTGAGAGGGGGAGAACTCAAAAAAGGTAAAACATATGGGTTAAGAACAGTTTGATAAACAAAATGAAGTAAAATACACTGTAATAATAGTAATTAAAAGTGAAGTAACAAAAAAGAGGAGTAAAATAAAAAAAAAAAGTGATACACAAGACAATTGCTCACCACCTTCTGACCAAACTCCAGCCCAACCCTGAGCAGCAATTGGCCCCTCATGGCCAAATCCCCTGATTTAATTTAATGAGCATGATATTGTGTGGTATGGAAAATCCTTAGCTGTCCTGCCTATGTTCCCTCCCAGCTTTTGTGTCTCCTTGTTGGCAGAGTATGAGAGAATGAAAAGTCCTTGACTGAGCGTGAACACTATTGAGCAACAGCTGAAACATCAGTGTTATCAACATGATTCTCGTACTAAACCCAAAATGCAACACTCTACCAGATATTAGGAAGAAAATTAACTCTATCTCAGCCAGGAACTTGACAACCTGCTTTTTCATGCCAGTAGTAAAGACAGGTTAAGTCCAGGAAAATAAAATTCTTTATTGTATTTAATTAAGATGACTCACTGTGTTTAAATATTTAAGAATGGAACTTTGGAAATATCCTTGTGTTACACTATGAGTGATCAGAGGATTTAGATTCCCCCAAACTATTTTTTGAGCCACTGTTGATTTTGGGAGTTGCATATCCTGCTGTGACACTGGGGAGGGGTTATCTTTCAGGGCTACCAGTTTAAAAGAAAAGAAAAGGAACTCCTATGTCCTGATGAAAACATCCAGTTAACTACTTTTAGGGTGGTACTTGTGTGTCGTGTCTGACTTACCCCATTAAGATCTGTAGTCAAACTATTACCTGTAACAGTTGGTGCTCACTGTGGAGTCACCGTACTCCAGGCAAGACCTCACCAGCCCTGAATCAATGGAAAGCTTTACTTCATATGTTTGAACCATGCCAGTGCCCTCCATACTTGTCAGCACAATGTTTGTTTTTTTGCAATAGTGCAACACTGTTAACTTCTGCTGGGTTTGTGATCTGGTATAACCCCGGGTCCTTTTGTGAGGGGTTGTTCATTGGGAGAGACTTTTAAGATCATTGAGTCCAACTGTATAACCCCGGGTCCTTTTGTGTTGGGTAGGTTCATTGGGAGAGACTTTTAAGATCATTGAGTCCAACTGTTAACTCAGCACTGCCAAGTCCAACACTAAGCCATGGCCCTAAGTGACATGCCTACACCACTTTTAAATGCCTCCAGGGACAGTGACTAATTAAAGGATGGAGATGCTCCTTTAACCCTCCTTTTGCTGCTCATGTATTTATAGAAACATTTGTTTCTATACATTTGTTTATTGAGTTACAAATTTTTATTGAGTTACAATTTTTTTTGTTGGGTTGGCAATACCAAGTCAAATTTGGCAGGGACACAAGGTTAGTTTTAAAAAAGATTAATTTTTTCATGACCTACAAACTAATTGAAGCATTTTTAGAATCTCTTTAACATAAACATTTTACAGTAGTGGGTAGCAATCCTGACTTGTGCTAGGGAATTTGAAAATGAAATTGGATTTTTCATCATTGGGACAAATGTTTTTAGTTAGGCTGAAGGAGAAGCAAAAATTGAACTATATAAGCAGTATAAGGTTATTGTTTAATAATGATTTTTTTATTATCTTGAAGTGATTTTTATAACACAAAGGTGGTTTTTCTTAAAGATATAGTTCAAAGTAGACAATGCACTCCTGAAGTTAAGAGCAGAATCTAGTAGAAGGTTTGAAATGCCCAAGTGCCAGCACTCTCAGTGCTGCCAGCCTGGCTGTCCCTGCCCACACTCCCAGGGCTCCCACCCACCCTGCCATGGTTCAGTAGCCCATATCAGCTCTCAGGGTCATCGATCACTGCCCCAGCAGCACCACAGTCCTGCCTGGGCCTGGCCATGGGCCCTGTTGTCCTGGACCCTGACCACCTTGCCAGCCTGGCCTCCACAGCCTCATCACTGCAGTCACCCAACAGTCATGAGGTGTCCCTGACCACTTGTGGGCTGACATGCCAGCCTGGCCTCCACAGCCTTGTCACTACAGAGTCACTCAACAGTCACGAGGCTGTCCCTGTCCCTGGTTGCCCTCACTGGGCTGACCCCACTTCATGTCCTCAGCTCAGCCTCAGGCCAGCCTCAGCAGCACAGCACACATGGACAGGGCTGCCCTCAGCTGCCCCAGCCTGCCCTCCTCCTTCAGTGGGGGTGGTGGCACAAGCCATGACTGGTGACACCTTGCATGCCTTGCTGGCCCAGACAGGGACACCACTGGCCCCAGCCCACACCACAGCCTGGCCAGAAGATGGGTGTGGAGAAGGCAGAGCCAGGCTCTTTTCACAGATGAGGAGTGCAGTGCTAAGAGGTGGCAGTAGCAAGGTGCACTCAGAGAACATGGAATAAGGCTTAAGCACAACATTTTCAAGCAGAAGGGTGGTGAGCACTCAAATGGGCTGCCAAGAGAGGTTGAAGAGTTTCATGCCTGCAGCATTTCAAAACTTGACAAGTCTGTGAACAATCCAGCTTTGAAGGTCAGTCTGTTGACAACAAAAGGTTGGGCCAGATGAACTTCAGACATCCTTTCCAACGTGGACTGTTATGTGATTCTGCAGGTAGTACACTGCTGAGAGTGACAAATTCTCTGAACATGCAGGCATTTCTACAGGAATTTCATTAGAGCCACAAAAGGCTGTTCCTCCTCATGAATTCACCAGCTTTCTTTGACCTCACTCTTCGGTTTCTGACTCTCCTTCTATTAAGGCTTCTATAAGGCTGTTTGACCAGTGGGATTTTTACTCAGAACTTGCTTCATACCTCTCATGCTTGATCCCTTTCTGCTAAGGGTTTTATCCTACATGCATTAAATTTAGTTAAACTGTTGAACTTCAACAACTAGTGGTAAGTATCCTAAGACTCCACAATTTTGGAATTCCTTGCTGGGTTCATAAAAATACTAAAATTATTTCAGCACAATACATACATAATATATATACATATTAATTAATAAAACAGTAAGAATGCCTGTTACAATTGCTGTTAGTCAACATCCCATTGTCCAGGTGTCACAGGGAAAAAGCTGTGCCTGGCCCAGTACATGTTACTGGAGATGTTGAAGCACTGTGAGAGCATGTCCACATACACATGGTACCATTAGGAACTTCCAGCACTTCTCAAGTCATATGTAAATTAGGAAGAGACATATAGAAGTAGTTGCATGTCTACATAGCCACTCACACTTCACAGTAGGCCTGGAGTAGAATGAGACTTTAATTTTCCCACATGCCAGTATTATCATATTGACTGGTAGACCATGTCCTTGTAATTATAGTGAATCTAGCACAAGGCAATTAAAATATGCATGCCACAGTGCAGCATGTTCTCAGAAGATATTCTGGCTGTATTTCAAGAAGATTAAATAATGCTCAAAATAAGCACCCTTTTCCAGTGTTTTTCCAAATAGTGCAGTTTTCTAAGAATTTGTTCTATTTCTAAAAAAAAAATACCCCAAAACTGTAGAGGCCCAGTTATTCACTTGTTGTCTTTTAATCTCACAAGAACAAAACTAATGTGAGGAGTAATAGATTTCAAAGCTGATTTAAAATGCCAGTATTTTGAATATGCAGACACTCTGGAGTGACTTAAATGACCTACATAAAGGCGTGAAAACTCACATTCCTTCTCTTCAAGCTATTCAAAATCAAGCAAATCTTCCTTGAAATATCCTGTTAAAATTAATTTCCTGAATTGGCTGGGGATGAGGAATGTAAAATATTTCTAGATTCCAAAGCCTGCTTATCTGAAGGATAGGAAATCTTGATAGTGTTATCTTTTCATCACTAATGCAAATGCCTATATTTAACACTGCACCTAGTTTTAGAAATTTAGATGTGTACATTTATTTCCATCTCAAATATTTTAGAGGTATTTTGTAGAAGAATGTTTCAGATTAGGAGCTTAAAATTTTTAGATGTTTGGCTAACTGTTTCAGAACAAATTTTTCTTGGCTTCATTTTAGTTGCGCTAACACTGAATTTAGAACTGAAGATTTTTGAATGCCAGAATTAAATTACTATGACTTTATGGTATGATTTGTATCATAATGCTGGGAGTTCACTGTCTTGCTAGGAATAATAGGATTTAGAAAAAGGCCCCAAACAGTACTTTTACTTAAATTGCTGTATCAGATCTATGTTCCAGCAATAAGAGTGGAAAAATCTGCAAGACTCCTTCCATTGTTTATAAAAAGAGGGTGAATTCTTTTAGCTCTGCCAATTACAGACAAAATTTCAAACAACTTCAGCACCTTTAGGATAATTTTGGAATAGTATTAGCAAGTGCACTTCCATTGTTTGCTTCCATGGTTATGTCTGGCCCAGGAATTTTAACAGTTTAGCAACAGACAAAGCATGCTCAGAAATTTTCCTCTTTTAACTACTTTGTCTCCTATACATAGGAGCCCATGAAGGGCTTTTTCTTTTCCACATGCTAATTACCATAAATATTTTGGAGATTGTTCTACTAACTCTATTTCGTTTTCCAAATCATTAGCAATGTTAAAAACAAACCCTCTGACAAAAATGTTGGCAGAAGCTCAAACAGAAGTCCTAGTTCATCAAGGAAACCCTTCCCTGTGTAAAGGACCTGTGTGGGGTCCTTTACATGCTGTTCAATTGCCAAAGCACGTGAGGTTGAGCACATGAGATTCCAGCCATGCTTAGGTTTTTATGTAGAAATCATTTGGACAAGACCAATTAAAAGTTAAAATCAGTTGAATCATCAGGGAAGAAGTATGAGGCAGTACTTTTAGAGGTAGAGAATTGCCACTATGCTTTAACAGGAGGCTGTAAAGACTAGGTAAAGGGATCATGGGCATCAATGGCAATGATGCTTGCTTTGCAATACTTGTACAAGGCCTAGGTAGCTTCAGCATGAGTACGAAACACAAGGGCAAAAGAAGTATCATGGAATGGCCTGGGCTGGAAGGGACCTTAAAGTCCTTCTTTAAGGTCAACTTTCTGCAGTGGGCAGGGACACCTCCCACTGGAACAGGTTGCTCAAAGCCGCATCCAACCTGGCCTTGAACACTTCCAAGGATGGGACATCCACAGCTTCTCTGGGCAACCTGTTCCACTGCCTCACTATCTTCATCATGAATAAATTCTTCCTAATATCTAATCTAAACCTGAAGGAGCTCAGTCTAAAGCCCCCTTGTCCCATCACTACATGACTTTGTAAAATATTCCTCTCCATCTTCCTTGTAGATAGTGGAAGGCTGCTCTAAGGTCTTCCCAGAGCCTCCTCTTCTCCAAGCTGAACAATTCCAGCTCTCTCAGCCTGTTTTCATACTGCAAAGCCCAGGATGTGGTTGCCTGTCTGGTCTGCAAGTACAGTTTTACAGCTCATGTTGAGCTTCTTGTTGACCAAACCCCCAAGGTCTTTCTTCCCAGGACTCCTCTCAGTCCATTCTCCATCCAGCCTGTATTTGTGCTTGGGACTGTCCTGGCCCAGGAGCAAGGCTAGGGTTAGGATTGCACTTGGCCTTGTTGAATTTCAGGAGGTTCACATAGGCCTATCTCTCAAGATTGTCCAGGTCCTTCTGGATGACATTCCTTCCCAACAGCGTGTCAACCATACCACACAGCTTTGTACCATTGGTAAACCTGCTGAGGGTGCACTCAATCCCACTGTTTATCATTTTACCAAGCTTAGCACCTGAAAGAGAACACTCAAGTAAGGGCTCATAGTTCATGCTTCACCAGAGCATCATGAAGAGTGTTTCTCTCCAGCCACTTTTAAGATGATTCTCACCTCATGATTATTCCAGTAGTAGCAGTC
Organism: Molothrus aeneus; assembly: GCF_037042795.1. Classification (NCBI taxonomy): domain Eukaryota; kingdom Metazoa; phylum Chordata; class Aves; order Passeriformes; family Icteridae; genus Molothrus; species Molothrus aeneus. Next base: position 90,301,009 of record NC_089648.1, on the reverse strand, counting down.
AATGTCCCATGAACTTATTCACTGATAGATCTGTTCACCTTGTCATCCAAAGAGTCTTTCTATACAGCTCTATAGAGGCCCTCAAAGGTCTGGAGACTATAGCTTTAATACAGTGGTTCTGCATACCATAAATTCTTAATATGAAGCTAACAAGCATCTAATTTAATTAAGATTTCTACTGAGATAACAATAACTTCCCATACCAAAACCCCAAAAGGATGCTCTAAGACAATATTTTGAAGATGAACTAATGTGGTCATTTTGAAGTTTGACAATCTTTTCCAAATAGCATTATTCCTTTTTCATAATTAAGATTATTTCTTCTGACCTTAATTTGTAAAAATAAGTCCAATGTTATTTTCTGTTGTGCAAAAGAAAAGAAATAACAGAGACTTTGTTTAAACAGCAGATTTTCTGGTTGCAGGTGGTCATGTACAAGATAATTCACCATTACTGTGGATTTGCAGTTACAGGACAAGAATGACAGAGTTTCAGAAATAATGTGGCGTTGTTGCCTGTGCATAGCAATTAGTTGGTGGCCTAGTTCAGATGAGAGTTTCAGTGTCTTATAAAATGTCAAAAGAATAGCTGTCCTAGTTAATATAATTGACTGCAAGGGACAGTTGAAGGGCATGGTTTATCTATTTAAGGAAACATTATCCAAAAATTAAACAAATTTGGGCAATAAATAAGCTGTAGGGAAAAATATGAGTAAATGATAAATTTTAGAAGTGGACCAATAAAAACATTACTGCACAGCACTAAATGTCTTACCTGGCAAATAATCAGGTGTCTTCTTGCTTAAGTTTGTGAGCAGTTTTATTGATTCATACTTGTAAGAAGAGACTTCTTGAAGAAAAACATTACTCAAAATGTGTTTAAGTGTTTGTGTTCCATAAATAAATATGTAAATAAACATATCACTACTTGTTACTGTATCCTACCATTACTGCTTGTACAGTCCTTATAATTCTTCTAGTGAATGCTCACACTACAGGTTTCCCTTATGGCTTTACCCAAAACCTCTAAATCTCCATTAAAAAGAGAATGTTATTGATTTTCAGCAAATCCCACTTCCATAGAGCCCATGCAGTCTGTGCTGTGACTGCACAGCAGTGCCTCTAAAGGAAGGCGCTGCTGGGGGAAAGTACAACACCTACAATGACTCAGAGGCCTCTTTCCTAAGTGGTGCTAAGTAAATTAAAGTAATCCATTGTGTATGTTTAATATTTGGATTGAATATAATCTGCCATTTCGTTACTCACTCATTTGCTATTGAAAGGACTTTTGAAACTGCATCTCACTCTGCCTTCCTCCCTGCAGCTGTAAGCATACAGTCAGGCTTTCTTTCGCCAAGCTCTATTTGGCAATGAAGACAAGTTTCATGAGTCAGAAAATACAAGACTTTCTCAAAACCCTGTTATCATCTATCTTTTCTGTGTGGAAAAGTTACTCTCTGAACTTGCCCTGACAGTGCAAAAATGCTGCAGGTGGCATTATTTATGGTAACTGAACTAATGATACTATTAGTAATACAGGAGTATTATCCTTGTTCCCTAAAAAGTTTGAGCTCCCTGTTATCTGAAAACCACTTCTTGGTTTACTTCTGATGCCTCTAATCTGTGGCCAAACCAGAGAACCTCCATTACCCCAACAGTTTTAGTGTTGGTTGGCCAGCACTAACCAGGCCTGCAGGAGGTGGATACAATGTGCACATAGCTGTACTTTGGAGCACCACTGCAATTTACTGCTGCACTACTCAGCTGCTCAAATCTGTCAACCAACTTGTCATTTAAAAGCATAATGGTGATCCTACTGTACTGTGCTAATTCCATGTGCTAGGAGCACTGGTCTGCAGAGAGGCAATTATGGATTTATTGTGGCTGTCCATGAAGTGGTTGTCATATTCAAGCTCTGGATGCTGCAGCCTCACTGGGTGCTTATTCCCCCATAAATTTACCAGCAGGAATAGATGACAGCAGCTTACTAGTTAATGCTCTAGCAGAAAGTGAAAAAAGCTAAGAGAAAACCAAACATTAGAGGTTTTGACAAATACCTTCAAATACATTTGCATGGAGGATGAGGAGGGGCAACAGTCTTCTAGCAATGCAGGCCTGTCCCAAAGCAAGTCCAGTCATTGTGGCACAATGAATGTGGGCTATGTTCCCAGAAATCACAGTGTGGTGGAGGTACCATTGGCATAAGATTTAGTATCCATTTATCCTTGGTAATGCAGACTGCAGGTGGTGGATTGGACATGAGGAAATAATAATAAAAAAAGGTTCTATGTGGTACTATTAGCATGTATTAAAGATAAACTTCACAATTCTTTATCACATGAAACAGTGCTTCTCCATCATAAGGTGACAGATCTTGCCTCATTAAATAGCCACCTAAAGGTGGTAGGCTTTTTCCCCCTTTTGTTACTAGAATTAAAAAAAAAAATAGTTGCCTCCAGTGCAAGAGTCCCCAATTCTTTTCCACTGTGTGATGTAAATGCAGCATTAACTAGTGAAATATAGGTGGACTGGAAAGGAGTTTTGCAGAAGGCAGGAGCTAATGGTCCACACAGCACTTCCATAAAGTAGGTAACTGAGTAGGCAGGATCTTTCTGTAACTTTTCTTGTAACTGACTGTAGTCAGTTTTCTTGTAATGAAATTATACTAGTGCCTTGCTTTTACTTCTCTGATCATGCCTCAAAACTGAGCTAATTTGATTTCTTTCCTGCTAGAAATTATTTATTCTGAGTCAGAATCCAGTGAGCGTTTTAGACCCCAAAGGAATTGTTTGTTCTAAGAATTAGCTACGTGGGATGTGTAGTGAGTGCAGACTCAGAGCCTTGAACAGATTGTTCAGCTGAAAGGGGGAGGGTAACCTCCTTACACTACAAGATATCAATTTTAACTTCTCTTTAAAAAATAATTCAAATAGTATAACATGGTTGCTCACCGGCCAGATGTTGGGATGGTCAGTTTTAGCTACAAGGTCACACACTGTGATTGGGTCAGGAACAGAATCTGTGAGAAATGTAATCTTCTTCTCAGAAAAGCACCACTGTAATCACTATGTCCTAACAAGCATGACAGTGCCAAGGTGAACTGAGAGTATGTTCAGGTACACATAGCATTTGCACAACATTTAATCTACAAAAGGTTTTGTAAAGACCAAGTGAATAATCTTCAAGCCACCTACCTGGAAACACGTAGTTGCACTTTTTTACTTTCATTTGGTAAAACATTATGCTGAGTGTTGAGTACCCTAAATCTCCTTAGGTTTCCAGAATAAGCCTATGGCTTTTCTAGAGCTGTGCCTTTAAATGATTTAGCAGCTTTCAAATACACATAGTTGGTGTATATGTAAAGACATAGTCTCTTTCCCTCTGAGTTTTAAATCTGAGGTCCTTATCCAGCAAACATTTCCCTGCATATTATATTTTTATATGTGTGAGAGGTTCACATTAAACTTCCACTGGGGAATATTTACAGAAAGACCACACCTGCTGAGCTTCAGCCTTTTGGCAAGTGCACTAGAGGCCTAATGGGAATTCATGGAGAAGAAAGGTTGCCTGCATTTTAAAAGGGTGTGAACCCTCCAACTTCTGAAGCTATGTGCAAGTTTATATTTAGATAACTTGAAATCTCTGCCTATAAATTGTCAGGGAGAATTAATGAGTAGTGCATGTGCAGTATATCAAACATTTGGTGTATCAGCCACTATTTTCAAACGCACCAAAATACGTGTGTTCATTACTGATGGCTGTATACAATAATACATTCAAAGTTTAAAAAGACACATTAATTGAATGTATCTGAATGCAGAAACCAGTGACCCACTCTCTTTAATAGCTGGGAAGCACTTTTTATGTTCCAGCAAGTACTTCTAAAGGGGTTCGTGAATCAAGCAGTCCTGAGACAGTTCATCCTAGAATATAATACTGATGTTTAAAAGAAATAAAATACAAGTTCTATCTCAGCCACGGCTTCAGTTTCTGATTTTTTTTTCTCTTGGCCACATTTTTTTCATGTACTCTACTGTAATGTATTTTTAAGAAGCTATGTCATGTTTTACAAAAGAAAAACATTATATATGAAGCATATAACCTTTATCTTGCCTGTGGACTCCATGCTACAGCTGTAAATCTCACATTTCTTCTTTCTTAATTATTTCTGATGAGAGACAGTATGAAGATATCAATGGCTTTGGAATGGTATGTATTATTTATTTATGTTCCAAAGTTGTTAGCAGTTATCTTAATAAAACTGAGTACTCTGCAGCTCTTGCCAGCCTTGCAGTAGCTCTCAGTCCTCTTTCCCTTCTCACCCCCAGCTCCTTAGTAGGTCTATTATTTCATTTAGAGTTAAGATACAGCATGTCTCACAGTTTTTGCTCCTGAATCTTCTCCCTTACACCTAGAGATGGCATTCATATTAATGTGTAGCATGATGAGCCTTCCCTGTACTCTCTAAAAATATGTCTGCTATCTCAAAATATGTTCTCTCAAATGGCAATCCAGATTCCTGGGCACCATAGTTTAATTCAAGATGTATTAAAAGACTGCATGAAGTGAAGACTTTAAATCTGCCTTTATATTTAGCTTCCCTTTTTTCCCCATGGTAAGTGAACCATGTGTTGTAACAGCCTGCTCATTTCTAAAGAGCAGTGATGCTGTCTCCTGCAGAAGCTGCTTCACTATGAACTCCCTCTGCAAGATGCTGAGTTGCTCTGGCCCTCATTCATCCAAGTCTTGAGATGCTGAGCTGCTGGACTAAGATCAGTGCATAATAGTTTTCAAGATACAGCTTTGTTCCAAGAAGCATTGCTCACCATTTACTCCTGTTAGAGGATGGGGCCTAAATAAAGGAAATAATCTTGTCTTTCTGTTTTGTTTGTCTAACAGAAGAGAGACTATTAACCTAGACTGGAGGACTTTAAAATCAGCTCAACTTACAATATTCCATCCGCTTGCTCTGTAATGATGTTAAGGTCACGATAAGCTGTATATTTCTGTGTAAAAGTTAAATTAATAGCAAAAATAAATTAATACCAAAAAATAATCTAACACATTCTAACTTTGCTATTATTTCATCAAGCAATAATAAACTGGGAATTTGGCCAGTATATTAAAAATATACTTAATAAATCTTATGTTATTCTTGTGGCTCCTTTCCACATCAGCATATTTTGTGATTCTGTGAATTAAGCATTTAGATGTATGTAGATTACACAGCAAAACAGTGAATAATTGATTCATGTATGTGATTACTAGTGTACCAATTAAAAAACAACCTTTTCTTGGAAGGCAGGAAGGCAGTGCAACTTTGACTTAGGACTTACACAGTAATTTATGAACTGGGAGGAGAGTAGAAAACTGTCTCAAATATACCAGGCATACGTTCTTTAGGAAAAGAAAAATTTTGGTCCATCTAACTGGCACTCATATACACACTGCATTTTAGTGTTAAATGTGGCAGTGGTGCCATCCCAAGTCACCCACTTCTGTATCTATAGCTGTTTGTGGAGGCAACACAGTAAGCAGATCAGCAGCTCAATTTAATTCACTATTAAAATTCACTATTTTCCTCTGGATTTTTGCTAACTGAAGTAATTATCTGGACTCTGTATGATGCACTCAGAGCTATATACCAGCATGTAGAAGTGATGCAAAAAGGCTGGAGGGGTGGAATGCCAGCAATAGCTTCACTTGGTAGTGGCACCATATACTTGTCCCTGAGGTAACAGTGAAAACCTGAAAATTTGTTCCCAGTGTAAATGGAAAACAAGCGTTAAAAGACCCATTCTAGGTAGATAAAAGAGCTTTGTAGTTGGCTCTGAAAATAACTTGACCTTCTGCCAGAGACTGTGCCAGTGGATTTGAGGAATCTTGCATTACTACTGGCTCTTCCATTTGTCAGCAAATACATTGTTGTAGAGAATGTTGAGAAGATATGTTTCTTCAGTCTGTGAAGTGGTTGCATGAGAAAAGCCAGCTAGGCAAGAAGGGCTATAATGGAAAACAAAAACACTCAAAAAACATTGTTATGTATATAATTTTGCTATGTTATGGATATAATTTTGTTTCTTAGGAAGTGACTTGCAGGGGTTTGCAAATACTATCTACTAAATATGCTGCAGTAGTTACCCTTGTCCTCAAGCTAACTAATTTCACTGTTCAGTTTCAGTTTACATGTGATTTCACATTTCCCAGGTGCTGGAGCAGAGATTCCCCTGCAGCCTGTGGTGATCATGCTGAGGCAGATCATGGTGAGATTCCCCTGCAGATCATGGTGAGGCAGCTGCCCCTCAGTGGAGGTCCACGGTGGAGCAAATATCAACATTGGAAGCAGGCATCCCATGGAGCATCTCACCCTGGAGCAGGGGAATGCCTGAAGGAGGCTGTGACCCTGTGGGAAGCCTGTGCTGGAGCAGGCTCATGGCAGGACCTGTGGCCTCATGGAGCAAGGAACCCACACTGGAGGAGGTTTGCTGGCCCCATAAGGGGACCCACTCTGGGACAGTCTGTCCCTTAAAGGCTGAACCCTGTGGAAGGGACCCACACTGAAGCAGTTAATGAAGAACTGCAGCCTGTGGGGAGGATCCACATTGGAGAAGTTCATGAAGGACTGTCTCCCGTGGGAGGGACCCTGTGCTGGAGCAGGGGAAGAGTGTGAGGAGTCCTCCCCTGAAGAGGAAGGACTGGCAGAAAAATGAGGAACTGTCTGAAACTCTCATTCGCTGTCCCTGTGTTCTGCTGTATGTGAGCAGGTGGGGAATTCACAAATGAAGATGAGCCTGGGATGATGTAGGGGTGGCAGGAAGGTGGATTTTAGATTTGTTCTTATTTCTCATTACACTACACAGATTTAATTGACAATAAACTAAATTAATGTCGCTAGCTTGAGCCTAGGTTTTGCCCATGATAGTAATTGCTGAGTGATCTCCCTTGTCCTCATTTTCACCACAGAGCCTTTAGTTGTATTTTTTGTCCCATGTCCAGGTGAGGAGGGGAATGATAGAAGGACTTTTGTGGGCACATAGTGTCCAGCTAGGCTCAACCCACCTCTGTCAGTAAAAAGACATTTTGTAAGTCCAATCTTTGGATATGTGACAAGATGGCCTTTGTAATGTTATCCAGATAATCTGTAGTGATTTTAAATCCTATTGTAGTTTCTGTATCACTAGTTTTATTATTTGATTAAAATCCAGCAGAGCATTAAGGATTAAATTTGTCTGAGGATGAATGATTTACAATTAGTTAGAAAAAATGAAGGTATTAAAGAATATGCCAGGTTAATTTATTTGACAAATGAGTGTAAAGCTACTTACACAAACGTTTCAGAACACAGCAGCACCTGGTAGGTAATAAATTTTGTAGAAGAAATGAAAAACATAATTAGTTGAGGACTATAAAAACAATGCCAGGAGGTATAACTAAGCTCCATCTCACTAAGAATGCAGGGGCTGACTTTCTCTGCACCCCACAGTTGTGCTAGGTCCCTCCAGTACATGACAGCCTGTAGGCCAAGGGATCCACTGGTAGGGAAGATATTCTATACTTGGCAGTTAGGACAGGGTATGGTGGTATCCAGCCTGGGATTTATACAATTATTTGTACTACAATATCTGCTAATGCCAAGCTTTTAGTATTTTCCATTTTAATGTCAATAATACTACAGTAATGTTGACATCTAGCTTTCTAAAACACTACATGTTCTTAATTTATGTTGGCAACATTTGTTATTTTACAGTAGTGTAGGAAACACCTAGCGGTGAGTGATTTAAGCCACTTGTCTGTTTGAATTCGATCATGATTTTGCTGTAACAGGATGAACAGCCTCGTTTGCAGCACTGCAAATGTAAAGAAACAAACTGTTCCAAAAAGTCCAACTGTGCACATTTATGGCTGTGGGCACTGTTACCTTGGGTTGTTGCATTCAATTATTGTAAAGTGTTTGTATGTTCCATATCCTTTATTTCACATAGATATTAATTGTGTTCCATATATTTTGACAGCTGTTTAGCCATGAGGAGGTATTTTCATAGAAGCATCTATTTATATGGCATGATTTCAGGCCATAATAGTAATTATCTACTCTAGGTATACTACTGTATATGTTAAGCTGAAATTGTTTCTTCTCATACATATCACTTTATGGTAATCTCTACTCAATTTTATCTGCCATTACCTGGACACTCAGTGAGTATCAATGACATACCACTTGCCTTATATTTTTGCAGCTCTCTTATTCTTCTATTATTTCTAGAGCCCCATATTGTTGTTATTAGATTTCTAAAGTCCATACCTCTTGGGTGTATTCTCATGGCTGCAGATCTTCACAGCATGGAGTCCTTCTGCTGCACATTGTCCTCTCTCAGGTCAGGACTCCTCCAAGGCTCTCCCTGACTGGCTTTCCCGCCCCCTTTTATCCAGGTCATCTTCATCAGTTACAGCTGCAGCCCAATTAAGGACATCACAGCTGCAGCCCATCGAGGGCAACCGGGACCTCTGGGGCAAAGCCTCTATACAGATATTTAAATACAATACATATCCTCTACTATACAGCTCTTCACATTGGCCACAATTTTAATTTACCTCAGTCATAAGCATACCTGCAAATATTGTCTGTGGTACCTCCTTTGTCCTGGGAGGCCTTTCTTGGATTTAGCTTACGTAGTATGAGTTTGAGAGGCGAGAGTGTACTGAGACAAGAAATCTTCAAGAAACTCATGCTCATAGGAGGAAAATGTTCCCCTTCCTTCTCCTTTCACACTGGGCTGTAGCTACTTTTAGAAACAGAAGATCTCACAAGGCTCAAAGGAGGATGTCCAGGTACTAGTGGTACCTTTTTCGTGTCTTCCCTACAAAATTGGATGTCTTCTGCAGTTAGAGAGACCTAATACATCACCTTCCACACATCATCTTCATGAGCTCAATTGCCAGGAAAGTTTATTATCTAACTGCAGAAAAATTCCCTAGGAAAAATCCCTAGGAAAACAGGGAATTTGCCATTCTGCTTGAGAATGCAGATGCCATATTGACAGTAGGTAGCAAAAGCTAAAGGCTAAGGTTATATATTAAAACCTGCTGTCATTAAATTAAAAGAGAATTTGACTGTTTCCTCTAATGAATGAAAAAGGCAGTGGTTAGGCTTGGGAATGATGCCCTCTCCCAAGCAGGCACAAGGATGTGGAGGAGTGCTCTCTTCCTCATGCAGCATGCAGATTCCCTGATTCCTTACTTACTCTTTGCACCAGCCTTCTCAGTCCTCTTCCCTTCTCACACAGAATTAATGCTGACCTTGTACAGAAAAGCTGATTTCTCATTCATCTTCTTCCCTTATATATCAACAACTAACCCTAAATATTGTGCCAAAGATTTCTAGTACTACAAGTCCTCTTTCTTTTGGGGGCAGGAGCCCAGGGGAATTTTCCTGGCTCTTCATCTCAAACAGGCATGGGTTCTTATTTACTAAACCTGTCCATGTCCTCAGGCACATATTCCCAGACTCATGAGTTTTCTCTGAGTCTGACTCCCTTCTGCCAAGCCTGCTGCATTCAATGATTGATCTTGTATCTAATTTCACTAGTCACAGTTTTCCTTGGCAGAACTCTAAAGGGTCTTAATTTGCTGATGTAGTTTGTCTAGTTAATTATTGAGTTTGGGTTTTCTTTCATATGATTGATATCTCTGCCAGAATTGCAGTAGCTATTAACAGAATTGTGGTTATTTCATTAAAATACAGAATGCTGAAATACATGATGATATTCTGCTTTTTCCCCTAATTACTAAAATATTTTATATTTTCATATAATTTATTTATACTTTCATATAATTTATTATTATGAAAAAGAGTTTGACAGCCAGATACAGTAAATATATGAAGGTATTCCAAAGTCATATCAAAACCCAATGCTGTTTTAATTTGAAACCTGAAATTACATGTCTAAGTTTGACAAGAAATACTCACACACACAGCTGTAGGAACAGTGTAAAACACTTACAGGATTATACCAGCTCATGAAATTCCCTGTACTTATTAAATTTGTGTCTTGTTTTCAGCTATATGTGTTATAGCACAAAGACTTGACAAGATGTGAGCAAGTCTTAGTGTTGACGACTGTTAAAAGAAGAAGACATTTGCATGGCTAGAATCTGAAATAGGATGTATTGGAGATTTCTTTATTACACTGTTCATTTATGTAAGAGCAGGTCAAACATAAATGACATTTATGTGGATTTTTTGCATTCTGCAAAATCATGAAGTGACAGGATAGGCCTATAAACTGAAGATTGCTGCTTAATTGTCTTTCTTTTAGCAGCTGGAGGTTATTACAATTCTGAAGTTTATGTAGACTTGTCACAGTTTTTGTCCATAGGATTGTCTTGTACTGGAATTCCAGATCAATGGAAAACAAGGAAGCAAAAAAAATATAAACCTATCATAAGAAATACTGGATGAATAGAGGGAAAAAAGGCAGGAAAAAAAGAAAGGAAGAAAGAAAATCTGCGACTTCTGCTAAGCTAGCAAATATAGCAGCTCAAAAGTCAATGTTCTTGCAACTAATTTGGATGCATGGTTTGCTAAGGAGTATGACAGTATAGAACACCATCTTCTTTGTAATTGATATTGTGGAGAAAGGAATTTGTGTAAACAGCCACCCCTCAAGTACAGGAATTTTTCTCCTCTTAAACTGTTTTCTCTTGCAGAGAAGTGTAAAGCAATGGCATGGGAAAACAGAATGATAAAATTTTAAGTGTATTTATTGTGAGATATTTAGTTTCAAGACACAATCTCTGACACATATTTTGAAAGTGATAAAACAGTGTGGATCCATCTTCTCATAAAAGATAAACTCTGGAAACAGATTCCACTTTAAATAAAGATCTGGATTACCATCCCCATTTACAAAAACTTTCATTATTATAGTATCCTAAAAAAAATATAAAGGAAGCATTAGGACCACAAAACACAAGCTTTCAGACTTTATTCTAAAGATCTTTGGACTTAAATCCTTTAATTCAAGACTCATAGTTATTTCCCCATAAGAACACAAGTATTACTTGGAGGATATATAGTCTAAAAAATTCTTGTTACCTTGCTGTTTGGGTTGATTTTTTTCTTTAAATTGATCAAAATAATTTATTCTTTAATGTATCTTCTAGTCCTAAAAGGTTGATAGTTTTTTTTTAAGAAATTACATTTCAAAATTATCTTTAATTATACTTACAACCCAAATCCAGAAAAAAAATTATTCTTCTCTAATTTTCATCATAGGAGACAATTGCAATAAAGTAGCCCATGATTAATTGCACCACAGTCAGAATGGGATTTACCTCCTCTAAATTTAGCCCCCTGAGAGTTTGGCAAGTGTGAAGTATTCCAAAAAGGTAACTTTAGCCATTCAAGCTAATCTTTCTAGGCTCCCTCTATAGCTTTCAATAGATTCAGAGCCAAAAATCCTAACTGCTCTGCACTGAGCCTTGAAAGCCTAAGTAAATGCTCCTCCTTTGTCTGACATGCCTTACTAGCTCTCCTTGTCTTCACTCTAGTCATAAAATTTCCTTTGATAGCTCCTAGAAACAAAAAGCATCTCATCTTAAAACAGATGGAGTAGATAAAGCTACAGAATATTGTGAGCTTGTAGACTAAGTTGCTTTTTTTTCCTCCATTGCCAAATACAGTTTCTGGAGAAAAAACACAAGAAGACAATTAACTCAGTAAAAGATACAGACATTTTGAGTCAGAGGTAGTGAAAGCTTTGAAGTAACTTACATCTAAGTCTCTCAGAAAGAAATTCAAATTGGATACCTGGAACACATGGAAGAAAATAATTTGCAATTACTTTTACCCTGGTCCTGTCTCAGCTGAAATCAATAAACAAATGGACACGTATCAGGTTAAAGGTTGGTCTGAAGGTTTAGTTTAACTGAAATAGTTGACTTAGAACAATGACCAGAATGAATAACCACAGTGAAGCATCTCATTCTTAGTACTTATTCCATTACACTGATATTGATACACTGAATGCAATAAAGTGTTATGAAAACAGTCAACAAAATGAGGCAAGATAGGTCATTAGTTTTTAAATAAATGCTGCTTCACTTAATTATTTTATTTTATTCTTTTTTAAGAAACCCATATGGTAGTATTGGTTCAGTTTTTTAAATATTTTTATGCAGACTTCAATTTATGACATACTAGTTTTATAAATTCTGTGGGCTCATACTCTACATTGCTAATACTATCATGATGCCAATCTGTGTGCAATTTAATTTTTAAATAATCTACTGGAAAAAATCACAGCTATGATAACAATGGGCTGTGAGACAAATAGCTCAAATGGCAATTTTTCCTTGGCATATGCTTTAATGGGTTTATATTGTGTGGAGCTTAGGTCAATTATATGTAAAAGCAGATTCTTGCTATTAGTTCTTTCTTATTGAATGGGTATAAACAATACAGTGTAAAAATTAACAATGCTTCATATATTCTCCCTTGGCAACTATGCCTGGTGCTATGTAGGGCTACTGGTTGTGGGTTTGTTCAGCTGATTTCCAGCATGTTCAGGGAACACAAGATACTTTGGACTGAATGGAAGTCTTAACAATGGGGCTTGCAGCTGTTTCTGTGAGCTTGTGAATGCCCAAATTGGGAAATAATACCCAGAATAGAGCATATGTCTATCACCTATTTATTTAAAATAAGCATCTTTTTTTTTTCTGTAAAGAGAGCCCTAGACTCTGTTTTTCACCTTTTCTACCATATGACAGCAGTTGTGACATTGCCACAAAAATCATCCTCTACAAGACTTTCTCTAACTACTTTCCTAACTTCAGGAGAAATGAAAATTTGATCTTTATGAAATTATTCTGCCCATAGATAAGGACCTGATCACTCTCTTTATCAATCAGCAATTCCTGAAACCTGCTGACTTTTCATCAAACACAATAAGAGATTCATCAACTAAAATACTTTAAAGAGGAGCCAGTGATGAGGGAGTTTGAAAGCCCAGTGGGCTCCGTTGTGGGGTCTCCATCCTGTGAGATGGATTGCATTGACTGCACAATGACAAAGCACAAGGCTTAATTTTGCAATTGTGTAATAGCACTGCATATGAAATCTAGGAAGCTGTTTAAGAATAACTAAATTGATTTTAGGGCTTTAGCTAATAACTGTAGCTAGGGACTAAAATCAACATGGGTAGAAAGGTCTCTGCCAACTCCTTCACTGTTGTGTACTAGGAATGAAAGAAGAATAAGAAGGTTTGGACTAAGCCAAATTAATTTTCTATTAACAGGGTTAATAAATACATATTTGTTATTTTAACTGCTGCAATTTGATTACCATCTTTTTGAATTATGACTAAACCATGTAGTATTTTTAGCCCACCAATGTTTTGAATCAAAATTAGTTAAAACCTTGATTTTAAAAATTATCTTAATTTCCACATAGACAACTGACACTTTTAGAACTTCAAGTCTAAGCAACAATTTCAGTTTTGTAATGTTTGCTTCTTGCAAAACAATGGAATTTGACTTCTGCAAATATTAGCAGAACTGATTTGTTCTTTGGATAGGAGAATTGAAAAATAAAAACTACATAAATTAACAGAGGTACATAAGCTTGGCCCACTCTACAAATTAAAACCTTTATCCAGTAGTATTTCACACTTCTAGTAATTTACAATCCTAATTAATAATTATATCTTTTGACAATTATGTCTTAGAGATACTAGAAGTGAAAAAAATCTTTTGTTGAAGGAAAATATGAATATTTCATATAAGGAGACATTTTCCTGTCGTCATCTCAAAAAAGACTCATTCTACAATTAATAAATGAAACTCACCAGTTGTGATTCTGTATGTTTTACAGAAAAGAGCTGATTCAGTGGAACTGAATGCAGTGTTTCCAATTCTTTCTGGCAAGTGGAAGAATAAAGAAGTAAAGAATGAAGTCAGGATTACACCATGGGAATACCATCATATTTTTCTAATTAACTCCATTCAAGAAAACCTTAATTGAATATTTTAGAGTTAAGATAATAATGCTGCTAAGCAGCAATGCAATTTGCTGAAGTCAACAAAGCATGACCATGATAATGTAAAGAAAAATTCAAAGACAGTGAATTTTCCCATTATTCATATCTTATTCCTGTAGGATTTTATTTTCTGTGCTTTAGGTTTTAACCTCAGAGTCATATTAATGTATTATTAAATCACTAATGACTGTTGTTTAAAAATCTTGGCTTCTGAGCCCAGTTAATAATCCAGATGAGTAGTCTACCTCCCTAGGGGAATTTTTTTCTGTGGAAGCTGGTATGAGCTTCCATACCAGCTCATAAGTTTGCTGGTATGGAATAATAAGTTTGCACACAGAATTATATTTTTGATGGGCTCTGCTTGTACACATAATTTGAAAATAATTTGTAGTGAATTTTTTCTGGAAATTTGACCCATTACTTTTGCTTCTTTACTTTTACATCACCCATTTTAGTAAGTAAATAATACTTTTTTTTTTTCCATGGGATACTCAAATAAATGAAATAGCTAGTAAGTTATGCACTTGGCATCCTTACAGACAGCGTATGCTTGCATTATTTAGCAGAACACAAAAGTACACGTGTATTGTGGGCAGCACTTCATATCTATGAATAGTTAAGCTGGGAGAACAGTGGTTATGCTCTTCTAGGCCTGTGTAACCACACATTTTGGAATCTCTGAATAAATTGCTGAATGAACTTCAGTGGCCATTACATTTATGAGGTTTACAGAAGGCAGATGCCCCCTTTCTAAGTATTGGTAGCTGCCACATCCCCATTTGGACCTTTAAAAGGTTCCAGGAAGCAATGCAAATTAGTCCTTAAGTAAGCAGTATTGATTGGTTGAAAATTTTGACGTCTTGAAATCTCTGGTCATGTGCAAAATCCCAAGCCAGCCCAACTGGGCCTTTCCTTTTTAATTCCTCCTCTGCAGTTTGACAGATCTTGTAGGAAAAGTGCAGAAGAGTTGATGGATTCACTGAAAATTCTGTAACTTTGCTCAGCCATTCTGAGGTTCAAACAGCCCACCACGGGCTGGAGTAAATGTCTACACATTGTAAAATCTTCCTGGGTTTGAGAAAAAGGGGTAGATAACTGGAACAAGGAATTACAAATGAGAATGAAGAGGTTCTAAGCAACTTGGGACCTCCATTCTCTAGAAGAGTTTTACATTATTCTAGAGAACTCCCTTTTATTGTTCTGTTAGCAACTGGGAAGCCTTTCTGCTGGCTGGATGCTTATTTAACTTGGAAGGCAAAGCCATTTTGTTCTGTAGTAAGTGTTTAAATTAGGCATATATTCTTCAGCATCTATTTCCAGAAGAAATAAAGGGACCAGCTATTTCCATATATTTCTGGCACGCTACAGTTAATTTTCTAATCCATGTGACTACAAATGGTGGTTTCCTACTTTTACTCAGCACTGACTGTCAAAGTATAAGGAAGTACAAAGCTGATACACTGTAAATGAACTATCTTTTTTTAAAAGCTCAGAGATAATTGAAATACAGAACAATATCATCACAGTTCTGAACATGGAAAAATAGAATGCTTTCTGGAACAAAGGTATCTTTTGTGCTCTAAGATAAAGCTGCTGAACTACCTAAATATGCTTAAACAGAAACTGAAGACTGTAGCTTGAATGCCAGTTTTCAAATGAGGATTTATTTTTAGATGCAGTTCATGAATTGCTAAACTCAGGATTTTCAAGTGGAAGTGCAGAGCTGTTGCTGCAGCCGTGGGCTAACAGAAATTGTGATTAAAACAGAACAGGTAATGGCACAAGCAGAGCAACTACTTATATTTAGATTTCTTCCAAAACCTGTATTGTGGCAACTGAAGTAATACATGTGCACATGTATTTTGTCCTGCAAAAATTAATTTATTATTTGTGTTATAATTGCTTATGCAATCTCCATCTCAAATCAGGACTCTACAGTCATCTGCTGATATATATTGTAAATGGCATGTAGACAGAATAGAGAGTACAAAGAGATCATAAAATAATGATGGTCTGCATGCTTGGTTTTCCTTGGTTTCTGCTCATCAATAGCCTAAATGTGATAAGTATTCTTTGTGTGTCACAGAAAGGAAGAGCTTTAAGGAAGCATTTGAAGGGGCCTTATGAAGTACAAGAGAAGCTCCTTTTGAAGTGAAATGGAGAGAGCCAACAGCAGAAGCAGGTGAACCCTGATGGTGTTCACTCCAACACAATGTGTGGAAAGCACTGGATGATGTAACAGGCAGTGAGAGGAGTTGGCATCATAATAACAAGCAGCACCTTAATGAATAGAAAATGGGGAACCATAAGCCACAGGTGAAGACACTGAACTTGTGCTTGCTGTGGTGGGGAAGGATTG
Source organism: Molothrus aeneus (assembly GCF_037042795.1). Lineage (NCBI taxonomy): Eukaryota > Metazoa > Chordata > Aves > Passeriformes > Icteridae > Molothrus > Molothrus aeneus. The sequence goes on along the minus strand of NC_089648.1, from coordinate 90,284,612 downwards.
TACACTGAGCAGTCCCACGATTTCTGGTAATAATCTGAATGTATATAAATGTCTGCATCTGCTGCAAGCAAGGTGAGGTTTGTAGAAATACAAGATACAGGCAAATCCCTTCTTAGGGAGTTTTGACAAAACATACAGCTAAGGAGGATTTGGTAACTGAGTCACATGTAATTTTTACTTTAAAAATCTTGGCTGAGCAAAAGTATGTGGATGGGTGATAATTCTGAAGAGTATCAGTTTTCCATTACAAGTTGGAGCTATAACTTTCCATTTATTTTAACTTGCATGAAATTCATTCTAAAGTCAATCTTCTCACATCTGTTTTGTTTTAGTGTTGTTACACTCTGCAAGGAGACTGTGGTTTAGAGAGTTAATCAGAAGAAAAAATTGTAATGGGTAGAGGAGGAGAATCTATGTGGTTATTGAATCCCCACCATTGTTTTTCTCTCTTGAGACCTGCTACAAAGTGAAGTGAAAAAGAACCCCTTTCAGTATCTTACTTTGAGCTTTGGGTTTGTCTCTCTTACCTTATTAGTTGTACCAGCAAGAAGACCAAATAAATTAATAGGGATGAATATGATATTGGTATCAAACAATCTGTAGAATTGTTGAAGACGTCACTGAAGATGCACTCTCCAGTACATTTAATTCAAAGAAACATTCAAAATAAGAAGTGCAGGTATTCTGGGATAATAAATAAACCAATATGCTACTTTTGATTTGCTGATCCCTTTGAAAGTATTGGTCTGATTCAATCTACTTCCAGGTGCTAGAGGTGTCCTGCTCTGCACTGCTTGCATTGCATGCTCTACTGTGTTATAGCTGAAGTAATCTACTAGAGAATTGTGAGGCAGGAATGAACAGAAGCAGAACTTTTTCCCAAAAAACTTCAGCTTGTATCAGGGTTAATTCAGCTCTTTTTTTTCCAATTACCCTCCAGACTTATGCCCAAATTTACAGTTTTCCCAAGCAATATCAGAAAAATAAAATGATAACTTATTTCCTAATTTCTGTCATCTTTCTTTTTTTCTTTTTAATTTTTCAAAGACATTAACATGTTTTTTTTAATTTGCCTACCACATTTAAAATATATGCATCTTCCTTCTTCTGTCTTTCCTTTGTCAAAGTACTGCTCTTCTGGGAGAGACCCTTGAGTCTTTTTGTGACTGCATGCAGATGCATCTTTCCTGAACCTGGATGTGTCATGAATGACATTGAAAGGTTACTAGACAGTCTTAGGACATGTCTTTACTAAGATAAAATTCAAATTTAGGTCAGACTTTATTAGGAAAAAAAAAAAAGGCAAAATCATCCCTCAAGAGATATTCCTGTTTATCTATAGGCTGCCTTTGAGGGTACTTCCGTCTGTAACCTCTTGATCTCCAGAAATCCTTACGGCACTGGCACAGTTGGAATAACAATCAGGAGATGTGATTCTCTTCAAATGCTACTGTAGAAATCCATACTGAGAAAGTGTGAAGGGGTGTCTGATGAGGGTGAGGCATTTCTGCTTTCCCTCTCCTTGCTGCACCATTTACTGAGTTGTTAGCATGTGGAAATGATTCCAGCAGCAAACTGAAAACCTACAGACAGCTTTAAAACTATCTGAAATATGCAGAGGCTTTGTGATCCAAGAGGGATGGTTATAAGTGATCACTTCCATCTCCTGTATCACCCACAAGAAAGATCCCCCATTTCTTTAGCTGCAGCTGTGCTTCCCCACTGCTACCAACGTGGCCCAGTCCTGCCTAACACAGGGGTGGTCACAGGTGAGAATACATGAATGACAGCTACATGAGGTGCAAAGCAGAAGATGAAGGCTGCATTAAAAACATGTCCTGGGTGCTGTTTGGTTTTAGTTTTCCATGCCAGCTTCAGAGGTACAAAGGTAATGTGCACTTATCTGGGGGGCAACAAGGCATACCTAGCAACCCTGATGCCATATTCACCATGGGTTTTGGCAATCAATATAATGCTGTTTTCCTACCAGTAATTATGGCTCTGAGAAGTATAAAATGCCTGTGTTCATTCCAGTGGAAGATTAAGTTTGAAGTCTAAAGTGAAACCTTAAAATTTCCACCATTATTAGTTATTACACTGTTAATATTTTTAGCGGAAACATCCAGGTATTTCAAGCTTGTTAATGGAATTTTTAAACAGTGTCACCAGGTTTTCTTCTGATTTGACTTGATACCTATATTTTACTAAGAATTTTAAATAAAAAAGTTTACCTTGTGATGGAATAACGTTCTGGAATATGGTTTAGTAAATGATCCTTTTAAAATGTGTTTTTTCCTCTCAGGTTTATAATAATTTTAAATTAATGCATCTACAGTTGAAAAATGAGTCTTGTACTCTCCTGGGCATGTTTATAATGGCAGCAAATGGTTTATAGTCACCTTCAGTTAACAGTGACAATAAAGACTATTCCATAATACCCATGAATTAAAGCCAATATCCCCTTTTAAATTTTTTTTAATGCAATTTCTGTTACTCCATGTTTCTCTATTTTGTCCCTACTTCTAGAGGAATACTACTTCCATATTCTGTTTGGAAGTTGAATACTCTGTTTGGAACTCAGTTTTATGCTGAATGTCACGTTTTTTCCAGTAACATATTGCTGTTAATTCCTCTGATTTCTCAGACTTTTTAAGATGTGCATTTCACTGCCACTCACCCTCTGCTGCTTTGAATGGTGAGATTAGGTGCAATGTCCCTTGCCAGTTCATCTTTCCCTGGATTCTCTTTCCCCTTTCTTGGGTCGATCATGCTGAAGGTAGCTAAAATCTAATTTTATCTAGCATGTCAATGTCACTCTATTAACTTTCCTCAGTGGTATGCTGTTTCCATTATAGGAGTTTAGAGGCTTGGGGAAGGGATGAATATCCAGCTTTAGCCAGGCAAATTTGGGGTTTCTTCCAAAGCTTCTCAGAGTCTTTGTTCATGCACTTCTTTTCTCCTCACATCAATATGTCATTTATCCATATCATGGTATGCTGCATTAGCATCTGTAATTCACTGATTTTCCAGCAAAGCTGCTGATGGGCTGTGCAATGGAAATGCCAGTTGGAGGAAACTATTTCCTTCAAAGTAGTATGCTCACAAAAATGGTGTGGGTTGGATTTTTTTTTCCTTAACAGTACCTGCTTGCAACCTGCCAACACATTGCATGCATAAAAATATTTGCCAACTGACACATCTCCAGAAGTACCTCTTCTTGTGGAAATTTTCCTTGAGGAAAATGTTCACTTTGCATATATATGTGTGTGTGTGTGTGTGTGTGTGTGTGTGTGTGTGTATTTGTATGTAAACTGAACATTACATATATATAGATGGAAAGTGAACATTGTATATATATGTAAATAATTTCCAGGATGATACACATCAGGTAAGAACTGTAGGTTTTGTTTGTTTAGTGATGATGAGTGTGTAATCCACTCTGCTTTCCTACTAAGTGCACAAATGTTAGAACAGTGAGCCTGTCCAGCTTCATTTTCAACTGCTGCTCTAGAGGGACATAAAAATGTGGTAAAGTCAGGAGCTGGGTGGTGACTGGGCTATTAACTAACTTAATTTCTGTACTGTTAGAAAAGCTTCTCTCCTGTGGGTCATATACTGAAGCAGAACCACATTTATTTTTCCTTGCTGCCTCACTGAAGAAAAAAATGTAAAATCATAGAATGGCCTGTGTTGGAAGGGACCTTAAAAATGATCTTGTTCCACCCTCACTGCTGTGGACAGACACACCTTTCACTGGACCAGGTTTCTCAGAGCTCCATGCATCTGCTTGATTCGATCACAAACTTGACACTGTTTTAACTCAGAAATGGGATTTCATCTGTTTGCGCTACTACAAAGTGAGGTTTTTTTCATGTCTATTACTTACCCATATATCTAGCTCCTAAACCCATATTGTGAAAATCAGGTCACAATTAGACACCTCAACTTTCATATCCCTCCTTTTTGTCATCTCTAAGTTCCTGTGTTGATGACAGTGCACTCATTGCTAACCTCCATGTGTCTGGCACCACAGTACTTTGTATGTCCAATCCTCAGTGGATACCTCGCTGTGCTGCAATAATCCATTGGTCTGTGCAGAATTCTCCTGAATTCTAGCATTTCAGGAGAGCTAGCAATGCTGTTTGCCATCCTCTCTGTCCCCATTGTGTGCACTGCTAAACAATTACGCCATGTATTGCGGTTTTTGCGTCTTTTTCAAGTTCTCAAAGGCAGGGTTTCTAACAGAGGCCTGTTTCATTCAGGGTTTCAGTCTAACCGGTCAGCACTGTGTCACAGGCACCTCTGAACAGCACAATAACCAACCCCACTGGTCCACAAAACAAAAGGGCCTCTGTGGCAACAGGCTGCCACAGAAGAGACACTACCATGGAGACTATTCGTGATCCTGTAAGAAATATCCATTGTATTTCACATCCCTTTGTTCTGAAAGCAGTAGGAAATACCTCACGTCCATTCATCACGAGCCAATGGGTTATCCCAAGTTTAGAGTTCGGGAATTGGAAAAGTGTTAAAACTCACCAAAAATAGTCTGGGACCAAAAATCTGCCTGGGATGAGAAAAGTAGAAAGGAAGGGAAACATCTTTCAGCTGAGCTGGAAGAGTACCCACAAGTACTCAAGCTTCAACTTGAGAATTAAAGTATGAAGAAAAGGGAGTTACCTGCACTATCCAAGTAATTATTAGTTTTGGAATAAAGCACGTGGATGCATGTATATGCAAGTACAAGAAGAACTGAAGGGAAAAAGGGAAGAGTTTAAAGCTGACTTCTTGTGGGTAATACAACAACTTTTAATTTGGTTATAGGCATTTGCATTCTTTTTTACATCTGTGAACCTTGTTTCAGTTTTCCTGAGTTGCACTGCCTGTCTTCCCTTAATTCACATGTGAAAGAATATTTTGTGGGTAGGTGCAGTACAAGGAGGTTGCAGACAAGGCATGTTGTTGCTATGATCAAACATTTTTTGGATGTGTGCAAGGCCCACGTGTTCCTCCAGCACCGCAGGGCCAAATGACATTCCAGGAGCAGCTGCCCAGCCACTACATCCACACTCAGTGCACGTTCCCCGCAGGGAAAGCTGAAGCTCTTATCTCAGATTTCTACCTGAAAAAAAAAAAAAATCTGAGAGAATCTTACTTGGAAACATTTTGTAACCCATTTTGTGCATTATTTACCCCAAGATAAGAACACAGAAGTTCTGTGAATTCACTCAAACCCAGGCTACAAATCTGATGGTAAAAACTTGGGGTTTTTACTTTATGTTCTTTGTGGATATGCAGAAAGAATTTTGATAAAAGTTAGTGCATTCTTGATGTTAATGCAGATTTGGTTTTATTTTTTTCTCTGACTCTTTTTTTTTTTTTTTAATTTAGGTATCATTCTTTCAAAGTTGCAAGTGAACATCTCTCAGTCAGTATATGATCTCAAACTTATTTTTGGAACACATAAAAATACCAAAAGGGTTCGCTAATCTTTTGATGAGATAAAATTACTTCTGAAGGATAAAATTAGCATGCCGTAAATTTTCCAGCAATTATATTTTTACAGTCCTAGCATGTATATTATACAGTGTATTTTTAAAGTATCAGTACTCTGAAATCTACATTAGATACATCTTCTTCAAACTATATTTTGAATAAAATTTTAATGTGATAATTATTTTTTTAAATCTCTCATTATTTATGAAGAATTATCCATATTGTATAATATTGTTATTACAAGAAATAAAATATTAATGAAACAGGCATCCTGCTTTTGGCTAGGGTAGAGAAAATTTTCTTCCTAGTAGCTGGTTGCATGCTGTATTTTGGATTTAGTATGAGAACAATGTTGGTAACACACCGATGTTTTATTTGTGGCTCAGCAGTGCTCACCCTGAGTCAAGGACTTTTCAGTGTCTCCTGCTCTGCCAGTGAGGAGGAGCACAAGAAGCCAGCAGGGAGCATGGCCAGGGCAGCTGAGCTGAACTTGCCAAAGGGATATGCCATACCATGGAATGTCATGCCCAGGGTATAAACTGGGGGGAGCTGGCCTGGAGGCACAGATCACAGCTCAGGGCTGGCTGGGCTTCAGCCAGTGGGTGGTGAACAATTGTATTGTGCATCACTTGTCTTTCTGGAGGTTTATTCCTCTTTTTTTTTTTTTTTTTTTTTTTGTTTGTTTGTTTGGTTTGGTTTGGTTTTTTTGCTACTTATGGTTTGTTTTTTTTACTATGAATATTGTTATGGTTATTGTTCCCATTGTGTCCTACTTTATTTCAATTATTAAAATGTTGTTATTTCAATCTATGGGTTTTAACTTTTTCTGATTCTCTTCCCTATCCCACTGTGGTGGGGAGAGTGAGTGAGTGAGAACCTGTGAGGGGGCTAGATACTGGCTGGGGCTAAACCATGACACAGAATTAAAGAAAAATTGTTTAAAATCATTTAAATTTGAAATTTAGATTCCAAAATCAGGAGGGAGGGGACTGATGGATCGAAAGCACACTGATCCCACCACCCAGAGTTCAACAAACAGAAATGAACATGCGTCATCTGTATTTTCTGAAAAACAGGAAAGAAAATACAAGATAAGGGGGATCAGTTTTTCAAGGGATGATAGTTTACAAATAAAAATCTGCTTTGTGCTGCACTAATCAGCATATTCATAAATGGTCTGGAAAAGAGATGAGCAGTCAGTGACAAAGCCTGATGAGGCTATTATTTTGGTTAATAAAGATGAGACGACCTTGATTATGTGCAGGAAAGTTTATGGGAGTGACTGAGCAATAAAATTGCAGTGGAGGTCAGTGTAGATGCAATGTCCTGCACAAGAGGAAAAGGGCCCTTACGTCAGGTATGAAATGGCAGGATCTGATCTGGTCATTTCTTCTCAGGAAAGAGAGTCCTGGAGTTATGAAAACGGCCCTATGGGAACATCAGCCTGGTTATCACCAGATGAAAAATTAAAATAAATAAAAAAATACTAGTAAGTATTAGGAAATCGGCCAACAACAAAACAATAATATCTTTTTGCTGCCACAAAAATCCATAGTTTGCTTTCATCTTCTGTATAGGTAAAGAACCATAGAAATATTGGTTGAGAGGGACCTCTGCAGGTCACCCAGCTCAACCTTTCCCTTGAAGCAGGACTACTGCCAACACCAGATCAGATCAGCTGTGGCTTTGTTTATCTGAGTGTTGGAAACGACCAAGGATGGTGATTCCACAACCTGCCTGGGTCATTTGTTCCAGTGTTGCATATTCCTTTTGGTGAAGAGATTTTTCCCCATGACCAGTTTGAACCTCCCTAGCTGCAGTTGTAGCTCAACACAGCTGCCAATCCAAGTAAGCTCCTTGTTTTCTACTTGCCACTGCCAAGAAGTGTTTGGCTGCATCTTCCTTCAGATGCTTTTCTGGTCCCTGAACATCAGGATTGGATGGAAAACAGGAACGTTTTTGATGTAAAGCTCAGCTAACTTAAACAGAATTCTTCAGGGTGGTAGAGGAGTTACAGAGTATATGATAGAGAACTAGTCAGCACCAAATGAAGATAGCAGTAGCAAGGTTGAAAGACAATAAAAGAGGCAAGATTTTGCACAAAGATATGTTTGACCTGGAGAACTTGTTACCAGAGCAAGTTGTAGATACTACAGATCCATGTAGATTAAAGGGAAGATGGGCAGGAACCCAACAGAGGAATACAGTGAAGGTTGCTAAGAACATAGAAACTGCACCTGCCTCATAAAATCTCTGAGTCTGAAAAATTGGTGGCAGTGAAATACTGGAGGGAACTACTGCCTTCAGTAATGCAACCTGATATTGATCTACCAAAGCCCTTGGTCTCACCCACTGTGGAAGCTTTTATGTTCAATATATTGTTTGTAAAACTTCACCACTTTGCCTGCATTTCTCTCTTGCCTTGTTACTTACATTGGTAATTCTTCAGGTCACTTTCTCTGGCACATAAGATGTTATTATATTATTACTATTTTGCTTTGTTTTTAAGTTGTGCGCACAAACAACAGCAAACCCAGAACTGTAAATGAAATCTAAATTTTGAAAAAATAAGCCTCAATCTTCAAAATGAAACTGCAAGCTGCAGTTTGCTGGTCAAAGCCTTGTTTCCAACCTGTTTACAAATTTGGTTCCACTAAGTTTTTGAAGTAAAAACTTTTAAAGGAAGGATATGCCTATGATTAAAAACACAAAGCAGCACTCTGGAGATCTCATTCTGATCTCCAGCAATGCCACAAATTTCCTGCTGGTTTTGGCAAATCAATGGGCCTTCATTTAGCATGAAATGAATTTTCAGTAGATGAACTCAATGGAAGTGCTTGTGTTAAGCCCTAGCAGAACTGCTTAGTGAGGGTACTTTTCACCTTGTCTGTCTGTGTGGCGGTGGACAGCTTTGGGGAGGGCCCTGTTGTAGCGCCAGGAGGTGATCCAAGGAGGAGAGACCTCCACACGAAGCTTTCTGCCTTGGGAGGAGAAACCACAGGAACACCGAGGGAAAGGAGGACGGCAAAGAAGAACAAAGAGTGATGAGGAAAGGAGGAAGGTGCATCTCACCTGGCCTCTGAGGCCCAGACGAACGGGAATGGTCCAGAGGAAGGGGCAGGGAGGGTCCCTGAGGAGCAAGGCCCTCCAGAACAGCGGGGCTGGGAGACAGGGGTGAGGGCAGGGAGGAGCGGGCAGGCCACGGTCCGTGGGAGCGCCATTCCCCGCTCCTCGCCTTGCCCAGGAGCGCCCTGGCGGGGCAGGAGGAGCGGCTCTCCCCGCTGCCGCCGCCCGCACCGCAGGTGGAGCGGTGCCAACGGTGCGAGCCCCGCTGCCTTCCCTTGGGACGGGGTCCCTCCATCTCCCCGCTTGTCCCCGCCTCGCCCCCCGGCCCCGCAGCCTCTCCCGCCCCGTCCCCGTGCGGGGCACCCCGGCCCCGCGCCCGGCGCACAGAGAAGCCGCCGCCGGGGCGATGCGCCTCCCCGCTCCGCAGGCAGAGCCCCTTCTTCTCTTCTCTCTCTTCCCTTCCCATCCCATCCCCTCCGAGGAGACACCGGGATCTGCCTCCGCTCCCCTCGGCCCTCCCCCTCGGCTTCCTCCCTCTCGCCTTCTTTTACTTTTTTTTTTCTTTCTTTCTTTTTTTTTTTTTTTTTTCCTTTTTCCATCCCCTCCCCCGCCTGGGAAGACCTGGCCGCTCCCCCCGCCCCGTGCTCAGTAGCCGCGGGCGCTGGGCGGCGGACGAGCGGCGCGGAGCGGGGAGCCGGGAGCCGGAGCCCCGGGGCTGCGGCCGCCCTCCCCTCCGTCCGTCCTGCGGGCTGCCAGGTACGACCAGCACCCTTCCCGGCGTCGGCCTCTGGGAAAGAGGCAGCCCCCAGAGACCTGGGTGGGCAGGAGCGGAGCTGGGGACGGGGGCTGGGGGGCACCGGGCACTGCGAGCTAACCAGCGTCTCTGAGGTGATAGTTTACTTGCGATGTCATTCTTGCTACGCGGGTCGTTTTTAAAAAATGATGGGGCTGAGCGATGTCAGTACCTTGAGCTTGGCAGCTGAGATGTTTTGTATAAAGTCCCTGCCTCTTTAGCCTGATGCATATATTTTTGATAGGACTAAAACGCCACGCGTTTATCTGGTCCTTGTTTTTTCATTTTTGAAGCCGGTTTCACAAGACCGCTTAACAGGACTGAGGCAAGGGGAATATTTATTGGGTTTTCGGGGGTTTGTTTCTGTGCTGTGCCTTCTGCGGGGAGCAGACAGGGAGCCTCTTCACCCTTCAAAACAAACTCCTTTAATTCTGATTCATCCCCTCAGTATTAGGGCTACCATCTCCGCGCTCCTATGGAATTGACACTAATTTCATCCAGATTCGTCACTGCTGGAAACAGATTTATCTTGGAATAGCAAAAATAAAAGAGCCGTGCCAAGGTATTTAACTTGCAGGCTTTGTAGAGGGGGAAAACTCCTTCGGATCAGGCGCGGAGAGGCAGAACCTCCTGCGGAAAGCAGGACCAGGGAATGCCTAAGGAGAGATAAAGACCTACTCCCCAAATCCTCCTCTTCTTCCAGGACAGCCCTGTGCTTTCACACACAGGAGCGGCCGGCAACAGCGGAGAGGGCAGAGGGAAGGCGGCCATCCCGGCAAAGCCTTCCCGTCCCCGCCGTTCCTCCGCCCGGTTCCCGGTCTGTGCCCACCCGCTGCCGTCCCGGGTACGCCGCCCGGCTGGCAGGGCTGGACGCCCGGGGCTGCTCAGCAGCAGAGCAGTGGCCTGGACGCGACCTCCTCGCCCTCCGCCCGCTCCCGGCGCGGCGGAGCTGGAGAGGATCCCGGCCTGGCGGAGCTGGAGAGGATCCCGGCCCGGGAGGGTCGGGAGCGGCGGCGGGCGCGGGGCCCGAGAGGATCCCGGCCCGGGAGGGTCGGGAGCGGCGGCGGGCGCGGGGCAGGGGCCGGGCGCGGAGCCGCTGCGGGCGCTGCGGGAGCGCCGCCCCGCGGCCGCGGCGGGCACTGCGCCGCTCACTGGCGGTCCTTTATTTTCCCCGCCCGTGGGATTTCAGAAATGAGCTGTCACGCTCGCCGTGTAAAATTAGTTCTTCCGATGAGTACTGAAGCTGCCTAAATTTTTGCAAGAGACAGGAGCCGCGGTGTGGTTTTTTTTTGTTGTTTGTTTTTTTGTTTTTTTGTTTTTTTGTTTTTTTTTTTCGCAAATAAGAGAGGAGGACAACATCCATACACCACTGTACAGAGTGAGTGCACTTGGAGGAGGTCAGGGGGAGCAGTGGTGGATAAGATTAGGGCAATGGTTTCTTCCCGGGAGTGTGAGACACCAAAAATTTGTTTTCTATTTTGCTTTGTCAGAGTAGAACTTTGAATTCCAACTTCCAGGTCATTTCAAGAATAAGGCCAAAAGCAGCTAAAGGAGATGGTTACTCTAGCAGCCTCTGTTATTTTAGGGCCTAGAAATCGGATTTTAAATTGTGTAAGCTGAGTTTGAAATGTGCCGACTTTTCTACAAGAATAAGGAAACCTTACAGTAGAGGCTGCACTGAACAGACCAAGATAAAACACTGTCAGGAAGCTGGACTGAATTTTTCTTCTGTCTGAGCTACACTGGCATGTAAATTTCTTCCATGATAGCCTGAAGAGAAACCTATTCTAGTTTGGCTTGACTATAAGCCTTTTCCTGAGCATCTGACATGTATTCAGCTGGAGTAAGGTAGGACAAAATATTTGAAGGATATCCTCAAAAATTAGGTATTTTTTTCTGTATTTTTAATGTTGGAAGCAAGAAATGACAAGAGCTAAAAATAGTTTTACTTGTATGGATACGCCTGGCAGCTGGAATGCCACCAAAGTTATCAGCTGAGTTTGGAAACTGCAGGAAGAATTTCAACATTTTCATATAGCTGGGGATCTCTCTCTTTCTGGTTTCCATCTTGTCTTCTCTCAAGTAATTCATCATACCTTAAAGAGCTGACTCAAGAATTCCAGTTACTGTAAGCCAACCCAAAATCTGTATGGGAAAAGAGTGAAGGAAAGGAGAGGGCAGAGCATTTTGGGGTGTGGAGGAAGTGTGGAGAATGGGTAATTGAGGGGTTTTTTTCTTGCAATCAGCTTGAAGCCTTCTCAGGACATTTCTTCCTTCCCCTGGAGGCTGTATTCTCTCTCCCTTTCTCCCACCCTGCAAAGTTATCTTTGCACCCATCTACACATTTCCATCCTCATCATCTGGCAAGAGGAGCCCTGTGTTTCCCTTTTGCCTGCAGCCTGTGCTGGGCCATGGCAACTGCTGACATTGCCCATGCTTGGAGCTGGCGTCCTCTAAACAGCAGAGATGGGCTTAGTAAAGAGACCTTAAATGCATGGCTGGAAATGACAAAGCTGCCTAGCAGAACCACTGCTCTGGTCTGTAATGAGAATTACTGTGTTTATCAAGTTCCTTGAACTTCTTCCAGTTATCCTGAAGTGTAGTTAGTTCATTCCCAGTGACAAGTGGTTCATTATAAATGAAGAAAATCTTGGCTTCCAAGACTGCCTTTGTAAGTAGTGAGCACTTGAGTCTCATGTTTCAAATTGAGGGCTCCAAGGCATCTATGGAAGGTTCTGTGCTTTGACTTTTTTTTTCTTTCTAAAGAGTGGCAGAAGGGAGCCATAGTACTCCACCCATTTGCTTGCAGAAAGTCTCTCTATAAAGCAGGGAGAAAAAAAAAATGCAGTTCTCTATAAACCTAGTTATGAGATCATCTGGGAAGACATCAGCCATCACAGTGGAATGACATCAACCCAGACTTTCTATGTGAACAAGCAGTTAGTGACTGAACTTTCCTTAGAGCTCACAAAGTTCAGCTACAGAGGAATATCAAATATCCAGACCCTCATGAAAAGCTGGAAAAGGGAGGAGTATTCTAGGGAAAAATAGAAAAAAATAATAATTCTCAAACCTGGTATTAGAACTGTCTTGTTCAGCAATAACTGAACCAACACTTTGAAGGTAACTTACTATATCAAAGTTAATGTTTAAATGTGTACATTCCTCTATACCAATAAGCTAGATTGGTGTGAACAATTGGTGTCCCTCCACAAAATCTTTTGTCTGAGATGGTTCCCCAGCTCTGCTTTCAAAACTGTCAGATATCTTTTCATATGACCACATACACTCCAGAGCTCAGACCTGTGAGTCACTGTAATCTCCAGATGTCTTAGGAAAGTCCTCACATCTTCTCCAAAACCTGAGTTAGCTACTTTAAAGCCAGGGAGGGTTTCCTTGTAATGTAAAATCTGGTGTGTATAAATCCTAGTAAGTAGACTCCAGCTCAAAGTTGGTGTTCCATTCAGGCAAAGGTGAAAATTGTTAAAACTATGCTAAAATAAATCCAGCCTCTTTTTGTTGCATCAGAAGCAACAAGCTGTGGTTGAACTGTAGTGCTTACTTAACAAAAATAAACCCTTATTATAGACAACAAATATGACTATAGGGTAAAGATGCCTCAAAAATCATAGGAGTCGCTGGTCCAGTACACAGCTTTGAAAGCAATGTTCCCCACTTCTTTTCCATATACTGGCTGTTTCACTGGAGAGCACCACTTCTACTATTCTAAACTAAAATTAAGGAAAGTGGTTGTGTTTGCCCTGGCCTACACTGCCATTGCAATATAAACCAGAGAGCTTAACCGCATACAAATCCTTGAATTGCTTGGCTTTTAAAGTTTAATCATAGACCCTTTCTTTCTTCACTGCTGAGGTTTCCATGTAATTGGAATGAAGGATGTTGGAACTGAGCACAGGTTTCCCAGTGGCAGCTGCCAGTAGTTGGATAATGCCACTGACATCAATGCTGCCAAAAGAGAAAAATGGTCTTTTCAGTAATGTTTTGAGTTCAGAATCAAGAATTCTGGGTTCAGTTTCTGGCTCTGCCTCAGACTTCTAACAATGCTACATTTTTCCAGCATGTTCTCAACTAAAGATAGGAATAATACTGCTTTTTGTCTTTCCCATTTAAAGTATTCACTGTTAGTATGGTGCATCACCCCATCTAGGTGGGGCATTCCACTTGTGACCATAAGGCACACACAGCACAGTTCCTACAGCCTTTGTGGGATCCTGAAAAAGTTACTCATGTGATGAGTAACCAGAATTGACCCTCCTACTCAGCTGAGCTTTGCTGCATGTAATATAACCAGGAGACTCCTCTACACCAGCAACATTCTGCTTTCCTCATTTGTCTGTCTGTCCTAGAAGACCTTGGTTCCTTGGGATAGCAGTTAGCAAAGTGGCATTTTTCATACAGGCAGATTCATAGTTCTCATCTGAGTGAGTAGTGGAGAACCATTGGTGACTTTTCAGTCAGCTAAAGCCACGTTTTGGCCATTACATGAAAGAACACAATTGGTCTGGTTTCCCAAAGGTTCCTAAGTCTCATTAGTGTAGTCTGTCTATCCATCTCTGCTTGGATCCCAGCTTTTGAATGCACTGAGTGTTTCCAAGCGTGTTCTACCTTCTACTGTATAGATACAGGAAAGAGAAGCAGAAACATAATATGTAACTGCATATCTTTGGAATAAATAAAATCAGGATGTTCTACTTTGAGAATGAAGAAAACCAGGATGTTCTACCAAGTGGAATAACTCAGACTGCTGTCCACTGAGGGAAAAACAGGTAAAACTCACCTGATTTCATCTTCCAGTAGGTAGCTCTGCATGGATGCTGGCTGAATTATCTGCATCCATCTTGCTAGAAATGATTGGAAGAGTTAGAGGCAAAACAGGGAATATCTGAGGCATTTCTATTTTGAGCAGATTGTAGAATTCTATTCCACTGATGTCAGTTCTAAAATTGCATGATTATACTTAGAAGATATTAAGATAACTGTATGTATTTCTGAAGTGTATTTTCAAATCTCTCTTTCTTGTTTTAGAAAAAAATAAAATAAAATGGAGCGCATGTTACTGCTACTCGTCATTTTCATACCTATATTGGGTCTCAGTAATGAAACAGAAACTGAACAAGATTTTACTTGGCACTTAAAGAAGATTCCCCAGATTGTGAGAGAAAGAACTTTCTCCCTTGACAGCCCTAAATTTGAAGCAAAAACCAAATTAGAGCTGAACAGTGTATGTGGAATTGAATGTCAAAGAAAACTGCCAGTGCCAACCTTGTCTGACTTGAAGAGCCTCTTATCCTATGAGACTGTTTTTGAAAATGGCACACGGACCCTGACTGAAGTGAGTGTCCTCGGAGCAGTGCCTGACCCAGCTGCAAACACAACCACACGAAGGCCTTTGAGGAAGAAGAGGCAGATATATGGGACAGACAGTAGGTTCAGCATCTATGACAAGAGGTTTATGACCAACTTTCCGTTCAACACAGCTGTGAAGATCTCCACGGGCTGCAGTGGCATTCTCGTTTCCCCCAAGCACGTGCTCACAGCAGCCCACTGCCTGCACAATGGCAAGGATTATGTCAAGGGCAGCAAAAGACTGAGGGTGGGCCTGATGAAGACGAAATCCAGAGGCAACGGCAGGAAACGCAAAGGTGCTAAAAGAAGTAGGAGAGAAATTTCTGCGGCCAAAGAGGATCCCAAAGCCGCCACAGAATTTAGGCGACCATCCAAAGGCGATGAGAGAAAGCAGAGGGGATCTGGGAGGAAGCAAGGAACCTCAGATGGCATGCCCTCCTTCCAGTGGACCCGGGTGAAGAGCACGCACATCCCGAAAGGCTGGTTTAAGGGTGTCTCTGGGGATATTGCCCTGGATTATGATTATGCTGTTCTTGAGCTCAAGCGTCCCCACAAAAGGAAATACATGGAGCTGGGAATCAGCCCAACAATCAAAATGATGCCTGGGAGCATGATCCACTTCTCAGGTTTTGACAATGATCGGTCTGGGCAGCTGGTCTATAGATTTTGTAGCATTTCTGATGAGTCCAATGATCTGTTTTATCAGTACTGTGATGCTGAGCCTGGCTCCACAGGATCTGGCATCTATCTCCGTCTGAAGGAGCCAAACAAAAAGAAGTGGAAACGCAAGATCATCGCTGTTTACTCAGGCCACCAGTGGGTGGACATCAATGGCGAACAGCAGGATTACAATGTAGCAGTAAGAATTACTCCTCTCAAATATGCCCAGATTTGCTTCTGGATACATGGGAATGATGAGAATTGCACACAAGGCTGAAGAGAGCCGAGCCTCAGTTCTGCTTAGCACCCTCACTGCCAAGAGTGAAAGGCGGCCGCAACAGTGACTGGAAGAACATCACTCCACGCCAGAACGTTCTTGAACTCAAAGCTCGCAAGTAGTGCTATGGTGACTTAAGGAATGCTGAATTTCTAGGGGAGGGGTAGAATTATCAGACAAAGTATTTCTAATTGTAATCAACCAGATACACACTTAAAATCCCAAACTATATTTATGTTTGCAATTGTGATAAATTCAAGTCATTTGTGAGGAAAAAAATGGCTGCACCTGTTTGTCATTTTTTTCCCCAGAGGAAGGGTTGAAATATCTCAAACTGGTGTTATTAAGCAATATCTATTTTTTTCCAATGGATTTACTTTTCTCAGGGTTCTGTTCCAATTCTTCAAATGCAAGTTGTGCATATAGCATGTTCCTGTATGTGCAGAATGAACTGCATGAGAACAAGACATTATTCTGGCATTCTCTAAAGACCACAGGTCCATGTTGAGAAGCAGCACTATAGTTGATGATGGTTAGTTTGGAAAACTTCCTCTTCTGGTTGCTGCAGGAACACTCCCATGGAAATTCCAAATTTATGTAGCTGAGGGTTACACCTTAAAGAAAAATTCACTCCATTGCTCAGTAAAAACAGCAAAAGAGAAACTAACAAAAAAAAAGTTTCTGTGTTTGGAAGAAGAAGACACATGTAGACATATTTAATGCCTTTAAATGTTCTTAGAGAAGCTATAGAAATCTTAAACACATGCATTTGCCTTCCAATTAATATTTGGAGAAGTGTAGGTTTAGTTTCTAGTCAAATGTTTAGCTTTACCATTGGGAGAAGTCACTGACTCCCGAAGTGGCTACTTGACAATCATTTGGAGCTTCACAGATGATATATTTTCTGGGTGCTAAACATTTCTTTAGTTTTTATAAATTACTTTTATACAAGTTCAGCTTCATAGATAGGATAGTATGTATTAGACTGGGAGTTGGAAATCGATATTTTAGTTTGGCTTTATACAGTTTTGCAAAGTGTGTGGTTTTAATCATGTTATATTCAGATTCCACCTCAACATTATTCACAAGGTTAATTAAAAATTTCTCCCAACTAAATTATAGCACCTTCTGATAGGTAGAACTATCCTGTGCTTTATAAAAGGTATCTTGTTAGATAGCAGCATTAGTTAGCAAATAATTTGGTTCAATATGTTTGCAGAACCGTGTATTTAATGAAGACACAAACTGAGCTTGACTTTTATACACCTTTAAACACAAACCACCTTCTTAAAAACTGTTGTTGATTGCTATATAAGTCTATATCTTTTATTTTATGTCAAGATTTTGAAGTACACAGAATTCTTATGGTGCTACATTAATCTAATAACATAAAAAGATACTGTGCCTTTCTGATCATATCCTTTGGATTTCAATACTTTCAGAGTATTCATCACTGTATTATTTAATTTTTTTTATCATAAATTTATGCTGACCAAAATACATTTTCTTCCTGTGCAGGGGAAAAAATATAAGATTTTAAAATATTTTTTTTTAATCTTGAAAACATGCTTTTGATGAAATGACATGATTTTAAATAACCCTTTTTTTTTTTTGGTATATGGTTGAAAGTGTATAACCTGACACACTGAATATGCAGGCAATTTTGTCCTATTATTGCCAAAGCACAAAAATTTAAGACTTGCTTCCATATCATAACCTAACAATATTTCATTCATTGGAAGAGATAGAGATCTCACTTTAAAGGAAACTATTTCTTTTAATGCCAAACTTTCCAGGAAACTCAGCTTTTCTTCCTTTATTATGTTTTAATTTTATTTTGTGTGATTGTTTGCAGAAAACTAATAATAATTCTTAAAGTTTAGAAATAAATCTCTAAGATTTTAGGGTTAATTACTTTTAATTGTTGTTAACATCTCTATTAACATATGTGGCTTTGCTGACAGTAATTTTAAATCACCTCAGTCCAGTATTTAATACTCTTGCTCTATGCTACAGATTTTTAGTATCCTTTAGTCAGGTCTGCAACGTTTTTCTTAAGTGCCTTTTTCCATAGTTACTGTGACAAATAAGGTACCACATCATTAATCTAATACAAGACAACCCAGGTCCATGGATTTTTTTATAATTATTGTCATTGTTGATTTGGGTCCAAAACTGATCAAGATAAAGGGGCCTTAGTAAATTCCTTGTTTTGTTGAATCTTATTTAGGTGTACTCCTCCTCAGAAGAAATAAAATCTTTATCACTTTGGGAATTGGGAGCAAGGTAAGAATGAAAAATGTTTGATGTCAGCTTCCACATAGTCTTGTTATAATAATCATCTGTTGTAAATATCTCAGCTGCAACCTGAGGTTTCCATACCAGGTTGATAAGAACTTTCTTTTCAGAAAATAAGTACTAGATGCTCATTCTGTAGTACTAAAAGATTAAAGAGGTTGGCCAGAGCAACGTAAAAATTAGTTTCAATCAAACAAACAAACCTCTGTGTCACAGTGCCCATGCACAAACACATGCAAATACACAGGCTTGGAGACCATGGTTGTTTTGACTGAGTTTTGGTGTTGTCAGCACCTTCAGGCCAGGAATGCAGGTAGAAGAAGACACAGACAAAATGCTTTTCCTGTTGTCTCAGCATGCTAGGCAACATTTTGGTCTTCCACTTGGCCTAATAGAGAATTAAATGCTTTATATAGACATTGTGACTACCTACTACAGGGACTTCATAAATCAAGTACTTATATGCAATCCCAGGAATTCAATGTCCTGCATAGAGCTCTTGGTACCCACCACTGCAAATGGGACAAGAATTGCTGAGCCATCTCAGATTTTCTTAAAAACCTGCAGTTACTATCTAGTTACCAAGGAGAAAATATGAGGAGGAAAATATGATCCCAGCAGATTAGATCCTGCTGTTGTCTAGAACACCAGCAGCAAGGCTGGGTTTCCAGCCCTTCTGATGTTTCCCTAAAGGATTTTTCCTCTCTCAGGTACCAGGATGTACATAATTTGTTTTCATCAGTACTAATTCTTTTCCACAAGAGTTTGTATAGTAGATCTTTTTATTTAACTGTATTCCTGGCTTTAGGAAAAAACAACTTCAGTCAAATCTCTTTTCTCCTAGAGGCCTACTGGAATTTATAAAATCAACAAGTAAGTTTTTTTCAGGGCCAAAGGTAAACCTCATATGCAAGCCATTAACATATCTAGACCAGCTTCTACAAGGTATTTGTGCATGTGTTCAATCTGAGGCTCTGAAACACACAGTGGAAGTCAAGGGGGTTATCTGCAGTGTGAAAAATTAAGTCAAAGTTTGTATTAACAAAAGAAAAGCACCACATTATGTAGGGAAATGATTTCTCTTATATGAGGTATAGAGTACCCAATGTTGTAATAATTGCTTAAAGAAACTCCTTGACTCCTTAAGATTTACCATCTTAATTTTGCAGATTTATGTGTCTATATGGAGTATGAATCAGCACGAATATGGCTTAAATAAAAAAAAACCTCATCCACATGTGGAGGAGAGAAGCAGCTGGGGAATTCTTTCTATTCTTTTGGTAAGGGATGACCTGGCAGCAAATAGCAAAAAAAAAGAGAATGAAAGAACAAGTAGTTGGTATGACAGGCCAGGAAGATGGAGATGGTATGCAAGGGATAAAGAAAGTGTGCAAAGTAACAGATGAAATGGCTGCAAGGTAGCAGAGGCACCTATTGTGAGAAAGAGTAGGCAGATGGTAGACACTTAATAGTATTAATTAAGATGTGAAATTCACAAGTTTCATGACAATTTTTCACTGTTAAAGATAAGGCATTTCTTCCCAGCCAACAGCAACAAGGAAAGGGCTGTGAGAGGACTCAGGCTGTGGCAGGGCCTGCTGGCAGGCAGGGGTTTTAATCCTGATCTACAATCCTTGCCTGAATTTGCAGGGATTATGCTTCTGTTCATTCAAGGTCCTTGGAAAGCAGCAATCTGAGTTCTGACCAAAAGGCTTGGCAGTATGAACCTCCCAGTACACTGGATCACCAAGAATGTAGTGAGTAAAGTGAGTTTCTCAAACCTGACCTTTTTTTGGGATTCCTGTAAAGGCTGTTCTCCATTGGGAAAAAAAAATGAAGCAAAAATCTCAGACTTAAGGCATTAAAATGTTGGCTCCATTTTTTTGCACGCATCTAGAAATTCTAGGCAATAGATTTTTTTCAAGTGTCTTCTGTTTGTGTTTGGCATCCATAGAAATTTAATCAACTGCTTCCAATTTTAAAGCACAGATTATTGCAGATAGTTCCATCTACAAAGTCCTTGATTAAAGAATGACTGGGGGAAAAAAAAGAATGTTATTAAATTGAAAGCTTAAAATTTCACTCTAATCTCAAAGGATTTGGAAGTATATTTTGGTCCCCTTTGCATCAGTCTTTTGCTCCAAGTGTCAGAGCATTTAGATTAAAAACATCCAGAAGTAGCTTTGAGGACTCTTTCATGTTCTTTGCTTTTTTAAGACTGACAGAAAACTTTAGAATATTTTTAAGTGTGCAAAATGACAAGCCATTTGAGAAAATAAATACAAACCTTTGCTCTGTTAAGATATTATGTGATGCACTTATTCTGTCAATAAATATTTTCTGTTGTTTTTCTTTTCCTCTGTCATGATGTAGTTTGTTAGCCATGGTTGTGTTACACAAACTTCATTCTCTAAGTGCCTGTAATGATTTTTCAGTGAATCATCTGGGACTTGGTCTTACAAGATATTAATGTCTCTTTAAACTTGTTCTGGGAAAAAAAACAACAACCTCCCTGTCTTCAAGATAATTACTCCATGAGCAAATTTGATGAGTAAAAAAATTAAAAAATTTAGTTCTGCAAGGAAATGACTCATAGCCTACGCCACAAGTTATTAATTCTAAAATAAGTAATTAGTTCTGTTTCTGCTATTTGCTATAGTTGCACTTTCTGCCTTGAGAGCTGTTGAACAAGGCCAAATGAGAAGTATGTAAAATATTATCATCTTGGTTCTTAGAATTATCTTAACTCTGTGCCCTTGAAACTGGTGCTGATTTTATCTTTGAGGGTAAAAGGAGAGATTTTTGGCAAGGTCAATAGCTGCTGGAAATATTTAATGGAAAGTTAAGAAATTATTGCACCTATAATTAACAGTGTGTCTAATACAAGCAATATTTACCAGGGGTCTGGCAAGGGCTTACCCACTAGCTCTTATATGGGGAGAAGTAAGTGCCACAGGGAAATAAAGAGGATTGAAAGCTTTTTGACCTGGAAAAAAAGTCCTTTTGGGGCTGCTAACAGGATCTAAATCTTTTCATTGCTGAAATCTACTTTTTGCCATGATCTGGGCAAATGCCTTGGTGCCTGAGAAATGTCTCTCAGCCTCCATTCAGGGAACACAAACAGAGACCCAGGGGTGAGAGCTGTGGCCCCTGCAGGCCATTCCCAAGCCACTGGCACGGATGTGGTTTCTTTGGTGGAAGATACATTCCAACACATGTTATGGATCACACACTCCCTTGGGCTTTGGGGGTCTTGAACTGGAATCTTATCCAAATGTCTATTCAGCCCTAAAATGTTCCCATACAACCCAGGTCCTTGTGCAGGTATTTTCCACTCATACTCCCATCTCCCATAGTGTTTAACAAATGTTCAAAAAGCCTTCCCCAAATAACAGACATGCAAATCATCCAAAGAGGTAGCACCTTATGCTGTGTATTATGCATGTATTCCTAATGAATCATTCATTCCTTCTGCTTAAAATATGTCTTTAGATCTTGATAATGGCTAATCCTTCACTTGTTATTGCTAAGAAAAGAAATCAGATATACTGGAAAAGCCACACAAATATTTACTTTTGCCTCTTGGTAATTCTGTACACACCATACATTTGCAGTTGCTATGGCTCTACTTCTTTTTCATGTGAAAGAGTTTGAAAAATTTGGATGAAACCATATTGGGCTGGTTTTCAGACAAATTACTCAGCCACCCTTTGGCTGCAGTTGCAGCATTCTCCCACCCCTCTGCTCCAGTTTAATTTCCAAATTTATGGATAAAATGCTATTTAAAGCTTTGCTTTATCAAGGATGCAAGCAGCCAGGAGACAGCACACAGCAGTGGAGCCTTTGTGGCTGTATCTCTCTGTGGACATTTTGAAGCAGAGAGAAGAAGAGGACAAGAGAAGGCAAAGGTGAAGCCCATGAACAGCAGTGAAAAACTCAGTGCCTTACTGAATGGGAGAAAATGTGATTTCTGTTCTTTCCTTTTCAAAGGTAACACTGGTTTTTGTGTTTACAATTCTTTTGTGTTTTCTTGAATGATTCATCAGTTAAATATTTTTGGCTCTGTACAGGAAAGAACCAATGGTAGTGGGGATACAACATGGCCTTGAACACTAGCAGGGGCTTCCCCTCCCCAAAACACACACACTAAAAAGAATGCTAAACTACCCCAAAGGGAATTACCAGTAATACAAAGAGGGGACAAAAGTCACCTCTAAGAAAAGTACCAGTTGAATATTTGGGAAAAAAGTTTATGCATAAAGGCAATAAGGCAATGGAGGCTTTATAGCTACATGTGGTATATGGGTTTTTCTGCACATGTCTGTGCAGGACATGGATGCATTCCAGAGCTGTGGTGAGTTACATGGTGAAAGAAAATCCACCTGCTGGTTGTCCATCCCACCACCACCCCTCAGCAACAGGGACCTACTGTACTACCAAACTCTCACTGCTTATTGTGAGTTTGGGCTCAGACCTGGCCTTCATAAACAGTGGATGTGAACAGAGCCTTCCAAGGGTGTGGCCACTGACATTTTAGGTTTTATACATTTTGCTTTGCATCTACATGGAGGATGTGTGAAGCCATTTTTAATAACACTGAGTTGAAACAGTAAGCTCTTGCAAAACAAATGCTGCATCACATTCTCCTCTCATTTACAATGCTTAGTCTTGAAGGGAAATTTGACCCATCACATAGTGTATATATTTACTTGTAGAACATTATACACTAGCCATTTGTGACCCATACATTTATTTTTCTGAAAGAAATAAAAAGGAAGTCAATACTCAAAAGGGAAAGTAGCTTCGTCAGTGTTCAATTTACTGCTCAATTTACTTCCTTGCTTGCCAATTAACCTGGTAAAACAGTGATCTGTGATCCAATAATGCTGCTCATTCAACTGAGGTGCTCGAGTCCTTCACTTCTTGAAACTGATTTTTCCTTACCAGTTCACACTAGATAAAATCAGGCCTCTGTGAGAAAACAGTGTTCAAAAACTTAAAAAACCCCACAAAAACAGCTGCTACTAATTGTATTTCATTATTTCATATCAGTTTCCAACTTCATTTCATTCTTTCCTGCCTAACTTGGATTCTTTCTAAGTGAGAGAGAATTCCACTTTAAATTGTTTTAACTGTGCCCATTTTGGATTTTTCACCTAATTTTCTACTCTAGCACCAAACACCTGGAATTAAATTAAATAATGCCCAAGCATTGCTGTATAACAAGGAGCTTGGGTTGCTGTTTAAGAACAGCCACTTCAAGTTGCTATTAAGGTAACAGCTGTAAACAGAGAATGAAAGACAAAATCACTGAAAGCAAACTAGTGTTCACAGCTCTAAGACAACACATCAAATCTGGAGCTGGCCTTGGGAAATGCTTTTGTAAGCTTTGAGTCGACATAAACACAGGCTGCCAGCTGAAGGAACAATCTTGTGACATCCTTACAAAACAACTCTGGGAAGCCCTGACAGCTCCCCCTGCCACAGATGCTGATGGAGGGAGAAGCCACTGGCTCTGGACCACAGCAGCAAGCCCAGGGTTTTATCTCCTAGGCACATCCTGCTCTCCAGAGGAAACAGATTTTATTTCACTGGTTTAAATGACTGCAAAAATAGCAATGATTTGATGCTATTAATCAAGTTATACTAACTGGGCTGCAAATGGCTCCTATCACAAGATCAACTGTAATGACAGTTTCAAACAAAAAGCAAATGATCCCTGAGAGGGAGATCTGCCTGTGTGGGATCCACACGTGCTCAACACCTGCAGAAATTTGGCAGAAAGTTGGTTGGTAGCTGGCTGTGGGTGAGGTTTATTACACCAGTTATTTGAGCCCACTGTTAAGGTAATGTCTTGTTGCAGCAGCACAGCCTCGTAGAGCTAATCCAAGGGCAAAGCCTGGAAAAGGGCAGTTGTAGATGTTCCAGAAAGGTCTTGCAGCATTTCTTTATGTACCATTTGTGAAGGAGAACATCACAGCTCTACAGAAAGGGCAGAATCTCCATACTCCAGTACGTACAATGCACCCGCCTTCCCTCCCTTCTCCTCAGCAATCAAACAGCACAAATTAAAAGCACTGTAAGTATTGGAAAGAACTCAGGACATGCCATGCTTCATTATATCCCTATGACAGCCCTTTCTTTCATACTCAAGGAGGAGCCAGGGCTGTAAGAACAGCCTGCTTGCCAAGCCATGCTGGCCCTCATGTGCTCCTCTCTTGCCACAGCTGTCAGAGCCCACATCCACAGCCAAAATTACACAGTCCTGGGACAGAGGGGTGCAGCCACCTACTTTTCAAGGCCACAATGTAATTTTCTTTTTTTTAAGAAAAGGCTAGACTTCCAGGTAAGTATTTTTAAGCACATAAGAAGTCACATTTCTAGATCCAAAAGCCAAGTCCCTCTTCCTAATTTGAAAGCAAAATTTTTGTGTATTTTTAGGCTTGTCTGGCAACATTACTGTGGAACCAGCTCCTGGTAGAAACATGGTTGTGATGGTGTTCACAGGGGTCTCAGATTGAGGGAAGAGACGAGGATTTGACTCCGTGTTTCAGAAGGCTTGATTTATTATTTTATGATATATATTGCATTAAAACTATACTAAAAGAATAGAAGAAAGGATTTCCTCAGAAGGCTAGCTAAGAATAGAATAAGAAGGAATGATAACAAAGTTTTGTGGCTTGGACTCTCTGTCCAAGCCAGCTGGGCTGTGATTGGCCATTAATTAGAAACAACCAACACAGGCCAATCACAGATCCACCTGTTGCATTCCACAGCAGCAGATGCTCAATGTTTACATTTTGTTCCTGAGATTTCTCAGCTTCTCAGGAGGAAAAATCCTAAGGAAAGGATTTTTCATAAAAGATGTCTGCGACACATGATAAAGATAGAGCTCAGAAGTACAAGACTGGTGGGAAAAAAAGTTACCTATGCAGCAGATAATTGCTAAAATAATGGCAAAAAATGCAAAAAACCCCAAAGCCACAAACTAAATTAACAGACATTCTTAAAAAGATTTTACAAGACTTTTTCCTACTACCTATTGGCTATGTGCATTAAAAAAAAATGTTTTGCTTTGTTTTGTATTGTTTTTATTTTAGTGAGATTCCAACGTCATCTCTTAGCAGAGGGCTTTTTAGGCAGCTCCATCAGTTACAGAATTAGGATTTCAACAGATAGTGTTACATGCCCTGGAGCAACTCAAAGGCAGTGGAGATGATGATGATAATTAACCTACTGATGAGACTGGTTTTTTGAAAAACAAACAAACAAACAAAACCCAATCCAGATATTATGACCATTAATACCCACAAAACTTTCCATGAGAGCAGAGCAGTTCAAACCTGTGTCCTGCCTCTCACTATTGTCCCTTCCATATTCACACCTGTGGTGGTTTGAAATAGCTTGGGTTTGGTGAGGATGGTTCTTTTCCTTGCATAGGTTTCATTCCCCTGCTACCTTTGTCACATACACATGTGTCATGAATGAGTGCAACTAGCAAGGAAAAGAAAGCTGTGCTCTCAACCTGTTAATGCTACCACCATCCTTATCTGAGAGGCATCTGAACATGCTGTGTCCTGCCTCTTCCCTCACCTCTCCCATCACCCTCCAGAGACCTGCAGCTGCTTCTTGTTTCTGTCTCTCCTGCCAGGTGCATGAGCAGGCCACATGCAGGAGAAACAGAGTTTGAGATCCTGCAGCTGAGGGTCTGAGGAGGATGCATAGTCCCATCTCCTCCAGAGCCCCTCTGCTCTGCCATCTTGGCAGTGTGCTGAATTCTCCCAGGACAGTTCCTGATGCACAAGGAATACAAACACATGAAAAGCAGGATGTGGAGAGACATTCAGACAGATTCTCTCTTCCTTCCAAATTTTTCTTATTTGATAAAGATTTAGCAGTGCACCGAGTCTCATTAATGTCACAAAGAGTCCAACAGTAATGCTCTATACTTATATTATTTAAACAGCCAAATTTCTCCCTTTTAAAGCTTTTTAAAATTATTTACTTTTAGAATTCTTATTTCTGTTCTTCTTTTCTCTTTTTATTTTTTTTTCCAAAATGACTACACACTATGAACCAAGGTATCCTGAAGGGCAATTGCTTAAACTACAGTTCTTCAGGAAGCTCTCTAAGAGCACAGGCTGCCCAACAGTGCAATGCTGCCAGGGAAGGCACAGGTGCTACAGTTCAACAGAGTGCAGAGAATACCAAGACTGATATCTAGAAAACTTGATTGGCAAGGGAAGTTTGAAGACAAAGGGCATAAACCAAAAGCATGACCATGATAACTGTCCAAATACCATCACTGCTACTGCAAAGAGCAAAGAGGGTATCCCTGTGCACAAAAGAAGTAACAGTTCAAGGTGCAGCAAGGAATGGTCAGGTAATACACCAAAAAAACCCCAGCAACTCTTTCAGGGTGAAGGGATGATGTTCTTCAGTAGTGTTTGGAAAGGCTGTGGAATGATGGAGGTCTTCTAGGAAAAACCTGCTTTGCATTATTCAGCTTTGGTTTTAGAGCAGGGAACTAGAGTAGATAAATGAGATTTCTATCTTATCACCCTGCCTAGCAGTCTTAAAGTGGAACTTTCATGTGCTCTGACTGCATTGCCTTTGCAGTGGAATGCAGAAAGACCATTTCTGTGTTGATCTTGTTTATCTGTAGCAGAAAGCCAAATTTTAAATGAAACAGTATGCATAGTTATGGTGATCTTTTATATTGGCAATAAAATGCTTTGGCTAAGAGAAAAATATTGTATTTCGCATGAAAGCCTGTCCCAGGAAAGCACAGATTGGATCAGCTTAGGTCTTTAGTTTGGCTAAAGAAAAATGATTTCATTTCAGTTGCATCTCTCCTCCATCTCTGACAGATCTATCAAAATACTGGATTTACCAGTTCAAGTTTCCAGCCACTGTAGGTTTGGTTTCGAATGGAAAAGTGTGGCTGGCATGCAGAACTCTGCTACTAGAAAAAATATTCTCAAAGCCTGCCAGCTATTTTAAAGGTCATTACATGACAGAGGCACATCCATGACAGGCTCTTCATGCAAACTGCTGAACTGGGTTATAATCCATACATGAGACCAGCTATTTCATTTTAAGATTTCCAGAGGAACCACTTGCAATACTGGAGTGGTTACTAAAGTTAAATGGGTAAAATGTGAATTAGGACAATTCCTATGTTAGCCTCAAAGGGGTAAAGGTACAGCAAAGGCAGCATTGCTGGTTTGAGATTATTTTCCATGCTAATGACTGAAGCAGCTCATGGGATACAGCCTGGCTTAGGTTACTGCTTCCACAGCTTGCAATTCTTTTGCAGTCCTCTGTTTCTCTGAAATATGCAGTTGAATGGAATGTAGCTGGTTTGCCCATTTCTCAGCACACACTCCTCATCTAAAGAGACATGGAGGTTGTTAGTAATATGTTTGCAAATTCTTGGAGGTATTTCTAAAACCTGTTAAAAGAAGCAACCCACCCAGATCCAGCCTTCAACATCTGTTTGGGGGAAAAAAAAAAAAAAAAGCTGTCTGAAAAATCCACAAGCCAGGCTAAATGACATAGTAGGATTAGAGTCAATCTTGATGATCAGTCATGAAACCAAATGTCTAAAGAAAATATTTTAACAGATACATAAGCCACTTTATTGCAATAAATAATTTCCAGGATTCTAAAATTTCAGGGAAATCAATCCTAGACACAAAGTACTATAATTTGGGTGGACAGAACAGTGTAACCCTTCTAAAAATTACATTTTTCTTCACTGAATATATATGTGCAAGACATATCTATCAAGACATAATATTGCATCTTAGTAATCATCAAGAATGTAATCTGTCAAGATATGTTTTAGAACAGAAAACAACTCTACACTTAGGAACCACAAGGTGCACGTTTTTGGGATAACTGAAAATACTGGAGAAACCAGGTAGGCTTAAGTATACATGGACACAAGTATTACATGTCCTCCAGCAACATGCTTAAAGAGTTGCTCATGAGAAATAGGTTTTCTTGGTATGTCAGACTAAAGAGTGTGCAGAGCATTAGCAAATTATACATACACACACATTAGGTTTACAATTGCTACTTACAATCCTAAAAAATAGCTGAGCATTTAAATAGAAAAATCTGTTTACTGTCACTATGTAATCTTTGTATGTTACTTTGAAAAAAACCAGTATTTTATGTATGGTCTCTGTTAATCAATGGGAATCAACTCTCTTGTCTGTACAAGGACCATGGTAACAAGATGTTTTCATCTGCATATTTTGGATATTAAAATATAAAGTTCAAAAGAGAAAAAAAAATTATCCAAATAAGTAGCCTCACATAATTTCACATAAGTTTAAGAAGATGCTTAAAAACTGTCCATGCACGAGCCCAGATGCACTGCTGGGTGACGTGTATACAAGTGGAATTGATGGAACTTTTGTGTCAATTCAAAATTAGGTTGAGTGTGTTGAATGCTGCCTTGCTCCCTGCCTGGGCCTCGATCATGCCTTAGAGAGCAAAACATTTCAGCCATCCTGCAGGGATCACAGGCAGTCAAATGTTCTGAGAGAGAAGCACATTTCCAGTACAATTTGCCTTGGAGCCAGAGGTTCTTTAGGCAAATTCTACACACTCAAATCTTGAAGAAAACAAAAAGAGGCAAGCAGCTGGATTTCCATCAAGACCATTTCTGAAATGAGAGTGATGGGAAAATAATTCAGGCGCAACAGTGCAAACTTTCACAAAGAGATCTGCAATACTTGGGACCCAGGCAGCAAGGAAAGTCACCAGCTACCTGCAATCTTAAATGTATTTAACTATCTATATTTATTTTAATATTTAAATAAATATATATTTTTTATATTCAAAATCAGGACAGTTCATGTGCCACAAAACACAGAGCTGGGAAAGCTCAGTGTGTCTGCTCACCCCTGAGCAGCAGGGATGATAGAAAGGTGCTGTCATGATGGGCTGGAGGTGAGCTGGGAAGTGAGGATTTCCATACACTGCTGGAAACCTCTCTTTTCAAGCACAAAGAGGAAGATGTGCTCCATCTCCCAAAGGCATGTCCACAGAAACAGATCCTAAACTAAAATCTCAAAGTGGCCGTGAACTTTGTGCAAATTCAAAGATGCTCTATTACCTAAGCCAGAATTTGAAAAGTAAGGCAACCTTATTTATGCAGTATATTGGTCTCAGTGTTACTATTGCCCCCCTCCTCCTTCTTCCTTTGTTAAAAACTTAGTTTTTCCATGTTTCAAAGAGAATTTTTCAATTTTCTGTCTTGATGTTTTTCAAAACAAATTCAATCCTGCTCTTTTAGTTGGCTGGAGAAAGTGTGGGACTACTACAGAAAGGAAGAATCACTAAAAACCCCCTTGACTGATCAACTCAGACTAACAGGGTGTAATTACAGACACATCATAGACACATAAGGCATAATCTTAAAATTAACTTCAGAATTTAACCTGTCCTACGCTTGCATCTCAGTAGCATTTTAAAAAATCCTTTTTATTTATATGCTAACACACGCAGAGTATGAAAGTTGTCTTTTAAAGCTTGGTGTCTGCTTGCAGCTATATATTGTTCTTGCACACAAAATCTTTTTGCTGACATTTAACACCCACACTGCAGGCCTGCAGCAGCTTACAAGGCTGAGGGCACAGAGCTGCCCCCTCCCTGGGGGTCACACTGTACCCACAATATTTCAGTGCCCACCCCCTTCCTTAATCACAGACAGCCTGCAGCCCCAAGAGCAAGAACGCACCATTAATCCCCCACTAGCATTCCCTAGTGCATCCATCTTCTCCTTCCCCTCCTTAATGCAATACTATCCCCTCTCCCACACAGTCAGCCTCTTTCCAGACTTAGAAAGGCAAAAGTACAGACAAGGACTATGGCAGGGTGACGTTCTTGGGAGGGCAGGGGAGGATCCTACCCTATGTCACCAGATCCTACCAGTCCCTGTACTTTCCCAGAAAACAACTTACCTGTCTCCAACTACCAGTTTAACTCTGAAAGATTGGCTCAGATTGTGCAGGATATGCCTTCATTAGTGCACTCAGTGGTAGGAAATCTCTGCTTCCAACAGACGTCTTAAAAGGATGGTTACTTTATAATTTTATTATATTGAGGTAAATGGAGAAATCTCTTCTGTCATCACAATGGGCCACAACCAGGTAATAATTGACATAGACTCTCAAGACATTTACAGAAGGCTGATCATTTTTATTAAGAAACCCATACTTTTATACCCTAGTTTGCTATAGGTGGACCTAATTGGTCATCCAATCAAAACACCCTCACCACTGGCTAATTAAGAAACCACCCTTTGGTAAACAAATCTCCATAACACATTCCACATGTTCACAATACCAGGTGCAGCAAGTTAAGAATTGTTTCTCACTCTTTTCTCTGATCTTCTCACAGTCTTTCCCAGAATAATGCCTGGGAAAGTTGTCTGTTTCTCTCTGTGGCCAGAGAGCTGCTGCCACACTCTTCCATCATAATAAACTATATTTTGAAAATATGGCTCAAACTTGGCCATGTTTCTACCATGAGCATTTTAACGCAGGTGCTTTACAGTGCTCTGCAGAGTGGGCATTCACCAACCCTTCTACAGGTTCTCCAACACCATCAGACTACAGGTTTGCTCTCTTTAGTCCTTGCAGTGAATGGCACACCCAGAAACATTTTTCTTCACTTGTTTCAGTTTCTGGTCTCCTGCCTTTGCTAACTCTCAAAGGCTATTCTTACACCTCTAATTGCATGCAGAGATGTCTTGGGCAATGAAGCAAGCATTGGAATTCTGCTGCCCATATCACTTGCAGAGTGTAATTAAGGGAAGGGAAGAGGTGGTGAAGTTTAGAATCCAAGATCTGGAGCAGAAAAAACAGCAGTCCTGTCTGCTTTTAAGTATGTATAGCCTCACTCCTTCTGTAGTCCCATCTCTGAAATTCTTATTTCAACCCTTCATTACCATTCTAGTGTCTGCCACTTCCCACACTGCTCACAGCACTAGCAGTATATAACACATGGAAAAAAGATTTTCTATTTTAATAACATTTCTGATATATTTCAGGTCCTGGAAGGTCTGAATCAATAACTCAGTGTATTATCTTTATGTCACTGACACTACTCCTACCATGACAAGTTTCATTTGGCTTGCCTAGGCATTAAGAATTATTGGGATGTTTTTCCTTCCCCATGCAGAGTAAGTTATCTGAGCATGCAGCTCTTATTCTGGGATGAGAGATGGGGAAGGAGGGGCAGGAGCAAATGTTCATGTCACAAAGACAAAACAATGTCAGCTGTGGCCACCAGACATTTCATGAACTAGGTGCTCTCTGCCCCCAGTAAGTAGTACCCCATCATATCAAAGCAAATCGGAAGCAAATCTTCCTTTCCCTCTCTTTTGCCCCCACCCCAGAACAGCTTTTGCTCTTGACTTTCCTGCTTGTTTTTAGGGCAAGTCACTAGCCTTTGCAGCTGCCTTACTAAATCTTAAGAATGGAAGTTCAGGCAGCAGCCTGACTGTGCAACCAGCCTGAAAGGCTAAGGTGGTCCCCAGGATCTTAGAAGACAACTTAGAGGTTTAGTTCTCACCATCCAAACTTTCATCTGTGGAAACACCAGCATCAATCCAGAAGCCATCAACTCAAGCTACAGTATATTTACAGCTAAAATTTTCAAATAAAGCAAATTAAAATTAATGAACAAATGAACAAAGGAGTGGAGGCAATGCTAACTCCAAACATTAAAAAAAAAAAATCCATTCTGCAGAATGAGTTGGATTTTTTTCAAACCTCTGCAATAGGCTGAGTTCAGGTTCTCCAGGTGTTTACCACTCCTTAAGGCACTCACAGCTTAAGGAGGAGCTACAAAAGCCTTGTGGCCAGAGGTGCCAGCTTTCAAAGAAGTCAGCACACAGGTCAATAAGAACTTGGATAAGGGACATATCAGCTGTCTGAAATCTGTCCTCCTCTCATGAAAAATGCAGGGGAAGGAGACAGTTTCTTCTTTCTGCAGATGGGAGCACTCCTTTCCACCCACTCGTCCCTACAGCTTGTATTGAAAAGTGGTTAGTCATAGCAGGACACAGACACGTTCGTGCCTGGATGAGGAAACTCAGATGATAACAAGAACATGTTCTTGTCTACAGGCCAGGAGACAACCACGTGGCTGCCTTGCAAGCCAGATTTTATAACTCCTTTGTGCTAGGGAGAGCAAGTCACTTGTTTAGCCTTAGTCAGCATCTGGGGAAATACACTGGTTTTACTTCCCACAGAGAACAAACTTGTGCATGCTTTTCCCCCAAGCTTCCTTTTTGTCCAGGCTTCTATTTACTCACAGAATAACAAATCACACACACACAGAGCTGTTGGCCATGACATCTACAGAGAATGAACCAGAATCAGGACAAGGGCTGTGGACATGGATGAAGTTAATGCAGAAAGCAAATTATTCTCTGGTAGGAGCACATACCTGGCAAGGAGAAAACCCTCACCCTGAGGTCTGGCCCCTTGAAACATGTGATGTTGTAAACATTCATTTGCAATTCAGTGAGTAGCAGCTCATCCTCTCAATTTCAGTAAGACACTAATGAGCTTGTCTAAATATATTTACTTGTTTGATTATGATTCCTCTCTGAAAATGCTGTCCTTGAGAAGACATGCACAACACAGTGGTAAGAAGTCAAGCATTCTCTGCATTTGGCAAGACACAGCACACAGGCAGGGTAGGAAAAACCACGGTGAGCCTTTCTGGGGGTGCAGTTACTGACCTTGTCCAGGTCTTAATAGTGAGGAAACACAGCGATTTGCTGAGCCTTACCCATTTTTAATCCAGAAATTTGGGATGCAACTGAGAACTCATCATAAGGATGAGATATAAAATCAATGCCCCCTTTATCCTGCCCTGGGGCATTGCAAATCCTGCAGTGCCAGGTGATGGCACTGTGACAAGAGGGTTCTGGGCTCCCCCAAGTGCAGCCCTGCCCCCCACCCACCCTTCCACCCAACACCCTTCCAAGAAAGGCCTTTACAGTCCTGGGGCAGTCCCTGAGCCAGCTTTTCCTACCCATGGTTGCCATACGCTGGGCACAGCTGAAAACAGCTGGGAATGGTAAAGAGATGAGATTATTGATGGGGTTATTCAGATACATAAAAGAAATTATTAAAAAAATCCTCTAGGACACACTTGGTAATTAATTGGCTGCAAAATTGGTGCAATGAGGGCAGAAAGCTGTCGATGTGGCACTTAGGGACATGGATGGGCAGGAGGTGGCAGTGTTAGGTTAACAGTTGGACTCTACGATCTTAGATGTCTTTTCCAATTTAAATCATTCTATAATTCTATAAAAATCATTCCCATATGCAGGAGACTCACCAATCAGTGTCAGGACCCAAACCCTCTCAGACTATATTATTGTGCTCAACATCTTAATGAGTATGAAACTGGCAACAAGATATTTACTTTGATCAAGGTGTTTATTGCATCTCAGAGGGCACACATGCACTGGGGTTTTTTGTTTTTTGGGTTTTTTTTTGTTTGGGATTTTTTTTTTAAACTGAAATACAAAGAAAAGCCATTTTGAAATTAACTTTTTATAGAACTTTCCCATTACAGTGTATGTTATCCCCACAGCAAATTCAGATACAACCACTTTTAATGGTACCATACATTGATTAAATAGTTCATTTGAAAGACTTTAGGTGAATATCTTTCCAACCCAATATGCTTTTACAGAGAACTGCCAAGCCACTTGTAACACTGATCAACAGTGACCTCATTGAAGAGTCAAGATCTTACACCAAGCCATCAGCAGAAACAGTATGAGAACAAATAAAAATCAAAGGAACACAGTATGTACAGTAAAGGGCATGGATCTCCGGATCAGAATTAAATCTAATCACCAATAATACAAAAGCTACTCACAGCGCATTCGGGGCAATGAGAAAACACTATCCTAAGGCATACACAGGTAAGCACTAAATTAAGAGATGTACAGAAGAACTGAACAGAGATGAGTAACATCACTTGTAATGTTTTGACTACAGATATACCAAAAAGTGCTCTCGTATTTGAAATCCTTTACTGTCAGCACAACTAGGGTTGCTTTTTCCCAACTACATGGAGAGAAACTGACCCTTTACTTATTTTCAGTGCATTTAGCAAGAACTGATAAATATGCCAATTATAAATGCAAAAACTTAAAGAATTAAAATAGATTTAAAAATAAAAACAGCAATAAATATGGTATTTTTTCCGATATGGGTTTTCATTCTTGGTAAATCATTGAAAAAGTATTTGTTATGGAAGTTTTCCTTTATATTACTTTAAATTATTTTAACATATACAGTGCCACAAAAATAAAACATTTTTTTCACGACAATTGAGATTCCTGTGACTGGAAAAAAAAAGGTATTCTGCACAATTTTGTAAGTATTTTCTTTACTATCTGGTATTATCACACTATGTTTTGTAACAGATAAAGGAGAAATTGAGTCCTAGGGGAACTTTGGGTGTCCTCAAAAAGTTATATACATTGAAACCTTCAAAAACCACAGACATTGCTCCAAATGGCTCACCAAACAACAGCTGCATAATCTGCCCCTGTGGGATAGGTTCAGAAAAGCACTAGAAGGCATCAGAAACATACATCCATTGTTTAAATTGTAAAACACAAATAACCCAAGTACACAAATTTCGAGAGAGTAGGGATAACAGCTAAGGTAGTACACATTCCTAATGTTCACTTTCACAGCTGTGCTACACGTTTCAGGAGGAAGAGAAAGTCTGAGTAAGCACTGGGTTTGGTACTGGTGGCTCACTGAGAAACTCTGAGCATCCATTTGTAGTCTCCAAACTCACGTTTTTAGCATCCAGTCAGAAAAAACGCAGCTGTGAATATAGAAAAGTATTAGATGAAAACTGATATAGCGAGTTAGTAAACCATGTTCTACAAAGAACACGAAATCTGCTCATCTCTCCACATCTCAAAGGATTTACCATCAGATTCTAGTGAAGCAGCAGTCTTCCCACAGCCAGTTATGAATCTTTCTATTATAAATACAAGTTGAAAGCAGTGAGTCCCAGCAGTGGTGTATCTCCACTCCTGGCTGTCTCTGCCAAGTGCCAGGTACACCTCTCTGGGGCTGGAACTGGGAGAAGGGTGAAGTGGAACTGGGAGATGCCTACTAAGAGCAGCCTGAATCACTGCTGCCAGCTCCAGTGCAGAGTGGGCTCAGAACAAATTTTAGAATTAAGCTCTAGGAAGGAAGAAAAGTGACTCATGAAGAAGGCTTTAAAGTTATGTAATGATTGTCCTCTCCTCACCTTATTCTAGACTTAATTATAAAATGCATACCTTATTTCTGCATTATTATTTTTTAATTGGCTTAAGCATTAATTCAATTTTATACTCCTACTTAGGCCCTCCAGAACCATCAGAATAATGTTTTGGCCTTTATTTCCTTCCTTTATGCAGCAGGAGGTACTGGTTTTTGCCTCTCCTCCATTTTTCTTTGCATTTACTCCTCTGTTCCTCCCCATTGTTGCTCTACACAGCACTGCTCAGGACCTCAGAGCCTTACCATTCAGAAAAGCAGTGCCTTGAAAAATTGTATGGCAGGGTAGAACATTAGCTGGCAGCAGTGAAGAGCTGCAAACAACTTCCCCTTGATGACAAGAATATCTAAGTTTTTCCCCTTTTGACACCTTCACACCTATGATACCAAATCTGTTTCAACACCCACAAGAGTGGAAAAAGCCTCTTCTGCACCATTTCCCTCCCCCCACAATTTGTACCCTGCTACCAGTCTATGTGTTTCAGTAATAACTTCAAGAAAATACCCAAACATGAATGCTTGGACTAAATGGAAACAAGGAAAAAAAAAAGGAAGTTATGCATTGAAGATACTTTTTTTTTTTGCCAAAAGCAACTGTTAGAAAAAGTTTATCTGTGAGTCAAGATTTCAGGCTAAAGTTAAGAGTGTGGACAGAGAATTTGGTTTTCGATACAGTGCATGTTTCTAGCTCTGCAGCTGCGATTTTATCTGTCATATTCAACCTAAACAACATCTGTGTGCCAGACATGTACCAGAGAGTGACATGCTCGAGCAGGCAGCCACAGAATACCTTATCGTTTACAAGAAATCCTTGATGTTAAGATCCGCTAATGGGTCCTTTGTTGGAGGTTTCTTGGGGCTCTGAGTAGCAGGAGTTGGGCTTGGAGAAAGCTGACAGACGCCAGCCAGGAAGGCAGGAAAAAAACAAAGCAGACAAGAATACACAAGCGTTAGATAGACACAGGCAGTTCTCACACAAGCACATTGCAAGCATAAAAAGTTCTCATTTGTCTGAAGTCCAGCCGTTTTGCTCAAGCATTGTTTGGATTCCATAACAATGTTTGGCAGGTTTAGTGGCTAGGGCTATAAATACTGCAGATTTTAACTAGCATAGCTTGAGATCCCTCCCTCCCTGTAAAACAGGGAGGTGTTAGAACCTTCAACCCACACAGAAGAGACAATTGTTAGATGTTAAAAACCAAGTTCAGAGCAAGCAGAGTGCATCCTCCAGGGTACTGAAATTCCCTGTTACTAGCAGTTAAGTACAAATTATTTGACATTGGTAATGTAAATAAGAGTCCAAAACAAACTGGAAATATGACTAGATCATACTGGGTTTCACCTTTGACAGGTATAAAAATGGTCATTCAATAGAAAACATCGGTTTTGAAGTTCCATGCAAAACTTCTGATTATGGTGGTCGAATGATTCTCCCATTCTGCCCTTACTCCTCCCCATTCCTACCTCAACTTAGGGCACAAGAGGTATTTTATATCTAGCCCTGGCACCTTGATGAGCACTCTCAGAAAAAAATTTCTGTGTCCCATCATGGTATTCTTGGTAAGTGCAGAGATAGTTTAAAGTGGAAGGAAAAGCAAGACTAAGTATATTCTTACTTACAGCAGTTTCAAGTTCTTTCTATTTTTACACAGAAAACCTTGACAAGCTTCACTGGGAATGTAGTTCCCTACATAAAAATGGTGGCTTGCTATATGTTGATTGCTTAGTATTTGCAAAACAAGGGCAGCCTGGTTTCCAGGGTTACCAATGAGCTTTTACAGCTGCAGAATCAACTTCCATCTCCCTCCTTACTTGAAAGGCAAGATGGACTTCTAACTCACAAAAAGAAAAATACTACAGCTAAATAATTTCCTGCATCTCCTTTGGAAAGGTTTTTTCTTTTCAGTGGTATTACAAACCAAACTCTATTTGAAGTAATAGCCTGGGACAGGTGTTACAGCTTATGCTGCATCACCTGCTGAGTGTAGCTATAGTAAATTTTGGTAGGCTGTGAACAGAATAGCAGTGCCTGAGAGTTCCACTTGGACCTTTATTCAAATATCCTCCAAAACCAGATCTTGGATGCAGTTAGCTCTAGGAGACTTTTCAAACCTGTTCCATTGGTCTCATATAAGGCAACTGCAAAAAAATTCCAGGTGGTTCATGTGATTTGCTGCAAGGCAGGCAGCTGATCCTTGGCCCAGAGCTAGAGCTGAGCTGACATAATGCACAGACACAAGCTACTTTCTAGAGACATGGAGAGCAATAAAGCATTGGTGTAGCCACGATGCTCACCTGTACACCAGGGCCAGCGGCGGCTCCAAACGGGGGCCTCATCATGGGCTGCCCGTACATCACCGGCTGCTGGGGCATCATGGGCACCCCTGCACCTGCTGGGGGCTGCAAACCAACACTGAGTCAGCAGGGGCTGGGTGAGGGAAGGACAGAGGTGTAGCAAAAGAGACTCACCATCCCAAATGCTGCTCCTGGCTGTGGGACAGGTGGAGTACCTGCTGCTGCAGGAACAGCACTTGCTGGAGGCACAGCTCCCGCCTAAAAAAAAAAAAAAAAAAGGCAAAAAAGCACAAAAATCTAACAGCAACCATCTGGAAACCACACAGAGTCTCAAGCATTCTCAAAGCTGTTCTGGAAAGTAGGACTGTTATGCAGCACATATGCAGCCTCAAAACCACAATGCTTCAAAGAATGAGAGAGCTGAATGAGTCCTTATGCTCAGCTTCTTTCTTCATGAGAAAGCAATGGTGACAGACTCCATTCTCTTCATGAACAGAGTCCATTTACTGACTACAACTCAAAATAGGCCCAAGAAAACACAGTTTCCTTCTCCTTCTAACAGTGTAAGAAAGCACCCAAATTTCATAACAGCTAACACACTATGACACTTATTGTAGCAGTGTATTTTAGTAAAAGCTTAAGCAGACTGTAAAGCTAAAGGAAATAGCTGCTATAATTAGTTTACAGTGAAGAAAAAATAATTATGCACCAAGATTCATTGAAGTTAAAGCATAAGTTCACACACTTAAACCACAATCAGAACCATTACTAAGGACAGTTTAGTTTGTCTTGCTATGATTTTCATTCATATTGGTACGATTTTCATTCAAATAATAAAAGGACAAAAACAAAAGGTTATCTTCCACTACAATTCAGGGAGAACTGTTAGTTGAGTAGTCTGACTGGATATACAGCACAAGAGCACCTTTAAAAAGGCCACCCCACCTCACTTATTTAGCACAGCCTACGCATCATCCCTTTTGGCTGCCTTCTGTGTAACTCCCATGCAGTGTCTCCTTATAGCCTTGAAGACATCTAAACCTTTCCTTTTCACAGATATATACAACGCAAATTATGAACAACTCTGAGGAGAGGCAGAAAGTATTCAAGGAAGGGATGTAAAAAGGGCAGTAGGATTTCATTATTGCTCTTGTATGGCCTAAGCATACTGGCACCATTTCTCAGGCTGTTACAGGAGCTGTATGGTTGTGCCTGTGCCTCCACATCTTTATCACCCGCCTCGAGTCAGTAACATCCCACGACACGTGGAGAGCAGCTAGCACACTTACAGTTCAAAGGAGAGTGTGTCTCTGGAGATACGCTGGAACTGTACAGTCCACTTCTGTGAATGCTGCATTTTAGTGCCTTTGGTTGATCCTTGCTTCCAGACTAAAACATGCCAGTTTTTTAAGAAGTTGGAGACAAGTCAAGATAACCTGTCCCAGACTTATTTATCCAAACTACTACATTTTCTGGCTAAGAATTTATGAACTCTATTCTAGTCTGAAAGTTTCAGGGAAGCATTTCAGTTAAAAATTATACCGTGCTAGCAGAGTCTCCAAACTAAAACCAAGATCTGGACAGTCAGGTATGTAAAGCAAGAAACTAAACCACACAGGTTAATGACATCAGATGCAGTGATCTGACTGCTTTTACACAGTACACATTGTAGCTCAATATCCAGTCAGGCAGATGCCAAGAAAATGGCCATACAAACTGAATCTGCTCCTGCCTCTAAGCACAAGGTCACTTGAGGGCATGGGGTTTGATGTAATTCTGCTGATTTTAATCCTGGAATTGAAAGCTCACAAGGAAGGCAAGAAGTGACCAAAACTTAAGTGGTTCAACAGTGACACAAATAAAAGCTTCATTTTTTTCATTCACATTTATTTTGCCTGCAGACCTGGGTTTCTTTGGTTTCAAAAAGTACCTAAGTGCATGATTCTGAAGAAATATATACAACACAAATGTTTCATAAAATGGTACCAAAACTACCCAGCTTCCCAGAAAGACCAATTACTTCTCAGATGGTAAAATCACTACAAGATCAGACTGATGCTGCAGAAGCTCAAAATTTCAGGCAGTACAAGTCATCAGGTAGTTCACATCAAATAAAGCAGTAAAGAGATAATTTTCAAGCTTACAGCACAGAAATGGTTAATCACTATTGCCATATTCAAATCACTGGCTGAGAATTGTCTGTTGGACAGACAGTCCAAGGGGAGCTGTGTTAGAAGCTTCTAGCTAGTTTTAAAGCCAGCAGTAGTAACTGTAGTGCAGGTGAGTGCTGTTAGTATCTTCATGTTTAGTAAGTGCAGTAAAAGGTCAAAAAAAATTCACTTACACTGTACAGTATTGCCCAGCCTTTCTATCAAGAAAAAAAAAGTTGATGTTACAACTAACACATAAGTGAGGTACAGAGAATTCTTGTGTCTTCCATAGCATTATGGAACGTGCTCAGAGTCATGTCAACACCTGACTGTGGCAGCAAGGAACTGAAGTGGTCATGGTCCCCTTTCAGAGTTCTTTCTTTCCTTTGCCAACCCAACCTCGTTCAAATGGAGGCTGTTTTAAGCCTTGTGAGACATTTGATGAGGTTGATGAGATGAGGTATTACTTCTCTGCAGAATACTTTTGTAGCTCACTCATTATCAAGTTGCTCTTGTTCCAAGTTTAGATTTTTAGCTCAATTTGACCCTCTTCTCTCAAAATTAGTGCCTTCTGATGCTTTTTACAGGGTAATCTTACCTTTTCCAACTGCTCTACCCTGCTAAATAAGCTACCTACTCCTAATCTAACATCAGGTACTTGATCAGTATGAATACTGTGTAGTCTTTTGATCTACTTCATCCAGTAAAACTTGTGGAAAACCTACGTACTTTCTCTCCTTATAGTACATCAGCTTTGGATCAATAATATTTTATTTTGAGCACTTGACCTGGCCCTGATCCTGGCCAGATCTACATGGCTAATCACACACTTGGAAATGCCCACAGGTATTAAACGTACAGGTAGAGCAATACCTTGATACACAAGCTAGTGTATTTTTCATTTACTACTCAATTGTTTATTTATACCCACTGTAAATGGGTTCTTAAAAAATGTGACTTGAAATACTCATATAATTTACACAGAAGCAAACTCTTTAGCCTCAGTAGAGCGGAGCAGACCCTGCAGGTATGCTTGCACAGCCTCATCAAATATTGGAAGTCCAATACCAGTGCTGTCTATGGATTAACCACCTACCAAAGGACCACCTGGGACACCACCAGTTGACCATGTTGCAGGTGCTACTTTTGGCTGCCAGTTCGCTCCTCCTGTTAACTTTTTCTCTCCAGCATTCCACTGCAGGTCTCCCCTAACAGAGAGGGAGAGAGGCAGGCTATTATTTGAACACTTCCACAGTGAAAATGAAAAGCAGTTGCAGCATACATTAGCATTAGACGTGCAGCTACATTAGCTTATGGTGTATGCAGTTATTAACAGAAAGATTTACTTTTAGTGACACTCAGTTTCAAGGGTTGTTAGCAGTAGACACCAGAACACTCTACGCTGAAGTCAGTTACATGGTTATGGCCTTTGTGGTGAGAATTAAAGAGAAGTTTTGCTTAGTATTGACTGAAGGTAACATATCACATATACCCTTGCAAAGTAGGAAGAGGGACTGCTACTGCCTATTCTACTGGGGCCAGGCAGGAGAGCTGCCTGCTAGATGTCTTTGAAAGGCCATTTCAGTGCTGGAAATCTTGCTCAGACAGCTGGAGAAGGAAAGCATTCAGTTCTGCAAAAAGTTGATAGATACAAGAGAAACAAATCATTCATAGAATAAAAGGGCTGTCGAAAAACCAGGTTTTGTTACAGGCTGCCCTACCCAGAATAAAATACACCATTTGAACAAAGTAGATTGAAGGAAGCTACATTTTGAGGCTAAACCTCATGATATGTTTGTGCACATCCCTCCTATCACAGAGACACAAAACATTTTGAAGTCTTGCATACAGAGGAAGGCTCAGGGCACAAGCAAGCAGTTAGATTAGGAAGACGAAAACATAAATGCAATGTTGTAAGTATTTCTTTTTGCAAAAAGAAAGTTATCACTGCATGGAATTAACCTCTTTTCTATTTTGGAAGTATTTCAATGCCTACACAACAAGTACA
Organism: Molothrus aeneus; assembly: GCF_037042795.1. Lineage (NCBI taxonomy): Eukaryota > Metazoa > Chordata > Aves > Passeriformes > Icteridae > Molothrus > Molothrus aeneus. Next base: position 90,242,866 of record NC_089648.1, on the reverse strand, counting down.
TCCAACATCTGTAAAAATATAACACAACTATTACATATTAGCATAGATTACTGAGAGGAGCTATAAAATATATATATTATCTGGACTATTTGTTCATTATAAGCTGTTTGGAAATCAGCTATCCAACATGAAAACAGTAATTTATAGGAAAAAATATTTCTAACACTCAGATTCAAGACAGTAGTTTTATAAGCTATATCAGGAATGCTGAACCTTAATTATTCAGTGAACCTGTACAGAATAGAATACTTTCTTCAGAATTTTTCTGGACTGGGAGGTCAGAGCATATAACCAATTCATTGCTACTTAATAAACACTGAAATAGAGGTAGTGCTTTACACCAGAGTAGAAAACTTCCTTTTATCTTTAAGCAAAGTTGAACTTACTTTTTAGAAGTAGTACCAGAAATTCCAAGATCTGAAAATTGTAAGGAAAAAAGGAAATAAAAAAGAAACCACACGTTTAGAAAATTGGAGTCTGTCAAAGCAACAGCTTACATTTCATTGCATTGGGGCCTATCAAGAGCAAAAAAGTTTTGGCTGTCTTCATTTAGACAGCATCAGAGGACTGGCCACATCTACCTATTCTTCAGGACAAACATCTGAGAAACCCTGCACATGTCTTGCACTTGAGAAAGTCAATTTTGCTTCAACAGCAAATAAAAGTAACTATATTTAGGCCCACAAAATGCCAAGTTATTTGAGAGCACGAAACTATTTACCATGAATGGTAACACTAGTTTCTCTTCCTCATTACACATACAGAAATAAAAAGCTGTATTCTACATACACTAAAGGTGGACATTGCCTATAAGTTTTCCACTGCTTTATCTGCTTGGTCACACATGGAAACTCCAAATAATTTCTTTAATTACCCTTTGGAAGAAGCCTTAAGTAAAATTTTAAAGAGTACTCTTCTCACAGGACCATTATAACTCCTGTAATTCATAACTTGCTGTTTGATTTTCTCCTCCAAACTTTGATATAGCAGGTGATTTGCAGAAGACATTTGAAGGGATTTGGAGTCTTGCTGACTTCTAAGCACAGTATTTTCCTCCACACCTAACAGCCATGTCTGCATCATAAGATCAGTTACATCTTTGTTGTGGTGTGTTTACATGTACTGAGGGAGTATTCATTTTATACAACTTCAGCAGGATTACACCTTAGCCTAGGTGGGTTTCTGTTAGGTTTTTTGCAGGGGTTGCAGCTACTGATCTCTAATTACAAAGGCTCTAGCCCTTTTTCCTACTACAGGAAAGTACATATTTAAGTTCAGCATTTTAAGAACATGTTTGGTAAGTTCTCTGCCCCTGAAAGAAGGCCTGTTCTTGAGTGCACTCATCACCCCACTGCTACTCTTTTTCTCATTAAACATGAAGTCAGCTATTTGTGTCCACCTCCTTTGCTGCTTAAACTGCTGTCAGACACTTTGGACAATTTTCACCTTTCCACTTTTTACAGAGGGGCACATCCATTAAGAGTCTGATGTGCCTCTGAAATGTAGCTGGGATGATCAGATATTACAAATCACACCTACCAAACAAATGCCAGTATTTGACTCAGATCCTGGGCTCCAAGAAGGACAAACCCAGACTAAGTGAATCAGCTATCTGAACCAAGCCTTATTCCTGCTGATAGCTTCCCCACTTTCCACAGCAGAACAGGAGGATACTGAAGCAAGCTAAAATAGACAATTATTTGCTCCATGGAAAAGCAACATGCATGCCACACCACTTAAACCCAAAATTTGTCACTTACTGCCTACTAAGTTTGCAAGAGACGAATCAAGATCACTCCCAAGGCCTTTGCTTGCTGCTGCAGCAGGGACTGTTGCTGTGGCTGTAGGTGCTACAGGCTGACCAGAAGGAACCATAGTTGGCATAAGAAGATCACCTAAGCCATCAAACACTGGAAGTGAAAGGAAAGTGAGTTAGAACCACAGCTGTGATCAAAAATGCACTGCTTGCTACTCTGCTGTTGCTCAACGAATACAGCACAGACAACCACACCACAAGTCTTACCGAAACACCATTTGACATTGAAAGTAATGCCAACAAGGGCATGCATGTCATTTTACTAGACACTGAATGTACAATAATCCTCAAAAAACTATACCAATGAAAACTAACATGAGAAGACATGCCTAAAAAAGGGATTTAATTGGAGCATTGAATCTACATAGATACAGCACCACTTCCACATGACACTATTTTTCTTACAACCATCCTTACAGAGATGTCAGATACACACACATTTGTCAGGAGATATTCATTTAAAGGTTTTTAAAATGAACATCTTGCTGCAAACACCAGTCAGAATTACTGTGGCAAAGGCAGTCTTATACCTTGACATCTCACAGCAACAGGATTGGCAGTCTCAAGATGTTACTATTCACTTGCAAGCAGCAGGGAATCGGGAAAACCTACTAACATCTTATGAGATCAGAAGGAACCAGAACCATCCACACAGACAGTGCTATTCTCCTTAGTCATCTAACTCAGAAGTTCATTTTTTAGATCCCTTGAAGTCAAACTGCTTGGTACATCTTATGCCTGAGTTCTATCTTCTGATCTGTATTTCAGGTACATGCTAATGTTAAGTCAACAGGGAGGGGTAGCATGTGCACTGGCAAGCAACCAAATAACCAAGCAGCAGTATTATTTCCATCTTTTTTTCTTGTACAGTTGTAGAACTCACCAATTTTAAGTTTGTAGCAAGGACCCAGCATGAAAAATATAGAATGGAAGAGATGCAAACAAAATGATAGCAGTGATAAAAGTTTAAGCTTATAGTCAGGCAAAGAACTCTAGGGCAGTTTCTGTTGTGTGTGCCCTAAGGTGCCATGCAGGCTCCAGAGCATCATCAGAAGCAGTGGCAACATGACTTGCCTCTATACTTGATTTACAAAGTAGAGTTTTCCTTGTTTGTGTAATTCCTGATTCATGCTATCAAGCACATGCAAGGATGATGTATACACTAGTTTGTCTTTTACTGACATGGTAGAATAAAAAATGGGTACAGAGAGCTCTTGGGCACACACCAGCCTTATCACCACCCTGAGGTTCTTCCAGTAAGAAAGAAAAAGGAGGTCACTGATATTGCCTGTACTCAGAGCCTAAATATGGTGTCATTAACTCATCTACTACACAAAATGCACTAGAAAATTCACAGGAAGAAACCCTGTAGCTCACCTGATGCATCAAATGAACCGCCAGTTGTTGGAGCTGTTGTTCCAAAAGCTGCATCAAAGTTAGGCTGTAGTAATCCAGTTTGAGCTGGAGTGACTGGGGATGGTGATGGAGAGGGAGCAATAAAGGAACCTCCAAAACCTTTAAAAAACACATAAGAGAGGTGAGGACGTTAGAGTCAGCCTTGTTAGACTGCTTACCAAAACCTCAGTCTGTAGAGGGTGGAATGATAAAGAGAATTCTTACTAGGCCATTTTAAAATAAAGAACATTTCAGCAGCCTATGTGAGCTTCCCTATGTTTATTAGGCTCACTTCAGTATAATGGGACCAAGAGGTCCTCATAATCCAAATCCTAGACCACAGCAAGTCTCATGCTCACAGTAGCCAACCCTGAATATGGAAAAATGCACTGGCATCAGAGATCTGCCCTCATCTCTTCACAGTCTGTTCTTGACATGAGTTTGTCATGGAATAATGTAGGTTGGAAGGGATCTCTGGAAGTCAGCCAGCCACACATCCTGTTTAAAGTCAGTTTAATCAAATCAAGTTGCCCAGCCATCTGCCTTAGCACCTTCAAGAGGAGCTCTTACTGGCTCTCTGGGTGGCCTGTTGTCATATCAGACCATTACACTATTTAATGAGTTTCCCACACACATTTCCTTTTTTTACTATCTTTGTGCACCTCTAAGAAGAACCTCCTCTGCATGCTCCTGTGAGTTTAGACATCTATAAGCATCTTTTTAAGGCTGAATGAGCCTAGTTCAGCCTCTCTGCATGTGTCATATGCACAAGTCATCATCTCTGTGGCACTGAACTCACTCTGGTATACTCCACATCAAGAGATTCTCTAATGCATTCCAGACTACCCATGCCCAGCTGCATTCCCCATCTCCCTTCCAGCACATGCTACAGTGGCTCCAGTTGCCCTAGTGACAAAGCTTGTGACAGTGATGCTTTCTCAGGCTGCCTAAAAGAGGCTTCCTCTACTTGCCTCTTCTTGAGGAGGTGGTCTGCAGCAGATACCTGCTAAAACACTAGATCACCACCTGCCCACTAGCCCAAGGCAAAGCTCAGTGCATTAAAATACCTGCACAAAAGTACAGATCTCCACAGAACCAGACCAGAAGCAGGTTGACCAGATCCAGGGATGACAAAGGCAGCTCACTGCAGCAATTCCTAAAGTACAGGAGCCACCTAAAGAGCCTGTCTTTCCACTTTCCTGAGTGAGAACAAGGAGCCTGGCAGAAAGGTATGAGCCAATATCCATTAATAAGGTTCTGTTTAGAAAATTTTGTAAGCTTTTGCAAAGCCCCATAAAGTGTCTGTTTTTCCAGCTACAGAAGAGAGGACTCCCCAGCTTCTGGTGAAGATTTGTATGATGACTGGTCTTAATTTCATGGCTTTTCACCTTGCACAATTTAAGAGGAATACCAGGCCCAGAAGCCATAAAATTCTTTAATGAACCAAGTTCCTAGCTGTCTAGAGATTGCACAAGACCCCAGGAAAGGCTGCAGAAACAGCAGCAACTGAGTTAGATGTGTTGTCTGGACACCCCCAACTGCCTGATTTTGAGGTTGCTTTTACACAGTCAAGTAAGATTTCATATAAGAACATGTTATTTGTATACATACTAGGACATACAAGCACACAATTTAATTGAATAGAAAGATCTAGAAGGGAAAATGGCTAGACTGTTTTATTTATCAGCAAAGTTCTGGTTTTGTCTGCTGAAAGGCTTGGAGTAGGAAAACATTTCTTCCAAAATTCCTAAGCAAGCCAAGAAGGGGCAGGAACTCATTTGACAGCAGAACACGTAAAGCAATTAGGAATAGTAAGTATACTCATAACATTATGCATATAAACACTTAGTACAACCAAACACTCATAAACCATGAAGGACACGCCTTCAGCCATGATATGAACTCCAGACACTATTAAATTTAAAACTGGATTACACTGCAGGCTATACATCTGCCATTATCTAGAATGAACAAATGCTTAGCAATATGCTGCAATGTTTATAGACTCCCTCTGTCTGCCAAAAAAATAAAATCAAATCTACTTGGAGCCCTTTGAAATGTATATTCAAAACATAAATAAAATAAAATTTAAAAAATCATCAATTCACCCCAACTGCTTCAGGTCTGCTTGAGTATTTAGACTTAGAACATCACTTTTATAATTTAGGTTTTGATTTAATGCAACTCATCAGATTCAGAGTGCACGTTGCTGAAGTTTAAAGCCATATGGAGCACAATTCCTGCTTGCATTTAAGGTTAGTTATGGATAATGACATAAAATATTTTGTCCTGTAATGTTTGCATAAGCAGAATTAGCTTCTGTCCACCAACCTTGTTGCATCCAGTCTCCTGATAGCACATGTAACTGCAAAAGACTGTCATGTTCCAGAATCTATTAGTTAAAATTTGATCTATGGCCTTAAGCCATCTATAAACTACTACAAAGACCTATCAAAGAAATATGAAAAAAAAAAGTAGTCTTCCACCTTAAAATCTGAAGCAGTCTGTCCTAAAGCTTTAGCATGCATTTACACATTATGTCCCAATTTAAGAATCTGGCTTCCTGATTGAGAATGGATGTATGCCTTATTATTATCTAGACAACTTCCTTCATTCCTGTGGCACAACTAGACAATGTCCACACTTTGAGAAGATACTTGGAGATGTAGTGATAACCTACCCACCAATTCTACAAATTGTGCTGGTTTTGGCTGGGGTAGCATTAATTTAAATCATGACACAAATTCCCCTTTCAGAAACATGGGAGAATTTAAGACAAGTCTTCAAAGTAGAAGTGCATGTGTTGGGATTTTGCCCTTTACAAACTTCAAACTGGGATGGGGAGGAGTCAGAGCTGTTTAGCTCAGCCACTACAATATATGGTATAGCAAGAATTTTGGAGAGTAGAACACAAAGAATTCAGCTGAAGCTGCTTACCTGTAGGGTGCAGACTAAAATAATACAGTTATCCAAACTTTGATATAGGCTGTGACAGTGGTGAGAGACCTCATCTCACCCAGTGTGAGGAGAAGGTCTCTATCACTTCTCCGTCCTTGTGCTCAGAAAACCATGCTCACATCAACCCACTCTCCTTGGCAAAATGCAAGACTGCTACCAAGTCAGTCATTCAAGCTACTAATATTTAGGTGCTCAACCCAATTAAAGAAACGAAATTGAATGAACTCAAAATTTAATTAGCAGTAAGGAACAAGAAGAATAGCCTGAAATATTGCTTAACTTTAGTACTGTTACAGACAGCCAAAGAAACTTCATGGAGACACTCATACTCTGTGAACAGTACAGAAAAATAAGGCTGTGTGGGAGGTAGGAAAACAAAGAACATGGAAAGAAGATAATCTAGGAAGTTAGCTTGTACTTCATTATATTGCCTCCATTATAAGCCATTCTAGTTTTAATTAAAACTAAACTAAAGTACTAAGAAATCTTGTGAATAATTATTTTATTTCACTATCTACACCCAAAGAACATAAAAGATTTCAAACACCATTTCTTAGTATTGCTCTAAAGTAACAAGTTTTTAGTAGTTCTTTATTACCAGCAAGTAGGTCTGCAGAAGCTGAGGAACTAGAAGCAGCCTGGGTAGTGGGCTGGGGTTCAGGAGCACTACTTCCAAAAGCATCTAAAGGGAATTCCAGAAAGCATCAAGAAAAAGTGAGACATTCAATATTAAATACATCAATTCATCACTTATCAAAAGATGACAAAAGAAAGTAGCTTCATACATCAGAAGAAGAAAATGAAACTGCTTGGCCATCCTTATTGCAGAGCAGTACCATGGATGCAAAGTTCAGGTGGAAAAAGGATGTACAACAAACCAGCACCTGAAAGAAATCTCCTTTATTTGGACCTCTTCTCAGATACAAATCACAGCATTCAAGACAACAGGACTTTGGAGATGAATGCATTGGCTGAAAGTTTGGAGTCATTCCAGCCAGAAGCCACTAGCTCACATGAAATGTTCTCAGAGGAATATCTCACTAATGTTTGGAATTCACTGCTTCTAAGCACCACTTCTGTTTCTCAACATGCCTAGAGTTGGTTGTGTCCATCCTAATTTCCACCTTGTCAAATCCCATGATTCAGATATACCCAGTTTGAGACAAATCACCCTCAAAAGTTCAGCTGCTTTGAGAAACGGAACTGAGAGGAAACAGCATGACCATGGAGATTAGCAATGAAGAAAGAGGACAGAGCAGAATTTCACTGGACATCTGAGGAAGAGCCACACATGCACTGACTGGGGACAGAATGGCAAGTGTCATGACAACAGAAGGACCAGAAAGCTTATTTGCAGTTCGTTATGGTGCAAGTTTAAGAACCAGATGTGCCAGACGCAGCCCTAAGGCCACACAGAAAAGTTGAGAAGGGGGAAACCCGCAGCTTTAGCAAAGCGCAAAGGTAATCGAAATGAAGTGATTCAACTCTGAAGTGGTGAGGAAACAAAAATACCCACCACCAAATAGGTCAATCACACCTGAAGAATCCACCTTTGCTGGAGAGGCAGCGGGTAGAGGAGAGGGGGCTGCAAATGCATCCACTGCAGTAAGCATAGGATAAATAATATTTAGTATCAACAAGGCAACAGTGATAGCTAAATATTTCAAAGCCACATGGGCTCCAACAGTTAGTACCACAGGTTTGGTAAATTCGGGTAATAGTCTCTAGAACTGCAAACAGAAAGTGTTACATTTCTCACACAGCAACTGAAAACCACAGTACTTTAAAGAAAACATTGCTTATTAAGCATTTTCTTATGCCTCGAGGAGGATTTGCTCTCCCAACAACCACATCACTTACTTACTGAACTTCAGTGTCAGCCACTTCATGATTTGCATCTTCAGCAAGTGCACATCTTGTGACCAAAGCAGCAAACCCAAAACTTAATATGTCTTGATATTTCAGTTTAAGGATGTAAATTGGCAGTAAGTTTATTTTTTTTTTTTACTTTTGGAAAAAAATCCAAACCCGGGAAGTCTGTGGAATGGCCTGTGAAAACAAGCACTCACCAGATAAGAGATCACCAGTGAGAGAACTCTCAGGCACAGGAGAAGCTCCAGGTTGTGGAGATGAAAATGTATCTTTCAGGAAGAAAAGAAAGAACGAGAAGTAAGTATCACTCAATTCAAGTTTACACCATTACACAGGCTCAAAGCAGCAGAGTATCAGAAGAATTCTCTCTTTACCTGTACCAAAGAGATCTATGCTAGGAGTAGCATCAGGTTTAGGTGCTGCAGGTGCATCAGGAGCAGACTCAAATAAATCTAAGGCCAAGAACACAACACATCTTTAACTCATTTTTGAAAGGCAGGACTGAAAACAGAAGTTTCCAATTTTGCACATCATATTTGAAATTAACAGGCTCTCTGCTTTGAAAGCCTAGCACACAACACGCATGCAACAATGAATCGTTCATTTGGTACTCCTGACAGATCAATCCACCAGAATCAAAGAGTTAAAAACAAAATTACCACCAAATATATCTAGAGCAGGAGGAGCGGAGGTGGTGGCGGTAGCAGAAGTGGTGGCAGTAGTGGTGGTAGTGGCAGTAGCTGTAGTAGCAGTAGCAGCAGCAGCAACAGCAGCAGCTGGAGAAGGAGTTGTTGCAGGAACTGGAGTGGCTGCACTAGTTGTAGGGGTAACTACAGGAACAGCAGTCTCTGTTGGCTTCATAGCAAAGAGGTCCAGCTCAGGAGCAGCCTCTGCACTACCTTCGGATGGGGCAAAGGGGTCTTGTAAAAAGGAGAGGGGAAATATATGTGTATGCATACTTAGGATCAGTGAGGGAGGAAGTCAAGAACAAAGCAACTATAGGCAATGCACATACTGCAAATACACGCACGCACACAGAGGAGGTCGCGCTAACATCTAGCTTACTTATCCAGACATGTTACTTAAGTTTTTCTAAAATAAAGGCTTTCTAAAAGGCTGAGAAGACTAGTTACTAGAGGGGAGAACTTTTAAAGGTTCTTTGACGAGGCCAAAAAACCAAATATGACAAAGGACTATCCAGGCTACTGTTAAAATTCAGCACTGACAGAACTGTTCATTAGCACTACCAAATTAACATGAAGTCACTGGGACTCGGCAACAGGCAGTTTTGTTAAGCATGCTCTTCAGTCTAAAGTTTGTTTTTACCAATTGCAAACAGTATGAAATTTTCAGAAAAACACACTGCCATGTAGTTTAAACAAAAAAAAAAACAAAACAAAAAACCCCCAAAAACCAGCAAAACAAGAGACTATCTAATGACATAAAACCCACCATTTCCTGAACATGCATCAAGAGCTGCTGCTACAGGGGTTGGGGTAGCTGGTGCTGCTGCCCCTTCAGCTGCTGCAGGGGCTTCCCCAGGAGAAGCTGCAAAGGCATCTTGGGTGCAGTTTAAAAACAGAAATTAAAAAAAACAAAAAGGAATAAAGAGAAGAAAAATATAGTAAAAGAACCAAGTTAAATTGCATAGGTAGACCCCCTTATACAACATGAATGTAATTACTCCAACAGCAAGACAACTCATGCAGCGCAAAACGCTTTGTCTCTCCCCCAACCCCACACAAGCAGGTTCTAGACAGGGTTTGCAGATGGAGCTTCTTGGGTTGCCCACAATAAGCACAATGAGTGCAAAAGAAGGCATTATTCTCATTGTATAAGGGTTCAGAGCAGCATGCTCATGTACTACCCAAAATCAACTAATTAACAAAATTAACTTAAGAGCAGATATTAACAACTTGCATGCTCAAAGCCTGTATTACATGTGATTAATCTGCAACTGTGAGTTTACTTGCATAGTGCTTTGCACTGTTATGAATAACAATCCAATTACTCTGGTAGATATTTGCAACTACCATTTCTAATCTTTGAGCCAAGTCAGTCATGCAACATCTGAAACATTGAACTTACTTGTTTTTTAACAGTACTCCAACTGGATGTTTCTGAGGCCATAATGTGATGCATAGGTTATATTTACTCAGCTTGCTTCAAACAGATCAAGATTGTTCATTTTAACCAATGGCTGGCCAGCCATAACCTGTCTGTCCTTTTAGGATCACTTCTAGACCAACCAGCCAAGTTAGAGAAAGTGACTAGTTTGGGGTTTTGGAATGACTTGCTCATAAGTTTTTTTGAATTTTTTTTTTTGTTTGCTGCTTGCTCTTTGACTCTTTTTTTCTTTTTGTTTGACAGTTCCTAAGTGGCATGCTTAAATTTCAAGCTATGAACAGCATTATTTCTAGGCTTAAACCAGCATTTGTGCTCTTAATTCTATGAAGTAGTCCTAATGGACTGTGCCATTTGGACTATCCTCATACGCAAGCATTTTCTCCACAAAAAAGGACAGCACAATGAGGATTAAATACTTCAAGATGCTTGTAAAGGACATTTTTCTATGCTACAAAAATTAGCAAGTTAAAAACATCTTTTGGGAAATACTGCAATTGCACTGTCAAATTAGCACAGGAAAAAGCTTAACATGCTTTAACTCGAATGTCAATTTTAAAATGAAAACAACCATTTTAAAAACAAATTCGTGCCAGGTAATCTAAAAAGCTCAAAAGAAACATGCATCGAAACTTCAACAGAAGGGAAGAAAGCACACTAGTCTTGTACAATAGAATTAAAATGAGTTAGTAGCAAAAAAGGCCTGCTAATAAGCCATTTCAAATATAATTCTATTTTTCAAGTAACAGGGTTGTTCAACAACAAAACTGGATGGCAGTTGTCCAAGTAAAAACAGCAGAATGAGTCAAGCATCCCAGTGCTGTATCTGTACCAGACACTGGCATGCTCCATGTGGAAGGAATTCAGCACAGAACTGAACTGAAGGGTTTTGCATCATCCTGCTTGAGAAGATGTTTTGTGTAACATCATGTGCAATCAGTTTTGCACTACAGGGCCAGCTTTCAGATGAAGGGGCACCCTGGGCTCTTTCAAAGAAATGTATTTGTGCCCACACAAGCTTGTAGGCCAACAGCACAGACATTGGTCAACCCTACTTATAATTATTTCCCAGAATGAAAGGATAGACTCCAGATAACATTTAAGGCAGAAATTCAGAATGTATAGAGCTAGCCACTAATTCTATGTTAGGATCACTTCAGCCTCAGAGCGATACCTATTCCTGTCCAGATTTAGGCTATTGAAGTTCCACATATAACAGATAATAATATAATAGATATTAAAGTGGGCACAAGTCCCTTCCAGCCCACAGATGCAAGGAAACAATTTGGCACCAGCTTTATTTCTTTATTTTTTACTGACACTTGTGTGTAAGGTTCTTGTCAAGCGCTGTAATTTTTTTTAGCATCAGACTTGGGTTAAATGGCAGGTGGGATAAAAACTTCAGTTCGTACTGGAATCTAAATGAAAAATATCATTGTAAAAACTCCTACTATTAGTTACTCTGATAAGTTCAAGAAACCTATACGAATATAGAGACACACCAACCTGAACAGGTGACCCCACAACTCACAGCTTAAACCAAGGATTTGCCATTGGGTTTAAGCTAGTGCTTAAGTTCTTTTCAAAAGGCTCTGCTGCTCCCACACAATTGCCCTCTGCTAAAATCTAGCCTAACATGCAAAAATGGATACAATTACATCTGCATATTTTATTATTAATAAAGACAGTTTATTTTCTTTTTTGTTCCTTCATATTGTTGTAGTAACGCTACATTTGCACATTCAGCAGTGTAAGAGATTTTTCTCCCTTTAAAGCAGTCACTGTATTCTTTATATTTTTGCATCTCCTGTCTAAAAAATGAATTTAGCTTTTGATTTCTAGAATCAAGTAACATATGGTCCTCACTTGATTTTCTTGACATCCTGAAAACTTAACAAGATGTTGCTGAAACCTTTGCAAGTTCACACTGCACGGAACACCTGCCAGGAGTGACAGGTATGTATTATGTACTGCATTACACTTGAATTCATAAATATAGTTCTTACTGAAATAACGTGCAAACAAGGGGCTTTCAAAGTCGTTAAACACTGAAGTAGTGCTTCAATACATCTTGTCTGCAGAAAAATAAGTGTTCCTGCTGAGTGATCTCTTTCGTCTCATAAATCCAGGCTTTCTTTGATGCCATGGCATCAATACGTAACAAATTGACTCACACAAATGATACAACTGACTTGTAATCATTAATGTATTATGAAACATGTGAAACAATCCTGTGGAAGTCACAAGTAGAGGAAAGATGATAGAACTGAAGCGTACACAAGAAACTGTTTCCAGAGTTTTTTCCCTCTTCAGTCACCCTTCATTACTATTTGACATAGAACACCTGACCTGAGTTATAAAGAAATATTTCACTATGTTCAGAGATAGGAAATAATAATAATTATGCAAAGTATTTGTTGTCTGTTTGGTATTTATTAACTAAGTGCTAACTTGCTATACTAGCATGTACCAGCATAAGGGACGTTCCTTAGCCCTTAACAGCCAAAAGTCTTCAGCACTTTGCCTGCAGTTTCTTTACAGGAAGACCATAGTTGTGCCTATTTACAATTCAATTACCTTAATGCCTAATAACTGACATTTGCACAGTGTCTGCCATGACTTGTTACTTACACTGATTACAGAGTAATCCCACAACAAATTGTAACTCAAGTGCACAATACACATAACCAAAAATACTGTTCCCAAATTTTATTACTGAATGGCATATCAAGGTATTTTGCCTTTCTTCTACCTTTGCATTTCTCTTTCACAGGAAGGATTCCAGCTGCTCTTTGAAAACAGCGTCCTCTTGTTTGTCTTTGAAACACGATTAGGAGTTCCTCAAGTTTGCCCAGGTCACTGAAAGTTTGCCTCTTAATGAGATGGAGTTCTTTAAAAAAGCTATGCTGGATCAATCCTGCATTTCTCATCTGCTTTCCAATACCATACTGGCAATGAACATATAATGCAGATCTTATCTCTCAAAGACAAAGCCCAGCCCTAGGCAACATGCAGACTCCTATCAGCTGAAGTATCAGCCATACAGAGCAGTCAACAGTTATTCCAAAGCCTCCTCTACTGCTTCTTCCTTCAGCTTGGCTACCTTTTCCCAGCAGCTTTCAGCTTCTTTCCCTACACAGACACTCCCTGAAGACTCTTTACATTCTTTCTCCTGAGATCACTGCTCCTGTACCTTCTCCTACCACACCTGACCACAAGAAATTGTGTGAAGCAACAAAGCCCTGGCAAGCTCCAAGAAGTTAAGGTCACCTTGAGGACCCTATCTCCAGTAGACCTCAAAGGTGAAATACCTACCTAATAGGATTAAGTGTAAGCATGTCTAGCATCACAAACACTAGAGAGTAGCAGTGTCTGCCCAAAAACAACCACTTCTAGCACTGGACACAGTCTTAAATTAACAAGGAATGTTAGCATATGATGCTAGAATATACTTACAGCACAGCCTTCAGGAAAAAACAAAACAAAAAAAAATCAAAAAAAATTCAAACCATTGGCAGAGAGGTGGAAGTTCAACACAGACTCACAGATCTTAAAAGGGTCTGTCCACTGTATGTCTTGAAGACACTGCAAAAGTATCTTTACTGCTGAGTGTGTTTAGAGATTTTTCTTATTGAGAACAAGAGGTTTTCTGCTATCATAAATAATAGAACCTTGCTTCATTCTGAAGTGTTCCAGAAAAAAAAATCAGTATGCATCTAATACATAATCCACTGGAGATTTATTGCATTTGAGTGACAAAATACATTCTCTTTAAAGGAAGAGATCAAGCCACAGAAGTCCGCATACCGCAAGAGTGAAATCCCTTCCACACTGAAGGGTGAAGCTCCACTTCTGAACATGCGTCACTAAGTTATCTAATGATCAGTTAAATCTCTAAACTAAACTAAACACATCCTGGTCTTTGCCTGACAAGCCTGGAAGCAGGCACGTGATTTGGCAGTAGCTGTTTTTCCAGGCACAGAGTAGTGGAAAAGGTAGGAGAAAAAATTGCATCTTGTTGCTGTAGTACTGGAAGAACAAGAACAGGTAGTTGTTTTTCTAATCCTGTTTCAAGTTTACAGCGATTTCTATCCATTTAACTATCCTTTCATTTTTTTCAAAAAGTCATATACCTATTACTAAATTAATTAATTACTAAATTAATTACTAAATTACCAACTTAATAAATCAATAATGTAATTTGAAGTTGTAGTATCCAAGACTGGCTCAACCTCAGTGCTTACATACCATAAATTTCACACTATGCCTCTGCAGGGTTATTAATGAGCACAGGCCCTGCCTTCTGCAACATGCTCCTGAGAGCAACAAACATCAGACTCTCTCTCACTTCTAGTGGCATCCAGAACTTTGCCCATGACAATTTTGAAGATGCTTCTCAACTGGCTGATCTTGTGGCATTTGGATTATTATCAATCTTTGTAAAAGGAGGGGTAAACAGCAAGTAGCAGTTGTATACCTTTCTTAGGGCTTTTCAGCATTTTACCAGGGCATATTTTGGTGCTGTCTGTTGAAGCCACTCCTAAAAAAAAACCTTCTAACTGGGAATTTTCAGGCTTAAGGAAACACCTTTGTAGTCAAACTGCTTATGTATGAGACCTCTCTGGCACTCCTATCAGTAGAAGTGATAAATAAACACACCCCACGGAGAAGATAATGGAATTCAGTCTTGATAGCAAATAAGCTATTACTTATTCCTGACATCCCCTGTCATGCTGGAAGTGTGCACGAGAGAAGAGAAAACTAGAAAAATGCATTGGTCAGGTGATCTTAAACATAGTTTGTAAATGAGAAGGTTTCTCCATTACTGGGCTGGTATATTGTTAAAAAAAATGTAATTTCTGACATGCTCTTGGGAAGCCTCCTGCTCCACAGGAGTACCAAGAAAAATGACAACATACAGTGGGAAATGTATTCTCACTCAAGTGGATAGCAGATAACATTAGGAACTGAATGAGCACGACTAAACTCTAAGAATATTTTTCCTTTTTTCCTTTACGTATTATTGTTTGCATAGTTGACATTTAGTTCAAGTTCATCACCCCTCCAATTTTCTGCAAATACTTGTGAAATAAAACCCAAATTCAAGATTGCTGAAATGCAGTAACTTCAGCTGGCTCCATACTCTATTTGGAGGAAATATCCAAAAGAAACACAACACAGCACAAGAGTGACACGTAACGAAGGGCAGGACACTGTGACATCCATCCCTTCAACTACAAAAGCAGAGCTGCTTTTCTCAGAAATTGTAGTAGAGTGCATACTTATTGAATAATGTGGAAACAATTCCTGCTTACCCCCATGTGGACCTGAGACATAAGGTTACCCAGTTGTTTAAGGTTTACAGTTTTCCATACATTTTTCCATATATATGCAGCTGGTTAAACCAGAGGCCTTATTATGCAGCTGAGCTCAGTATTGTTTGCCTGCATCACAAACTGGTGTGGAGCACTACAGCAACCAAACTAACCTCCAAAGAGATCCACCTCAGCAGTGGCAGCAGGGACAGTGGTAGCTGTAGTGGCAGCAGCTGTAGTAGTTGCAGTATCAGTAGTTGGAGCAGTAGCTGCAGTAGGCTCTGGGGCAAATGGATCTGAAATCTGTGGCTCCGAGGTAACACCGGAAAGTGCAGCCAGATTATCTATATGCAACCATGTAATGAAGAGCAAACAGGAAAGGTAAGGGGAAAGGCAAAGACCACAGTTGCTCAGCTCCAGAAAGCTGGAGCTTTTGGTGAGGAGTCTTAACATACAGAGGTCTTAGAAATTAAAAATACTACTCACCCTCTCCCAAGAGGTCTAGCAATTGTCCATTAAAATGACAGCAGAATAAAAAAACAGTGTAATTAGTAGAACTGCCAGATTGAAGATGCTCATTAGCCAAATGTGCATGCTAAATCACATGTCTAGGTTATGCCTAGAAACATAATTTCTACACTTGCTTTTCTAACATTCAGGAAGTTATTTTGACATGAAAAAGCTCATTCTGTTTAATAACTCTTCAAAGCAGGACCAGTACATCCCTAGAACACTTCACAGAACAGGCACTAAAGCAAGGATACTTTAGCAGTGAGCAGCTTGCAAATAATGTTGTTACTTCAGGATATCATACATGGCATCCCTAGTCCCCAAATATATTCTGAGAGACAAACAGGTGGTGGTTCTTGGACTTGGGACAACTGTTAAGTGCAAAATAAATAAATAAATCAACAGAGCAGCTCCTCTTCAAAAGCCTTTTCTGCATCTATGATAGAGCAAACATGCTCTGCACGAACAACTAACTCTGTTAACACTTGCTATGAGGAGTATGAATGTTGACAGCATAAGCATAAGCAGACTGGCTCTGCTCCAAGTTTGGCTCCTTAGTCAACTGTTTCTGAAAGCAAACGAAGCATCTTTAAAGACAGACTTTCCTACAATTTGATGTCCTCTAAAATCAGTCAGATTGAGCTCCAACACAGAGTTATGTTTTGCCTACATAAAAAATCAGCTACGAGATATAAAAACATGCAAAAACTAATGAGCTTGTCCTATTAAATTTTTATTCTGTAGTTAGGATAGCCTGAGCTCAGCACCTCCTTGTTTTACTACCCAGTAGCTCAGTGCTGCTCCTAGATTCTTTGTACCCATAACAGGGCCATGGGTTCATCTTACCCACACTGAACAGCAAGCAGAGTCCTGATGCTCTACTGTAGGTCAGCATTTGGAAGCAAAATTATTTGAGCAGGAGCAGCCCTACCTTCACAAACTTGTCCTTATTTTTAAAACACTTGTAAAAAAGGCAGCAAAAACCTACATTTAGGTTGTTTACAATTTTCATAATTGGTTCCTTGGGCAAGCTCTACTTGATGGCACAAGGTGAACTAAACCAAAATACCATTCTAAAAGAGCAGAACAGTACATTAAAAATGCAGCACTCTGGTATCCCATTACTGCACACCAGGTGAATGTCAACAGCTAGACTTGAAATAAACAACTGTTGGCAAACTTTTAAGTTCTATTAGTTCAGTCTTCAATGCCTTTTTATTACTATGTTATAGAACTCAATACAGTGAAGTGACAATTTTCCAGCACAGCAATCTATGCTTAGTCTTAATATGGGAATGATTAAAAACAATGGGGTTTTGTACAGTAATATTAAAGTAATAATACTGTTAGCAAATCCATGTTCTAAGGCACACTGTAAGGTAGTTCAGAGAAGAAATTCAAGTCAGTTTGCTTTTATATCCAAGAGTAAAACCTCACAAAGAGGCAGATTTTGACCTACTGTATGTTTTGTAATACTATAGTCTACTCTACCTGCTGAATGGCTATCTATTCTCCTTGCAATATGCTGCAAGGCACCATATTATCCTATCTTGATGGTTTCCTGATACCATAGAAGTGTATATTTTCAGAAGTTATAGTTCATTTGGTAGATGACATATTATGTATTCAGAAATACAGTAGGTATACAATAAAATATACAGTGTACTGTACATAACCCCAAACATAATCCAAATATATAGCGTATGCTAAAATACATAGAATCTACACTGCCAGCAAGACTGAGAAAAGCAGGACTGTTTATTGTTGATATGTCTTAATGCTGCAACATGAATTATTTGATATTCACATTTTCCTAGCTATTCTGAACCTGTAATAACTTCAGCACTTCTTCCAGCTTACTCCCTCTAGTACTATTTTCTCATGAGTTCCCACATTCACTTGCTGCAGCCCAGAAGAATAAGCAGCTCAAGTAGCAGGGATGCATGGTTACACAGCCTCCCAAAATTCCTGGGTGGAATGAAGGTCATTTTGTCCACCCTTCTGCTCAGAACAACAGTGCTCCCAGCACCAGAACAGGTCAGTCATGGCTCAGACTACTCAGGTCTTGAAAAACCTCCAGGAATGGAGAGCTCACTAGCTCACATCAGGGATCTGCCTCAGTACTGCCCTACCTTCCAGGTGAAATATTTGTATTCTGTCAGAGAGTTCAAACAAAACCAAATAAAACAAAAGCCCAACAAAACCAAAACAAAACAAAAACAACGATAACAAAAAGCAAGATTCCAGTGCAGTCATCATACCTGGACTGCTGCCAGCAGTAAAGCAGACAAAGCTGAAGCTTACTAAGTTACCAAAATGCTATTCTGAAAGATAAGACTGAAGTATATTTAATGAGGGTAGCAACAACTCTAGCCATAGGAAAATAATTAGCTGTCCTTTTCTGTCATGGAGTAAGACTAAGGACACTTCCAAGACAATTTTCAAGTTTAAACTTTAATTCAGAAGAATAAAAACACCTAAGTTTCAAACTATGGGTGTTTTGCCCAAAAAGAAAACATTAAACCAAATCAACTTTCAATTTCTACGCAAATCAATACTTTACAATATTACTGGCTATTTATTTGTATTTCTATTATTGCAGGAATGAGCAACTGTTTAAAAAATTAGCTCTTTGAAACATCTCAAAGCTTGTATTTAAGTGCTTGGCAATGACAAAGTAAGACAAATAGGACACAATCAAAATACTGCAGAATAATTAGTCCCAGGCATCCTAGAATAGATGACTCTCTGGTCTTGCTGTCTGGATAAGATTATCTTACTGTTAATAAAATTGACATTTGCAAGGATAAAAAAAAGAAATTAATTCAACAGATTAAACTGGAATATGCAATACAGTGTCTACATGACAGCCCTAGCTATCCTCTCTTAATGAAGTGGCTGAAGTACAATGTCATCTTTAATGAACTACAACTAAGAACAGAAATAGAGACTACAGAAGGCACCAGTGGCAGCATGAGCACTGACAGCAGAGTCAGCATGACTCAGTGTTGCATTCCTGCTGGGAGCAGGCTGGTGAGTTCATTAAGCCGCCACACAGGATCCCTTAAGATTACACCACAATTGGTTTACAACTGTATAAATTAAATCACATTTACTGGCCTAATTCCTTGTTTTAACAGAACAAGAGTGAGCACTGCCTACATTTACTGTGGTCCTCCAGATCACCAGCTGTTACTGCTGCCTGGAACAACAGGGTCAGATTTCAGAGAGCTGGTTAGTTATTCCTTTTTGAAAGCAACTAGCCCTCTACTTCTATTTCCATATTAGTGTTCTAAGCACACACAGAAGATACTTTATTAAAATATATCAAGGCTTGTCAGAGGTAATCACACTTGCAGCAGAACTAAGTTGCCACTGTTTGCTTTACGTGCATTTTTGTTTTAAAAGCTATTTTTGTTTCTCCTCCTGTTGATCTGTGGCCTTTGCCCTATGAACAGAAGAGCTGGTTTCTGCCCCCACCTTGCCAATAAACACGCAAGCAGTTCTGGTTCTTCTGTTTTGAAGTGCCTACCCTACCTGCTCACCTTCATCCATCCCCCTCCTGCTCACTTTTAGTCACATAATCCTGGCCCCTCAGCTTTGCAGTCAGGCCCTTATAAGCAGCTTATGAATATCCCTGGAAAGAAGCAGCAGCCTTGTGCTGCAGAGGGATGCCTGACCGTCAGGTCAGCAGAAGCCTGGGAGTGAGTTGGGAACATCCTGTGCTAGCAGAGAAAGAGGCAGATTTCAGTTCAGCCAGGCAAGAAGATGGAGACTGCAAGGAGGGATGCTGACAGTGAGGTTTCTCTACCTCCCCACGAAGTGCCTCCAGCAGCAGCAGCAGCAGCAGCAGCAGCGCCCGCAGGAGCAGGTGCTGGAGCTGCCTGCCCAGCACCGGCAAAATCTGGCTGAAGATCCAAAAGATCACTGGATGGCTTGGAAGAGCTGCCAAGAAAAGGAAGAGAGACATTAAATACTGGAGGAATTTGTCCATTTCAATCATTTTTTTTTTAATGTCATGACTGGATTAAGGAATCAACCGTAGTTTGGGTGAAATAGACTTTTTTTTCAGGCTTTAGGATTAGAGCAGTGTCCATAAGCACCTCTAGTGTAGTGAGACCCAAGAATATGCTACAACCCAGGATGGGAACCTTAACTTACTTCTATTTCCTGATAATGGCATTGCAACAGATCTACGAGACTTAAAATTCTTTAAAAAGACCCCAAATAACCAAACGAACAAAAAAAAAAAAAAACAAACAAACCCCAACCCAAATCCAACTAACCAAACCAAAAGAAACCCCACCACAATACCCAAAACAGAAAATGAAAAATTCCAGGCAGTGCCTGAAAACAGAGAAAATAACTGTTGTGACTGAAACCAGCAACATTCTACTTCCATATTTCATCATGCCATGTCAGAAAGGAAGAACCCTGCATTTCCAGGCAATGAACTGCCTTTAGGTGGAAGAGAATTGGCAGAATTTCTATGGGTTAAGCGAGTCAGTTATTTATTTAGGACACCAGATCTTGTTCATCTAGAACATTTAAATATCAAACAATTGACTTTGGTACCTACATCAAGCTCAGTAACTCAAATACACTTTTTAACTTACCTGACTGGAGCAGCTGTAGATGAAGTTGCAAAAAGATCAACTGGAGGAGATGTATCAATAGTTTTTGCTGGAGTAGAACTAGGAGATGTAACAGTTGTGGCTGGAGAAGACTGGAGAAACATTTTAAATATACATTCAATATACCAGCATTTCTCCCCAACCAGCTCATGCACAGATGCACATACTTTAAGAACTAAATTTGGACATAACATCTTATTATTGTGAGCTGTTTTCTCTTCTCAAATAATTTAAGGAAGACTGGACTAAATTTTCAGATGTTAGTAGAGCTGAGAAACCCCAAGGTGACTTCAAAGAAGGAAAAAAGTTTCTACAAGGTTTATTCTAAAGGAGTTGTTTCTGTAACTGTCAGACTCTTCATTTTGTCTATGGAATGAAATACCTGTTTGTCCACAACAGCACCTTAGTACTGTAACCACAGAAATGGTGAGAGAAGAGAAATGATTGGAAACTAGTTAAAAGTGTGTTTGCAAACCTTCAGAAGAGAGTTTAAAGAGCCATCAACAGCATTCAGGGTTAAGTCCTTGGAAAGATACAAAAGACAGCTCATCCTATGACTTTGCTTCATTAGCTGCTCCAATTCGGGATAAAGATACTTCAAGCATGGCAAGGACAGACACCCAGGAGAGTATACTGCAACTCCTCTGTGAACTTGAAGACTCAAGTTACCTTGTAGAGTGTCAATTTAATTCCAAAAGATACTGTAAGCTTTGGTACAGCATCTCACATGCTAGAGATCCCTTACCTAACAACTGAAAACAAGTCCTAATTTTAGTACTGTTTGCCATTCTGACCACTTCCAAGAAGGAAAAAGAATGGCAAATTTGAAGAGATTTTCTCCTGAGTTCTTCTACTGCCATCCCATCATCTTAACTCTAGCAGATGGGTTCTTTTTGGACTCTCCTCAGACCTTCAGTAAGGTTTGAGACTACAATGGTCCCAATCCCTCATGTGCATCAAGGAAGAGGTGGTTAAAGCTGTAAGAACACTTTCTGAGCCATCATGTAGTTCTCACCAACTGCTCTCATAAATAGCAGTTTTTTGTTTTGCTTTCTTTTGGTTTTGTTGTGGCTTTTTTTTAGTAAAGGGCTTTTCAGAAAGAAATTTAGGAACTTTCTCTAGAATCAAGCATTGAACCCGCTGCATTAGATTCAGAAGATTTCATTGAGTTTTTTCTCCACAGCACCCATTATGAGACACAGGTATGGCACCTGGCAATGCTCCAGGGATACCAGGAGCTACTATTACTAACACCATAAAGCTCATTAGTTTATCTGACACTCAAACCAAGGCATTTTCACTGGCAGCTCTTGCTTTAAATTAAGGTCAGCAGTCTCACTACTGAAGGTCATTTCTGAAACTAGGTATATTGGATGAAAATTTTCTTCCTTTCTTCCTTCTTCCTAGCTTTTCACATGAACATGGTTTTAAGAGTCAGAACTCCCTCCTAAAAAGCTATGGAAGGAGTGAAGGATTTGCAGAAGAAATATCCCGGAGTAAGTTTCTTGGTGGCATGAGAACTAAGGTGGAATGAAAGCAAAAAAAAAAAAAAGAAAAAAAAAAGAAGTTGAGATAAAAATATGTGTATCTTTTATGCTTTCACAAGGAGAAGTCATCACATTCAGGTGAAGTTCCTTAGCATCCTGACTGGCACAAGCACTGCAGCCCTTCAGAACAGTGACATGCTCTTATGGGGCCACTGTTTATAAAGACATTAAAAGATCTAATTTTGTCAATTAGGTGGCAAAGTCTAAAAAGTAGATTAAGAGATGGAAATTTAACTCCTTACAATGTTCTAAACCATATCACCTGAACAAGAATTATCTAGTATAGCAACTGGCAGTATTTACCTTGCTCAGAGGAGAAGGAGCCCCAGATCTAGAAAAAAAAGGGGTTTTCAGATAAGTACAGTTTTGAAACTATGTTTCTGGTATCAAAACTCCTGCAAAAAGACCAAAACCTAAGCATGAAAGCTTTCTGAAGATCTCTTCAATTGCATGCCCTCTACATTTCTTAAACTTCCATGTGCCACTTTAGACAAGGAATGCAAATTTTACTTCAAATCTCAAATAAATCTTTTAAGCTAACTGGCATCAAAGGATTATTCTGCCTTTTAAATAAGCTCTACTAAATGGAGGAAATGCAGAGATGCATGCAAATATCTTGCTTTGGGGCCTACAGGAGCCAGCAGGAAAGAGTTACTGGGGCAAGATGTCACCATATTAGAAAACCATGCAACAGCAGCAGAACACCACCAATACTGAAGCCATTCTCTAACATAAGTCTTCTGAGGATGTGTCAGCAAATTTTCAAAGTCTACTTTCTTTTAAAGAAAGTCAGAATTACTTGAAAATAACTACATTTAAAAGTATGAAAACAGTGAGTTGGAAAGTTCAAGCTGAAAGTTCTCCACATGCACAAAAATCACACTAACAGTAACTGACAGAGACTTAATCATAACTTAAAATGCATGTCAGTGCATTTGTTTGCTTTCATTATGAGTTATGAAAATACTGCTACATATTTTTAGAGCTGCTTTGATCTAAGAGATGAAAGGAGGAGCTGAAGATAAAGCTGCACCAGTATTGAACTAGCATCCATCCCATAAGTTACTTGAATTGGGTAAGTCCTAGGAGCTGTAGAATAGATTAGAAGATTTCCAGATCTTCTAATCACAGAAATGACAAAAAAATAATTTAATGACTATATACAAAAGCAAAGAACAGTTTATCTCAACTCAAAGAAAATATCTATTTTTGTGTGTTCAAGAAAATATTTTAAAAATACACATAACCATGCCTGCAAGCAAGTGATGTGTAAAGGTATGTACTTACCCTTCACTAAATTGCAAGGATAGCAACAGTGAAAGAGAAAACAGAGGTTTAGCTTAATCCTTCCTAGACTTAGCCATGGCAAGTATCTCGTATGAAGATGCAAAATCATTAGAAAAGAAATAGATTTTGATGATAAAAGCCTTAGCAGCACACAAATTCCCAGTTTCTTCTAGTTTTCCTCAAGTAATTTTAGTTCATTTTGGAAAGTGTCTAGTTGTTCTGTGTGTTTCCCCCACCCCTATCAATTAAAGAAAAGATTGCCATTAAGATGACTGTGTAAAGGAAAGGAAAAGCCTTGTCTTATTTTCTAGCTAAGTGACAAAAGGAGGTTGGGGGAAGCAAACCTAAACATCAAGTAATCTCACACTTTCTCCATTATGCCTAGATACATGGTACAACATATATACCTACTTGTTGCCAGGTTTTTTTCCTTCCAGTGAGTTTAGATGTTGCTCAAGGGTCTCCATGAGACTGCTGGGAGCCTTGAAAGTGAAAACAAAGATACACACCTCAAAGTATTGCAGCAATCTAACCACAGCTTGAAATCCAGCACCAACTTCCCTGAAGTCCATTCATGCAGTTACTTTATTTACATCAGTGTGGAAACAGTGGATTTCCATGCTAGAAGTATTCAGGCAAAGCCAGTTTTTAAAAATGTATTACTGCATCCAAATTTGCAGAGAGAAAATGTTTACCTCCACTATGCAGCACCTGAAGCCTAAATCCAGGATGTGCTGCTCATCATGCTTTAAATCAGTGTTAAACATGGACAACAGCACAGCATCCACAGAGCTGATTTTAAGATTCAAGGTCACACTTAGTTTTGCTTGTAGTGCGACCCCTCAACGCCCCTTTCATGACCAGAAGGTTAGAGAGCATTTGCAGCCTAAACAAAACAAAGTCCTTTCCAATGCCCCCAGAAGGAGCTACCTTTGGCTCAAGACTCCCAACATCACAAAACCTTATAGCTGTTCTCAAAATGGTACCCTGGCAGAGGTTACTGTGCAGCTAGCTTGAACTGCAGAAAGATTTCTATTTTAGATATCTATAAAAAACTAGGCTTTTTCAGGCGTCCCTGATCTTGTGTTTTATTTTAAGCAACCTTTTTGTGGTCAGCAGCCAATACCCACAGGCACTTGCTGTTACAATGGGAGATAGAAAAAGTAGTTGTAAATGCAACTACTAGGGCTTAGCTATTCCGGTATAAAAATAGAGCCTGGATAAGATCAACAAGCAGGGAAGAAACCCTTGAGAGACACAGCAGCATATAATAATTGAATGTTTCATCAGGGTTAAAAGTTCATCAGTTCATCAGTCTCTAAACAGGGAATTCTCTTTACCAGTCTCTTTCAGATCAACCACAATTCCTAACAGCAATACCTATGATGTTTTTCATAAATAACATCTTTAATTTCAGGGCAGACATAATTATCAAACAAGTCAGTTTGTGATGCTTGGAAGCAGGCATTCCTCTGCTCCTACACTGAAAAACCAGCTGGCTGGCTGAATCTTTCAGGATGCATAGCACCTGCTAGTACCAATGCACAGCTGTACAATGCACAGTGCCTGCATATTGATTTCAGCATTAAACCCAGTAACTTAACACATCCAGAAATTTAAAACGCTCAAAATAATCTTAAATGACAGATTGAGTTTAAATACATCCTACGTATATAAGCAATGAAGAGACATCTTGACCTTGCTGCTTTTACAGGCATATTTATTAACTTTTAATTCATTTGGGCATAATAATAATTGGTTAAACACAAGTGACCTAGTTATAAGAATTCTCCAGCAAAAACTAAAAAGTAAAACAAACTAAAAAATGCAGAGAGATTCAGACTTTCACGTATTCAAAGAGGCTATATTGTAAGATACAGTTGTGAGACTTTAACACGTTTAAAAGCTATGTTTAAAAAGAAATGTTAAAGAAAAAGTTTGCATACTGTTACCAGTTATGTCTAGACATTTTAGATAGCTTTCCAGTATATTCAAAAGCTATATTTAATATATATATTAAATTAAGCTATATTCCAGTATATTCAAAGCTATATTTATATAACTTTCCAGTACAGTAGTCAAATGTTTCTTTTATATTATCTTGCTGTTTTATATTACAACAAGGTAATATAAAACTTATCTATCAAACAGAACTCAGAGAAGAAGCTTCAGAAAATTTCTACTCAGATGCAACAACTTGGAAAGGAAATACTATCTGGTACCAAATTTTCAACATTGAACATCTCTTAATTTCTTCTAGATACTGCTTTAACATTAGATAACCTATCAGCATTGTGCTGGAACCTTAGATATGGGTTCCCCACTAGCTACTAGGGGCAAAACTGTCATACTTTAGGAAATGCCAGTAAATAAAAATAAGCCAGGATTTTTAGCTGCTAAGATGCCTTCTCAGCCTCCAAAATTTTGCAGGCAAATAATAAAGTCCAAAGATGAAAACTATCAACTCAAATTACACTATTGGCACCACTTGTCTAGCTTTACAATGTATGTACACAGGCAGTGTCAACACAAACAACTTCTTGCAGAACACTACCAACTATTGCCATGGCTTGCTATAGGAATATAGGTGTACCATTGATACTACATAGAATTATGTACCAATTGTCAGCTGAAATTCAGTTTTATTATTCACTTTTTATTTATTTCTCTCTGAAATACTCTGTCAAGGTCTCATCCATAGGCTATACAGCATGCCTCAGGCTAGCCTTAGCAAGTGAGTCCCCAGCTGCCTTTGGGAGAGTACAGCTGTGTGGGACTACCTGAGCAGAGACTGAAGTGGTCAGGAAATTGGATGAGATGATCATTGGAGACACCCTTCCTTCCAAAAGAACTGTTCTATTCTAAAGTGCTGGCTCATGGGGTGGAAGGTAGCAGTAACTAAGGTGCTGCTGAGCAAGTGCAGCACTGACTAATGACACAGAACAGGCTGGTGCAACACAAGCAGAAGCAGATAGAAGTGCCACAGAAATTTATAAAGTATATTTCATTAACTGGTTTCCAGGTGATTTCTCCTGGTTTAAGGACTTAGTTCATCACTGACTCCACTGTGTTAAAAAGGAGCCCCTGAGGTACAGAGTTAGGGGAAAACACTGCATCAGCTATTTCAAGATTAGGTCTGATACTGCACACACTGCTTTTGTCTGCTGAAAGGGTGGCCTGACTTCATAGCCCCATTGTATGAAATCCACAAAGATTAACAATCCCCACCTTCTCACGATGTCTCACTTTCAGAATTTTTAAGTGGTGCTTAACTGAGAGAGACACTATTCTGATATTGATTTAAACCAGGCTTTCAAGAGGCTATCAAAAACTGCATTAACAAAAACTATGTGAACAGTTGGGGTGTGCACTGCTAAGTAGTTTGGGTTGCTCTTATGTTCCAGTTTTACTGGCATCAAATCTGCCACAGGTGAGCTCTTCAGCATGGATCTCCTCCTCTAAGTAAATATCCTCTTCACATTAAACACAAAGCCAGGCACCCAGGCCAATTTGCAAATGATCCTTAAAATGGACAGCAGCTACACCATGTTAGGTGCTAGGACTTCACCAACATTTGCATTCCTGGTGTGCTTTCCTAATTACAGAACTTTTATTTATTACACAAATGCAAAAAGACTACAAGAGAATCTTACCTGTGTAAGATCAGGGATATCACCTTTGTCAATTCCAACTTGCTGTGGAGATAAAAGAGTAAAGGTAAAATCTAAATGCATTATTCCACTGCAGCAGGCAATAATTTTGAGTAGAACTGCTCTTCAACTATAAGGCATCCTGTCTTTAGAAAAATACCACAAAGTTAGAAAGGACATGTCCATCTTTCCAGTAGCTACCTACAACAACCTGCAGCACTTTTTTTCCCCCCACAAATTAAATATCCATTTAAAATAAAAGGATAAGAAAATGGAGCTTGATTTCACACACATGGACCTCATACTCTATACTGAAATACACTGGTCATATACTGTTGTCTCAGAGGAGAGCAAATTAAGGTCTCAGTCTGCAATCTTCTATTAATAGCCCTGTTGCTTCACACTGTGGTTCTTCAGAGTGACTGCTAGCTCAGCTTTTGCAGAAGAAGAGCAAGCCCCACTTCACCTCGTAGTCTTGAAGTAGAGTCACTGTAACCCCTGTCCAAAAAGCTGACATGTGTCTCTAAAGTACTTTACTCCCTCAAGTTCAATATTCATATCTGAAACTACAAGCCATTAAGGAGTCTATCAGGCTTCTCCATAGATAAGTCAATTAGCAAAGAAACAAACTTTTTATTCAGCTCATTACTACTGTCCATCATAATGAAGTATGAAACATGGAAAATGTGCACCCTGTGCCAAAGAGCCAACTACCACAAATGAGAATCCAGCAAAGGAGTTAATTAACCATGTAATATTCCTATTATCCGCATAAGAGGATGATAACAAGGAGCAAAACCAGGACAATCTCACATTACAGTTAACTTAATGCTGGCTGCAAAGACTAAAAGAACAGACTTAAAAAATCTGCCTGCTTCTATTCCCAATTATTGTATCTTTCTCTAATGTTCAACCCTGTCCTAGAAGTATGCTTTTACCACAGCATTTCTCAAAAATATTGGAACATTTGAAGTTATGTCATCTCTTAATTTTAGCAGGAAAGTTGAGTTTGGCTGCACCATAGAGACATGTAGAAGTCCTAAGCAGGCTTAACTACAAGACCTGAAGAAGCAGATCCAAGATCCAGATCCAATGGATCCAAGGTCCTTTGAGACAGATGCTTAAAAAGTGCAATTAATATTTTACATTGGTGCTAACAAACAAACAAACAAGCAAACAAAAAATAATCACAAAATACTTAAGTGCTGGCCTCCAGAAGACCCAAAGCCACTTACCTCTGCAACTTTAAGAAACTCTGATACTCTGGTCATTCGAGTTAGAAATCGTTTGTAGATTTCAAGAGCATCTTTACATTGTCCCTTTTTCATTTCAAAAAATTTCTCTAAAGAAATAATGTGGTAAATTTCAGTTAAGATGTCTTACATTAGGTCTTATATCAGCAAGTCTTGTTTTCACAAAAATCGTGTATCAAGAATATGACACTACATTAACATTTACATTTACTACTTGGACATTAATCTAGTGGCATCTCTTGCCTAGTATAAGTTTAGAAGTTGGGCTTGCTGAGCTGCTGAAGAATTACATAGGCCATAAAATTGAACCTCAGCTAGCCATAGCATTGTTTGTGATGTCACTTTTTTAAAGACTGAGAAGTAAGCAGGTGAAGCAGCTACTCAACTTAAAATTCAAAATAATTAAGGATACATAAACACATACTAATATATGTCCAAATTGTCTTCACTCCAAAGAACTGTATTTTTTTCACTTAAGTAGTCCCTAAAGTCCATTTATGTCCATTATTAAACACAGCTGCCACATGTTTCAACCCAAACTTACACTTCAAGTAGCAGTAGACAGTGAAATTCCAACTGAATTTTTAGGCCTAACCCATTGTGTCATGCTGGTGATCACAACAGACTGCCTGAGCTTCAGAACGTGCTTGAACATGCTCAGAGCCTCCTTTACACTTTGTAGGCTGATGGTAGGTAGGATTGTGGAGGGGATTCAGCTTTGGCAGTCATGCTTTCAGGCAGATCAGAAATGTTATTCAGGAGTATATAACTTCATACAAGGCTATCACATAATGTTATCACTCTCTACAGCTACCTAAAGGGAGGTTATAGCCAGGTGAAGGTTGGTCTCTTCTCCCAGGCTACCAGCAAGAAGACACAGCCATAAGCTGTGCCAGGAAGGCTTAGGTTGGACATTAGGAGGAATTCCTTCACAGAAAGAGTGACCAGACATTGGAAGGGGCTGCCCAGGGAGGTGGTGGAGTCACCAACCCTGGAGGTGTTTAAGGAGAAACTGGATGTGGCTCTTAGTGCCATGGTCTAGGTGATAACGTGGTGAACAGTCACAGGCTGGACTCAACAGTCTCAGGGGTCTTTTCAAACCTAATTGATTCTGTGATATATAACAGAAGAATGTGGGTATCTTAAAAATGCAAAAGCTTCTAACTTTGCACAGCATATTACACATGCTCACACAGCACTGTACATTTCTTTAAGCACAGATATGGTCACTGTCTTTAAAGTATCTTTTTTTTAAGGACATGCGATGATCCAGCTTCAGATAAATACTAATGTAAGAGGGTTCAGCTTAAATTTTTCTCTCATTTCAGACTAGAAGAGTCAAGAAAAATGTAGCTTTAATGAAAACTGCAGCAGATCTAAAAGTCATTCTTCACTCACGTATGGTATGTGAGATAAAAGCCAGGTTACTTACCTAATAAGTTAATAACCCCATCATTGTAGCAAGCAAAAAGTTTGATGAGATCTTTAAACAGAAGCATGAATGCAGCATTTATGACACCATTTGTCAGTTCATTTGGATGAACCTACAAATAAAATATCAGTTATTAACAAAACAGGTGTCAAATGCAAACATTTTGGCTTACATCAGGTATTTGGTGCTGTTATAGACAGAATTGAGCACTGAAGTTTTCATGCTAAGACACTGAAGAGAATTTTGGTTAGCAGATCAAGGATTGCTTTCTCCACCACTCCAAAACAATCCACTATAGCAGAGGAGTATCCACGTCAACAGCAAACATCTTAGTCTTGTCTCCTTCACTTGTCATGAAGAAGAGGAAGGCAGAGATGCTGTTTACAGTTTTAATGTAATGGACAAAAGATGTCAGTTTACAGCAGAGCTCAACAAAAACTTAATCGTCTATGAGATAATGTATTTGGACTAATGATGTCAAGATCCTTTCTCACATTAACTTGGGAAGAAAATATGTGCTTATTTATTAAAAGGTCTTTCTTTCCGTAAAAATATCTGCTCTTCTGAGAGCACTATCACAATTCCTATGCCATTTAAGGAATGGAAAGCACAATGAGACGTACTTCAAAGCCTTTCCTCTGAGAGCTGTAGTGGGCTCTTCCTTCCACCTCAAAATGTATCTTGCTGCCCACCAACAAGAGAACTAATTCCTTCAAAAACCTCTTTGAAATGTTACACTGTGGTTTCTACAACAACTGATTCCTGTTTTTATCCTTAGGTCAGATAAACAATCCCACCAGCATTCATAGCATGATAAATATATTATACACACTTATTTCTATGAACAGTCTAGATTAAACCAATTAGCCAATTTAGTCCACAGCTGAAAACCAGATGATGATTTTGAGGAAGCCAAACATTGTACATATGGTATTTTAATGGGGTTTTTCCTCCCCCCCTAAAAGAAGCTGGTTGCCAAGAGACAGAAAATAGTGTTCAGTCTCCTGCTTTGTCCATTTCTTCCCCCTCACTGATACAGAAGATGAAACTCCAAGTTCTTTCTCCACAAAACCAAAAGTGCAATCTTTACATTTCATGCATATGGGCAAGGGCCATCCTTGGCCACGATACCTCAGTGGGACACTGAAAAGGGGATTTTTTGGCCCTCACTAAGGGATGATGAGTAAAGCATTACCTACAAGGTGAAAGGTGTTCATTATAATGCATCATTTATAAGTCACTGCCCAGGGTTAATACTGTGTCAGCTTCAATACATACATCAAATTCAAGTAGTGCATCAATTTGTTCCTGTAATATTGGCATACTCTTCAGCAGCTTTTCAGGAGCCATTGTTCTCATTACACCTTCAGCTCTGCAAGAGGGAATACAGATTAGAATCCATGCTGTTTCCTCTTTCCCTTCCACCAAACTGATCTGTTGTCTAAAATTTATGCTTGAAACACCTATACCTCATTTCAAACCATTTCAAAACCACAGTCTGATTCTCCCGCGTCTCATGTCATCACGAGAGCCGGCATGAAAAATCCTTTACCCAGCCACCCTTCCTGACAGCAAATGAGGAAAGGTTTTGTGTTAGGGTGATGAATGCAAGAGATTGATCTCATTATGGAAAGATGACACTGGGAGCTTAAATGACTAACTAGAAATACTGTCACAGAAGTACCTAGAGAATTGATATACTTTGTGCACCAAGTTTATTATGAATAACTAATGACAGCTCATTGCTGACATGTCCATGGATGCGTAGCATTCCTTAAGTGTCATCCATAGTCTTAAAGCAGTCATCAAGCATGATCATCTTTATCTCTGATTATGACAAATCTGCACAAACATCATTATGCATTGTACTGTTCTGGCTGCAGACAGGTGTATATATATGCAGACTGGAAATGCATATCACTATTCTTACTTGTTTTATGCTATATTCTGAGGCAGCACCTTGTTCTAAGCACCAGAAATAACAGGCATAGAAAGCCTTTCCAGGAATTTAGAGCAAGGCAGGAACAGTAGGATCCCCAGCAGCCCAAACTTAACTTTATTTAACATCAAATGTTCAAGAGTGAACTTGTATGGTCCCCACTAAGGGAATGGCTTCCAGCTACACAGCAAAGCTGCTGTGGTAGACCCTAGACTTCCTGGCTGTTTGAGAAGCAGAAGGGAACAGCCTGGAAGTGATGCCTGCATTAACAGGTCAGAATCCCAAGCTGCAGAACACACCAGAACTGCCAGAAGGATCCTGTATGCAATTCATGATTAGCAGGAGCATCTTTAGTATGCCCTCCATCAAGCTGCACCTTCAGGGGGTGTTAAGCCACTTGCTGTGTCAACAGTGCTTCAAGAGAGCATCTACAGCTCTTAAAGTCCCAGTTAGAGGAGTCAGAGACCAGAAAAATGTCCTCATAAATACCAACACATGACTCTGTGCTGGGTAATTTTTTTTTTAATACAGTTCTTGTGGGAAATAAAGCCAGCAATTTACAAACTTATTCTGTTCTGTTTAAAACTGCTTGCTCTGTTGCCTGCTAATGCCTTCAGGTGTTCACTTCAGGATTTGTTTGCAATCAGCCATCTCTCTTAGGGAAAGTGTCTGGAGAGTAATGAAACATCCTAAATGTCGTTTCAGAGTGTTTCCTTCTCCAAATCCTAAACTCAGTCTCACTGCAGCAAAGTTTAATTAGGGTAAGATTTAAACCTAGCATTAGGTGCTCCCAGTTTCACAAGACACCTTACTTTGGTCTTCAATATTTGTCTTACTATCCAGTCTTTCCTCTCCTCTTTAGACAATTTTTAACCAATTACAAATACTTTAAAAATAAGTTTTTTCATTGTAGCTACACAAAACATATAACAACAAAGTCACTGAGAAATTAAACTAAGTGTAATGCCAAAATTAAGAATTTCATGGGTCAGACAACCTTAATAATTTACATATCTAAACTTTGCTTACCCTTTCTTCACTCTTGCAAAGTCAAATGCCATTTGTCTGTAGGAAAATGCTTTTTCATTCAAGTATCTACTATAACGCCTTATAAAGGTGGACATGTCATAACCTGCAAAAAAAAGTTTCACATTTTATTATTTAATTTTCATGCTTGTCAGAAATTCTTTAGTAAATGATAAGATACAGCCAACAGACCCCAAGATTACATGGTTTCTGTTACACTGTGCAATTTCACATACAGAACAGTCATTACAAGACATCTTTCAGCTTCTGAACAAAAATCAGTAGTGGCACACCAAAACAATCTACCACTGTCCTCTGTTTCCAACAGATCATACTATACACCAGTGGCATGGTTCCAGGGGAAACCTGCTAGAGGCCCCCACATAGTTATGGGGTAACATTACTTGGTGGCCAAAAAGTTACCCTTCTATTAACAGGGGGAAAATATCAATTTAACAAAAAGTTTTTACTGAACTTGAATTTGGTACATGACTTCCAGGACAAAGCTCAAGTTCAACTTAAACACTCTTGATGTTTCATGTATGTTAGCCACTCTGACTCTTACATGGACCTTCAAAATCCCCCTGACTTGGTTTACCAGAACAAAGAAATCATGATGACATCCCCAGAGATTACTGCCTTCCTTGAACTGTTACACCAGAAACACTCAAGGCACACAATACTGTACAAGGTGCCTTAAACTTCAGTGACTTTCAAGCCTGTGACACCTGAGCAGTTAGTATTACAGCTATCCTCCAGAGTTTCTTCCTCTAAGGCACAGAAATGTGTGCAGAAGGCAACTCATCTTCCTTTTCAATTCAGGCCCCTTTTTGCTACCTTTCTAACAATCCACACCCCTCAATTTAGTCCCTGATTATATTTTCCCTTAATATCTTTCATCATTAAGAATCCCTGGCAATTCAAACATAACACTACCAAATCTGATGCCTCATTATCTATGATACACTGTGCATTATCTATGAAATGGCAATCTAAGTTTAAAGAAAGTAGTGAAAAATACAAATGGATGCATTTAACAAAATAATTGTTGCCAAACACCAGTGTCTTTGAGCATATATATATACACATATATCGTGTTTAGCTTAGATGAACACACTCAGTATTTGTTTAGCTTTGTTCCTTCTGTTACCACATCTAAAAGATGCTAAAGTTTTTTTGGTGTCCCATGTCTACATCAAGAGATGAAATAATGTGGCATTGCTTTGAATTTGCCCATTATTGTAGCATGTCTGTAGTCTGCATACAATTTACAAGTATTCTCTGACAGCTGAAGAATTCTATTTTTCCTCTTTTCTTTTCTACCATGAAACAAGCTTTTCTTCTGCTAATTGGGGGCACAGGAAAATTCTCTAATAATTCCAGAGGGAAAAGTAGAAAAGCAGGCTTTGTAATATGCAGAGGGGAAAAGTCTTTCATTCCTGCCTAGATTTTCTAAATTTATTACTCAAATCAAATCAAAACCAACCAGTTCTTTTGGTGCCAACAGCCCTACCATTAAGAAGTTATAGATCATGCCTAAAAAGCAGTGTCCCCAAGCAACCAAATTACTATTTAAGACTGAGTAAAATCCAAAAAAAACTAAATGAAAAGTTATCAATTTCAACTTTTAACACCCATAAGAGTTAAGGAGATAGCTGACCCAGCCCAGATTTCAACCAGCACTTAAAGGATTTGTACAGTTTCACCTTTTGAGTAAAAATATTGCAGGAAATGAGAAAAATTGTTCTGAAGTTGTTCAGCAGTTCATTTGTGCTCCTGTATTTATTAAGTACTTATAAAAAGGCTTCAATAGTGCATTTTTATCTTATTTATATCTTATGAATTTAGGAGCAAATTAACAATAGTATCTTATTTAAAATCTTGTTAAGATTATATACATAAGTTGGCTTACCATGAGATCCACTTTTGTCCAGAAAATTGCTGAGATTGAACAATGTGTTTCTAGATGCCAGGTACTGAATAAATCTCTGAAACACAAAGTAATTTTTCTTATCAAAGGCTAGAAGGCTTTTTACCTTCTAGCAGCAAGATTACCAAGTCTACTTTCAGCATACAACGTGACACCACTGTTTTTGTCTTAGCCTGCAACACCTTCCCCAAACGTTTTGTCCATTCAGATTAATGACTTTTAGTCAGAATCTCTAGTAAATATGCTACTCTATATATAAAAAAATAGATTATGTGCAAAACATAAAATATATTGCGAAAGGAGCAATAAAAAATGTTAAATTCTCAGGGATTTGAGGGAGCTCAAGATTTATCTGCTTACAAAGCACATATCCAGGCTAGTCCCAGACTTCTCAATCCAGAAGCCCTCAGTTTCAGCCAAGCTGAGGGCCTGTTTTAATAACAAGCAAAGCCCCTCATCAAACACAGGGACTAACAGCCTGAAACAGTTAGAGAAATCAGATGAGAACATTGACCAAAACTTGGAATGGAAAAATAGGAGTAAGAATTTACACTGTGAGAAGTTCATTGCATGAAAACACTTTATATACAGCCAGGGAGGAATGGTTTCACAGTCATACTGAAGTTCTTTAAATGTGCTGTCTCTTTTTATGCAGACATACCTGTCTATACAGGTCAATAAAAAGCAAGGATAACTTCATCTAAAAGGCTATCAAGCTAAATTTACAGCTCTAGGAAGATTTTAACCCTCATGCAGAGAAGGCTATTTGGATGGCAGTTTACAGATGCCAAACCATCAAATTTTACCTTAGTCAAATACTACCCAGGTAGTATTTAATCCTGTGTAGCTGTTTTCAGACTGAGTGTATAAATTGTCAGCATTCTGGTACAGGCTGCATCTTGGTCTTATGTTATGGTTTTGTAAATGGAAAGACAGTAAACAGTCTGACTCTGCTGCTAACAGTAAGTTTTCTCTTCATCAAGAATCATTCTTGCCCTTTTTTCCCAGGTCCTTTCTGGTTCAGACAAGATGCCTCTGCACTACTAACACTTTTGGCCTGGAGTGTGTTCAGTGCCAACATGGCCTTGAGAGAGCTGTTCACACTTACCTCATTGCCATGGACCATTAGATGATGTGTGGTGACTAAGGCTTTGAACACGACCACCCAGCTACTATTCGTCGCTCGCTCAAAAAGCGTATCAGCCATCTGAGGGATATTCACATTTGTTTCATTAGTTGCTTGGATCAAGTCTGTAGGAGAGACAAAAGGAAGGTGTTAGGTGCTACAAGTATGATAAAAAGTTTGCAGCATGGCCAAGTTCTCAGACCACCAGGCTGCAGGCCATGGTTGTGACAAACAGGAAGTTCAGTGCTTACATTCCACAATCAAAAAAAAGAAACCAAAACAACAACAACAACAAAAATCCCAAACTGAGATTATACTAGTACATGCTGATAGCAACAGTGGTCTAACTCTTTCATCCAAAACCAACAGTTTTCCAACAATTCTGTCCTGAGCTATGACCAAACATTGTTCCATCTTTATCCCAGGTGAAGGTAGGGTGCACAACATCATGTGGCTTTACTGCTTGCAGGTTTTTAAGTTAATTGTCACTGTTCATTACCTCTGAGTTAGAGAAGTAAGTACTATTGAATTCTTCAACTACAGGTAACATGTCGAGCACACTGAACCCAGTCACATCAGCAAAAAGAGGCATCATCAGAAACAGATACTCTGTCATCCCAGAGGTTGTTTTAATTGGCAAGCTCCAGCACACCTCCTAGAGCTTCTACAGAGCCAGGAGGCAGAAGAGTGCATTCAGGCACTCATTAAGACCTCCTCAACAGCGAGAAAGAACACAAGGAATGACATTAGTTTCTACTGAAGCAACTGCACCTCACATTAAGAATATGTAAACTTGCACAGAAGAATGCATGAAATTATGTTAAGCAGTTAAATCATAAACAATGGGGCAGCAAGCTTTCCACTATCCTCTATATCCCTCAGGATCTGTGATTCACTACATCCCCTGTTACCTACTGACTCCAGTTTGGCAGCCAGCAATTACCTTCTACAAGCTATCACCTATTTTTGAGACACAGCTGGAAACTGCACACTGCAACTGCATGCCCAAAACCTCTGTGATGCCAGACACAGCCCTAGCAAAACTCATGGAGACAACTTCATGCAAGACAAAGAGTACAAAACACAGATCTAACTGTAGGGCTGAGGCTTAAAACTGGAAGACCTAAGCAAAAAAAACTTACAAGTTTAACTACTAGACTAAGCATTATCTGAAATTAAAATACTCATCTTTTACTTTCTCTCAGAGGAATCATTGTTAATGATTTCTTCCTTATCTCCAGACTAGAAATTTTCCTCCAACTGTTGAAGTCATTCAGTCATGACAGATATTCTACCTCAAAAGCAGACAGGATATTTTGTTACTGCTCCTTGCAAACCTAAACTACGTGAGTCTACAGGACTCCAATTCACTTGGGCAGTAGGGTCACCACTTGGCAAACTTTCTTTCTCTCCCCTACATAATCCCAAGCAATGGAGAGCATAAATGTTGCTAAGAGTGGAAAGTCAAGGCTCAGAACTGAACTACTGATTCTGCCTTTGCAGGACAGGAAAATTCCAGAGGACAAATCTGTCTAAATAGATCAATGAGTCACATCAGGGACTGAGACCCACCTGGTGTGTACAGAAATCCACACTGCTGTACCAGAAGCATTCAAAAGTTCAGGTTTTGTTTGGTTGGTTGGTTTGTGTTTTCTTTAAATTCCTGGCATGTAATCTTCATGGGTTTTTTACCTTTTATTACAAAAACTTCATATATTTAAGATCCAGGAGATCTCTAGCTCAGAGTCACAAGCTTGGGAAAACCATTGTGCTTGCCTGCATATGAAATTGTTTATTGTATGGGCATAAAAACTGCAAGTTGTCCTCAGTTTCAGACCAGGGGAACAATTTTCTGGGATGATACAGGAGACAAAAATTATGTGATCCATTTGCCAAGTTTGAATGGAAAATGTATGTTGTTATGGCATTTTGTTGTCTTGGTAATAGAAGATGGAAGTTTTTTGCAGAACACCTTCTGAAATGTGTTTACTTCTATAACCTCAGTAATACTACCCTTGAAGGAGGCAGTTCTGCAGATAAAGTATTATAATAGCAAAGTCACACTATTGAATGACAGCAGTTCAGGATCACAGAGCTCCAAGAATTCTCCTTGATCGTGTGGTACAAACAGACCAAAGATATTTTATTCTGTACTGCTGGTTAGTGCATTACAGAAGAGAGTGGTTTGTAAAAGCCTAGAAGCAAGTCACAAGTGGCTTACTCACTGTTTACCCCGCTCCAAGATTTTACTGCAGGTGACAGCATTTGTCTTACTCATACAAGGAAATGCATCAAATTTGTCAGCTTTCAGTCTTGGGCTTCAGGATGTAGATTTCTGTGAAAGAGGGATGCTATAAATTGTGTTTTGGTGCACTTTAGACAATGAAACCCCAGAGCAGTCCATCCACAGAGATGCTGGCAATGGAGACAACAAGGCATTGCTATATGATGCCACAGCACTGCTTCTGAAGTCACTCAGTCATTTCTGTCTCTTCTCCAAACTGCTGGAGGGTACAGCATCTCAGTCTGAAGCTCTGAATGTTTTAGGACATGAGTAATTATAGTGTGCAAAATAGAGAGGCATGATTAAAATTAAGTCTACTACTTTCAGTGCACAGAAAAGAATTAAACCATGCATGAAGATGTCACTTGTCATCTGAGGCCAGAAAAAGGAGATTGGGGGTGGGGGAATAATTCTTGCAGAGCTGTTTCCTATTTAGTCACACCACAAAGATAAGGTATTCAAATTTCCTGGGTTTCTTTTCCCAGTATCACAGAGTCTCAGCTTAACCAGCACCCATCAGCATCTGGAATGAAGCACCAGCACAGCTAACTTTACAAAACTGAGCAGCAGGGTTTGGTGGCTAAGCTAAATTTTAAAATAAGAGTTGGAAAAAATAATTTTACTTTAATGTGGTAAGGAAGAACAGATACAAGGAAAAATAAATCATATGCAGGAAAAAAATCTAGAAACCACATTTTCCAAATATACAGATTCAGACATTTGCTGGGTGGACAAGAGACAATAAAGATTAGTCTTCCAAGGAAATCACAGGTACATTTGCTAATACAAAAAAGGTAATTTTAAGAAGAAACAGATGAAGAACAACCCAACAGAAACCATATGAACAATCTTGCAAAATTAATTCCATTTGGGGCACACACAAGTAGGGCAAACAAGGATTAAAGGTACCTTCCTGAAGAAGTTTCTGCTACTGCAGGCATCCAGTACACTGACAGCTAATCCCCAAACCCAGACACTGAGCTCAAATACAAATTACAAGCACAGTCAGAGATCAGAATTGTACTGCAGCAGCAGCAAGTGCTACTTCCACAAATTTCAGAGAAGTGAAGTAACTGGAGAATGAAGATCTATATATACTTTATTTGAATCCATTTGTTTACCGTGGGACTAAATCGCAATTGCCAAATCACAATATGTGATTTCTCCTACTTCCTCTCTTCACATTTTTGTAGTTGCTATTTTAAAGACTTCTCCAATTAAAGATATTTAAAAAAATATATAATTTTACTTCAATATACTTTTTCTAGTTAAGCTTTGAGATGGGAAATCAGTGCAGTAGAAGAAATAAATGGTTATAAATTCTCTGTCACCGTAACTTAAATCTAAACTGCAGTCTTTAAGCTCTTGGACAGGTCAATTTTTTCACCCTGACTTAAGAAAACTGCAACTTAATAATACTCTAGGCTTGCTTTTCTTCCTCAATTAACACCTCCATTAATAAAAAGACAAACCTGCCAAAGAGAGGAAGAATGGTAGAGGGTTCAGAGCCCACTAAAGGATGGGACTAGCTTTAGTGTTTGTTAAGCTCATAAGGTAAAAAAAGGGAACAGTAAGAATGCTTCAAAGGTTTCAGAATTTCAGATTCTTTCCATTTCATTAAAAACTAGTTTCTAGTTCCTTTTTTTTTTTTCTTAATGAGAGAGATTATACAATACTTTAAAGAAACTCTTAGTCCTTTACCTTTCCAGATGATATTCTGGATCTGGGCAGGGCTTTTTTCCTGTTTTGTTTTGGCCCCTCTGCCCTGTCCCCTCCCCCCCAAATTCTCTAATAAGCAGACCTGGGATTTCCCAGTTCATGATTAATTATTCACAATTTACATTTCAGTATGCAGAGAAACAGCAGCAGAGCACAAGACCTCTCTGTTCAGAGAAATATCAGTGCCAACTTAAGAGCAGCTGTCATTCCAGACTGAATTAACACACAAGCTGCCTCAGCATCTGATCTGTGTCATACATTCAGTTCCTAAACTTTGCCAAATCTCTCCAGCAGTAACCCCCTTACAGACCTTCCTCACTATTACTCAAATGCTACAATAGACTTCAGGAGTTTTTTTCTCACTTCCAAGTATTTAAATAATGCCTTGAACCTATTGAAAAGGAAATGCAGGATTGTTCCAAACCCAAGCTAGCCAAGAACAGAAAGAAGCAGCTCAGAGTAAGAGTTTACAAGCATCAACTAAGAAAGTTAAGTAGGCAAGTAGGAGTAGAGTCCCTCCCCTGCAAGACAGAACTGTATTAGGAAGCTACTGGAGCACTGTGCTAACAAATGCAAGAGCTGAACTTCCCCGTCTGCAGAAACCTGACCACAAAATGGTATCAGAAAGCAGAACAAAGTTACCAGTTTCTGCTTCTGCAACAATTGCTCATAAGAACATCAGCTAATTTGAATGTTGTTGTCTTTGACTATCAGGCAATTCCATGGAAAAGAGTTTAAATTTGTTGCTGAGCTTATAATTTATCATTTATTATTTTCACTTCCAGCTTGCCCTGTCAACACAAACGCACATCTTGGTCTGGCTTGTAACAATGACCCCAACAGCAGTGCATGCTGTCTCCTTCCTCCCCAAAAACCTGCCTCAAGGGTTGCTGTATCTCACCTTGATGCCAGCAAGCCTTTTATCTAAGTCCAGCATCTTGCAGATATTGCCTTGGAACTTCCATGCCTATGCCAACTCAAGACACCTAAACACAATCTTCCACTAAGCATGTGCTCTCCAGGTATTTTACACTCCCAATAATGCAGCTGTAGCTCTTGGGGTGCTACCTCCTCTCTCCAGCCTTACTTCAAATACCTCCTACTTCCAAAATAAACCTCAGACTCTCATGAGGTCAAATACTTGCAGCAGATCCTGAAGCTTGAGAGGTCACAACAATCAGTCTTTGAACCACACAACAGCACCCCACACCAAGACAAGCTTTTATATACTATTTCTTCCTCTCTGCCTACTCACAGGCATATTGTACTACCCAAAATATTAAGTGTTTTGCAGAACCTATCAATCACATGAAGGGTCTGCAGAGAGACAGGGTAAATGACTGAGTACTAGCAAATTTCTCTTGAAGTATCCTCCAATTTCATAACCTGAGATTTTAATTAACCTTAGAATCATCCTATTACCCCACTGCTCCTTTTAAAATACAACAGTGCACCCCCTCCTATATTATCAAATACCTCTTTTGAAACAACGTGAAACATCTACTGCCCATACACACTGCTGGATTTTATTCCAACATACTTCCATATGGTTTGCACCCCTCTTTAACCAACATATCATTCAAGATATTTGGCTTTAAGTCATCTGCAAAAATCACCCTAGCGCATTAGCAGAGTTACATCAGTTATGCTGCACTTAATTATTTACATGTATGGATTTTCCTCCTGAGAGGTTCAGGTTCAGCTCTCTTGGAAACAGGAAATAAAAGCCAACCATCAGATGGTCTTCTACTGGATCTAAAAGGGTGCAACTACCGCAGCTATCTCTCTAATAATGGGGGAATAAGCTGTCTCTCTAATAATGGGGGAAAGTGTGACTACACTGTGTTAAAAAAAAAATTGATCTTGCTTTAAGCAATTCCTTCAAGTTTCATAAACTATGAATACTTTTTACATAAAAGTTCCCAGAACTTAGAGCTCCACTGCCTCTGTGCACTGGGCAGAACAGCGTGCACTACCTTTAATGTTTACATTGGAGTTCTCTCAAGGAGAGTAGTAGAACTGACATTCAGGCCAGCTGAGCTGCAGAAGCTCAGACTCTTGTGAGGACAAATACTTAGAACACAACTTCAACACAAAGGACAAATACTTCAACACAAAGAAGTGCTAAGGAGCACTCATTGAGGTTTTAAGTATAGTCTTTAGGACTGCAAATTAATTAGTGATTAATATAGGTTATAGATATTAATATATGTTAATATAAAATAGATATTTGTTTTATGAACAAAGTCTGAGACCTTGCTGACACCTGTGATGCAACCAGTCAGGAGAATAAAAGTTTCTTCTTTACTCAGGAATTACATATCTGGAATAACAGAAGATAGGCTACACAAACATTCTAGTAGAAACATACTATGGAAAGCACCTTTTTAGCCCCCCCCCCACAAAGCCAGAACACCAAACAAAGGGGGAAAGGCCCCATGGTCCAAGAATTCTGCCTGCTTTCTTCCCCATTACAGCTACCACAGCTTTTTAAAGAATCTTCACTAAAGGAAAAGTATTAGTTATCAAGCATGGAATCTTCTCCCTGTCCAAAGTCATAAGAAGCTCAGTCTTGAACCTCATTTGTACAGAATTCACTCACTTTGAATAGCAAAGAATCTGTCTCAGGCAATAACACAAGTTCACCAAAGTAGAGGAAAGATGCGGAATCACAGCTTTAATGATCTTTTCCTCTCACCCACAGAACCCACTTCCAACTGTCCTTCCACACAAATTCTGCTCCAAAACTAGCTCAACAGAAGCATGCATTTTTTTTCTCAAGTACAAGAATTAAGCATTTCTGCTTAAGTTGATATGAAACACCAAGTAATTCTGGAGCTAAATGTGCCACTTCTCTCATTAATTGATTTACTGGAAGCAAGAGCTGAGTCACAAATCATTACTGCAGTGCCTTTTTTGCATAGCTCTTAACAGTTTAAGATATGAAAAAATCCATTTGTATTTGGTGGACACCAACCAATGGTTATAAGATTAAAATATAACAGCGGCTGTCTTGAAGAAATGTTATTTCCCATCCTATTGTAATATGGCTAGGGGAAGAAGAGACACGGAAAAAACCCTGCCAACATTATAAATAGGTTTTGACCAATAACTTTGCATGAAAAGGAACTTTTATCCTGCATGGCAAATCTCAGACCTCATTCTACAAGATATTTCCTTCAGCACTTCCAACCTGGAAGCCTTAACCAAAATACACATTAATTTAGAGACAAAACTGGAACCACCAGCCAATCTTCTGCCTAGCCTTCAAAGCATTTATTCAATTTCCTCTAAGGGAATTGTTCTCTCCATCCATACAAGCATTAAAGTGACAGTTCTCTTGCATCTTGGCTCTTGCTGCAAACAACAAAGCAATTTTAAAGGGATTATACACTTGTAAGATTATTGCTTAGAAGGGTAACAGTCAATAAAGTCTACTTAAATTACTATTGTCAATTGCCTATTGACATTAGGCACATTCACAGCCTGATACCAGGATTCCAGCATTGGCCTGTGATTATCTTTTCAATGAAAGTGACCAACCCCTAACATTACCTCTTGACTGCATCAATTCATAACTATTATTGCTTGGGAGCTCACTGGAATATCAGCAACAGGATCAACTGCAGCTTTTAGGTAGAGAGTACAGCTACACTGGAAACACAAGGATTTCATATTTGCCACAATAGCACTGGGCCATTTACTGTAATCTCTGCACTGCAGCAATTTCTAATCCTAATCAGCCTTTACATGCTGGGCTGATCTTACACTCCAAACACATCTGGCAGAAAGTGGTAATCA
Organism: Molothrus aeneus; assembly: GCF_037042795.1. Classification (NCBI taxonomy): domain Eukaryota; kingdom Metazoa; phylum Chordata; class Aves; order Passeriformes; family Icteridae; genus Molothrus; species Molothrus aeneus. Next base: position 90,199,248 of record NC_089648.1, on the reverse strand, counting down.
GCTGAGGCATGGTACCTGAGCTCTTTCAGTCTGAGAAGAATTCTATCCCCAAATGATCTCCTTTCCGCAGAAAACCGTCTGTTTTTAATAAACTGCTAGAAGTGAAACTATCACTACACTATCAACTCTGCCCAGAACAGCAATTTGTAATCCACTAAAAAGCTGAACGAGACTGAAAACATATTGCAAGAAGCCTGATGTTCCAGCTCTAATACGTAGATGTTACATTTTGGGAATACATTAACAAAACAAAACAAAAATTGGGTGGGGATGAGACAATGTGCAAACAACTTCAGTGACATGGTAACTAGCTACAGCCTTTGTGCTGGAAAGAGATCAGTTGACTAGGCAGCCTCAGAAGCTGACACATCTGACTCAATATCCAGACCATGGTCCATGCTTTTACTACTCCCTCAGCAAAATTATTCTGAGTCCAGTTTTTTCATCAGTGGATGCCCCATAATGACACAACCAGAAATTTTTAACTAGGAATGATATGCCCACAACCATGCAGACAGCCCGTTGAAAACATGAACATACCTGTAGGAAAAAGAAATCAAATGCAATACAAACCTCTGCACGAGCCAGTGCAACAGTATGACCTCCTGGAAGCACATTGAAGCAGCTCCAACCAAGCAGCAAGTACTTTCTAACATGGCTACTATCATTTCAATCCATTGTCTTGTATCTGTGTATCTACCATAAAGCAGAAGAGTTCATAAAACCAGATGGCAGCCTCGTATGTGAATGCTGTGCCTTGTCTTTTTAACAAAATGACACAGTTACACACAGCTTTACCCTCTCCTTGCTATGAAAAACAAAAAAAAAGGTAAATATGGACCTGCTCAATTCCTTTTTGTCCATTCCCTCATACTACACCAGTTAAACAATATTCCTTTTCTTCTGCCACACAAACAGGTGAGTTAAAATCTCAAAAATCTTGAAAACATTGAGGTCTACGTCCAATAGACTTGACTCTTCAACATGATCTGGTAGCCTACCACATACTGCAGATTTATGGCTGTTGCAAAAAACCCCAAAATGTTAAATTCAATGGAACATCCACCTGAGAGACAGAAGATGCAGTAAGGACTATTGAACACAAGGATTAAAAAAAAACCTGACAGTACTAAGTTGCTAACAGTTTGAATTCACCAATGCCTCTGGATTATACATTTCCCATTGGCAGTAGAAGTCTCCTATCAAGCTACTGATGAGTGAGGAACTTGGAATCTATCACACAGGCTCACATCCAAGCAGAGAAGCTTTGTGCAGAGTCAGATCTCTAGACTGGAATACCCAGAAGTGTCAATTTAACACTTTAGCATCATATGGAGCATGATATTTGAAAGGTAGTTTCTCATAATACTGTCTAAGCAATTTCCAGCTTTCTGATGAACAAGAAGCAGCTCTTTAAACTCACCTATTACAAACATAGCAAACCTTGCCTGTTAACGCTCTTGCCATTCCCCATCAACAAAGCAATCTGAAGTTCAAATCAACTTTGCAAAACCAGAAAAATTCTAATATAGAGTCTTTCACAGTCATTTCAAAGAATGAAAGATCAGATCAGAAAGTTGCAGGTAAGGCTCACATATGAAAATACCATTGTTTCACTTGCCAGCAACAGAACATCTCTCCTAATAAAACATACATGTTTTCAAAACACTGGCACACTAAACATGGTGAGTTGCTTCTGGCTTGCTGTCCCTTAGCAGAATGTACATTCTCCTATAAATACATTTAGATTAAGATATAAAACTTAAGATTAGGAGCTACAAGCACAATAAACATACTCTGGATTCCAGTCATGCAACAGGATCCAAACCCAAATCTCCATTTGAAAGGGTTGGATTTGAAAACTCCAGGGCTGCTAAAGGACTGATGCAATGATAAGATAAAGTTTTAATCTATATTTGACCTTTATATATATCATGAGAAACAGCAGCCCTCAGAGGCAGGAAGCAGGCCAGCTGGCTTGTCCCCTTCATACAAGCCCTACACTCCCTGAAGCAAGAAGTGAAAGGAAGAGTCCTGTGAAAAGCAGTTTGAACTCCCCCTGAAGTGCATCTAGGTCATGTCTCCAATCATGTTAGAGACGTGCCCCTCGCAGTGCTGTCCTGCACTGTGGCAGGATCACCCTCCACCCCCCTACTCTGAGCACCTTCCCCACCACTGGTAACCCTGCATACATTTAAACAATGTGGGCAACAAGTCAGCATCTTTTATTCATGCTTCAAGCAGTCCTGTCTTTCTCTCACTTCTTGGAGGACCATTTTAGAACATTCTGTAAAGTATCAGAGTGATTTAAGATATATAACAAAACTATGCCAGAGGCACCAGGAGCCTGCCAGGCTCTGCAGGCTAACCCCTGACCATCTGCTATGGAAGCACCTGCTGCCATCATGTCATCTGCTCTCGTGCAAAGCCAAGAGTCACTTTGAAGTGATGCACTGTACTGTCAGCAGTCAAGCCACAGCCTTTTATCACTTCTTAGGACAGAAAAAAGTTTAAGACACTTTCTTGAAAAGATGTGTTCTTTGGTCCCTTAAGTGCATGGTAGAACAATCTTAGCTCAAGTGGACACCAAACTCTCCAATCTATCTTTACCAGTGTTTTCATCTCAGTCTCCTAAACACTTAAAAATAATGAGCAAAGAATGCTGTTTTCTTTTTTATTCCTTCTTTGAGTCAGTAAAGAAACTTTGTCAAAGCATATGGCTCAACTGTTTTGTCAGAACTCTGAGGCCCAATTGCAACACAAGAGTTCCTGTCAACTTGCTTTTTACCTGTGGTAATTCTGTATATTGGCTTACAACCAAAAGAAATTGATTGCCACGAGTCAGACCCAAGCTGCAGGCACGTCCTGTCAGCAACCTGCAGTTCTCAGTACGTGAGAGGAAGGGTTTGGTGGTCTTCAAGCATGATCATGTCTATCTACTCACAAAATCCCCTCTACAAAAAACATCATAACACATTTGAGTTTTATCAATAGCTAGAAAAAAAGCAGACTCTGGGAAAGGCAACTGACTGATATGCTGCCTCTGCTCAGATGGCCAGAGTAAAAATTACATAAAGACACACATTAGCATAACATCAGGGCCTTTTAGCATCCAATCCTTTTCATTAAACTAAATTAAGATACAGATGTAATCTACAACAAAGTATGAGATCACATTATCCTGGGCAGAAAAGAGACACAGAAAGGTATTTAGACTTGGCTGGTCCAGAAGTCAGTTGTAATATTGTGCACTGTCATTTCCTGTGCCTACAACCAAGCCCTGATGCCCAGTGAATGCCCCATTTGCCAGAAAATACTGTTCTAGTATTCCACCTACATTCATTTCAAGGTTGATGTCCAACATCACTTGTGATGTTAGTGCAGATGGATAGTATACTACATTCCCTCTCTCAGTGAACTTCAACTCTCAACTGCTTTAGTAAATGTGTTTCACAACCTAAACAGAAGACTTTATGAGCACAAACAAAACATGTTTTGGATTGATTTTCAGTATTTTCAGCCAGCTCTGAAGAAAACATGACCAAAATAGCAATATAAAAAGCATTAAAAACAGTTTTAAAGGTCCAGCATATGGTTTGCAAGATTCCAGAAAAAGCAGACCTTACCATACTCTGCAAAGTGACAAGCTAGCCTCTGCCAAGTATTCCAATTGCCTTCCAGCAATTGCCAACATCTGGTTTACTCAGCTTAATTTAAGCCACCACCTCTCATCCAAGCAAAATTTTGGACAGAAGGAAAATCAAGCAGCCTTGCTGAATCTGATGGGGTGGGATACTCTAATATCAACTCACCAGTGAGGCTGCACACTGCAATCTTGCTGATACTGCTGACTCAGAGGAACAGAAGTACTGCTGCAAACCCTGCGCTACAGATCACTGCCTGTCAGCCTACTGGGAAAATTTCTTCTATCTTCTCATTTAGTCTGAGTTCAGGGTTCAGTCCTGTGCCAGATGACCCATCCTTTTCTTTATATCTCCTGCAATGACATCCAGACCCTGATTTCCTGCTTGCTTTACTCCTTGCTTTTTCATTTTCATGGTATTTGAAAGCCCTCACTCCAAACCAGCCAGATTATTTCTAATCTGCATGCCATGTGTTGAAGCTTGGAGGTGCAAGGTTTATCACTCATTGGTGAGGCTCCTGTATTTACCCAAGGCACACAACAGAACTTCTGCTTTTTCCACCCTTACTATCATCCTGATCTGTGCTCCAAAAAAGGAACAGGGCATGGTAACTTAAGGACGTTGTTTGATACTGTTTGGACTCACCTTTAGGCTATGGTAAGGCATAGGGAAGGGATATAATGTTATCACTCCAACCCCAATTTTTCCCTATCCTCAGAAATACTGGAGCCAGCTCCTTCAGCAATACTGTATGTCCAGAGCTGACTGAGGAAGCTCTATCCCTTTGTTTCCTTCAGTGCCAGGGAGTGAACTCTATGCACATGGCAAGGTTTTAGTAGCACTGGGAAATGCTGCAGCTGCGACTTCAGAGAACAGGGGGCTCTTCCAGATGTTGCAGAGCATATCTGCTCCAGCACCACAGAGTGCATCCTGTACCTCCTGCTCCACCTCTAACTTTGGTGTTCCCTTTGCCATTTCTTTTTCCCACTTCCTCTGTCTGTTCAGTATTTTCTGCTTTTTCTCTGGTTTGTTTTCCTTGAGGTGCCACAAATTTTGTGGATGGGCTCAGCTGTGTGTTGCAGCAGATTCACTATGGACCTGGCTGTGTCTGGCACAGAGCACATCCTGGTCTCTTATGGAAGCCAGTCCTGCAGCCAACAACTTGTCATGGACACCCAGCACTGGGGGAAGGTAAGCAGAGCAGGAAGAGCAAAGTAGTCTCAAGAATCCTGAGCAGCAGTAGGAAAATGCTAAAAGCAGTGTGCCGCTACTACACTACCATTTCTTCAAAAAATGGGAGCTGTGGGAGCAGGAAATTCTCCTCTATGGCTACCATTTCTCAGTGCAGCAAGAAGCAGAGAAAATGAGTAGCCTTCAAAAGGCTTTATGACCTTCAAAGTTATGCTGTCATCTACTTTTAAGCACTTCAGAGGATCTTTCACATGGCAGAGACACAGAAGCATGGGCTGACCATACCTACAGAGCATTTTCTTGGAGACTTCACAGAATTCCTCACTAGTGTGAAAGGCCCATGTAAAGATCCACAGAAGATAAAGTGTTTAAGAGTGAGGCTGGGAAATCAGACATAGATCAAATCAAAACACAGAAAATCAATCAAAGCTGCAGATTTTTTTTGTTGTCATTTAGAAGACGTTCAATTGCTGCCAAAATCTAAGGGAGCAACACTATGAGACTATTATGAAGCATACTCAACTACTAAATAGGAGTGATTAGAACCATGTTCTGGTCACTGCCATTCTCACCATCTCATAAAAAGCTACTCCATTACCAAGGTCTACAATGGAAGTCAATACAACAGAAAGCCCTGATTTGTCCTAGAATTTGTCATCCATGACCTTGAAAAAACATGTTTAACAGAAGGATTTTGCTTACTCTTGAAAAAGACTAAGAATACCTGCCCTCAGGACTAGTCAAACTTTATCAAGTTACACTGCTTACATGAAAAAAAGTTTAATGTTACAGTGCCTATTCATTTTCCTGTTCTCTCATCTTCCCTCTTCCTTTCCTTAGGCATTGCACCATAAGACAACTTACTCACAGAACAACTGAAATGCACAGAATCAAGTGATCCTGCCCATATTTCAACATTTGGATCTTAACATGAATTCAAACTTCTACCCTGATTCGAATATATTTTGAAGAATTGGCCAAGTGTCTTAGCTTGATTAGGGCAGCCTTCTCTTGGTATTACACATGCCTTAAAAAAAGTATGGGGCTGGGGGGGAAAGTTAATGCCACTTAAATACTCAAGAACAACTAATCTAAAAAGTGTTCTTATTACCTCACCTTACCCATGACAGACATTTATTTCTACTCCTATTCAAAAATCTGCATGCCTACAAATGAAGTGTGTCCTCAATACCCTTTTGGGAAAGGACATGGTAGAAGCCCACAGAAACAGCCATTCAACATAAAAACTGATGATGAGTCCTTACACATAATAAAAGTGCTAGTCCAACATCCAATAAAGTATTAAAATAAATAACTGCTTGCTTGGATGTTTTTCATTTCAGGTGTGAGAGCAAGTCATTGGGGTGACAGAGGAGTTCATACTATAAAATCCACACCAGCTATGACAACAAAAACTGAGACACAGTATTCCAGTAACATTTAAACAAAGTCAGTTCTCTGATCTTCAGCAGTAACATTTAAACAAAGTCAGTTCTCTGACACACAGAATTACTGCAATACAAGATGCAGTGAGACATAATAGCAGTTTCATTAGTAAAATGTGAAGTATTAAGCCCAGTGTGTACAGGGACTCTGTTCTTGGCAATTCTCTTGAAGATACCCCCACAGCTGTAGAGCCCAAGTGTCACCTGGACTGCAGAGCAATGCAATACATCTGCACTATTCCCTATACATCTCCACTATCTCCATCTATACATCTCCACTATCTCCATCTATACATCTCCACTATTCCCACTAGGAGAGGGCCACAAGTGCCAGCAGTCCTGGAAGACTCCCCAGATCACTTCAACAGCAAACAACTTCTGAAATATGCACATCTTAGTTAACCCTGTCCTTTAACACCGAGCCAATACACACTGAACTCTAAGGACTCAAGGTAGTTCCACTGACCTCCAGCTTTTCCCAAAAAACAGAGACAGACATATTCCCCAGGAGTAAGACAGAGGTTTCTAAGGCTAACCTGTGGGATCCAGCAACATGATCTTTACTGAGCCTAGGCAAAAAAGTTTAACACACTGCTTTTGGTCAACACACAATTCTATTTCAACACTAAAGAGCAAAGTGATTCAAACTTATTAGGTCAACACCAGAGACTGCAGAAGAAAGGTAGAACACAGCAGGAAAGAAGTGTCTGTACAAGCAAAATACTGACACCAGCCCTGCAGTTCAGTTACCACCATGAATTAAACTATAAACTTCTTTTTTAGAGCCTCTGCTTGCCAGGTAGATGCAAATATGCAAAATTAGACTTGGGATGAAAATAAGTTCCAGCAGACACACAAGTCATTTTCACAGCCACAGAAAATCAAATCCTGCTATTCATCTGCTTTGTTTTGACTTTTCACAAACATCTCCCAGCTCTTGATCAGGCCTCTGAGAAGGTCCTCTACCTTATGAGAATTGTTTTGAAGAAGTAAGGAGACACATGTGGTCTTTTCAGAAAACACACTGCAAAACTTCCTCCTGCTGCAAAGCAATTCACTCAGCAAAATAAGTCAAGGAAAATCCCAGCCATTTCTATCATTTTCACAAACAGGAACTTGTTACAACCACCTGCAGATGCAACAACCTCACTAGTTTCCAATCCACTTCCCTAAATGAAAGCTTGAAGGTCTGTTTCTGAGTGAGATTCTATAAAAAGAGCTGAATTGAGATTTACCCACTTTTCCCTCATATATCAGGTGGTTTCACATTTGGAAGTTATATTATTTCCCTTCTCCAAAAGCATCTCCCTGTTGATACCATCAGAGTCATTCCCATTTGAGGCTTGAAGCAGACTTTTACTTGGCCCACACAATTAAACCCTCAGTGAAGCCTTAACACATCTTTCAGAACAGTTCTAAGAATCAAGCTCCTATGCTGTGCACAAGTATTGCCTTCCCACTTGAATGCTCAGCTTATATATCCTCAATGTAGCCCATATGCCTCATTCACACACTGCAATGGCCCTTCCCACTGCATCAAAATAAAGTTGCTAACTCCCCACTTCTTCACAGGAATAATAATTTAGCTAACAAACATTGGTTAGCTGAAAGATAGGAATCCTTATAATTGTGGTGATTTTTAGACAACTTTTGGATTACAACAGTTTTGTAATACAAAAATGATCAGAGCTCAACTGTCCCACACCATCAGAGCATCCTAGATTTACATTCCTTTTCCCACCACATGGACCTGAGAAGCTCATTTAATGCCATCTGGCACTACTTCCAGCAGTTGCTGAAAATTCACTAGTAGGAGATCTGGAGTTCAAGAAAATGGTAAATCCTGTTAACAAGCATAAGATAACAGCCAAATGATACTTTAGTGCTCCTTCTCATGACCAGCCTGTCCAGCACCGAGAGCCCATGCCAAAAGACAGCAGCATCTATATTACAGTCTGGATTTGAAACCTATAACAAGTACAGAAAACCACACGAAAGTAAACATTTAGCAGCTCAGCTTTTCTACATTGAAGACATTAATTCTGTTCTTTTCTCCCTTACTTACACACCACCTTTCACCTTGTCACCTATGATCTCCCTATAACCCTCTGTAATTATTATCTTCTGCAGCAAACATATGAGAAACGGCATTATTGTATCCTATCCTTACAGGACTACTTAACCCATGTCAAATAGTTGATCTCTCAATTTAATTTACAAAGCCCAGTTGCTAAGTAGGGCAGTGGAAGAGAGGTTGTGTGACCTGACACCTGGCCTCTAAGACAATAAATAAAATTATGGAGTTCCCTAAGGACACAGAAGACCAATGCCAATACCAGAATTACAGCTCTTCATAAGGCATCATTCCAAACATCACTCTGGAATCTCAATTTTTATTTGTCTAAACCCTTCATACATAAAACTTATTGTAAGGCACTGGGAAGTTTTACCTTTCATTCTTCACATCTTCAAATGCTACTTATCCGACCTGAAATGCACCCAGACAATTAAACTCTGAACTGCTATTTACAGCTTGTAAAATAGGAAAAAAAAAAAAAGAGCAGACATATGTCTTCCCAGGAAATGATAACTTCTTTTCCTCTTTTATGTATGACATGCAGGTAGGTAAGAAATTCTGTGGAATTCTACTTGCTTCTGTCTTCTGTACACCCACTTTCTTGAATAGTACTATTAGCACCAGTATCCAAACACAAATCCTTTACAGTCCTTACTATAACACTGGTAGATTACTCCTACCTCACTTTAATCCTGCCTATTCCAGATAGTACTTTTATTTATATATGTATATACACACAGAAACACAGAGACACATAGACACAACATGCTTTCAAATACATGAGCTATGCTTTTTTTAAGCTAAAGCTTCTAGTAAGAGATATGGTCTGTATAGGACAGTCCAGACACAGCCTAAAGTGTTTAAAAAGATTAAAAAGTGTTGACAGCTACCGAAAAACAACATAGAAGAAACATCAATAACCAAGATGATTTTTTTTAAATATACAAGAAAACATGACAGAATATATGATATCAAGACCGATTATCTACTTAAACAGTTTAGACTCCTGTGAGTCTTCAAGCAATGCTGCTTACATCAGCATTTCTTGGACACATTGCAAGAGCATCTAGATATACTGAAAGACCAGTCTACTGTTTGTTACTTGGAGGGTAAGCTACAAAGTCATTAGAAGTGAAATCTGGAATTATTTTCCAGAAGTAATGCTACCCCCTTTTAACAAATACTGCATCATCAGAACTGTACTTATAAACACCTGCACCAGCATTACTTAGTAATGGCCAGCAGCCAAGAGACTGCCCGGTATAAAACCTGCTGATCTTTACTTGAATGTACCTCTTAGCGCGTCCAAAAAGACCATGGGAAGCCCACTTAGTTTTAGATATTAACACCTGCTGTTGATCTGCCAAGTTCAATGCTGGACAGAGATTCTACTGGTAAACAAGGCCGATTAACATCCCACAACCAAATTCTTTCACCATTCTACTACTTGGTGTCTCCAAGCAGGGGCAGACAGTTGAAGTGAAATTGTCAGGATGAAACATGACTAGCTCATTGTTTTCCAATAAAGATTTTGCCTCAACCTTGCTTCATGCCTTAAATAGCTAATGTCAGTCCAGAACAGATCAAAAATCTGAGATAAAGCCAACATCCATCTTCAATAAAACATTGACTCACACTACTGGACAGCTCACAAAGTTGCTGTCTGATATCTGGGACCTCAGCAACAGCCCTTAAACTCTCCAAAGGTTGCCCCAGTCTGCAGCACAGCGTTATCCCAGTGCCTTGCCATTTAAGCACGCCATCATCCGAACCTCTTCAGAAGTGGAGATGCAGTGCTGTGGAGATGGCCCTGCTCATGCTGGTGCTTGGCCAGCTCTGGGAATATTATTTATGTATATCCCATCCTAGTTTAATCCTGACCAAAGCAGGCAGTGGCAAGCACGTGTCCATTTTGCCCTGTGATTCTCTCCCCCGAGCCCCTGCTCCATAAGGCGCTGTTTCCACTGTCTTCCTGGATAAAAGGCAAGAGGTCATGAGGAAAAAAAATGGCCGAAAGAGCAGTATTATGCAATAAGAGAAGAAATGCAATAATAACTCATCCTCTCCTGGAGATTTCCCATCACCCTCATGCTTTGCAAGCTGGATTAGAGCAAGCGTGACAGCGTGCCGGCTCAAAGGCCCGCTAAAGTGCCCTGCGGGCAGGCTCCTCAGCCCCGGGCCTTGGCTGGGGAAACAAAAAGGGATGCTCACAGTCCAGGTGCTTTTTCTTGGGCCCCATCACTTCATGCGTGGTGGCTTTGCAGACGGCTCTGGCTACGGCCGATCCCGTAACGCTGTACTGAGCAGCTGCGATGCGATCTGTCAGCGTCTGACCCGACATCTTCGAACGGCGTGCTGGCTGCTGCCTGCTCTGCAGGGGCGAAAGACACGGGAGGGGAGGGGGAGATGCCGGGTCTGCGGCCGGGGGGAGGCACGGAGGGACGGGCAGGGGCAGGGGCGCACGCACACGGGCACGGGCACAGCCCCGCCACACGTACAATGGTCCCTGGGGCAGCCCGGCCCCTCCCGAGGCGCAGCCCCCCCGCCCCGTTGTGTAAGCCTCTGCCTCGCTGGAAGCCGCCCGGGGCAGGAAGGAGGGTATTTTAGACGCTGCGAGGAACAGATGAAGGGGAAATAATGACGGCAGCTGAAGGAGGCTGCACACAGATACGGTGCGAGTCCCCGGGATGGGGGAAGGCAGCCCTCCCGCACCTGCCTCCGCCGCGCCCCGGCCCCGCTGCAGCGCCCGCGCCGCCGCCTCCCCGGTGCGAGATTATGGCACCGTTGCGCCATGTTCTGCCCTCCCGGTGCCTCCCCCACCGCCACCCCCGGCCCCGACAGGGACCCCCCCTCCCCGCGCCGGGAAGCGGGGAGCCGCTGGATGCGGCGGCGGCGGCGGCGCCCAGCGCCATGCAGCATCCCGGCGCGGGGGGACAGCGGGATGGACCGAGCGCCAGCGGCCGACCTGTCAGCGCGTCCTTCCCTGCCGTCCTCCTGCCGCCGCTCCGGGGAGGGCACTGCCGGCCCCCGCCGCGACCGCTGCCCGGCCCGGCCCGCTGGCGAGGCGCCCCGCGGCGCAGCAGCCCCCCCCGGCCCCCCGGCCCCGGTAGCCCCAGGTGCCGGGCGGGCTGCCCCCTCCCGCCGCCGCCGCCGCCGGGGATGCGCTGGGCGTCCACGCCCGGGAGCCGACGCTGCTATTTCCAGCCGGCGGCTTAATCCTCCCGCAGCCTAATCCCCGCGCTACTGCCGCAGCAGCGCCGCCCCCTAGCCCGGTGCAGAGGGCGGGACGGAGCGGAGCCGAGCGGCGCTGCCGCCGCCGCCGCCGCCGCAGATCGGTGGCCCGGCGCAGTCAGGTGACCCCGATCCCCCCCGCATTCCCGCTTCCCGGAGTGGCGGCGGGCACGGCCGGAGCTGCTCCCACGCGGGGGCTGTCCCGGTGGTGAGCCGCGGCTCGGGGGAGCCGAAGCCGCTGATGCTTCCCCGGTCTGCATCATGGTCCTGTCGTGAACGCTTAAAATAGTGCCTTGAGGGATCCCAAAAGCGCACACAGACTAGATTTGTCCAGACTGTTGTTATGGTGTCATTGTTATCAAAAACATCTGAAATATGTCCCCAGAAGGGTTTTTTCTCTGTTATCTAAGGTACCCTACGGGTTTTGGTTACAACCCAGCCACACTCGGGAGGATACATTGCTACAATTTTATTGTGCAATTGAAGCCTACCGGAGTGATCTGTGGAGTATTGGGAAATGTAGCGTACATATATTACCATAAATTGGCTGAACTTAGTTTTGGAGTAAAGTGATTTAAGTGGGTGGGGTCTAAACGAAATGGCACTGGTAGCAATTATTCGAGCTGCCGGTAGAACAAATTTCAGAAGACGATGTCAGCGCATGTTATTAATTAGCTGGAGGAAACACTATGTACAGTCAGTATTGAAGAGTTGTGCACACCAAGTGATAATTAGGTTGTGTTGCATGCAAAGACACAGCACCGTTTTCATTTTTTATATCAGGAACAGAACATTGACAAGGGATTGTGGTCTGTGACAGTATGAAACAGCAGATTTCTTACTACTTCATTACTTCTTTTTCTCTTCTTTTTTTTCTTTTTTTTTTTTGTTACCTAACAACACAGAGATTTTAAATTTCGAAGTAGCCTGAAAGCTTGAGAATGCTGTTAAATGTTAAAATAATGCTCAAAAGTTCAAGGTATCTTTTCTGTGGGAAATCTCTTCCAAAACAGCTGTAAAATGGTGCCTTGGACCACTGAAGACAGGTGTTCAGATTTGGACATTTTCAATATTGGTTAAATCACCTTCTTTTTTTGCAGAGCAGATAGAGATTTTTTGATTTCAAGATTCAAAGGTTTTCTCAAATACAGTGTTTGACTATGGAGAGGAATTTAATTTCAAAAAGAGACGTAAAGCGTATATCACTGTTAGCAATCAGCATTAGGAGACTGCAAACTTAAAATATTTCCATAGAGAGACTCTCATATTCCAATAGTGAGAATGTGTCCATGCTTCCCAGCTTGGTTCCATATTGAGTAGCAAATAAATAAACCATGGAGTTGCACAGAAAGATAATACTGTGCTCTTTAGCATTACTATAGTCCACTGTTCAAGTGTGGACAAATTTTAGTAATACTTAGAAACTGTTTGTTACCACAGAAATGTTAACTTCAATGCCTAGGAATTTGTCATTAATGACATGATTTATGGCAGCTAGAAGCATGTCTTAGCAGAGGCACACAAACAATTTTTCCTCTGTACTTCACCATCAGTTATTGGGGTCATACTCCCAATTGATTTCAGAGGAAAGAAACAGTCGGGATCTAACAATACTTCATGTTCCTTTACTGATGTTAAGAATTACTCTGAACTTTTCTTGGTAACACTGGCAGGAGTTTAGAACAGCTTGACTTTAAAAGAGAAACTTCCTTTTTAACTGGTACATTACAGAAGAAAAAAAAAAACCTACATAAATTGTTTTATTGTTTTGGAATTTATTGACTCCACACAGCAGAAATTTAGAATGGTTTTATTTCCTGCAAGCAGGATAGTTTTCAACTTTATGCTAGCCAAAGTATTTAATTAGTGATACTACTTTTATTAACATCTAGTGTACATCTTCAGTGTGAAGTTCTGGATACTTTATTAACTAGTCCATATTGTTATCAACAGTTACTGTCACTGAGATTCTCATCTGTGTCACCAAAAAATATGATTGTTAATACTGAGCTAATTTTTTATCTTTATATTGTCAAAATATTGAAGCAAAAGATAAGTCATATAATCTGTACTATTGCCTTAAAATTTACGCAGTTTCTTAATGAAAACCTAAGGTGCTTTAAGAAGGTAAGACAAGAAGACATTAGTACTCTTTAAATTCAGAGTGAAGGGATATGATCTACTAAAGCTGTATTACTTTTGGATTTAAAACCAACCACCACTCCCCCAAAAATAACCCAATCCCCCAAAACAGGAGTTCGTGCTTGTAATGAAAGCCACACGGGAGACAGGAACCACCTTGAATAAGGATACACTGTGGAGGGAGCTGTCCAGGACTAAATAGATGGTGGGGAGTTGGGGTTGCCATTTCACTGGATAGTTTTAGATGACGTCCCAAGAGGTTGCCTGGTGTGCTGGCTCTGTGAAACCCAGGCTTACAGCTTGGCTGGTGGAGGTCTAGATGAGGGCCACATAAGCAGCTGGAAAGGGTTCTTGCTGTTAAAAATAACACAGAATCGGTGATGTCTTTCTTGACTCTTTGTAACTGTGCTTTAAACTTAATAATGAAAGCCTTAAAGAAGATATATTAATGACAAACTGAATAGCCATTTTGAAACAGAAAGATAATTCTTAACTGAATTTGAAGTGAGAAAAATAGAGTTGGTCTGTGTTAACCTCACACTCAAGCACACGAGGAGGGAAGGAGGCACGTGTAAGGGCTGATTCATCACACCTCACACCTGAATTCTGCCCCAGAGATGCCCATCTCTTGGCTGATGTAAGGCATATAGACTCTATTTTCATGCACGAAGGTGCACTGAAAATCTGAGGGTTTCTCATCATAATTATGCTTTTTTTCCTTTTTTTTTTTTCCCCAGTTTCTCTTGTCAAGTCTTCCAGTTCTTCAGCCAGCTTTGATACCCTTTCCTCCTGCCTTCACAGGCCAGGCAGACATTTAGACTCCAGCCTGTCTGTGCCTGAGCCTGCATCAGACCCAGTGCTGTTGTTCTGCTTCTCCCTCTTACTCTTAGGGCCAGTGGTACAAAAAGAGCTCCTGGAGAGGCTGGCTGTAACCATAGTGATAGCAGCAGTCCTGAACAGATCTGTTTAGCTCTGGGGAGGGGGGGGGAAAGGACTTTTCAAAGGAGAAGCATCCTCCTGACTTTGTATCAGATTGATGGAGCCAGGTAGTTCGCATTATGCTTTCTCTACAATGCAACAGAAGTTGCAAAGCAACAGTAGGTATTCAAATCATGCAATACTCAGGAGTTTCTGTGCTTCTGCTATCAAATATAACCTCATTGCTTGGTCTTGTGTAGGTTCTGTCCACAACTGTTTGTTCAGCCTCTGTTCTCACCCTCCTTAATGGAATTTGTTTCAGTAGTTCCTTTGGTTGCTGTGAAATAAAGCAGCAATGAGAAATTAAAGATGTTTGTCAATTTTCCAGTCAGAATGATGGTCCAAGAAGGATGCAGCCTGAATGTGTTTGTACATCCCAGGCAGAAGATTAATCTCATTTTGGAGAACTACTTGAGCTACTGAATCTAAGAGAAGAGCCATACACAGTGGTAAGGGTACAGGCTGTGGCATGTGTATATACTCTGCATCCCATAGGAAATGCCTTTTTTGTGTCTTTGAAGAACTTTGAAAATTAAAAAGTTAATTTGGATTAGAGAGAGAATTAATAGAAAAGTTACACAAAGCATAGCTAATGAGCTCTTTTGCTGCTGGTTAAGCCATGTCACAGTGAGGTCATGTTCTGCAGAATATGGAGTGTCTGCACATTACAGAGCTGATGGTTTCAGAGAGATGGTAATTGGCATGTTCTGTACAGATGATAAAGGAGTGTTCCTTCCCCTTACCCAGCACCATGGTTCCCACAAGGACCACCTTAAAATCTGTATTTTCTTAGAGACCTCTGTTGACTGATGCATTAATGGACACCATCATCCACATCACAAGGACAGCTTTTGCTGCTGGAGTAGTTTTTTGGGTTATGTCTGGCAATAAGACTGAGGTTAATAGACCAGAAAGGGGACAGATGGATGTGTGTATCAGAAATGGAGCAAAAGTCCTGTAATTGTGAAAGTCAGTACCTGTGAAATTCCTCACTATTTAGTATTTTGTAGTCTTGATAGAGCTTCTAATGCACAAGTCTGGAGGTATGAAGTGTATTGCACTTCCACACAACAGATTCAGACTAGGCCTAAATTTGTCTTTTTCTTTTTTTTAACCTACACAGAGCACTAATCTTTTACAGATTTATTTTTAAAAGTCTGTGTACTGAAAGCTACCTAACTTCCTGCTTCTATAGGTAATATGTATTCTAATATAGTTAATGTGGAAATAGCAGCTTTCTTTTGATATTAGAGGGGAGAATTAATTTAAGAAAGTTGCAAGTCAGCTTCAATACAAGTGTTTTGCATTCCATTGAAGCTGTTGATATTGGAAAGGAGAACATTTATTAAAAATATTAGATGAGGACATACTGAGCTTCACAGACATCATAAAACAGATTTGCAGGAGTATAGAGAAACAGATAATTGAGTACTAATTGACATTTGTTACTCATTGACTAATTGACAGTCATGTCTTTGAATACAAAGTAACTCTGAAGGCATTGATCCCAACTGCATCATTTTGACAAAGAGGGCAGGATGCTGCCTGAAACAAAATCCAAATTTCATGTACTATAGAAATTTTGATCTATGGAAAGACAATAGGCTTTTAAGCTACCTTGGCTTTGTGGATATTCAATTTTCCTTCTCAAGAAAAACAACTTTTTTGGCAAAGATGTATTATTTTGGTATTCGTTATTTTGGTATTCATTCATGGCAGCATTTTGCTATAAATGGTGAATTGTTGTAATAGTAATAATTGTACAATTGTATTTCAATACATAACAATTGTATTTCAATACATGACAATTGTATTTCAATACAATAGTGGCTGTATCCTGGCTATGACAATCATGTGTAGAACCAGGGATGCTTCACTGACTTCTGTCTGCTCTGCCAGTAGAAGCATTAAATGCTGTATCTTACATTAAGCACAACTGGTACAAACTGGGCCTGAGAAGCAGCTAGCAATGATTTTCAAGGGAGAAAGCCTCTCTATATTCTTCCAAAAAAGAAAAGGTTTTCAAGAGAAGGGAATTCCATTTCTTTGCTCTGCTAAATCAGTGAAGGCTGCCATCCTGAAGTCTAAGCCTGGTCTCTCACCTGCTTCTCTGGCTCTTGGCAAATCCCCAATTTCCGCAAAAGCAGGGCTGCTTTCAAACAGTAACTGTTAACATGCTGAATACTCCTTTGCAAATGATGTGCATTTACAGCATTTTTTTATTTTACGTGTTGTCCAGTATCTGCAGGAGCTCCTGGACAGAGAATGTTAGGCAAAAGCTATTAAGACCGTGGGCCTTCAACCAGGTCCAGGGAGGGTGACCCACCTTCTCTTTAACAGCTCTGCCAGGTGATGTAAACTGATTACTTGAGCTTTTTGACATCCTAGAAGCAGGTGTTAACCAGAGAAGAACTTGGTGTGTCTTGAATGAAGCTGATCCACAAGAAAGAGGCTGCAAGGATTCAATAATAATTTTCCTGATGGTTCATGGAAGTGTGCTACCATCTGAACTTCAGGACTGAGCTTTCAAGCACATACTGCCTTCCCTATCTGCTCCTGCTCGAGGTTCAGAAACCCTCAGCTGTATAATAAAGTGACAGACAGTCTTCTAGGAAATTTCTGAAGTTATCATTTCAGTGACAGATTTGTTCAGCAGAAGTTCAATAGATGCCAGATATATGTCAAATAGCAGTACAACTTTTAACCCTGAGGGTAAAATAAATTTTAAGCAAAAAAAAGATAAGGATCCATTTAATAGGGATAGGAGATTATGAATTGTGATATCTTATGACCAAATATGACCTCTGCTCACTTGAAAAAAAGGTTGATTTTTACAATTAAATATATGAACATATGCTAGGATTTATGTATGCAAATATGTATATTATCATATATTTAGCAATACTTAATACCTAATCCTTTAATAGTTTTGGGTATTTTCAGTGCACATCAAAATTTTGCTAAGGGCTGTGAGCCTAAAACTCAGTCTGCTAATGTAAGATCAAATTCTTCAGCTATTATGCTTTTGAAGTGGTAGTGTGACTGGTACAGCTTAGTGAGTTCTCACTTCCTACTCTTCCAGGCTTGAAGTTGCTCCTTAACTGAATCTGTACACCCACAGGAGGACATTTTTGATTGTACTGGCCTCCAGTGGCAACCTAAGAACCATTTTGGTTATGAGATGTAGTCAATCAACTCCTTCACGCCTTCTTCCTGACTTTATGACTCTCACATTTAATTGGTCTTGCTTGCACAGTACTGACTGTGCCACAACTAGGTAAAAGACTAAGCCCCTCTGATTTTGGATTGCTTGATAAACTAGGATCACTAACAACACTTTAATGCCGTCAAGTGCATATATCTAGAAGCAAATCCTATAAGATTACTTGCTGGAAAGCTTTTACTCTGAAAAAGGATTAGGGGTCATTGCAGGCAAACAACATATTTGAACTTTCAGTGTGATGCTGTGTGGAAAGACCTTGTGAGGCTTAAGACTTTGTAATCAGATACTCCCAACAGGATTGGGGTGTCATTTCCATTTCTATATATGGCTGGAATGACACTGGCACTACAAAACTGCTTAAATTCCTATTGTCATGTCCTCTTTATGGAATTTTGAGAAAATGCATTAGAGTTTTAGAAGGCTGCGGCCGCGCGGATGGCTGGAGTCCCGGCACTCCACAGCCCAGCTCGCAGTCCAGGTGCTTGCCCGACTCTGAGTCAGATCCGCACCCGTGGGTCCGCAGTTCACGGGAGGGCGAAAGCCACGAAGCACGCGAGAAGAAAGGGAGGACTCAGGCAGCTGAGAAAAGTCAGATTTATTGTCTGACTTGGCAGGTAGAGGACGGGGAGGGGCAACCTGGAATGGCCTGAGCAACCTGAGACACAGAAAACTGGAGTGCAGCAACTTATAAAGGCAGGGGTTGGGTAGGGGTGTACACTTACAGCAACGAATAGGAACATCAAAACTTAGATACATGTTGCGAGTGACAAGCCAACTCAACAAATCAGCAAAAAATTGAGGAGGGGCCCTAGCTCCTGTCCAATCACCCGACGCCCAGGAGGGAAGAATCTAGAAGAAAGGGATGGGTTGCTGGGTGATAGACAAGGGGCTTGGGGTGGGGAGAACTTGGATACATCGAGAAACCATAGTAACCTGGGTGGAGTAAATAGATTGACAGCAAACTGTCTAAGGCAGGGACAAACCACGGTTGCTGGGGGTAGGGGAAAACTGGGATGAACCAAAAACAGAACACCACAGAAGGCTCTTTCTGTCCTTATAGAGAGGTCCACACATACCCTCTCAGATAGCTGTATACCATGACTGTAGGCTGCTTTCCCTAAAGGGGAAGAATTCTTCTCTAAATTGGCTAAATTATTTGATAAAGTGGAAGCAGAAGAGAACAAATAATCTTTGTCAGGAGCACCTGTAAGAGTTCCTTTATTTTTGACATTTTTTTCTGTCCAGATGTAGATGTCCTGTGGAGAGAGAGATTCATCCTTTTGCAGAGAATGGTTGGTCAAACTACACCCAAGCCAAAAGGCTTTCCACTGGCTCTCACAGGGTCGGGACTGTACTCAGGGTTTTTACAGTTTCCAAACACAGACTGTAATGAAGAGTGTTAAATGTTAAGTTCCCCTGCCCATTCTTTAGCTCACTGTGCAGTCTGATAATGGCCACCTATTTGGAAAAAAATATATTCCAGCACAGGAAGAAAATTGGCTACTCCTATGTCTGCACACACCCCATGCAAGTAGGTATTTGGCATTGGTTATACCAATTATACAACCCTGATGCTCATAGCTGCTCTTCCTTCAGCACTTCTATTTAGAGCACAAAATGAGACCCTTCTTTCTTGCCCATGGGGTATTCCTCATTTCTTTCCATGTGGCTTCTTGTTGTGAGAGGATTTTCTAGTTTCATCAAAACTGCTTATACTTGAAGAGAGATCCAGAAAAGCCATCCTCAACTTCTTGAAAATTTGGACTATTGTTGTTGTTCTATTTCTAGAGTCTCATATTGTTGTTATCAGACTTCTAAAGTCCATACCTCCTCAGTGCGTTCTTACAGCTGCAGATCTTCACAGCACAGACTCCTTCTTTTGCATATTGTTCTCTGTCAGTTCAGGGCACTTTCAAGGCTCTCCCTGACTGGCTAATCCACCCCCTTTTATCCCAGTCATCTTCATTGGTCACAGCTGCAGCCCAATTAAGGACATCACAGCTGCAGCCCATCAAGGGCAACCGGGACCTCCCGGGGCAAAGCCTCTATACAGATATTCAAGTACAATACATTTCCTCTACTATATTTCCCCCTTTTCTTTTACTTACAGAACCAGGTTTTTCATACAATACTTCAAGTACAACACAGACATTTCCCCATGACTCAAAGGCCATGTACAACACACATAGCTCCTTGCTCAAAGGCCATACTCTTTCACAGCTCCTTAACCCAAAGGCTATGTTCTCTCGCAGCTCTTGGCTGTCTTATTTTCTACCAAATATCCGCAGCTCTTGGCTGTCTCATCTTCTACTAACTATCACGTCGGGGTCACCAATTGTTCTATTTCTAAAGTCTCATACTGTTGTTATCGGACTTCCAAAGTCCATACCTCCTCAATGCATTCTTACAGCTGCAGATCTTCACAGCACAGACTCCTTCTTCTGCATATTATTCTCTGTCAGTTCAGGGCACTTTCAAGGCTCCCCCTGACTGGCTAACCCACCCCCTTTTATGCCAGTTATCTTCATTGGTCACAGCTGCAGCCTAATTAAGGACATCGCAGCTGCAGCCCATCAAGGACAACTGGGACCTCCCGGGCCAAAGCCTATACACAGATATTCAAGTACAGATATTCAAGTACAATACATTTCCTCTACTATAGACTATAAAGGAACAGTGTCATAGATGAGGAGATAAACTTATTTTATTCTTAAGATTGTGGTAGGACTGTTTCCTCACACTATACCTCACAGTTAGGTTATCACAAGAAAGCCTAATTTCTACAGGAGGTGCAGCACTTGACCTTAGTGAACAAAATTACTACTTAAAGAATATGCATCAAGGTTGATTTCTTCTCAAGTTTAGTGTAATTGGGTAAGCACATTGTGGAAAAATACTAATTACCATAAGAAGTGCTTAAGCATCATCTTTAACAAAGCCAAACTGCGTTTATCCCGTTTATCTCGCTGCTGTGGAATACTCAGTGTAGGAGGAAAACAAATTACCTGTTAATTGCTTTGAGTACAGAAAAAGGGACAAGTATTTCCCGATGCCACGTTTAGTTAATCCTGTGCAAAGAAGAAGCACAACATTATTGATATTTTCCAATCTTTATTTAGCTATCTAATGAGACAGTTTTATAGAAGTGCTGAGTGCTAGCACTCTCCTTGAAAGTGATGGTACTCTGAGTATCTTGCACCTCTAGAAAGTGTTGTTTTTTTAAGATCCAAAGATTGACAGGAGCAAGTTATTGACCCTACCTCAGATTAGAAATTACATGTGTGAGAGCTAATACTGTGCTAAATTTGGGGTGACTTAGAGAATTCAAGGGTATTATTAGAAAAATTCAATGCTCATTTAGCATGCACACTTGTATATGTAGCCTGCATGGTTTGATCAAGAAACACTGCTTCCAGGGTGCAGAATGGTGAAAATTATCTCCAGGAAGTGTGATAAAGGAAGTGATAATCCAGTACTCGCAGAGTGGAGCCACATAAAAGGAAGAATAGCAGAGCTTGCAAGAGCAGAAGGTTAAAGATAGCTACAAATTTTTATGCTTGAAAGAGAGGAGCAGCCTCTAGAAGCAAACAGGGATTGAGATCAATATGTAGACAGACATTGCCTAACAGATTATGTCTACTGGGCTCCTTATTTATATCCCTGTGTATGCAATCAAGTACCTATCTGAAAATTTCAATCTAAAATAATAACAGATCCACAATCTAGTGGGAGCCTCATTTCTATGTGTTGTTAATAGAAAAATTGTAGCCGTTATTGAATAATATTGATTGTTGACACTTTTCCTCCACTTGCTTTAGCCTTCATTTCTATGGTGTCTTGAATTCAAAGAGCTCCAACTACTTCACAAATGCTAATTTAACCTCCCAGCTTCTCTGTATGGAATGTAAGTATTATTACCCCCAGGGACTGCCTTCTCTTTGTGTCAAGGAAGTGCTCACCACATTGCTGGTGTTGCTAGAGACCTTCCATAATAAGCTGTTTGCAGCACAGGACACCTAAGGAGCAGAACCAATAAAAGACTATCTTTGTTCAACATGAAACAATTTCGAAAATAAATCTCTAAGCGCTAAGTCTAAAAATGGTCAGGAAAATACAGCTGAATGAAAAAAGTTTCAGAAGATGCAGCAGGGGTGGTATGTAGAAAATATGTATATTGTGTTATGCTCCATTTCTATTTTGGTATACAAACAACATTGATAAACACATCAGTGGCTTTCAGGTATAAATTAAAGTCAGTAAGTCTTACTGCTGTACTTAGCAATTGAGAGTATAGAAGTTCATCCTTTGCATCTTTTTTTTGTTTTTGTATTTACAGTGTCAGACTTGGCAGATCAGGGCAGAACACTCAGTATTTGTGGGTGTTTCATCTTGATGAGTTTGAGTGGGACTACTGTGGAAGGAGGCTAGTTCACTGCATAATGTTAACATAGTTACATGTCTTTTCAAATAATTGATCATTTATGTCCCTTTAGTAAGCCTTCATAGAATAAACAGATTTTTCTCTATGACATGAAGACATTGCTTTTTACTTACACAGAATTTCACCTGGATTATAAAGCTATTTGATAACTACTCATGGAAAGACAGAATGTGCATACCTTTCATTTAGACCAGTAAGGTGTGCATTTTATGTACATTAATAGTAGAGTCATCATTAAATAAATTAATTTCTCACTAGGGGTGAACTGGTCTTTTTCTCTCAAGACTGACATTGGAGAGTTCAGCAAATCCATTATGAATGTTTAATATCCAGAATGCTTGACAGTCATTCTAATTACCAATATTGACTTTGGAATAGATGTAATGAAGTGGAATAACTCATTTACATCGCATCTTGTCTACATAATTATTAATTTAAACCACCATTTTTGAAGATTGAAGGTAGTTTTTGAGGATCTGGATTAGCAAACAAATAATTGAGCAGAATAATTGAGCTGCCAGTGCCCCACTCCTGCCCTATAAATGAACTGGAAACCTACCAGGTTCATCCCATAAGTATTTTTAGTGGAATAAAAGCAACATATGGATAGCATGCTGGCTCTTTTCAGCCCATCAGCAGAAAAGATGGCTGATCTTAACCAGAAATAACAGTAATGGGGATGCTACATCCCTTCATCATGGTTTTTTCCAGCCAGAGAGAATCTCAGTGGTGACTGAAATGCATCATAGAGCCCAGCTCAACTGCACTGTTGAGGTTAAACCTAAATTAAGTGGTGAGCCTTAATTTAAAATGCTAGAGCAGTTTGTAGAGTTAATTCAAACTTTAGAGATCACCTCGGTGTTTAGACAGTTTGGATGATATGAGGCAGTGGAGGAATATCCCTGCATGTTCTGATTTTTAGTGTGCTAGTTCTTCACTACACTCAGAAATCCTTGAAATATTATTGAACTTCCCCAAAAAAAAATCTGAAGGGGAAAAAAAGAAGGGTTTATTCTGTATAGCACTGCTCACAAACTGGGAAAAACAAAATTAGAACTCTTTAAACTTTCTTTTTCCGTTGTGCAGTGCAGTGGCAGAAAAGGATAATGAGGTAACACCTTTTTGCCCAAATAAATCAGATACAGGCAGCCTTGCCCATGCATCCCTCACACACTTACATTCTCTGCACTAGTTACTTTGGAGGGTTAATATCTGATTGTATTGTTTTACAAATCAGCCATGTTCTGGTCCACTATTCAAGTAGAAAGTTTTCATATAGATGCTTTATGAGAGCATTGAATATAAGAGAATAGTTTATAAAAGTACAGAATATAAATTGTTAACTTTTGACAGGTTTTCCTTATGTGTTTGATGCAGGTGTAAAAGAAGAACCTGGGTCTTATAGGCTTCATTAAAGTAAGTGTAAAACCTTGCACAAAGGCTCTGTAAGAATGATGGGATTCTTCTGAGACAGAGTAAGGTTAGGAGAGGCAGAAATTTCCAGGAGAATCAAGAATAAGTGCAGGAATCCAAATAAACCAGATACAGCAATTTTGGAAGCGGGGAGGGTTTTACCATTTTGTCATTTGCATTTCTTAGGGGTCTATGGAAATTTTCAGAAATATCTCCCTTCACAGGTCTGGAAGTTAGGTTTAATATAACTTTGGTTGTCAATCCTGACACACAAATCTCTAAAAAAATAAGAATTCCCTCTGAAAATCACCAAGCCATCTTGAAGTTTGCACTGGATTTGATGATTCTAAACAGTTGGATGAGCGGATTCTTCATGATCTCTCATCACTGTGAGTCTGTAAAGTTGCTTCTGACTCATGTCCAATTCAAGGCAACAATAAATTGTTTTAGTCTTTTACAGGAAAATTGTACAGCCAATGTGTCTGTTCAAGTGCATATGCATCTTCAGATCATGATTTTTTTGTTTTAAGCAAGGATAATTAAAATTTTTTTCTCCATGTAACATACATAGTAAATAAAGAATCAGATAATATTTCTGAGTGCATTTAGATATATTTCAGCTTGGTTCATTATATTTCTGGACTAAATAACATAAGGTTCATATCAAAGAAGATAAAATAAGATTTTCTTAAAATATAACAAAAATTTTCTAAAAGATAACAAAAACTGCAGTCAACCTGCTTCAAGCACCCACTTAAAACAATAATGAAAACTGCAGTGAATCTGCTTTAAGCGCCCACTCAAGGAACGAGTGAAAAACCAATCACTTAACATTTGATGGTCTAAAAATGATATGTTGACATATACTCAGCTTGAAATCAGCTGAAGATGTTTTGGGGATAGTATTTTAAGAGGAGGTTTCCTAAATAGATAATATTGTGATGCTTTTTACAGTACCTAACTTGTAAGTATTGTCTTAAAATAGTAAAAAATGTGACATTTTCCTAGGAAAATAATCACTGGAGAAAAAAAAGGGTAAAAAAATGTTCCACTGCAAGTGGTGAAACCAAGATCATTGCAGAAGCATTACTCTCCAGTTCTTACTCAGAAGGGTGAAGTCCTTGTCTCTGGTTGTATTTCCTGTACTCTATAATCTTCTTCAAAGCTACATGTGGTTTTAGCTCTCATTTACACACTGGTCACTGTTATGGCAGAGTACGTTGTGCTAGCAATGCCAAAAGTGTGAAGAGATGGAGATTTATCTCCAGGAATGCAATTCATTTGTTGAAATTTGGACACTGAGCTAAGCTATTTATCTGCTTTCCAGCCAAGAAGTAGCAATTCTGAGCTACACTCCATCTTACCATAAAATAGATGTCTTCATAAAGATCACATGAATCCTGCAGGTGTTTCTCCCTTGACAAGGAAGGAAATACAGGTAATAAGTTCACAAACAAATATCCATTGTGTGGGCACCTAAAATGACCTGAGTGTTAGTCCTAGCCTCACAATTTAATTTAAATTCTATGGCCTTTACTTCCCCATTAATACTGTTCTTTTCCCTGAATGAATTCTGCAGAGCAAGAAAATGGGATAGGACCCTTGAAAAGTATTAGCTCTACAAAACACATAACATACAGGAATCTGTCCAGTGTCTTTGTACAGTGTTTTTGTATTCAATCAGGGATTTCAAGAGTGTCAGTAATTCCTTACAGCTGAAAGTTTCAATGGCTTCTCAAGTGCAGAGTGAACACCTGGTCTTCAGCAATAATAAAGGCTCCGGGCTGTATCAATGGTCAAAATATCTGAGACCTGCTGAGCTGCTGAAAATACTCCAGAACATCCTCCTTTGCAGCCCTCTTTTATGGGGAAAAAAAGACTTTAGAAGGGTGAATTTAGAGCTCCCCACAAGTTCTGAGTAAATAGGCTTTAATATTCTTCCTTGAAACTGAGTAGGAGAGATGGGGAAAGACAAGGGAAAGGAAATTCCTTCTGTTTTGCAGGCACAGATGGAGAAGGAACAGGACATCTGCACCTCCAGCGGGCTGCAGGAGTAGCTGCTTCCATGGAAGAGACCATCAGGAGGGTTTCTGACCTATTTGTGCCATGTGCTTTTATCTCATTACTTACATGACCCAGTAATACTAGAGCAGAGAAAGTTCTGATGTACTGTCTGCACACCTGCTTCAGGGACTTCCCACTCACACAACTCTGTGTCACACAGGTAATACCTCCCCTGTAAGTACAGCTCTTTAGGATTGGTGAAAGATTTACCTTAACATAACCATCCCGTTTCCTCAAGTGGACTTTAACGTGGTTTTGCTAGAAATACGACACTAAGATCTTCATCCAACATAAATCAGGGTTGTTTTACTGCAAAATTTAGGGAAGACTCTGTACTGTTGTACCCAGTTTGGTGACATTTAGACCCAGTGGCAGCTCTGTCCCTGTCAGCTGGCAAGGCTGGCAGAAGAGACACAGTGGGAGACTGTGTGCATGTGCATCAATGCACAGACAAGCACATGTAACGTGGTGGAAATTTTAGAGGTCACAATTGCACAAACCATGAAGGCACCACAAAACCTGGAAGTATATGAAGATGTGCTCACACAGTAGCCCTCAGTGCTTTTTCTTAGCTTAGATGAATGGGAAAAAAAAAATCTTCCCTTGATGTAAAACAGAATCGATTTTCTTATATGTAGGCACCAGGAAAGCAACTGGTAGGAAAGATGCAGGTCATTGTTTGTATCCACTGACAAGTCCCTCCTTGTGGAATGTGAGCACTGACTACAGGGCTAAAAAGGTAATAAGCTATTCTTTGATGTGCAAAAAAGTTTTAGAATTTGAATCTAAGAGAGCATCCTGAATATGTTTAGATTTCCCATCCCCAGTTTTTGAACTTGTCTAGAAGTGCCAGACATAGATCATCACAACATAGATTGTTCCAACCCTCTCACAGTCAAGAGCCAGTACAAAATCCATCAGAACTGAAAACAGTTGTCATTTCATTTGTTTCTTTCTATGATTCAGTACCTTCTGTGGCTTCAAGATGCATTTGGTTGGCAGAAAATAGACTTATATTTCTTGTATTTAGTTATTTAATTTAAGAAAACACAATGTTTTCACTGTCAGGGCATAAACTTTAATAAGTATTTTACCTTCTGATTTATTTTTTTTTTTTTAGTTTGAACCACTGACTAACAAGGGACATATTTCAGTCCATGTTTCTATAATAAAACTGAGTGGTATTTGATCACCAGTTAGCCAACATTCTTGCCACAGAATTTGAAGCCCCATCTAGACATAATACTAATTCTACTACCAAAACCAATTATGCAACAATTCACCACTCTAAACCTTTAACTCAGTGCCATCTGTGCACAAGTGGGAGAGGCTAATCTTTTTTCCTTTTCCTTTTTTTTAATTAAAAATCTTTAAGGCCAAGGAACACAGTTAAATATGACACTGATTTTATGTTCTTGTTCTCTTGCTCACTTGGGATGGCAGTGCTCAGAGCATGCCAGGCAATACTTGTTTAACATGATTCACATGTTGTTATTTTTTTCTGTAAAATACAACTCATTCTGTCATTGGTAAGACTAAATATCAAAAATATAAATCAGTGCAGTAGTTAAGGGTATAATATATTTAAAGAGTTTTAAAATAAGCTATAATTTAATTCAGCAATCTGACAATCAGTAAAGGCTAAGTCTTATTTTCGTACTTATACGAGTTACTACATTGCAATGAGATTAGTCACCTAACATGAGTAGGAGTTGGTTCTGTAATAAATCTGCAAACACACAAAAAATTTGAGTTAATCCTGAAATACCATTTTTAGCTTGCTCTCATTGTGTCTCTTTAATATTGTAGAGGTCTCCTAGTAGTGACAGTTTTAACCTTGGCTCTCCTGCTTTTTGAGAGATGAAGCCAGCCCTTCATCTGAAAGGTTTTTTTCATAGTTTAATATCCTCATCCGTTTAACTTGAAAGCTAGGCTAAAAAAATGAATAATAAATTTGATGAGAGCTGGTTAAAGAAAACATTGCATTGAATCTGGATTGCTCCCAGCCATCTTAATTGAACAAAGGGAAATTTTCCAAATACACCTTCTATATTGGCTGACTGCCTTAGAAGTTCTCTGAAGCTAGAAGAAAAAGTCCTTCCTCTCTAAATTAAAACACATATTGTAAAAAAATTCCCAAACTATTAAAATCTGTGGTATGAAGTTACACCAGAAGTAATATAAACCAGACTCTTTCATTACAAGCTGGCACTAGAATTAAGCTGCTTGGTTTGGTGCTGGAACAGATAACAGATTTCTAGTTTTTACGATTGTGTAATTTTGTATATTGATAAAAAAAACTGGGTTTTGAAAGAAAAGGTTCTCATTATATTTGGACAGGTGAAAACTCTTAAAAGTACCATCACTATTCCCTAGCAATGTGGAAGTTGGTCTGCAAGGTCTGACCCCAAACTGAAGCTGGGGCAGCCAATACCTGAAAGCAGTTAAAGAGAGACAGCTGGTGGCATCAGAAGACTCAACTGGAGCATGGGTTATTTGAAGATTAACCCAAAATGCAGTGTTTCCTCAAGGCACATCATCCCTTTGATATATTACCCCATGGCCTGCTGCGGCCAGAGGTCTGCACAGCCTGATTTTCCAGCAGCGTTGGAGGGCAGTGCAATAGGTAAGCTGATGACTGTCAGGTAAAAAGTTCCAACCTTGTAATGCTGGTGCTTTCTGGCAGCAAAATGGGGTTTCTTCAACCTGAAACTGCCAAGAAATTCCCTCTGGTGGTGGAAAGGGACTCTAGGAGAGGCAAAGCCAGGCTGGTGGTGGCAAAGCCTCTCAAGGGCTTTTCCTGGGGTGGAGGAACAGCAGCATAGGGGTTGTGAGCAGTCGGCAGCATCCGTCGGCCATGAGCACTTTGAAATACAACATCCATGCATCCTTTTGCAAAAATCCCTTTTAAATTAGCAGGTTCTGGTTTTTTCCTGTTTTGGCACTCCCAGGATGGGGTCTACCAAACCCCATGTTGGTGGCATGTTCAGGACCTTACGCCTTGCTCTGTAATGCAGTGATACGAGGCAGTGCACGTGGAATTGAAAGCAGTGGTTTGTATGTCATGTCTAACAACAGCTGTGCTCCCACCATGACACCAAAGGCTTTTTACACATGGAAAGTGTACCTGGTTCTCAGGAGCAGCAGCAACATGTGATTTTCATAGTAAATAAGCCTGATCAGAGAAAGACAGCAAAAATATATATATTTAAAATGAAGGGGAGTCATTGATTATTAGCTGTACGTGGTATTTCTGTCTGCTCACAACAGCAATCTACGTTGTCTTCTCTAGACATAATTCCCTGTACTTGTCACATAAATTGCAAGTTCATGGAAGCTGCAATTTACCAGTGGGGGTATGGCAATCACAGCCACATTGTACTGAAAAATTAGTATACATAGATTTAGCTTGTAGAGGCATGTAATAAAAGAATGTTTTTAAAGAGCTATTCAGGGTCTTAAAAGTTAGGGAGTGCCAAATTTCAAAGAGAAACTGGATTTCAGCTCAATTTTTGGTAATATCATACCAAATGGCACAATCACATCCATTTCCCTCAGTGTTCCTGCCTTGTTTGTCTGAAGGATAGACAGACCTCACTGAGGGACAAGCAATCAAATGTTCCACTTTCAGTAAGCTCAAGCATTACTTACACATTTTTTAACACAATTATTCACATCCTCTATTGAATTATTAATCTCCTCATGAGATTTACTGTGATGATCTCTTTGCAATATTATCACTGTTTACCCACATTATTTAATGCATTCTTACAGCTCTGCTTTGAGGTTGCTCTTCCCATAATTTTATGTCCAGGGACCTGAGACAGAGAGACCTGAAGAACAGATGTGAAACCCAGAATTATCAAGTATTATCTACATTTGAGAATGCCCAATTTTAGAAACTCAGAGCCTGACTTTTTTTTTTTTTATCTGTTCAAGTTGCAGCTAGCAATTTTAAATGCAGCTGTGAATGTTGAGCCTTTTTCTAATTTAGACCCAGATGTCTCCAATTGGGCCACAAGAAAATGAAAAATGACAGAGGCAGGGATAGCATCAATCTCTCCAGGGCAGCATTCAATTGCCTGCAGTCCCCTGCCTCATTTTCTGCACATTTTATAACTTCTGGAGCTTGTGAAGCAGGAGTCATGCTGACAACAATGAGAACAGATACACGACCCTGAAACCCTCTTTAATTATTTGATTGCAGATAATTTTTTCCCAACTTATTCAGTGCAGAGAAAGAATGATCTCCAGAAAAACACTGTAATGAAAACAGAGCAGGTTGCATATGAGCCTGACTTTTCAAACTCTGCCTTCTCTAATAAATCTATGGGAATATATTCATGCAAAATATTGAAATAGTTTCTTAATAAAATGACCTTTTATCTTTTTTTTTTTTTTTCTTATCACTGCTCTGTTCTGGAGAGAAATGTCTGTGTTGTGAAAGCCTAAGGCAAGAAAATAGGAAATTTATTTCCAGAATAACTTCTGCCATAGACTTTCTTAGTGACCTTGGGCACTCCTTATCCTTGCTGTCATTCCCTTTCATCATCTTGAGGCTTGGACTAGCACAAGGGCTGCTTCAGGGTAGTTTTGTGGTGCTTGACTCATTATTCTTGGTAGAGGATCAGATTCTTAGGTGATATGAAAGTGTGAATCATTGTGAAACAGCATGCTGCAACAGAAGTGTCCAACACTAAGTTCTGTTATGAAATACTAATAATGGCATAATTGTATTAGGAAATAAGCCCTTAAAAATTGTTTGTACAATCTTTATTGATATCACTATTTTGTCTTGGCTTGAGCATGATGATTAGGTACTAAGGCCCTAAAGGCAAATATAAAATGTGCAGCATCACTACTTGGCTTCAGAGCAGTACTACACAGAAAAACAAGTAAATGCACACTGTAGGACATACTGGGCTGTCTTACTCATTGATCTGAACTACTTGGTTACCGGCACCAAAATATATTTTTATATAGTCTGAAACAATCTTATACAAGGAATAAAAGTATTCAAGCTTGAGAACAGAGTACTCAAGCTGTGTGTTCATGAGGGCCATGTGTTTGGGACAAGCAGACAAGGAGCTCTCCAGGAGAACCCAGCACCACACAGGATGTGCTTGAATGGGGTTGCAGGCAGCAGAAGTGTGGAAAGATAATGCTGTAGGTGGAATTGGTGAGATGGATATTGAAATACCACAGAGTTCTTTGATCATTTTAGAACATGCAGGAGAATGCAGGCAAAAAGCACAGAAACAAAATGTCTGGCAAAGGGTCAGAAACCACAGTTGTTAATTTGGGTAGATGTTAAGATTTTACAAAGAGATTAAATTCCTCTAAAGTGGTATCTTTCTGGGGAAAATATGATAGGTGGGATAAGTCTCTTCAATTTGAGAAGGAAAGCTATAAGAAAAGTCAGTGCCTGTAATTTTAAACCGGGTAAGTTTAATAGGATAAAACTCAGGGGGTTTTTAGTGAGCTGGTAACTAATAAAGGGAAGATGTCTTCAGCAAGGATAGTGGTGGATTTTCTGTCCTTTAGGAGTCACAGTTTGGATGCCATCTGGAGGATAGGCAGTAGTCCAAGACAAAAACATCAATATCAATGATATACAGGACAATCTAATGATCCCTTTTGGCCTGAGACTCCGGGAACTGAAGTTCACAGGAGTTCTGCCACTGACTTGAACGAAGGCAGGATTTCATCTTCTGTTCCCAAGGCTTTAATAATAGAAAAGGTATTAATTACCTCCACTCAAATGAAAGGAGTCAGAGTGATGTGCAGTACCATGAAGAAAAGCTGCCAACAGAAGCAGCAATGGTGTAAATTGAAACCAACTTTTTTTTTTTTTTAAGTGAGTATTTTCTGCATTTCAGCTGCATAGTCTCTTGAAGCACATCTGTGTGGTCAGTTCTAATTATAGAACTCTTCTGGGACATAACCCTGCGTACAGTGGGAACCAGAGCTGCATTGGCGACTTTGAAAAGCAGCGGATGAGAGGGGGAGATCCCAGTGATCCAGATTTTGCAAAAAGAATGGATGCAATTTTGGTAATTGAAGGCAAAGGAGGTTGTCAAAGATGGGTCAAATTGAAGGTCAACTACATTCTCAGTGAAGAGAAGCAGGATTAACAGCAATGGGTAATTCTGGACTCTGGAGATGACTGCATCTCTGTCAAAGAGCCAAGAGAAAAGACAGATCCTTCTGCTTCAGTGGGGTTGACTATTGCTTCAACTTCAGAAACTGGCTTATTGTGTAGCTGCATTTAGGTGCCTTGCCAGAAGTGAGGCTGCTGGCTGTGTACTAGTTTCTGTTAATAAGACACATTTGAATGTTATAAATCTTCACATTTTCTATTTCTTTCTGTCTCTGTTGAGGGCATGGAGGTGATGCACCATGGTAGCAGCATACTCTGCTCATTAATGGCTGATGACTTATTTACCTTCTCCCATGGAAAGAAGAGCTAGAAAACTTTCTATAATAAAAAAATATGTCTGGTCTAAAAAAAGATTTAAATGTCAAATACAGGAAATACTCTGATGATACTGAAGATATTGAAGGAATACTTGTGATTTTCCTGTTTTCATTTAGATTTGCATTTTGTTGCACTGGTTAATGAAATGCAAGAGATCCCTCTAAGGTATGAACAGAATCCAGTAAAGCATGGATGTATATCCAGAGTGAGTGCACAAAACCTACAAACATGTAATTGATCAAAATGTCTGTGAAGTGTCCTGTAAAAGGATTTCAACATCAACTGTTTTTGATAGTGAGTATATATAGTGAAGCCATCAGCACAGTCAAAGAATAATGGTTAATGCTATGTTTTAGATCTTTGAAAATGGAGAGAAAAGCATAAATAAATGGGTTCCAGTTTATCAACTCTGCCTGGTATATGCCTTTTTCAGAAAACCCTGAAATTCCAAACTGAGTTTGTAACAACCTCGTTCTGGAACAAAGATTATGTGACTGCTCCACTGAATCAGTGCTTCACTGAATCAGTGATTCACTATCACATTTTATTTGTGTGAAGTTGCACTGTTTTTTTCATGATAGTTAGAACTAGGACATACAAATTTTACCTTGCTCTTTTCTGACATGACCTATGATCTAAATAATTCACATAGTCTCAGCGCTTCTTGATCTCCTTATCCAAAAATACAATGCCAGTTAAGCCATACCAAGAATCACTTCAATGGAAATATTTGTATTTTTAAAGTTCCTTGCACCTTGCTGCTCTAGTTCCTTGCACCTCTTCTGCTTTTTTTTCCTTTCTCTCAGGTGGTAGGAGAATGACAGCATGTCAAAGAAATCTGGCTGATCCAGCTGTACTTCTGCCTCTGGGCTAGATTGGAAAATAAGAAGATAATTGAGTAAAAGTCTTCTTAGGAAATGTCTATGATTACTAGATTATTACGGGATAGTTTTACCATCACTGACCAAATTCAGACATGACAGTGCCATATCCAATCCTATTTTCTGTACTTTTGATATTACAAAAACCATCAAAGTCTTTATAGGTACTGCTGAAATGTTACATCAATTCACCATGAGAAGAAAAGGTCCCAGTACTACAATGGTTTTTGTCATTTGATAGCTTCATCACACTAAAATTTATCTTTCAGTGTCCCTGCACCCATTTTTTGCTATATTCACAGTTGGCTTTTATTTCTCTTTAATATTCTATATATTTTTCTTTTATGGTATGTTTTGGATACAGGTCACTTTTTTTTTCTTCTTTTTGTTTTTTAATTCCTACTCCCCAGCTACACTTATTGCTTTCTATTACACGTATATCTCTTACACAGTTTAGGCAAGTAGCATTATTTCATTGCATTTGGTTCCTTCTGATCCTGGAATACTTGGAAGCCATACTTATTGCTAAATATCACCATTTTCTAAAATCCAGAAAAGTAATTTAGGGCTTATTTGCAAAGCAAATGTCACAAATAGTGAGGTGCTTTCAAATTCTGAACCTTGAATCCCCTAGCTAGCATTATTCTGGCTCTTGTGCAGTCTAAAGCAGTGTAACTATCAATGTGACACAGCTTTAGATCCTACTCAAAACACAGGAATGCATTTTCCATGCCCCTTCTCTGGTTCACACTCAATATATGCAGATGTACAACACCTTCACTTGAGTATTACATCAGAAACCTCACTGATGTTGTCAGGAGATGTGCTGCATGGCTAAACATCAGATGACTGAAGCTATAGATTCAGATCTGTAGAAAATTTTTGAATAATTAGGCCATTTAAATAACCAGTTAAAATATCCTTCTTTTAAATTCAGTAGCAGTTCCCACAAACTAAACTGACTAATCATCATTGCAGCCATTAGTCATATCAGTAGAAATTATTGGTGCAATATTATGAGTAACTGGAGGAAATTCTGAAATCTGTTTAGTGTAGACTGCACCAGCTGTTTGTGGTAGCTCAGAGAAGATGGCAATGCAGCCAGTGGGGTCCAGCTCAGGACAATGCATCTGAATTCAAGCACCTGTTGTTGCCCACACACAGGTATCTAGAGCCTTTTGAACATCCCTTGAGCATCCTGCTGAGCCCTCAGCTCCAGCTGCAGAAGGGTTTGGGTCTCACTGTTGTATGTGGCAGCTCTGTGTGGATGAGTGGGATGCACAGGGTCATCTTGAACAGCAAGAGCAGCTGGTGGGTGTGTGGGTGAGTCCTGCCCTCTCTCAGGGGCTGTGGGAATTTGGACAATTGTCTCACATGTAGACTTTGATATGCAGACATCTATGTGCAGGTGTTTGCCTCCTTCCCTGTATGCTATTGAGGGAGAGAGATTAATTTCAAGAGGTTGTTTAGACACACTTAGGGCTGGTCCTAGCTCTGGTGTGCTCTACAGAGCACATTTCTCCCCAGATACTTTAGGAGGTCTCACAAATTCAGAAGCTGTCCACAAATTCAGAGTCAGACCCGGGACTGAACCAAGAGGGAGAAGAGAGAAGACACAGACCTCTGCCTTGGGATGGGCAAGCTCTCCAGGCAGTGCTGGGTTTGTGCACGTGCCCCTGGAGCACCACTGCCTGCTCCCCTCAGAGGATTTGCTGCTGGGGCAGGAGTAGATGGGGAGCAGTGCTTGCCAAGATTTGGATATGCAAAGCACAGACACACTGCAGCACAGCTGGGGATGGGCTTGTCCACCCCGTGGTTTCTACATCCGAGAGCTGTCTTTGCACAGCCGTGGGCATGCAGACAGCATTCCTAAAACAGCACAGTGATCTCTGGCTGTGGCACTGAGGGCTGGCTGTCCTTGAGGATGCACAGGAGGAAAAGGGGGATGACACAGCAACTGCCATCTATAGTGGAAGCATCATTTGTGGCAGAAAAGAAATGCTGTATCTTCTCTAGCACTCTGCTTCCTTTTTTCAGTAAAGAAGAAACTAACTTCCTAACTTCCTATGAAGTTTCCTAACTCCATGCCCCAAATTAATGTTCTGTGCTTTGTATATAAAGGCCAATCTGAAATTCTTTAGCCACTCCAGAAGGTACTGATAGCCTTTAGGAGCTCAGATGTAGCATCAAACAGCTGGCAGAAAAGTGACACGTTAATATCCATGGACAGATATAAAGGTGCATAGTATATCAGCGACATTGCTGGTCTCATTAAACTCATCCATATGCACGCTTCTCTTCCTAAAATGATTCCGGGGTGTGGGAGCCAGTCTCCGGCCATAGATGGCACCAAACAGCCACGAGCGAGGCAATCCCTTCTTACAGAGGGAGCAGCCGGCTGAGGCTGCACCGGGACAGCCCCAGGAAACGCTCTGCCTGCCATGAGGGGCCAGGAGCGTCTCAACTTCTTCCAAGACACCGTTCTGTATATCACCCCAAATCAAATAACCTTTCTGAATGGCACAATTATTTTTATCTGTTCAATTCTCCTCCCTACCTTCGGGTTATTTCTTTTTAAATACAGCAGCACATAGAAAGTCCTACTACAGTCACAGATAGAGAATATTGGCACTTGGAAAAAGTGTGGAACAGGACCAGTGCTACCTTGAAGATCTAGCAGTCTGAATAGGTTTTTGCAAAGGGTTGAATGCCATGAAGCCTAATTTTTATATTTTCATGCAATTAGGTAAAGTAATCCTATTAATAAAATGATGAATCTGTACTTTAAAACCTAATCACTGGTTTTTATTCCAACAATAGTTACTTGGGTGTGTTACCTGTGTTTCTCCGGTGCCTCCCTGAAACTTAGAGAGTTTATAAATTCCAGCTCAAATTAATTTGTAATCATGCTATTCTTTTTCATTTCTGTACCAATTTAGTCTTTTAGTTTAAATAGTTCTTCTCCCTACCCAGTATTTCCTCCTCAACAGAGCTTCCCACCATTACACAGTGTAATTTGCAGCCACATAGCAACAGGCTTAGGAGGA
Source organism: Molothrus aeneus (assembly GCF_037042795.1). NCBI lineage: Eukaryota > Metazoa > Chordata > Aves > Passeriformes > Icteridae > Molothrus > Molothrus aeneus. The sequence continues at coordinate 90,162,993 of NC_089648.1, read as the reverse complement.
AGACATTTGCTCTTCTAGCCTTCACTTCCATACCCTGAAGATACTCCCAGAGGTTTTCCCTCCTTGTCTCCCAGCAAAATATCCATCTGCCATTGGGGCTAGAGCATCATGGGCAAAGGGCTTATGAAGACATCAGCTCGATGAGGCCATCTGGAGGGCAGGAGTCAGCTAAGGTCAGGGGAGGGATGAGTGAGGAATAATCAGGAAAGGGAAGAAGTGAGGGCATGAGATGTCTAAAGAAGAGGTGATGGGGTTGAACAGTGCTGCAGATAGCTTGGGGCAGACTCTCTTGACCAGCTTTGGAGGCTTCTGTCATTGCCTGCTGCAGGCATACCAGGGAGACTAGAAAACAGACATTTTGGGCCACATGTGAGGCCTTTCTCAGCTCACTATTATCTGTTGTCTGGAGTCTTGCCATTAGGGTCATCAGTCTCCTGCAGGTCACTAGCCTGATGGTCTCCTGACCTGCTGGTGTCTCACGGCTCTGTGCACCTTGGAGCCCACCCATTCCCCAAACCTGGCCACCAAATGGATCCCAGCCTGATCCTCCATTATTTCTCAGAATACACTCCCTAATCATTTGCTTGCCTTCAAGCACAGTGTGCCATTATTCTCCATCCCTTCTCCTTCCCTCAGTTATGGCCAGTCCCCTCACAGTGCCCTCCTTGCACAGCTATGCTAACAGCTTTTTCCATTTGGGAGGCTTATTACAAACATTGCAAGGGTAGAGCCAGGCTTCTCTCCCCTCTCTGAAATAGGTCATTTATTTTGAAATTATAAAAGTTAGATGAAATTTAAACAACAATCTGATGAGCAGGCAAAACTGGGGACTCATTTGCAATACTTACCCAGAGGTGGGCAATTTGTGCAAAGCTGCTATATTTCGGTCTAGCTCTCTTTGCAAACTTAATTGCATATATTGAATGAAGCTTTGTGTATCCTTAGTTAAGAATGGAGGCTATAAAGACTGCATATTGCTAGATCTGAATGTCTGCTTTCATAATCCTAATCTTGGATGCCCAGTATTATATTTGGGAAGACTCCTTTCCTTTCATTTTAGTCCATTTAATTTTAGTCAATTAATATTGACTGATACTGAATGATTGCTACTGGGACTAAAAAGGGGAAAGTGCTACATGAATATGGAAATGGGATAAGCAAATTTATTTTGCAAACATAAATTTGGATTTTTAAGGCTTTGTTCAGGTATATCATTAAACAATAATAACAATACGTTCCAGAGATCAGGGGGTTTTTGTGTCTATTCTGTAGACCACTTTAGCTATGGAATCAATTATAGTTGCATTGTGAGTTTTGCCTTGGTACATGTGCAACACAAAGTGCAGAAGTAGAATATTAAAAAGGTCCAATTGGCTTAGCCCAAAAATTTTCTATTAACAGTGGCTCCCTCTGAATCAAGAGGACAGTATTTTCAGCTTCAGCTTGGAATTTATTTTCCATAAATTCCTTCACAGAAATTAAGTCCATATCAGAGTACCAGATAAATTCCCCTGCAGATCCCAGGACACCTAGCATCAAACTGCTGTCTTTTAGATAGGCTGAATATTACCTGGTTTCCAAAACCTAGGAGCAGGTTTTGTATGACCTCAGGCAGCAAAACCATCTCTACATGCACAGGCAGGTAGAGTGTTCCCAATGTCCTCAACATGCCTGAGCTCATAGAAGATGAAAAGACTTCCCTGTCAGGCCCCAGAGGTATTTAGAGCATGTACTGATGGTGGCATGGAGGGTGTTATTTTTTTCCTGACCCTGAAGCCTTCAAGCATGAGATTTGATTATAATCATTGTCCCATTGCAGAGCTGCAGAGAATTTATGAGTATCAAGAGCATGGCAGGAAGTTTCCTTTTCTCTGTAGAAGACCACCAGTGGGTATATAGGGTGACCCTCACATTTCAAGTGCACACACATAGACACACACAGCTTTCCCTACCACACCCACAGGTAGGAGGGGGACAGCTAATTCACCTGAAAGCATGTAAACAGCATCTCTTTCTCTCCTGGGTGAAGCATTCAGGCATTCACTCCTCTCTCTGTTCAGCTAAGCTCATATGGAAATTCCTGAACCATATTTCTATTTCCAAGAGTGGAACCATTGTGGCTTCTGCATATGAGACATGGCTTTCCAAACACCTCCCACCTTCCTTTTGTGAAAGGTTTTTCCTAATGTCTGGATTACTTGTGGATCTCTTCCCAAGGCTGGTGCAGTGTGAGGCACTCTCCCAGCTGGGCTGAGTGGGGGACAGGTTTGCCCCCTCACTTGCACCTTCATCCTGACATGACCTCTCCTTCCTTACAGCACCATGATTTGTCTTTCTCATTTTCTCATTTCTTCTCATTGGAGCTGCTAATTTCCAGCATATTCTCTTACACTGAAAATGTGTAGAAATATGCTTTTCCCCCCAGTAACTGGATCTTTCTTTTGTAGATGTTAAAGCAAACCCTGCTGCATTGGCACCGTGTACGCAGCAGATCCAGAGTGCTAAGCAGCTGATTCCTGGTACACATTACCAATGCAATCTTCTGAGATCCAAAATCTTGCCAGCAAAGACTTTGTGACTCATCCTGTGAACCATCAACATAAATGCTGAATAGACTTGGACCAGAAACTGAGTATTGGGAGATCTATCAAAACCTGCCCAATTCATCAGAGATTTCCATTCTCATCTACCTTGGGACCTGTCTGTAAATTTCTTGATTTAGTACTTGCCTTCTTTCACCAAATAAAAGCTTTTAGATCTAAACCTATACATAAATAATATAGATTAAATATGTTAATATATATTAGATACATATCAATATACTAAATATATATAAATACTTTGCCAAAACCCAAGCATATTGTCACTATTGTTCAAACTGTAGTTAAGTCAAAAGACAGTGAAATTTGATTTAAGATCTATCTGCCGTGAAACTGTGACATTGATTACCTGCATTTTTCATCAAATTGTGGAACCATTGAGATTGGAAGACACTTTCAAGATCATCCAGTCCAACTGTTGACCCAGCAATGCCAATGTAACCCCTAAACCACTAAATCACATCACCCAGCAGATGCAGATACATCTTGAGCACACTTCTAGCCTCACCTCTTTGATACTACATCCTTATAGAAACCATTCCATTTGCATATAAGGTTCCACATATTTTTCCATCTTTTTAATGTTGCAAATGAATATAATGAAATAGTTTAATACACTGAAATATTAGTGCTAGTGATGAAAAAATCTCTTTGTTTATTTCCTTTAAAATCCTAGGTGTGACATTTCTAGGATGGCATATTTGAAAGGGTGTAATTTTGATAGGCACTGCTTTGAATTTTCCCATGTTAATTTTATAAAAATGAAAAAGAAAACTTCTGTGGCAGCTGAAAATTTGTTGCTGTGGTTTATATTATTCTTTTTGCAAAAAGAGGACTGAGTAGAGAACTGGTCCTTTTATACCACTAAAGTATGCAATGGAAATCTTTGCTTCATGTGAGAGCTTCACCCACAGGCTTTTAGGAAGCAGATTTGGGGACCCTCCCCGCCACTGTGGTGGTGAGTGTTTGGGGCTGCCCTCAGTTCCTCAGTGCCTGCCACACCCACCAATGCCCAGAGCACCCCCCTGGCTATTTCATCTTCAGCTTCCTCTTGAGAAGCAAACACAAACTAAATACATTTCAGCTACATGGTTGGCAGGGTTTGTGTTTGCATCCTGGTCGCATGTGGTTCAACAGATGATTTTTCTAAGCATTTAAAGAGCTGCAAAGAAAGCAACATTTCTGGTTTTAGTACTTTAATCACAGTTTAATGATGTACTGTGCTTTTACTGCTCCCTTGCTCTACAGTTTTTCTTCCCCAACACTTATTTCTGATCTTCAGGGCGTATTTAAGCACCACAAAATGTAGCAGATTGCAAAGCACTTACTGTGTATCTTGGCACTAATTGCATTACCAGTTCTGTTTTTCTCTCCACAGTTATTACTTATGATATTTATATGAGGCCTTCCCCTAGATATCTTAATTGATATTGATGTTATTGATGACTGTGGTTTGAGAACTCTTGCCTCTGTTGCTGTAGGGCATTTTGCTCCCAGATTGCACCAAATTCCAGTTATCTTTTTTACTGTATTGTATTTTAAACCACATAGATGTTAGTGGATTATTTAAATAACTTTTCCTTCAGTGTGGAAATAGGCTTCCTATCGCTAGTTTGAACTCATCACTCAAGGGAAGTCTGAGAAGATATGACAGTATGGCCACAGTAGCCCTGGCAAGGCGACTCTTGGGGAGGTTCAGGATTGCTCTGTGCACTCCAACATTCACCACAGGTGGTACAACCACCTTTGGTTGTTTCTTGTCACATTGCACAATGACAATCAGCAGGTTTTTTCCTCTTAACTGTCACAACTAATGAAAAAATCACAACAAAAAGCTTGCTGCTTCATAGGATCACACAATAATTTGCATTGGAAGGGACTTTTAAAGGTAGTCTAGTCCAGCCCCCCTTCAACGAGCAGGGAAAACTTCTACTAGATCAAGTTTCTCAGAACCCAGTCCAACTCAGCCTTGAATGTTTCCAGGGATGGAGTACCCACAACTCTCTGGGTAACCTGTTCCAGAAGTTTGAGACAGCCTCACTTAACCTGATTAACAAAATTCATGGCATGATATAAAAGTTCCCAGAATTGCTTTGGTTTTGTTCTAACCTAAGCACCAGCTGCTTCAACTGAAGTATTAAAATAAATTGTAGAGGTTTTCTACAGTCAGTTGATTTTGTAAAACTTTTGATGCTTTACCAAAATTGTCCACAAGAGCTGAACATGTTGGAAAATTCATCTCCAACTGAGATAAATTCAGATATGCTTAAATATTGCATTATATTATTTCGGACTTTAGTTGCTTGACAATATCTTTCTAAGATAACAGAGCTTTGGAGGCATTTGTGTGTGAGCTTAACTCATTCTTGCTATGTTTGAACTTTTGTGTATAATCTCTTACTGCTGTTAATTGAGACAATCAGTTCTCAGGGAACTTACACAATACTAAGTGGAAAAACTAAAATAAATTAAAATATGTCCCCAGTACAGATGAGAAATGCTAAAATATGTTGATTAAATGCTGGCATTTGTGAGTCAAGCATGGGAATCAGGTGAAGAACAATATAAGTGTAAACATGTAATTAAAGGTGAATTCTTTTTCCTAAAGGAACTAAGCCAGCCCTTCAAGAAACTGCAAAACCCGAGAAGTCTCCCCAACACTGGAGCCATGCACGAGTTGAGAGCAGTTACTGATCCTCCATGAGAGACCATGACTTGGGAATTACTCCTCAGTGGCAGTTGAGGAATTAATTTGAATTAATTATTTGGTTTTAATAAGTTTAAAAAAAGATGTTCACTTCTAACATGTCTAAGCTAGTTGAGCAGGAAAATAGAATAAACATTAAAGTACAGGACATGCTCAAATGAAACATTATCACTAAAAAGCTTTGTAAATCAAGTGCCCAATGTAACAAAATCTGCTGTAGAACAAGCTGAATGGGCATTTCTGAGACTTTCTGTATGGCTGAGAAGGTAAAAATATGGTTCCTTATTTGTGCCATTATGGAGCTTCAGCCTCAGTTTTTGTTGCCTTAGATGCTCCAATATCCCTGTGAGTACTGGTCTCCACTGAAGTTAAGTAGAGGAGATTTATAAAGGAGATTTAATTACACATCTAAGACTTGTATTTTTTTACTTCTATCTTAGATTCAGTTACTAAGTTTCCATTTTTCAAATTTCTTATTTCTACTTATTGATATAATAAAAATATTAAAATGTAAAAAGAAATTATAAAAATGTAACACATATAGTTGTGTTTGCACAGCCTGAAAACCACAACTTTGATGCTTTAGTGATTGTAACAAATGTGAAATAAAAAAATCTAGGATAAAATGTCTGTCAGGTATGCCTCAAATTGAAATTCTCAACACTTTGCTTTATTTTTTGACTGTTGAAAGTAGCTGGAAGAAAACAGGACCTTTGTTTCTTAAGACTTTGTTTCCTTCCACTATTTCTTTCCTATCCTAAGCCACAGATTGTAATCCTGTTGTCACCACAGTCTGTCGTGGGAATATGATATGATGCAGTTCTCACTGCTGGCAAAATGTGTTTCAACTCAGAAACACAGGGAACCACATTGTATAATCTCTTTCCTCAGTTTATATGACATAGAGTCGAGTCAGCCCTAACCTATCAAATGGGTAATGAGTAAAGTGTTGAGATAAGGAAAAGAATTAGAAAGAAGAATGTTCAGGGTGTATGAGAAATAATCTCAAATTAATATTTTCAAGACTGTCAGTACCTCTTTCTTACTGAAAACTAGCTTGTGCACCGGGTTCAATGGGTTCAAATATCTTACATAAGTCTCCTGAGGCTTGAGACACAAAGTCAGATATTATGAACGAAAATTTCATCCTGGGCTCTACACTTTCTGCTTAAAACTGTGCAAATTGTCTTGCAGAAGCACATGATGTGCAGTGGCAGGATCCCCCAGTAAGAAAGGCACCAGCACTGCTCGGCATAGCATGTTTCATGGCAATGCAAAGGGATGGTCTGGAAAAGGAATGAATCCTCAGGACCTGCCCTATGTCATTTGTTCTCTTGCCAGGGTGTGACTCCAGGTTTTGTATTATTTCATCACAAAGAAGTCGTGACCTCTTTCAATCCCAGCTGCTGTTTTCTTCCACTTCCCTCTTGTTAAATCAATACTAGCATAGGAAGTGGAATTTGACTCATGAATGCTCACATCTAATCTTAATCTGTTAAAATTTGAAAAGAAGAAAAAAATCAATAACTGTACAGATAATTTTTTATTAGACACAAGGATCTTTATGAGAAAAGGAAGGTTATATGAGAAACAACATATAGGATATTGGATGCACCACAATGATCTGCAGATTTCCCACTCAGCTTTTTGCGCACCTGGAACAAGGAATGTACTTAGAATCTATTTTTATTTTTCATTATGGAAATGTGAAGATTATGAAGAATGTTACACAAAATCTCCATGGGTTAGGACAGAACATAAAGGTCATGCTCTAAAGAACTGCTCACCTTGAATCTCTCTGTGGGTTCTGGCCAACAGGAAGACCAGAAGTCTCTATACTTACAAGTAATCATAGCTGCAAACTGTATTTTTCTTGCCTCATTTTGTGCACTGAGTTGATTGAAGATAGAGCAAGATCTGCTCAGAGGATTGTCAAGGTTATCAAAATACACTCCCAAGGTTTACAGCAAGGAAGGAAAATAATGAAAGATTTCATACTACTAGCACAGTTAATGAGAGAAGAGATGCAGACAGCACACATCAGTTTCTTTTCTCTGCTGATCTCTGAGGAAAAGGCAGGTCATTCTTATCTTGATGAAATACCAACAGGTGGAATTAAAATTGGAACTCCAGGAAGAAGCAAGACATTGTTGGAAATAGATCTGCACAAGGAAGTCTTGAAAGTAAAGGCAAAATAGAAAAAAAGAAAAAGAAAAATATTTGAGTTACAAAGTACATTTTAACTACCTAATCTGTGAATGAGGATCTTGAGAATAGTGTGACTCTCCTACTCCTAGGACAACCCTTCCCCACCTGCATGGCCTGGTGTTTCTTGATAGGCCATTTTCTGAGGAAGTTGAAAACCTGAGCTTTAGTCCTTTCAGTCTGAGATAAGTCAAACAGACACATCCAGGTGCAAAACACAGCTGAGACCTCCCATATGGTTTATAAGGATCTATAATCCCTTTTCAACTGATAACTGTGGGGCAGATAAAATGGACATATCCCAGAGCAGATCACAATCTACCCTGCCTTGTCCCTGAATTTAGCACTCCAAAAGCAGTAACTTGTTTGTCTACTCAGTTCAAAATACACAACTCTGTGAATATGAATAGGAAGTTCCTGTGCACATTATGTCTAGAGCATTTCTAATTGTAATATAATTCTGAGTTTCAGGAAGGCTGGTCAGATGTGAAAATGTAAAGGGAACTGATCCTGATGATAACGATAAGGACAAAGGGGCGTTTGGTGTTTAGCTCATGTTTTCTTAGAACAAGGCCTGATAATAAAAAGGAACAAAAGAAATGTGATGAATGAGAGTGGGGCTCCTAAGAGGAAACAAAACACAGTTGCAAACAAAGATAGTGAAATAATAGGGATCCTTTAAAACAGTTGGTGCTTTCCCGCAGAACCTAAAAGACACAAAATTCACATACGCCAAAAAGGCTGATTGCTAAACATTTATGTGTTTGTAAACAAGGTGTAATTTGGAGTCAGAAAGAGTCAGGGCTGGATGATGTGCTGACTGAATGGGACATTGATTTGGTCAATTGAAACTTCAGTGCTCCTAAAACTTCAATGGCTTGTTTAAATAATATAGCTATCCTGTATTTCACATGAAAAATAACCTTGGACACGAGCATTTCCCTGTTTTCAGATTTTGCAAAATGTAAATTTGGCACTTTGCAGTAGAACACAAAATGGCAAGCATAAAAACTCATCAAGTGTATCTGTATTTTTTGGCATCCAGTTTAGATGAAATAGAAATAATAAAAAGTATCGAGGCAAGGCCTGATACCAGGTCAAGGTCTGATGTCTTCCAGTGCAAACAAATGCAGGTGCTTTGGTTTCCTTTTACAGAAATACTGACAATATATAAACCCCTTCATCTTTCTTTGTCTCCATTGTAGTAAAAGACATAAGAAACAACAATAGAAATCACATTACCATATGTGCACTGCCAAGTTTAAACATGGATTAATTCAAAAGCAAAAATTCTAGCATTTCTGATGCATCACTGGGCCAGTGTGCAATTCATTCATCCCCACAGTGCTCCAAAGATGCCTGGCCTAAAATCCCTCAGGAAGAACTTCAGATACTCCAGCAGGCCCCCAGGACCTCAGCTGTGCTGCTGGTCAGGAAACACTTTACCACATTATAGCTCCCAAATACTCTTCTCATGATGAGTTCATGGCTGTGATGCTTTCCTCTCTGAGTTTGGCCTGAGCACAGCCATTCTTCCCCAAGAGACCCAGGAGCTCCAAACATGTGAGATCATGGGGCACTTCCACAGTATGAGGATGGAAAATTCCTGTACAGCTCCTCTGCACCCCCACCTCAAACACCAGTCAGCAGATAAAAGAGCAACACAAATGAAGGGAATTCTGGAGAGTGGAGTGTTACACAGCCCCTCAGATGGAGAGGAAGGTCTGCTGGCTGGTCTGGCACAGAGATGCAGTCGATGCTCATGTGCTGATGTTGGCCCCTATTGACCAATATACAAACTCACATCTAACCATTCACATCTGCATATATGCACCTTTTACTTCTTTGTGTAAGATGTAGGTTGGGCTGATGCACACTTGGACAAAAGTAACTTTATTTTTCCAGACTGTGGTGGTGGAGCTGTGAAAATCTGACCTTCTTCTTGCAGTGGGGAATAACTGCAGATATAATTCTGGTAACTTGAGGGTTTGGGATTTGTTATAATTATTTTTTTTAGCTATGGGAGGGCTACCTAGAGCCTTCTTAGCACAAATCGCCCCCTCCTGATCCCAAAGAAATAGTTTCACTTATTGACACAAAAAATTCTGCTCATAAGACACAGAATAACTTCTCCGAAGTGAGAAGTGTGATCAACACATGCTTGAAAGCATTTCAGGACCATTTGTAGAAATAGCTGTAGTTGTGTGGTTTGCATTAGTACTCTGAACTATTCCCAAGCTGAGACCAGATCTTGGTGTTTGCTCATGCATAAGGGGAAGTGTTAATGTTTACTGAGACAGAATGCTGTTGCTTAAGGAGCTCAATTAAATTTATCTTTCTTGGCCTGTGGTGTCTCACACACAGAGCACCAGAGAAAGGCAGATAAGGACAACCCCATTTTCTGTGTTTTTCAAGTAACTGCGACAAGTGGAAACATCAGTGTGAAAACGACTCTATGCTATTAACAGTTTTTCTTACCAAATCCCCATTATGAAAGAAGAATGTGGAAATGGAAATAGCCAAATTATGCATTGAAAGAGATATATTTAATATGAATTAAAGATACTTATCTTCATTAAAATAACCTGACAGGCAGCTGCTGTGCATCATTCAGTTAGAAAGACTTGGTATTCATGTTTATTTTTCATTTACAAAAGAGAACCCCTGGGATATGATAACTTAGCTGGAGCTGTTCATCTTGAAATTTTTATTTGGAATCCAGCCTGGTTTGCAATAATCAGAGGTTATTATCTGATGGGTAGAAGTGGGGAAAAGAATATCTTAGGGTTTTTTTCTTGCAAGTTTTAAATTACTTTGGTTAGAATGTGAGAACAGCAACCTGCAGATAGGCAGGGCACTGGTCCAGCTCAGTCTCTGACATCGGATGCTGAGAAGGATGTGATGGATCTGCCTTATCTATGTCTGGTAGTTTTTAAGCTTCTCCATGCTTTTGGTCTCTGTGACACCCTCTAGCAATGAGTTTGTAATTTTAATCACACGTTATATGAAAAAGCATCTTCTGATAATTTTAAGCCTGTGATGCCCCACAGCTATGTAAAAATAGCTATTTACATTCTATATCATTAATGATTTACAGATATCTAATAAAATTCTTTTGGCCACCTATTTTTTCTGTGCTGAAGAGTAACATAAGAGAAAATAGTCTGTAATATTTTCTCCCTTTTCCTGAGTGTTGTTCCCATTCTCTGATCCTAATTGTTGCCTATCTGTACCTTCTTTTAGTTACTGTATCAGTGGAGCCAAAGTCCAGTACTCAAGATACAGTTTCACCAGTGGCTCAAAGGGTGGTATAATCACAGTTTCTGTTTCATTTTGATACCTGCACTTAATGAGCTTCATTAACAATGTTTAATTCATTGGTGAAGAGTGACTTCAACCTTTACAACTCAGGCTTACACCCTCACTCAAAAAGCCATTTTAAATCACCTTTAATTTATTTTTTGACTTTTGACATTTATTTATGACTAATTTCACCATTTGCAAGAAGGTCCCTTCTTGAACTTGGGATGTTGGTGCTTTTTCCATTTTTTGCAGGAATACTGTATTTGAATACCTTAGACTTCTCCAGTGCTATTCTTCCATAGTCATAGGTAGAAATACTTCCTTTAAACTGCTTAGGATTAAATCTAGAATGGCTTTTCTTCTTGTGGATCATCTGACTAGTTGGGCCAAGAGTTGAAACTATCTAAACTGGTTGTCTCTGAATAATAGCGTGCTCTGAGCTCTTCCTAATCCCCCTGCAGACAGCTGCAGTCTCCCCTTGCACCTATCTGACCCTTGCAGCCTTTAATCTGAGGGTGCTTTGCAGCTGCTGTCACTCTCTGTGTGAGTCACCAGAAGCACAGCCTCAACCATCAGGTGGATTTATCATGCTGAACTTTACCCACTGAACAGGTAAATATTTTGTCAGAGTTTGCCTGGCAGACTCCCACGCTTGTCATCAACAGAGAGGGACAGGCATGCACAGAGTGTTGGGAGTTCTACCATCTTTGGGATGGAGGGGCTGTCCTCTAGATTGTCCAGGCTGACCTCCTGCTATTTAAACAGAATAATTATTTTGTTTCTGAAGAAAAATCAGATAATTATAACTGGTTTTTAACTATTGTTCCTTTCTGGGTAGGAAATTCCAACCTAAATTGATTTTACAGCACATATTCTTTCTGTTACCAATATGAAGCTGAGCTTTCTTTTAACACACACTACTGCTTTTCTAATGGTGTGGGCTTCTCTGCTATTCAGATGTATTTGAACTCCACTGTAGTACAGTATCACACTGATTATTTTCTATCAGATTCTTACTACTATAAACATTTAAAATTAAATATTCCTGTTCATTAACCTCCATCACACAGAGCACTTTCATGTGGAACACTGATCTAACCCCTGTTTATATGTCTGACTCCTTTTGAGTGTTTGCATCCATCTTTCTTGTCTGCTGTTTGGATTTTGTCATCTTCTCTCAGGCATGCAGAGTGTTTTCAGATTTGCCCTTTCAATAATGAGTCACTCCAACTGGTGTGCTCTCCTGCATCTGTCACCTTGTCTTCAATCCTCCATTTTAAAGCACTTCTACATTCTCTTTTTTCTTTTAATCCTGAATGCTAGCAGACCCTTTCCCTTCTACGCTGAAAGCTGGGGTTTTCACACATTCTGCATTTTCCTTTGTTATATTTACTGGAAAGATGGTTTATGGAAATAAAGACTGTTAAACACAATACTTGAGATGTTCAGGGAATAGAAATCTTAAATTATAAATATGAATCTGTGTAGTGTCCTCGTGGGACACTCAATCATAGCAGCCCAGTTCAACAAGAGAGCAGAGAGATGTGGTGAGTCTGTTGATCTTGCTGACAGAGTTCCTTGGTACACATCAGTTTGGTTAGAAGGAACAGCAAACACAGTTTGTGCATAATTCATCAAAAATGGAGATCTATGTTTTTAAATAAGCAAACAAAATTCAAGTATTTCTCCACCTGCACGTACTTATACAACAGAAATAAAGAAAGAGACACATTTGCACACACAGAGATGAACCTTTTGAAGTAAATGATTTATTAAAAATTATATCCCTGGCTCAGGTGCTCACTGAGGCATGCTATTCAGCTGAGCTAATTTCTTGTATCTGCCTTGGAAAGCCATTACCCCAACTGTCACCGTGGTTTGCATGTGCAGCGCAGAGGAAGACACAAAACCTGTGTCCTCCCGCTCTGGGGAGAGCTCCCAGAAAGCTTTCCAGCCTTGAGTTCCATTACAGATTTGTCCTGCTACTTGGCCTGTAGGGAATCCCATGTCCATGTGAAGCCCATGGAAAAAACACAGCCTTGTGCTGCACGTGCTCCTCCACAGTCAGCCTTACATGCATACTTAAAGGGTGTGCTGGGGAGGCTGATGCCATTCATAAATCCAAGCCTTTGCAGAATATTCACTATGCTTCCTCTCATTCCACAATACCAAGAGCACCTTGAATACAAAGGAGCATTAAGCTTGGTCAAGCCAGTACTTTCAGGGGCATCTCACTCCTAACACCCCCCCCTCAAACACTCTCATTCCCTTAAAAGTGGAATTCTCCAGAAAATTAAAGGTATTTGTATTTATGACTGAGAGCAAGAAACTGAAAACTCCATGTGGAACATCCTGTATGTGTTATGCATGCATAAACCCTTGGGTATTTTACACAGAAATGTTGATTATAATTATAGTACTAGAACATCTCTATCTGCCAAAGCGTCTGCCTTGCACCTGCTCTCCTACCATGGAAAGAGAGCAATGAAAGAGAACAGAAGCTGCATCAGGAAAGGGAAGAAAAATAGTAACCTCTTTAGAAAAGCACCATCAGTTTTTATTCAAACAAATTTTTTCCTGGCTTCAGTGTGAGGAAAAAACAACCAGGGATCTTCCACTCTTTCCCTGCTCATGTTATAAGCAAATTCATGAAGGCATCTCAGATCTATAGTTCTTTGAAGAATTGAAATGACAGGATGGATCTTCAGAAGCTGCTATTTTCTCTTTGTCTGATTGAACAGTAACAGGTCTTGCAGTGTCAAAACAGGTTTTCTTTCCCTACCTCTGAATGTCACGTGTTTATTGGCACTGTGACATCGCCTGAGAATTCATACAGCTCCCTTGCAGGTCAAAGTAAAGTCACTGCAGGTTTCAGAGGCAGCCGGGGCAGGATTCAAAATTTCCTTTTGAGGCATTTTTTTTTTGATGCCATTGAATCCTTTCTAGATTTCCAGTGTGCTGCCAATCAACATATGTTTTTTTCTGATAAAAGCAAAATGTGCACCTGGAAATGAAGCTCTCAGCTATTCTGAGTTAAACATAGTGCTGGGTTTCATATATAATGAAAATTATATGTTAATATACATACTAATATATGTTCAAATGCAAAAAAAATCCCCAAACTTTCTCTCAACAAGGTACTTGAGAATGCTTATGCATAAAAGTTGCTTTAACAGAGCATTCACTTAATATTTTTTAAAATTATGCCTATCACTCCATATTCATGTCCCCTTAATCCTTTCTATGTAACTCAGTAAATAAATTAATTAATAAACCCACAATTAAATATATATGTCTCAATGTATTTAAAATATTTATTTTAAACAGAAAGGTACTTGGTGTGCATGTGAAGCCATATATTATTATGGAGTATTTGCCAACAATATGAGGCATCTCTTGCAGTGCTGAGAGAATGAATACCTAAGGAAATAATTTCCAGGATTAGCTCTGCATTTTGGGTGGAAAATGCTCTTAAAATTTTTTGTGTTTTAAATTTCCTCTAATAGCAGCACCATTTAAAAAATACATATTTTTCACAATTTTTATTTAGGAAGATACATCTGACAAAGTTTAGATTTCCTATTTTTCAGTTTCCAACTAGGCCATATATATTTAGGTGAAAGTTAATTTAATATGTACTTCATACATATGCAAAAATTCCATATATATTTCATGGTATATATATATATGAAATGTCAGTATTCTTGGATGGTAAGAATATATATATTTATTCTCCTATATAATGCATGTTTTATATACAACATATTTTTACAGTATAAATATAGCTAAAGATAAATATAAATTCTGTAAAGGTGAAAAACAGAGAAACAACAATAATTTAGAATGTCTGTTATAGCTACAAAGTATTTCAGTAACAAAAAAATCCCCAGATTTGTTATAATATGAACTGCTATTTTGAATAAAGAACCAGTTTAGGAAGATGGAAGGTAAATGTAATGGAAAAATGTCAGATTCTTTTTTTATACTCATGCTGCAGCAATGCCTGGAGGCCAGAGAGATACTTGGCTGACTAACAAAATGCTAATTATCCAGAGACTTCTGTTTCACAGAGTAAAGCCACATCAGTAACTTGGAAAGTGGGATCGTGGAATTCTTAAAGCATACTAATGAAAAAAAATGCCAGGAGAAAATTTAAAAGATGAGACAGTAAAAATTATTAATAATGTGATATCACACTTATTGCTATGCTTTATTTCTTATTGTGAATACCAGGATGTGCAGGAATGTATTGTCTCATAATGAGACTGTGGCTGTAACTCAAACAGGAAAGAAATCAATAAAACTGTGAGCATAGGAAGGTGATTAAAATATTGACGATGCAGTTTTAAAAACATTGTGACAATGTTCTTCAAGGTCTTAAAAAATGACAAATTTATGACTATCAGAGAAAATTTTCAATTACCTATTTTGAAACTTTTACCTGTGTATGATACCTGTATCTGAGTATCTACATTCATGTCAAAAGCAAATATTATATCCCATAGTTTTCTGCTTGATTTGAAATATATTGAATATTTTGATAAATTTGGTGGTGAATAATATCTTGAATATTATATTTGGGCATATAAAGACATGCACAAAGGCTTTTGAGGGAAATTAAAAAGGGGAGGATCTTAGGCAAAATTTCCAGCTGGAATACACCACAGACAGTGTCTTACACTCACAGACAATCGTGTGTTCCAAAACATTATAAAGACTGTGAGAGTGAGTATCAGAAAGTTAGAAAAATGCCAGGATTATGGTTATCTACACAACCTAAATTCAGCTTGCATGTGTATATGCATTATGGCAGTCAATGGCACCACCACCTCCTGTTTTTCACAAGTCCCTTCCCTCTCTCAGTGCTCAGAATAGGTGATGAGAAGGTATTGATTGGCTTTTCAGCAAATCATTTGTTCTCTGCTCAGCCTGCACACTCTGATAGCTTCCTTTCTTAGCAAAAACAAGACAAGATTTCAAAATGCTGCTCTGATGGCCAGGGGAATTGGATCTAGATGATTTTAAGGTCCCTTCCATCCCAAACCATTCTGTAATATTAAGATTCTGCCAGTAACCATGGTGGCTACAGGAATTAAACAGACTCTACAGAGCCTTTAGAGACTACTGCTGCCATTTTATACCAAATGGATAAGTTTCTTTAAACCTGGTTGGCCAGTTTGAGATAATGAGGACTTAATTTTTCCATAGACTTGAAGTATATAGTACTGCATTAAAGGCATGATTCTCATTAATTTCAAATGCACTCATGAGCCTCAGATCTGTAGTGTTCAAGCTATTTAGGACACAAAAATGCAAGAGGGAATTTGCACTTGCAAATCCTGGGAGGGATGGACTTAAGCACTTCTACAAATCTTACTGCAGTCTCGTATCAGACAAACAAATACAGAAATGTGTCATTTGGATTCACATTACCTAGCTTGAGACATCTAAAAGCTATTGTCAAGCTAGACTAGGCATTTCTAAGTTAAACTGGTCATCTTTCAGAGACAGTAGAGACACAGATTGAGCCAGAGAGCTTGTCATCTTGCCTGCCTAGTGCATTTTTGACATTTTAGGACATTTTTAGAAGACATTCTCTTCTTCTAGGGCACAATCAGTTGTCTGAAAGTTTCTATTGAACAGCAGCCTGAATTCATGTTAGATTTAAATTAAGAACTATTAAACACCTATATATGATGAGCTAAAAGTCACATGTGAACCTCATAGAATTTTTTTTAGGTTTCTGGTTTTTTGGGTGGCTGACTGCAGCATTAAAATTGTTCCACATTACAGTCTTGAGGTGAATTGCTATGTTATATAAATACAAATGGAAAAACCAGGTGGGAAAAAATCATCAGGTCTTGCAATAATAGGACCTGGATAGAAAAATTCAGGCCTAAGATGCAGGATTTTGTTCTTTGAGAAAGAAGAGTAACAGTGGTACTAACTTGGAGCCTCTCTAGAAGGCTATGGGACCTTTGCAGCAGGTTTCTCAGGCTTTGCGGGAATAGAGTCTCCTGAGGTCCACACAGGCTTTGGAAAGGTGTACACTGGGGCTACAACTCCTACATTGATTTTATTCCCAACTCAATTACCATCTCCCTTCTCCTCAATGTACTAATATTTTAGTCATGTATCTTCCCAATTTTGACTTTTCATCTTACTTCTTATTAACCAGTCCCAGGTTCTAGCTTTCAGACTCTCTTTAGATTATGTCTGGGAACAAAACATCCAGGCTCAATGTCCTTCACTAAGACTGTTTTCCCAGTATTTTCCCATTTGTAAGCACTTGGAGGTCTTCCTGTCCCCAGTCCTTCACCTCAATCTTCTTACCCTGTTCTGACATCACCAAGTTATAATCTTCCAGTCCAAATTGTCCTTCCCAAGCTAAATGCCTTCTTTTGCCAGCTCCTATTCTAGTCACTCTTGCTTTGCTTCTGCAACCTCGCTCTTTGGTGACTGTCCTGCCTCTTCTCCCTCCCTGTTCTCTGCTGCCTATCTGGGACTTGGATCCAGTCTCCTTGCTCAAACATTGTCTGTTCTTCCCACATCTTTAAGATGCCCTTCCCCATATCGACTAAAACCTACTCCTCTCCAAACAAAAGGCACCAGAACTTTTTCATATTGCAAGATGATCTCCCAGTCCCCAAAAGTGTTCAAGCCAAGATTGGATGGGGCCCTGAGCAACCTGATCTAAAGAGAGACATTGCTGCCCCTGGCAGGGGGGTTGGAACTAAGTGATATTTAAGGTCCCTTTCATCCCAAAATATTCTATGATTCTTGAAAATGGCTCGGTGATTTGAGCTGTTTTATTTTGATTGCAGTCTCCTCCACTCCCACATTCTCTCCTACACCCACCCCCAACTAATTCCTCCACCACAGGAAAATTTAGCTCAAATAAAATTTGGAAAATTATAAGCAATGGAAATTGTGATTTTAAGGGTACTGACAAGCAGCCTGAAAAACAAGTGATATCAGTTTTTACCTTTGGTACCTTTGGCACTTATCTGCATCTTCATTAATAACAGACAGGCTAGCAGCCTATCCCTTGTGCTCAGCGCTATCACTAAGGATCCCTGGGAGCATGCTCAAAGAAGTGCTGAAATTCTGACACGATAGAATTGGCAGCCTCATAACATCAGTCACAAGAAGCCAGTGAGGAGCTGCAGGCTTAGAGGGTCTCTGTCAGCACCTATCTGCAGGCACCTGAGTAAGAGCTCTGACATCCCTGCAGTGCAGTACGAGATACCGAGTGTGCGCCTCCGGCTGGCACTGCTTATCTTCAGGACTCACATTGCCTTTCTCAGGTGCTTGTTTCTCAGAGGTACAGCTCTGTTTCTTGCAATTCATTCCCTCCTGACAGAGGTTAAATGCTCCATTATATACATCATTCTGCATTATACACATCATGCTTAGTGGCATGCATCTTTAGGAAGAGTTGATGCTGTGCTGATAGCTTGGAGAGACAAGGGAAATTGAAAAACAACCACTCTGCCTCCATCGCTATCTTTGTAGCTAGGAAAGCAATATATCTGAAGAAACAGTTAATTGAATGGAACATTGTGAGAGAGGAGATGACATTGCTAGGGACTGTACTACTGGGGGGTCAGATCAGGACACTCCAATGATTATCTTAATTTCTTCATCTCTTCTGTCAATAGCTGTTGACTTCATTTCATTTGGCTGCTTCTCACTTATTTCCAGAGGCAAGAGGGCAAATCCTGCCAGTGCCACACTGCAGCACTCTGTGCTCCAACTGCAGCAAACACTGTGACATTATGCTGCATTATGAAATGAGCCAGCCAGACACTTCTGCTGAGTCCTGGCATCAATGATGTATCAGTGTTTCACTGACTCCAATTCTATTAAAAGAGGTTAACAAGATTGGTGCTCAGCACTGATGTCTCTGTTCCTTATCTGCATGGAATTTAAAGTGCCCATAACTCAATAGCAAGTGATATTGCTATTTTTTTAAAAGATCCCTGTAACTGGTGGCTGATTCCATTACACATTCTCAGTCCCTTAATGTGCTGCTTTCCCATGTGGATACATTATCCTTTACCATTTGCCAGCCTGGGCCTGGGAGCGGAGTGCAGAGGGGGAGGGAAACGAGGAAGCCCAAGGTGCTGTGTGCAGTCACACTTTGCCACTTGGACACGAGGGGCCTTGCACGTGCAGCACGAACAAACACAACACATTGCTCATCCCCCAGCAGACTGCAACCATCACCCCAGCACAAAGTTTGTAACAGCACCAGCTCTGGGATAAACCTAAGGAACTTGGAGGGTTTCAGTCTCATTGACAGAGTGAAACGTAGAGCTGTGCCCCTTCAAGTGAGGCCATTCATTCCTGAATTACCAGGAGCTGGTTCCCAATAGAAAAAAGAGAGTGAAAGACATCCTTTCTTGGAATTGCATCCCTCCTTTTCACAAAGTTTTCTTTCTGGTTAAATAGAGGAAGGGGAAGAATAATTTTCTCCATAAAATAAAAGAAATACGTTTAATACTAATACAGCCTAGTCAAAATCCAGTGAAATGAGGAGAAGTGGGATGGTTATGTCCATGAAAGAGGATTCCATCTTTAGACCTCCAACATACACCTCTGTAGGAATCACCTGGCACTTTGGTTTAAGTGGAATGACTCTGTTTGATTATATACTGCATTTTTGTATATAAATAGGATGGAAAAATACACACCAGCAATAGGACAAGCACCACCTTTATTAGCCAAGCAATCATTTTATAGCCATTGGTAACACTGGTAATGTGAATAGACTGGTCTGCTGACTTAGTTCTGTTCCTTTTTTTTTTTTGTTAAATAAAAAGGTTAATTTGTATTTATTTTATTTCTTGGAATGTAGTTTGGATCTCATATTATTTATTGACAAAAATAAATCATTTTGTGGAAATGCTGAATGAAGCCCACTTTCAGGTACATTAGGTCTATTGAAAATACTGTATCAAATCCAAATAGTGGTAAGGATAAAGGTTGGTGAACACATCTGTGGTGGTCTTTTTGCTTTGCAAATTGATATTTTACTTTCAAACTATAGCAGAAAGAATGCTCTTTGTGTCATATCACAGCTAAAAAATTCTTAAGGCCTCATAAGACACCACTACAAAGTTTTCAGTAAATTGTTTTTGCACATAGATGAACATCTATCAGAGCTGTTCACAAATTTCCTGTGTGAACTTTGCTTTTAGTAGGCAAAAAAAAAATCAATTTATGAGCTAACAGGTCAAACACATAAATAAATGACATATGTATGTACAGTCAATACCTATATGCAAATATCAGACATAGACTTAATTCCAAAACTTGGTCCTGAAGTGTTGCTAAAAGTGGAAGCATCAAGATGACGCTAGGCTATAAAATAATCAAGATCAAATTTTGTCTGTTGATCAGTTTTCTCAGTTCAGTCTCAGTAAGCAGAAGAACAATTTCTCATGTTTGACCTTGCTTTTGTCACTAAAACAAATTCCTGACAAGATTAAGCCAATTCTCTCCCTATATCAACTCATGCAATAATTTTCATGAAATGTCCCTCCTTTACTCATAAGTGAGAGGTATTTCTGCCTTAAGTGAGGTGAATATGAAGCCAGCTGACTGTCCTCTGTCCAGATATTCCCATGTCCCAGTGTGATTAGCACTGTCTTGTCAAATTTAGCTCTAAGCCATTTGTGAACACCTTTTTGTTTATAGTAGCACACTGAAATCTGCACAGATCTCTGTGTTTGCTTTTCTGTGTATCCTATTAACAGTGCACTACATTTCAAGATATCACACTGCGGAAAGCCACAAAATCATTTTTAATCAATTTAAACCAAATTTTAAAAAAATTACTTTCATTCTGGAAAAATACTACTTGGGATAATTCTGATAAAACAAAATCAGGGTTTTGTTCCACTGTTGTAAAATCAGAGTAGAAGAATCACTGTACAAGAATTTTTGCACTCCATTTGAAATTCTTCAATTGCAATTTTGTACAAAAATTCCTATAAAAATCAATTTATGGCTAAGCAGGATTAAACCCTGTAAATGACTGGCTATGATCTGCTTGGAAAGTGGTAAAAGGAAATTTTTTAAATCTATGACCTTGAGAGAAATTTTCAAAAAGCCCAGGTACTTTTATTATTGCACAAGAGTAAATAAAACTACAAACCACAATTTTTCAGTTTTCATTCCAGTATAATAAAGCACAGTGTACTAGATCCTGTTTAATAGCCTTCCTTTCCTAGAGGCAGTCTAGTTATATATGTACAACCTTCAACTCAGGACTTGCACTTTTTTAAAAAAGTAGAAATTCAAAAAAGCAGGAACTAAGGCAGAGAATGAGGAATATTGCTGTAGTTAGATGAGTAAGAATGCATAAAAGAGCTGCCTTTATTGGACTTCATGTTGAATTCAGAGCTATGTATTCCACTACTGTATTAAAAGAACCAGTTTAAAGAGTATTCCATCACTCCCATTACACCAACTATTTGTTCAGCAGTGGTATGTAGCTCCTACTTGAAGAGATTTTAGCATGATGAAACAATGCACCGTTACTACACAATGCACAAATTGTAGAAGAGACAAACATGACAAAGCATCTTCTATCCCTGATTTACCAGTTTCCAGCCTGTATTTCAAGGTCAATGGGAAGATAGTAAAATGTTAAGGGTGTTGTTTTTTTCTTTTTTGGGGGGGTTGGTTTTTTTTGTTTTTTTTTTTTTTTAATGACATCAATGATAACAAGTTATTGCAACGACAGACTTCTGTATTTCTCTCAACAAACAGGACTGCATTACTGAACTGTAAAGCCAAGAAGACTCACGCAGTGTGAAAATATGCAGGGGAACAACAGCTGTTAGTCATTATTTTCTCCTTATCCTTTCAACACCTCTCTTTCAATTTGCTCTCTAATGGGTAAATCACACTTTCTCCCTAGGATATTTTCTCATTTCAGGCAGGTACTAAAAAGAATCCTGAGACAATTAAGAATCATTGGTCAAAGACACCCCATCTTTTGTTGCTTTTACTGTAGACATTAAAGTTAATTTTTATGCTTCACCAAACAGATAAAGCTGATGTTGTGTTCTCCTAGCCCTTTGTCACTACTAATGAGATGGAGGATGTTTCTGCTTTCCTTCTTTAGACAACAAAACTTGCCTCTTCTTTTCCCTTACATAGCCTGTGTTAAATTTCTCGAAGGAGAAATGTGAAATATAAAAATTACTGCTTTCACTTAATTTAAGCCAAAGAAGAATCTACTACCAGAGAGCTTTTAAATATTTCTTTTATGCTTTACCTCACCTGACAAGCTTCACAGTAGCTATTTGGAGAAAAAAGTAGAAACAGTTTTGCTTATGATCATGTTTGGTTTATTGCACAAGTTACTATACTTGGCTTGATTCTCTATTTCTTAGCTGTGAGATTAATATGTATTGTAGTTTGAGCCTTTTGTTCACTGATTTTAATTAATCTCATTCTAGGCCACAGTGAAAGTGAGGCAGGGAAAAACACAAAGAGCTACAAACATAATGTCCTACTAAATTGGACTTTTCACTGGGAAATACGTTTTTCTTTATTAATTCTTAAAGTCATAATTATCAATTTTTCCAAGTGGCCAAATGGCACAAATCTCCAAAATGACAGAGTATGTCTACTGATAAAGTTGGAATGTGTCCCAGCACACACAAGCTTGAATGTGTGCATTCTTCCAACTATTTCTTGTTCAACGTAAGCGGTTGCTTTCCTTCAGAAAGGCAAGTTGGTCTACATCTGGTTTTGACTTTAGGATGTGAAAGATTACCCTGATTACATTTCCCACACAGCTTCTAACATGTAACATTTTTTACAACTGGTACTGCTGGTACTATTTAGTGAAATGGATTGTGCTGAAGATGATGTGGAGAGGGCACAAGCCTGTAGCTACTCTTTTTAGAGCAGCAGCTACTTGCAGTTATTCTTGGGCAATGCTAAGGTAGATACATTCCTATGCCTCAGACAAACTCAAGAAGGCAAAATATTATTCCAAACAGTGCCTCAGTAATGTGGGTCTTTAACGGGACAATAAATTACCTGGGGTTTAAGCCCTCCTTCAGCATCTAGGGCAGCTCCATCCCACCAACCCTCCTAGTCCTTAAGGCTGATATTATTACTGTTTACCAGCTCTTATGTAACTTGTTTCTGCTCCTCTCACATGCATCACTGATTGCAACCTCAGAAAGAAAAGGGGAAACAAGAATAATAAATAAAAATTGAAACAAAAGTAAACTCCCTTGGTACCAGGGAACATGGAAACGGCGGGAGCTCCATGTAGAACCTTGCACGTGTAGTGACAGCATCCAGTGCTGGCAGCGGAACAAAGTATTGGGACCACAATAAAAAGGAATTAAGACAGGCACGGTAAAAATACCCTATTAAAAAAAGGTGTGTGTGTGTGTGTGTGTGTGTGTGTGTGTGTGCGCGCATATATTTAGATACAAATATATAAAAAGAGCCACCGCCGTTGCCTGAGGGGGAACACGTCAGGGAGCGCACTGGGTCTGACGCGATTAAGAACTCCTCTGAAGGGCGTCATGTCCTCCGTCACCCCGGGATGGGGTCCCTTTGTCCGTGCCTGCCATCCGCGGCCGGGCCGCGGTGCCCACACGCCGTGACTCGCCGCTCCGGGGCATAAACAAACACGGCTGGAACAACAAAAGGCCGCGGTCGCGGCTGCCGGACCCCGCCGCCGGGGCGCAGAGCGGCCGGGCGCATCCCCGGTGCCGCCGCCCCCCGCTCCGTTCCCACAGGGCTGTCCCCGCCCGCCCCCCGGCAGCTGCCATGTGTCTGCTCGAGTGCGATTAACACCGACTCGCCAAATCCCCCCCACGCCCGCTTCCCCTCCCCGGGCCATTTGGGGCATGCCCGCGCCCCGTGTTTACACGGCGGCGCCTTCGCGCGGGGCCTTTCTGCGGATGGCGCTGGCAGATGAGCCGGGGGAGGTGGGGGCTCCGCGCCGCGCAGCGCCCGCCGCCGGCTATAAAAGCCTCCGGGCCCGCGGGCGGCGGCGATAAGCGAGCGGCCGCGGACCGGCGGAGGATGGAGGGCGGCTGCCCCCGCCCGCTCTCGGCGGCTCTACCCCCGCAGGGCTACTCGCCCCTCTCCTCCTCCCGGTGCGGGGGGCGGCCCGGTCCTGCGCTGACGGCCCTGCCCTCGCCCCGCAGCCCTGCGCCCTTCTGGAGACCGTGGGTGCCCGCGCCGGGTGAGGTGGCCCAGCGGAGCCCCGGCCCCGCCGCGGTGAGTGGGGAGCGGCGTGGCGGAGCATCTGCCGCCGGCATCGCCGCGCACTCGGCGGGGCGGGGATGCTCGGGGAGGGCCCCGTGCCGTGCCAGCGGGCTGACCTCTGCTCTCTCCTCCGCAGCCTCACAGCCCCGGCGGGCTGGCGGAAGCCTCCCGAAAGCTGGCGCAGTACACGCACCCCGTCAGGTAAGCGGCAGTGCCCGGCCGCCGCCGGTTCCCGCGGGGGACCTCGGGGCGCCAGGGGCCCGTGGCGCTGCGCGGCCAGGACAGAGTCCCTCGCTCGCCAGTGTAGTATCGTAACATTAGCTCTCCCGCCCCTATTGTTTCCACCCATATATTTGTGTAGATATTAAAGTGCCTTGGGAATGAATTGGCCATCTACGTGGTTTTTAACTGACAGATCCTTGGGCAAATTATTGCCAGGATTTGTGTATTTAATATATTTGAGTTGTTGATGTGTCTCTGTGGTTTGAGACGTATTACACAGTTATGTGTAATAATAATATGGATGTTTTTTGGTGGTAGTGGAGTTGGCTGAAGCACCCTGTTACTCATTCCCGTGATTAAAAAAGGCACGGGGCTGTAGTTCCTAGGCTGTGTTGCTGCGCAAACATCCAGCGCCCTCCCACAGCAGAGAAGCAGGTGGAGGCGTGGGAGAGAGTGGCAGGAAGAGAAGGTATGCACTGGCTAAGCCACCATTGCCGAGGAAAATACTTGTGTGACTGCTGCTTTAATGATAAAGGCAATGATAGTATTTGCACTGTCAGTTCTGAAAAGGAAATAAAATAACAGCAGTTGAATCTGTAGAAGAGTCTGTATTCAGAAATGCTGCTAGGTGTTGCAAGATGCTTAAAATAATTGCACAGTCAGTTTTTCCAGACAAGAAGTGCCTTTCTTTCGAATCTAGGCTTTCATCGCTCAAATAGTGATGCACTAGCCAAGCAACTGTACGGGCAGACTTCACAGTGACAGCTCCAATGCTTAGGTTTGAGTGAATGCTGTTGCTGGGAACATTGGGAATGGCGACCTGTTACAAAGCTAATGTCAGTGACTTTGTTCTGCCAAGGAAACAGTGTTCTGTTAAACAGTAGCCTAAAAAATATTTCTTGTAATTGCTAGAAAGCTGTCTGCTTCTGTTCCTTCATGCATTTCTATTTTAAACAATCTGCCGTCAGCATTTCATTATGTTGTAGTGTGCTAGTCTCTTGGCTCTTGGGACTTCTGTGGTCTATTCCTTCTAGCTAATTCCAAACTGTAAGCAAAAGAGGACACTAGTTGAAAAGGAACAGGAACTTGGAGTATATGAATTGCAATATATTATCATTAGCTGACAGCCCATGCTAACTGTGATCTTATCAGCATATTTTGTTAATTTCTGAATACAACACAGACTGCTTTAAAATCTACATCCATGGGACATCTTCCTTATGGAGTCTGTTGATTGTTTTTGGAAAGACAGATGAAATATCAAGGTCTGATCACACCCAGACCTTTATCATTCCTTTGAATTTTACAATGGTGTGAAACAAGTATCAACAACTACCTAGGCTGGGGACCTTCTGTAAGAAAACTACTAATTTGATTCAAATGTTGTTTTTTTTATCCTTTTGATGCCAATTATATGAATAGTTCCAGTAGGGGCAGCACAGTTAATGAGGTACTGGAGTGGGAAGTTCCAGATGCAGAGTCTTGGGCTTTTGACGTTTTGCTGCAAAACTCTCATTCTAAATCATCTTTATCCCTTCAGATGAAAATAAGAATCCAGAGAATTCTTTTCTTAATTGAATGTAGAAAGCAACTTAGCAATTGAGCATGTAAGGAAAAGCTCTATAGGATGCTTGTTTTAATAGAATTTCACTTTGTTTTTTTGCATGTTCCTCCATGTAAAATATGTAATAACAATAAGCAAATCTATTGTATACTTGTTTCAGATTATTTTGGCCCAAATCAAGGTGCTATGATTACTTGTATCAGGAAGCTGAAGCACTTCTGAAAAACTTCCCAGTTCAGGCTACTATTTCCTTTTATGAAGACTCGGATAGTGAAGATGATGAAGATCAACTGGAACAAGATTCAGGAACAGAATCAGGTTGCTGACTGCAGGGAAGACTAATGCTACTTCTAAGACTTAATTTAAACTTAATATAAATATGTATTATAGTATTTTTAAAGATAATTTATTTCTATGTAAGTTATTCTTAATAAAACTGAGATGCCTTTTAATTTTAGCCTTTTTCCTTTGTTCCTTTCCTGTCCTGGTTTAAGTGGGGAAGGTATTGATTAGTATTTTTCTGTCTGAGGTCCTACAGTTTGTAGATCATAAGCTGAACACCAATTTTTTGAAGCAGAGAACAGATGCCTTACTTTGAAGGGCTCTACGGTTGTGACTTTCTCAAAGTCTGAGGACACAAGGAAAACTTGTCAATGTGATTTTGTAGGCTCCATATGGAAGTGTATCAAGGAATCATTGCATTAAGTATTCCAATTGTGTTGTGCCTGCTGTTACAACAGAGTTTCAAACATGGAGAAGAGAAACAATATAGCTGTTTTTGAAACGGAGAAAAGAGTCCAAATTCTAATCTAGTTCTTGTGTAGAAGAGTTTGCCTCACATCACTTGTGTTCTCATGTATATGTGCTGTGTTCTTATACGTAAAAGTGAGTTTTATACTGCATTTGTTTGTAAAGTGGACATCAAGAAACGAGAAAAAGGTCTGAGTTGTAATAATAGCGAGCTTGGTTTTAATAATTGAAACAAAGTTGCATCGTGAAGGCCAAAGCCCCTAAAAGAACAACAAAACAAACCCAAAGCTTTAAATTAAAGGCAGTGCCTGTCAGGGAGCGGCTGTGTACTTACCTGGACCTGCCCTTGCCTTGTGTGTGCAGCTGCAGGCCGCGCTGGCTCAGTGTGCCAGCGCCATCCAGGGAGTGCTTGCCCCGTGCTCCCAGGGCCCTGCCGCAGGATCGAAGCGGGCCCGCACCCGGAGCCTGCCCACACTTAACCTTCAGAGCGCGGGGTGCACCGGCTGTGTCCGCCACAGCCTTCCGGCCTAAGCACCTGGCGCTGGGACCCCAGCTGGACGGAAAACCAATCCTAGAGCAGGGCCGTTCACCCCCCTCGCCCCCGGGGTGGGTACGCTCTGCTCCGTGCCCACAGCGACGTCCGCTCCCGGCCGGTCTACCCCGCGCCGCCCCCCAGCCGAAGCCTCCGGCCCCGCCCGCCGCGGCGGAGCCTGCGCGCTGTGCCCCAGCGCCCCGCCCGCCCGCCCGCGGGGGCCCGGCTGCGGCCCGGCCCGGCACGATGCTCAACGTGCCGCCGTCGGCCTTCCCCGCGCCCGGCTCCCAGCAGCGAGCGGCAGCGGGTGCCCGCAGCAAGGTACGGGCGGCTCTGCTGCTGTTGGTGGCTTGGGGGGAGGTGGAGGTGCCCGCGTTTTTCCCGCTGCGGCGGCGGCTGCCTGGCCTGGCCCCGCCCGGCCGAACTGCGGTGGCTGCCCGTCGGTTCCCGGTCGGTTCCCGGTCGGTTCCCGGTCGGTTCCCGGCTGCAGCTGGGGCAGGGCTGCTGTCGGCCGCCCCTCTCCTGCGGCCGGGTCTCGGGCGAGGGCCCGGCTCGGCTCGGCTGCGGCGCTGGAAAGCATTTGGTGCTTCTCGTTAGAGAGGGCGGCGGTGATAGCGCTTCCGGCACTTCCTGCCCCGGCTGTGCCTCCTGTGCAGCGATGGAGGCTTTCACCTTGGAATTACTGCGTGCAGCTCTTGCTTTATGTGTTGGATCTTCATCTTTGCAGGGGTTTTGAGAACACTTGTTGTCTAGAGACCTTTCTTGGAAAGCAGACTTGGACTAAAGTAGCATTAAGAAATGTTAGTTTATGTATGCTTCAGTTTTTTTGCTTCTGTTTTTCCTGTGGTTTTGTAAGACCGCAGTTCTTTAACCCTGTTTCCTGTTGTTAAAGCTTGGATCAAAAGGGTTCCCAAACTGTGGTCTTACTTGTTTACTATTTCTTTAAATGCTTTGAAAATCCTCAGAAAATAAAGGTTCTCCAGCATGGGTGTGCTTTCTGCAAGGAATTGCAATCCTGGTGTTGTAAATTGTGATTCACCGAGTCGGTATTTTTTAGAAACAGACACTTGGTGGGTCTCCATTACTCATTAGGTGCTGTTGAAAAGGAAGGTGTTAGATACCCTTTAGATCTTGTTCTGCCTTTCAGGACAGGCCGTGGCAATACTTCTCTGGAAAGCTACTAGACTTCTGTCCCAGCTTTCTCTGGGTCAGGCTTCCAGTTGCTGTAGGGCTTGTGAAAAGTCTTAATGAATGCTGTGAAGGCGAAACTTGTCTTACCTGACCGTGATTTTTAAATTTCCTTTCTTTATAGAAAGAAAGTAGTTTCTTTACGAGCTTTATAGAAAGCTCGTAGTTTTCCAGACCGTATCTCAAATGATTTGCCACCACAGGCAGACTTGGTGTCTTCAGCTTGCTTTGGGAAGAGTTATCTGAATGTTTGTTGCTGTTCAGTAATTTCTGTGTCGCTACCCAGAACACTCCCTGAAGCACTCTTTCTACAGAGTAGGGTTCCCAAATATCAGTGAATAATATGAGTTGGGTCATTTCTCTTTTGTTTTTGTCTGAGCCCTCCTATGGAGCTTAGAAAAGTGTATTCTTAGAATGGCTTTTTCTTCCTTTAGAGGTGGAAGTTGTTTGTATATTTGTTATTTTTCAGGTACCTTTAAAACCAGGAAGGAGTCTTATGGATTGGATTCGGCTAACTAAAAGTGGGAAGGACTTGACTGGTTTGAAAGGGAGGCTGCTTGAAGTCACTGAAGATGAGCTCTCTAAACACAACAAAAAGGAGGACTGCTGGATATGTATAAGAGGTTGGTTGCTGTGATATTTCTTCTGTGTTTTTTACCTGGTTTCTCTTTTCTGTACTTAAAGAAGAAGCAACAAAACTCAAAAAACAAGAATAAAAGCCATGCTCCGAGAGAAACTATGCACCTCCTGTGTTTAGGCCAGGTGTAATCTTGACGTACTTTGGCATAACTTCAAGTAAGAGATTTTGTGTTACAAGGATTTTCTTTGCTTTCAAGCCTTTCAAAAGAAATCTTCCAAATTGGCATGTTTTATACCTATTTTATAGCTGCCTATGAAAATAATAAAATACAAGATTTTAGGTAATGTATCAAATAAAAAGGACTTAGCAACAAAACAGGGCTTTGAAAATGCTGACATGTACACTTGTCAGTCTTGGACAGTTTATTATTTTAAGCAGTTGACTATTTTTAAGGATTGCTTTAGAGCATCCAAAAACATATAAGTATTAAAAATACTACTTCAACCTGGAGAATGGTCTTTAGGAAATAATTGTGAAAGCACATGTACTACTTCATAAAACTTAGTAGTGCAAATGACAGTTGCCAAACAGAGCAAATGTAATCTCTGACTGCAATGACAAATACCTGTGGGGACTATGCAATTCTATTTCTGTTATTATTTTAATGAAATTTTAGCTCAGAAGTTGAATCATATGTTATATGTTTAGCAATGTGTGAAGGTGGACTGGAGGAATAGCTGTGGCTAGAAGAGTATTTTCAGAGTTGCAAATGACGTTCCTAATTGTTCTACAGAAAGGAGCAAAACATTTCCCCTGGAGTTTAGACATTTAGAGGCTAAAATACACTAATATCACCGTAAATTTATTAGGAGGTAACACAAATTTCTATGAAGATAGAACCACTCTTTCTACAGAAATGTCCCATTAGTGTCTCTGATCTTCTTAATCTCTTAGTGATAACATTGATCTGGTCAGGAGCAGCATTGATATTTAATAAAATGTCATGTCTGAACTTCAGCAAAAGAAAGTTAAGAATTTCTGTGTGAGGGTGATTGTATTATTGTTGGGTGTTAAAGGTGATGAGGGTGAAAGTAAAGGTAAAATGTTATTCAATAGTGGCCTTTGAGCAAAATAATAGGGTTGTTAATTTCCTGTGCTGCAGTTTCATGTGCTAGTAAAACTACAGTAGGAGGAGAGATAAGGAAACCTTGTCTGCTATGTTCATTGGTTCCTTTTTCAGTCTGAAAAAGGAACAACTACTGCAGACAGAATTACTGCCTAAAGATGCTTCTGTTTTCTTTTTAATCTCATTTTACCTTTACTGTATCTCTGAGGCTGGTTTTTACAAGAACTCCATCAAGTTGCCTCTGTATCTTGCCTTAAATTTTTCCAGGTCTGCCTTTTCTGTATTCTCAGATGACTAGTGAAAAAAGCATCATATCCAAAAATGACAGTAGCCCTCATATGTGGGCATGTAGTAAAAACATATAATTATGGAAAAGGCTAAATTAGGTCTCTGCATTGGTAGTTAGACTGTGTCTCTAAAAGAAAGAGCAGAAACCCATGAGAGCAGTGTGAAGTAAAAGAAGAACAGGAACTAACTTGGTTCAAAACCCCAGTGTGATCAAAGAAAGATGTCATATAGGGCACAAATTTGTACATAAAGGTGGGTTCAGGGAAGTTAAAAATGCCTGAAGGGTGTAGAAATGATATTTTTCTTTTGCTCCAGCAAGTTTGATGGTAAATTTGAGTAATATTCAGGAGGCCATGGCTATGCAGAATCTTATAATTCTGTGTGTGCAATAATCATTGCTGCACACAAGATGGCACAGTGAATACAGCCATCAGAAGATCAGGTTGGTAAAGTGTGCAAAGATCCTTCCTTTGTTGTTGACTGGATCATTGTTGTTGGCTGGGATGGTTGTTCTTGCCAACTAGGATTGCTCCAAATATGTCTGCC
The DNA here is from genome assembly GCF_037042795.1 of Molothrus aeneus. Lineage (NCBI taxonomy): Eukaryota > Metazoa > Chordata > Aves > Passeriformes > Icteridae > Molothrus > Molothrus aeneus. The sequence continues at coordinate 90,132,128 of NC_089648.1, read as the reverse complement.
CCAGGCTCAGTGCTGAATGCCTTTCTCTTCTTCTGAAGTAGTTAATGTACAATTCCTAATGTCTTCAAAGCTTTTTCTTCAAGCACTGGCACAGTTCTGGTTTTGGTAGCTTTGTTTTGATAATGTTAAATATCTTCAAATATTCATGCAGGTAGGGAAGCAATGATCACGTTAGCAGCAATATGTCTGCAGTTAAATCTGTTTATAGCTGCATTCTTCAGGCTCCAATAAGCCAGTTGCCTAGCAACAATAATTAGCTGGCATCATTTCGGACCTGTGAAGAAACATTGTTTTATGTTGCTGGAAGTGTAGAAATAGTGCTGAGCCCTTTTACTGGGACAGATACAGCCAGAGTTGTAAGCCTTTAATGAGCATGAGCTGTGTTAGGTGTCTTATATTGCTGAATCTGAAGAATGGAAGTTTTGTTGCTGATGGTGACAGTATTTCCTTGTGTGGGACAGTTCATTCCTGTAGGCATTTCATTCCATGATGGTGATGGGTGATACTGGAACAACTCTGACAACACTTCAGGGAGAACTTAATTGGAAGGGAAACTGAAAACCTTTTTGTGCACTAGCTGGTTCAATTTTGTCTCTTTTTAAATCTGCCTGTGGTACTTTTACCCCCTAGCTAGGATACATCATATTCAATTTCTAGGTTGAAGTCTTAACCCAAGGCAAGTGCTGTGGCATCTGGCATCTGTTGCACTGGCATCTTCGTGTAATAAGATACCTCTTGTGCTCTGTACAATTGTGTCACTTATGTTTCTGTTTTTGTGAAGTCATACTGTCTGTTCCAATTATGCCTACTGTTTGCTAGTACACTGTTTAATTTGTGCTATCCTTTCCATTATTTTTGGAGACAGGAGTGGTTGTAGAAATGCTGCTCATATGCTTTTATATTCTGTTTTCTTCAGGATTTGTATATAATGTCACGCCGTACATGGAATACCATCCAGGTGGTGAGGATGAACTAATGAAAGCAGCAGGAACTGATGGTACAGATCTCTTTGATCAGGTGAGAGCAACTGGCAGCAAATGACACTTGCTCACCATACTTGAAAAATGGATGTTTTGCCATTATTTTTAGGGCATTTCCGTGGAAATGGTGATTTGAACTTTTTCAGTCCCAAGGAAAGGCAGCAGGTCACTGCTCAGAATGACACTTACATGTACTGGAAGAGACATGTAGTTTAAACTTTGTATCAAAACACAGTAATGAAAATATTACTTTATGTTGTTAGAATTACATTTCAATTAGACTTCTTTTTTTTTTTGTTGCAGAAACAGCAATAAAGCTAGCAACAATTTGAGATACCACCTTCTTAATAAATTGCTTCAATGACTACTGTTGTTGGAGAGACCTATTTTTCTAAGAGCTTTCTCTTTTTGAAAAAAGCTTGTAGAATTCTTTGTCTATTTACTTGGCAGCTGCATTATCAGAAAAAATGCTGGAGCTTCTATTAACTTTAACTGGTGAACAGCTCACAAGATGACAGTTGGTCTCTTATTTGTTTACTATTTCTTTAAATGCTTTGAAAATACTCAAAATAAAGGCTCTGAAGCATGGGTGTACTTTCTGTAAGGAATTGCAAACTTGGTGTTGTAAAATGTGATTCACTGAGTTGGTATTTTTTAGACACTCTGTGGGTCTCCGTTACTCACTAGGTTTATCTGAAAAACTGCAAAAGAGCAGAAAAAAAATCTCTCTTTCAGAAAGGAAATATGCTACCTCTTTACATGTCATGCATCAGAATATGTTATGACTTCATTTGCAGATATTTTTAACATTGTAAATAAAGATGGATAATGTTTTAGCTTTGTTGAGTCCTTTGTTTAGCTTTGTTAGTCCTTTCACAAATGAAGTGTTGGTTTTGGGCATAATTCTTTGATTTCAAGAAATCTCTGGTATTGAGTATCCAGTATCAAGTTGGGGCTTGGAATTATCTTGCTGGGTCATTATATGATGTCCTTGAAAACAAAATTTTTGACATCAGGAGTATTTGGGGAAGCCCCTGTAGTTAAGTTCAGATATATACTTGCAACTTTTTAATTTTTTGTCATGGGAATGGAAGCAGGTTTAGATCCAGAAAATAGGCTTTTCAGTTTTATTGTTTCTGGCTTACGACTTTTCTGTTACTGGAGGTGTTTGTTTTCCCCTCTGCTTTAGCATTCTGTGTCTGTCAGATAGTATTATTTTTTTTTTTCAAGAGCTTGGTAGATTGCTAGTGTTCCCCAAATTTCTGGAAAAAGTAACTGTCATTCATAATCCTTCATTTCTTTCTGTTACCTGTATATGAGGAAACTACAATTTGTTGATGGGATTCTTTATCTCATCTCCTTAGCTAGTCCAGTTGAAAGTTTTTATTTTTAAATCTAGGTACCATTCAAATTTGTCATGCAACACTTTGTTTCCTTTTCTCTTCTTGTGATGTTATCCTGGATGCCTTATCAGAATTCGCTTTTCTGCCATCCATTTCCTCTACAAGTTCTCCAGTTCTGGTCTGTAAAGCTACTGCTTTTTCTTCACTTTATTTTACTTTCTTAAATAGGGAATTTCCAAATGATTCAGTGATAGTAAGACAGAAGCAAACAGAAATACACCAGCTTGGTAGGAAGTGTTTGTTTGTCTTAACTATTATTTTTTATGTTTGTTTCCTTCATTCCTTTTTCCCTTTACTTGTCTAAACAAGACTAATAAGCATTGTGATAATGGCAAGGTCTTTGTTCTGTTAGTTGTGTAGCATGCATCATAAAAATGCTGTTCTAAAATATATTTTGTAGCTCAAGGTTATGATGTTCAGGTATTGCAAAGCATAAATGAGTAAATTAAACTATTGTAACTTTTTTCACAATCCTATTGTTTCACTTAATGACATGATATCTGTAATAGTAGTAAAAATAAGTACTGACTGATGTGATAGTGACTTCTAATGTGTTTAAAAAATAATCTGCTAAATGAATTATATTAGTCAATGTACAAAAATGAACTTTTCTATTTCAGTGCATAGAACAACATAGTAAGAATTCCAAATTTTATGAAAAAATATTTTGTTAATGTAGGTTCATCGTTGGGTCAATTACGAATCAATGCTGAAGGAATGTCTTGTTGGGAGAATGGCTGTCAAGCCCATTGCTGTTCCAAAAGGTGAGTTGTTTTAAGAAAGAAATATTGTCTATCATACCTTAATTCCAAAATTATCTGGAAATTATGAGAAATCCTAAATCACCTCATATTTATGAGGAGAATCTATTCTTGTGTAGAGTTGAAGGCTTTTGCATATATTACTTTTTTTTCACCAGATACCTGAAGATGAAATTGTTGTATAATTGAAGACTTTTAGTAATGTACTGCTATGTTTCTTCTTTTGTTTTTAGTCATTAGAAAACAGCTGTACATGTGTGTTATATATATTTGTGTATATAGAAAAGACCTTTTTACTGTCCTGCCATCTCTCTTTTTTCTTCTGATCCCAGAGGGAAAACTGTCATAGGCAGCTATCATATTGAAATAAAAGTCAGTATTTTCAGTCTAGTGATTTCAGCCCCTTACATACATCTGGCAAGTTGCATATGCGTTGAGTTATTTGAATACACTTTGTGGGCAGTTATTTTTTCCAGAGGTCCTTTCATTTGAATTTACCTTGAGAAAATTTTGCTGATACAATAGACTCCTCTGAGCCAGGAGAGCAAGAAATGTAGCATAGTCTTAGAATGCAGCTGTTGGTTTCCAGAAACTCTAATCTTCAGTCTGTTTTTTGGTTTTTAGGCCACAGCCAAAATTTCCTATACCTGTGAAGCAGACATTGTTACTCAGTATTGACCCTTAGCAAAACTGCAGTGAAAACATGAAAGGATTAATGATTACAACTATTTTTCTCCAATTCTGTGGCATACATAGTTCACAATTTCAGCTATCTGGTCACTCTTCAGCTCCTGAAGAAGTGCACTGCATGCTGGCTTAATACTTAGATAACATTGTCTTAACAGTTGAGTTTGGTCTTTGTGTGAAGTGGAATAGTATTTTACATCTCCATGATGCTAGGTAGCTAATTCCAGTGTGGAACTTTTAAGGTAAGTGCTACAAAGTATGGAGAAACCTCAGCAGCATAGCTGCCTCACTGAGTTGAGGCATTACAGAGACATTACTGCTACTCTGTCAACTGAGTTAGAAATTTAAAAGTAAACATGCATTTTGTTGATTTTATTAATCTAACTTTTCTGCAACTGGAAGGAATTCTTGTTACAGCCAGTCAGTAAAACATAAACACATCTTCATCCCTGCTGGCTCTGGCAGTCCATTTTCTGCTGTTCCCTTCTTCTCCTTTGTTCGTTAATAGGACTGTCTATTTTGCTGTAGTAAAATTTGCAGGATAAAGGTTGTCAACTATATACAACCAGTTCTGTTGCCTGTGTCGCTTTTAACCATTTCAGACTTGAAAAGACTTAATTTTGTTAATAAAGAATCAAGCTGGTAACAGAACTACAGAGTCATTTAGGTTGGAGAAGACCTCCAAGATCGAGTCCATTTTTTGAACAGTCACCACCTTATCAACTAGACTATGGCTAAGTGCTGTGTCCAGTTATTTCCTGAACATATCCAGGGATGGGTATGGGCAGCCTGATACAATACTTGACAGCTCTTTCAGGGAAGTTCTTCCTGATCTCCAACCAGAACCTCCCCATGCAGAGCCAGGAAGCTGACCCTCACCTGGCTACACCCTCCTTTCAGGAGCTGTAGAGAGCAGTAAGGTCCCCCCTCAGCACCATCTTCTCCAGGCTAAACAACTCCAGCTCTCTCAGCCACTCCTCACAGGATTTACCCTCTAGACTGATCACCAGCTTTCTGGCCCTTCTCTGGAACACTCCAGCACTGGACTTGCTGAAATCCTTCACTCTAAGATTCTCAAGGTTTACTTTGATTCCTGTGGAGTTATATATCCTCCTCCTTCGAATTATCAAAAAGTGATTGACTTACTTCTCTATTAGCCAGCACTAATTCTAGTCTTTTATCTTTTGAGACCATATTCTGCAAAGTTTGCATTTCAGAATAGAAGAATAAATTAAGGTGCATGTTTTTGAATAGAGGATTAAATGGGTCCCATAAGTATAGAGGGAAGACAAGACTTCAAATTATGGATAACATTGCTTTCTTTTTGTGACAGAGAATGAGTGTTCAGCAGTAGGATGAACATTAGTATTTGCTGTTTGGTGCAATCTCAATACAGAGCAAGGAAGGCAGATGTAGGTTTGTTAGGGCATTGCTGGAAGATTTGTGGTTTTTTACCTTAGGGTATTTTTCCTGTGGTGTGGTGGTTTCTTGGGAGATGGTACAATGGTTTGCTTACTGAACTGCTTAAGGAAGCTGAAGTTGTCCTTGCACACTCTAGGTTGGGGATTTTTGAGGAAGAAGAGTCTTTTGAAAATGCTGGTAATAGTTAATGTTTTGTCAACTTGTATTTTGAGAATGCTGCTTCATGCTGTGCTGGTGACTAATAGGAAATTCTGAAGTGTCCCTTCTGTAGTGTTACAGTGGATCTTTGCACTGAAGCATGTGGTGTTTGTACTTGCTGAGAAGGCCACAGCTAGGTATGTAAAAGATGATTTCAGAATCTCCCTCAGCAAACCTGTACAGCATGAAACTGTTTGCTGTCCCTGCAGGGTGTTCAGCTGTAAACATTAGCACAGTCTGAAATATTTTAATACTGCTGGTGTTTCCAGAGACACTGTTAGTGTGTATAGTAACATAATCCTTATGTTACTTTAGTGGTTACTTGGGAGTCAGAATGCATGTTGTATAATTTTTAATTCAACAAGATTAGACTGAGAGCTGTGATGTCATCCAAGGAAGAGAGGTAGGGCTCTGCCTTTGATGTATCTCACGTCATCTGTAAAATTGCAGTGCTGATTTCTGTGCAGTATGTTAAAATATAGTGAAATGAGAATAGGCTTCGAAATACAAGAATTACCTTTCATTAGAACACAGTTTTTGTGAACAACTTGCCCATCCTGGCAGAAACCATAAAGTGGTGTATAGCAGAATATGCAGACAAATGTTACCTCAACCAAAAATTTATGGAGTATTTTCTTTTTACCTCAGCTAAAAATGTGTGGAGTATTTTCTTCTTACATTGAAATGGCACAACGTGAAAGCCTCTGATGAAGGTTGTTCTTAAAGAGCTCTCAAGTAATTTTGGAATACCATTTGGTTGGTGCTTTGTTCTCTGAACCTTTCTTAACTTCTCTCTAGCAATTTTTCTCTAACACTCACTGGTGTGATGCAGAGCACTGGGAATGATATGAAGACCAGGGAAGAAACATTCCTGTTTTGGTTTTCATAAAAGGGAGTAGGAAGAACAGATTTGTTTCTCCTACTTCCCAAACTTGGCTCCTGTAAGAGAGAATATAAATGGAGCCTTTCATATAATGACATTCTGAGATGTGCAATGTAGAGAAGGGCAGAAAGGTGCCCCAGGTATATCCAGAGGTCTAGTTTCCCCACAGATTTACTGTGAACAGAAGGACATGTGGCTGAGAGGTACAGTGCCTTTCCCATCAAAGTGAGCACCCAATAAAAGAATTGATGCTGTGTAATTCACCTGCTTGGTCTCTTTTTTTTAATTTTCTACTAGAGTCAGTTGGTTTGGAATAGTTGTAGCGTACTGTAGAATAAATGAAAAACTGAGATAATAACTTGAAAATAAAATCATATGGCAGAGGAAGCTTATAGAAAAATTTTCTTTTTCCTATGTTCCTGCCAAGGATTGGGTTCATATTTCTAAGGATTGGATTGGTCAGATTTGCAGTCTACTATGTGATGTTGTGAGACAGGTGTCGTTGGAATTCTTAACAGATTCAGTGAGCTTCTTAGCTATGAAGTTTATAATTGCGCAAGATAATCTGTGATTATTTTTTTGAAGTGTCAGAGTTCCTGCATTTCCTATCCTTTAGAGCTGTGCAAGTTTTGGTGCTTGTAATGTAGCAATTTTTAAATTAGACATACTCTTTTGGAATGGCAATCAGTGCTGCATTTATTTGTTGCTTCTTGATGTCTGAAGCATCCTGGTCATTCTGTTAAGACTTTCGGAATGTTTACTTGGAGATCCTTACTTTGGCTAATTTAGCATGATGTGGGGAAGTACTGTAGCTTCTTAACTGTTGTGCTTGTTTTTTATTAATGCTTGCAGAGATTTCTTCTGCTGTGCCTGAAGACAAGAAACAGCTTAATGGTAAGTTCTCACCTGGAGCAAAGTTGGGAGTGAATCTCAAACTTATGTGAATATAATTGAATGAGCAGTATTTATCCATACTTCTCTCTCTTTGCATTTGAATGCAGTAGTCAGGCTGTAGTGGTCTGTGGAAATTTCAAAAGGCAAAATCCTACCCAAGTATTGTGAATTCTGTGTTTGAAAGTATTATAAGACTGCTGTAGAATTGTGTAGATAAGGGAGCTGTGAGATGGACAAACAAGGTCATCTTGCCTGTGAAATGCCAGGAAGATTTCCTGCCCAAGTCTTTTCTATCCAGTCAGGTTTTCCATTTATTTTGCCAGATCTTTTTTTTTTTCTTTCGAAGCGCAAAATTTTGCATTTCCTTCTGAGCTTCATGAAGTTTTTGTCAGCCCATTTCTCCAGACTCTCTGCATCCCTTAATAAGCTTAACCTTCCATGTTTTGCCTGTTTGCATGATTTGTTATTGCTCTGACTGGGAGAATGTGTGCCCTGTAGGTTGCTGCTGACTGTGTGAAACCAATATCAGCATTCCCTGTTCCCTAGGGAGTGCTTGCAGTAACTACCCTCCAGCTGGACTTGGTATGCTGATCACACCTTTTGTGACTGGCAGTTCTACTCACTTTCTGTTTGTGTTGCAATCCACCGACCAAACCCAGCTCTTTCCAGTGTGGCTGTGAAGGTGATGTGAGAACCTCTATCACTAGCCTTGCTGTCCCATAGGATTGTGCAAAGCAGTCCTGTGATGTGTGCAGGGTTGTAATTGTGCTGTTCATCTGGTCACATTAAACTCTTCATTTCATGCCTGCCATCAGCCTTTGGCTTCACCCACAGCTTTTCTTTATCTGTGATCACCATGACTAATAGAGCACTTTGCTTAATTGGTTCACTGATCACCTGAATCACTGTCTTTTTATTGCAGCATGAATCACTGTTTTCATGTAGCATCTTGCAGTATTTCAAAATAATTCATAAATAACTTGGTTTGCCAGAATGTTCTGTTTTATTGTGGCTGTTCATATATTTCTCTGGACCTGCAAAAGCAAATAAGAGTATGTATGACCATGGATTCCTGTTATCCCTGGAGACCAAGCAATTCATATGTTCGTCCTCAAGAAAGGCTTAGCCCTTGAGAAGGCTTTTATCATTAGGTGATTGGTTTTCTTTTGCAGTGATCTGACTGCTCTGACATTTAGCTTCCTTGGCAGCTGCAGATGTTGTGTACTTAGGAGTAATTAAGGATCAAAGAATGAGTAATTCGACTGAGTTTTAATTGCTTTGGGTTAATTCTAGATGATCAAATAGTTTTGACAGATTGGGTTAGACCAGAGTGGCTCTTTTTGTTTTTATCTACTTCCCACGTGTTGGAGCCACTCAATTATGTGTTTAAGCTTTTAGTCATACTAGAAAATTTACTGGCATTTAGAAGATAATAATCTGGGTAACTGATAATTCATGTGCTAATTATTTTATGCATAGCCATTTCAGGTTTGCAAGGTTTGCCTTTGAATGGGCTTGAAACCAGCACTTACCAGCTATTCAGGCTGCAGCTTCCTCCATCATCATTCTATTTAGCTTCTTTGTGTTAAAACTGATCCAGGATTGCAGTTGCTTTTATCTATCTCTGTCCTCAAGTTTTTGCCAAATACCTTCAATTTATATTCTATCAGAGATTGGTACAGCTGACATTTTGAAAGACTGACCAACTGTTGCTTCCCAGCAGAAGCTGTTTCAGACTGCTTCATGCAGTTAAGTAGTTAAAGTGAATGTCTGAATTCTGTGAAAATTCCTAGCCAAATGCTGTGTAGAAAGATTTGGGCTTCTATCTTTGCTTAATTGACTGACACAAAATGTTACTTGCAAATTAGGTTAGATCAGACATCTCAAATTGAATTTATTCATCTGAATTGTATAAACAAATAGTTCTGTTAAAGGAAAGTCATTCAGATAACCTTTTTGTCTTTTTGTGCTACACTATCACAAAGTGTAAAAACACAAGCTACTAACAGATAAAATCGAGTACAACACAGGTACTGTGGTGTGTGGAACTCTATTCTGAACTCTATTCTGAAGTAGACCTCCATGTTCTAGAACACTGCTCTCCAAGAGAGAGTGCTGAATGAAAACTAAATGCAAAGTGTATATAGTCTAGCTACCTGTGGAAATAAAGCCACCAAATATTGTTCAAGAACACTTAGAACATTCAATTAAAAAACCAAAACAACAAACCCCAAATATACCTGAGTATTATTTATATTAAGCAAGCATCCCAGTAATTTTAATGACTGTCTGCTCTTTGCAGGTGTGCTTCCTGAGAAGAAAGGACTGGCTTCTTCTGCTAAAGATTTAAGTCCGAGGTAAGCCTTTCATTAGTCTGTCATTGTCTGTTGAACAACATTCTGTTTAAGAATTCTGTGCAATTCTTAGTAAATACAAAACAAGTTCTTCCATAGGTAGCTCTTGAAATTTCAGTTAAATGAGTGTATGTCATTACCATCCTTGTATAAGTAGGAAAGTTGAAGTTCAGGTTTAAAACAACTTGCCAGAGGTCATATGGGCAGATGATGGTTCTTAACTTGTTCTGTTGATTTCTAAATCATGTGCTGCCTTGATTGTATACAAATGCTTGGCTTATATTTGCAGGCTTCACCTTTGTTTCTTGGGAAAACTCATGGAAAGTGATTCCAGTTGGACTGATTACTTTCTTGACTTTAATGAATTTGTCCATAAACAATTGCTGTGCCTTGAAAAGGGGCATCATTTCAATCTGGAATATATTGAGATTAATAGCTGTGTTCAAGTTTCTACAGTATGTAAAGCAAAGCAGGCCCTGAAAGCTCACTCTGATATGCCTGCTGATGTCACTGATGCATCATTTTACTCCATGATACCTTTGGTCCTCAAGATCTAGCTTCTCACCTGGCATCAAAATCCCCTGGGAGTGTGTGTTCTCTGGGCTAGTTACATGCAGTCATGAAATACTGTGGCTTGTAAACAATTGGAATGAGGTTTATTTTCTGAAGTGCTCTCCTAACCTTGCTGCCTTTCTTCCCATGTGTGTCTGGCATATTCTGGCATGTGACTGGAAGGTGTGCAGCCTAAGATGTGTTGGCTGTCAGGAGTGTTTTCTCCTCCCTTTGTCCCTGTTTTTCTGGTCCAGGAGTAGATGGAAGTTACTTCCTGGCAAGTGTAAGGCCATGCCAATAATTACTGACTGAAGGCTTTCTTTTCTTTTTGTACTTGACACTGGATTTATTACAAGGTTTGTAATAAATAGGAATGAATGCAAAAACTTGATTTGTGGAGGTGAAAGGAATTGTGGTTTTGTGGTATGTGCATCAGATCTTTAACTCTTGGAAGCCACCCTGCCTATTTAATGCTTTTGTCTGGACTTAAGATTTTAATCATCCATATGCAAGGTTCATATACTACAAAGAGAATAAATGTGCTTTTAAAGTAAAATTAATGCCATACAATTTTAACTACAGTGTACTGACTATAAGAATACATAATTAGTTATTTTAGTAGTTTTGTCAGAATTACTGACTTTGAACTTAGTCTTCAAAAGTAGTAAGTAATATGTTTGGCTTGTAAATTTGCTATACAAATTCTGTTTGAAGGCTTGGGGTTAAATATGTTTTGATATGCTCAAATAAAGTATATGTTTTTTTTCTTGATTGTATTTTTTGTTTTACAGTTACGACTGGTTCCAAACAGATAGTTTGATCACAATTGTCATATACACTAAGCATAAGGTAAGTATATTTCATGAAGGAAGAATTACAAGATCCAGTTGTGATCTAGCTTGAATTCTGGGAGAACTTTATAAAAATTTTTGGTTTTCTTTCCCCCTTGGCTATGAAAGGACATGAATGCAGACTTGGTGATAGTTGACTGTCAAGACAAACAATTAAGGGGAGAAATCATCATGGATGATCACTCATATCTTGTAGAAGTTGGTAGGTACTGTAATTTTGCAGTTGGAAGTATTGTATTTTCATTCTACTGTATTAAAACCTTTTCATCACACCATTAGCATTTTACATGCACCAATTAATATTTTATTCCTCTTTCATTAGAGATGGTTAAAGTGCCTTGATGTAATTACATTGTTTATCAATTCACATCTTCATTTTTTTAGCATGTACTAAATTTCTTACATATGGACTAAAATGCAGTAAGAAATGGATTTTAAAGTTGTGTAAAATTTTTCTTCAAGTGTGTTTTTTACAATTATTAAAAAGCCCTCATTCACAAGGGCAAGTGCAATAATTGCAGATTGGTAGCTTTACCTGAGCCATTGTTAAAAGTAATGGGAAAAATAATGCCTTCATGCATGAGGCTTGTAGAAGTCATGAGTCAAATTTCAAGGCCAAATAAACATTCATAACTTTTTATTAGTATTATTAGTTTACTCAGAATTCCTGGACTTACCTATACTTTGTGTGTATATGATGGCTGTAATAGAATTTCTTTAATGCTTAACACACAGTTTGTTTGTTTTTATTTCAGACTTGGATCATGCAGTTTCAGAAGATGTGGCTGGTAATTTCTGTCTCTTGCAGCACTTCTGTATCTCTTTTAGGATAGTCCAGTCAAGAGCTGAACTTCCATGATCCTTATGAGTCCCTTCCAACTCACGATATTCTATGATTCTGATACCAGAATTCAATTTCAATTGGGAATTTCAGTTTATTTTTCTGACTCATCAGATACTTCACAGTTTTACTTACCACCAGGTCCTGACAGAGTCAATCAAACCAAGTCATAACATGAAATATTTTTTCTTAATTGTGGCATTTGGGCCCGTGAAAGTAATAAGCTGATAGTGCTCTGATCCCTCTGAGTATGACTGAAGGCTAAAAGAGCTAGAAGTTAGTTCTGTTGTGTATTTTTAAACTATTCTTTTCTTAGCCTGAGACTTTCTTGGATTTACTTGTTAATTCAAATGGCCTTGAAAAGAAGGTAGTAAGTAGTGGTAACTAACAATTTCCAGTACATGAGGACTCTGGGTTCATGAGTGTTTTCTTGACCAGATGGTCTGTGAAGCTGTCCTGGTTCCACAAACTGTTAAGCAAATAATGTGTATTAATTATGCATATCCAGTTAGTGCTTGTTTTAACTGCACTCTAAAATATTATAGAGAGATAGCTGGAAGTATTTTAATTTGATACTCTACTTCAAAAATTAATTACATGTGTCTTGAGAAATGAGTAATTGTTCTGAATGTCTTTATAGTTTATGTGTGAAATATTTTTTTGTACATAGTGTAACTAAAAGTAACAATATGAAATCTTTTCTCTTTTAGTAAATATTGCTGAAAAAGTAGGGAAAGTAGAGATTATCTTAAAGAAAAAGGATAATGTTCATTGGAAAAATCTGGGACAGCCCTCTGAGGGTCATGATACTTTTATCAAACGCACAGACAGAGGTAAGCAATTTTATAGCCAGCTACCAACTATTTTAGGACTTCTTGGAGCTTGTCAGTGATATTTGTATTTTTCCAGGATTTCTTTTTCTGTTGTTGTACCTTCACTTCTTTCACAATTTGAAATTCTGATCTTGAAAGCTATCCAGGAATTTTCCTAGAAAGAGTTTGATTTGGAGGAGGGTTTTTTTGTTTTAGTTTAGTTAGTTAGTTTGTTTTGTCCCACAGTGGAGTTGAAGGTGAACCTAGTATTGGAAGGGGAATACTGCCTGAGTGTTGTTCCATCTCATGGTTACCTGTGTGCTTAGTGATCTCTCTGTCCATATGAAAACCTCAGTAGACCCTGAGGAGAGCATACATGGACATGTGTCAATCATTATGGGAGTAACTAGAGTGAAGTATCAAAAACCTTCACTTGCAGTTGTTACTGTACATACAGTAACATCTGTCAGTGCTGCAAGGTTGTTCCAATACTCTGCATCTCTGTAACTTGAGCTCAGATTAAATAAGGGGCTTCAAGTCATGTGTAGGTACTAAAGCCAGCTCTGAATAAGCTGTGTCTACAAGCAGTAAATGTTATATATGGATTCATTTTGTGGTAACAGAATAGTATGAACTTGCTGCAGCACCAAAATATGTTACAGTAATCAGTGTGGGTTTGGGGTTTTTTTTTCAGCTAGATTAAAAATTTCTGCACAATTACATTGTGTAATATAATCACACTCCTGGTGTTATTGCTGTCACCTAGTTTCTCAAAACCCTCTTGGTCCTCTCTCTAATAATGCTCAAAAATTGACTCTTGGATTATAGTGTGCCTTATTCTGTGTGAAAGCAGAGCTGTGCCTTTTTAAGAGCTAATGAAATGTTGCACACCATGTTGTACACCTCTTACTGGCCCTCAGTTACGCTACGTGGACCTTTAGAGTTGAGAGATTATTGTGGTACAAAAAGGAAGACTGCAGGAAAGCTCACCTCTCTTGCTACCTTTAGCTTATGTGGAATGTAATTTTCCTTTTGAGAGTTTCAGAAACTGTTGAGTCATCCACTTTAAAATTAGATTTTTCAATACAATGCTCTGTATCTAAGGGGTTACAGCCTGATTTAATGTGTTGTCCACTGTCTGTTGGTCATTTTCTCCCTCATCACTTTTTGTGATTATAGAAAACAGAAAGAGAAGATAATCTAAAAGAATAAGAGATGTAGGATATAGTGGCTTTATAGATCCTTTGCAAATGAGGAAGGTTAGATGCAATTGACAAAATACATATTGAGCATTAGTAACTGATGCTTTCTAGATAATGTTATATTGTTATATCTTGTTACACTTTTTTTTTCAGTTTATTTTACTCAATTTTTGTGTATTACTAGTTCTTTTGGTAACTGTGCTTTCTAATATCATTTTACCCAAAATGATTCCACTTTGATGGCAAGGCTGTGAATAGTGAGTGCTTATGGGAGCAATGGTCTTTAATTAATTGGGATTTTCTTGTCTTTGAGTTTTTAGTCTTTCTGTGTGTATTGACCAGTTAAAACACTTCCATTGTATTCAGAACACAGGAAGAAGGGCTGAAAACCAGCCAAGATTGACGCTTGGAAGTTTACTTGATGTTATGTCTTTATTACTTGTTGATAAGACAGCATTCATAAATGAGTTTGTAAAGGATGGGTGTGTGACCACCACATGTGCAGAAGCATCTATACTTTATAAAGTTATCTAATGTTTATTTCTGAAGCAGGCATGTCTAAATTCTACAAAAAAGTGATAAAGGTCTTCTTCAGGAAAAACAACTTAATGCAAAGATGGTACTGGCAGCCTATGATAACTTTTGGTTGGAAGTACCAGAAGGGAGCAGAGTGCTGCTGCAGCACTTACTGTGTATCAGTGAGACCGACACTGTGACAGGGTGCTGCATGACCAGGGAAAGTTTAGAAGGTGTTGATTCAGTGGGAACTTTATTTTGGGAGGGGAGAGAGGCCATCCAGGAAGAGCATGGCTGGCCTTCTTGGGTAATATCAAATAGCTTGTGAAATCTAGTAATTAACTTAAGCATTTGGGGGTGCTGATGATTTGATGGTCAACAGTGAGGGGTCATGGTTGTCTTAGCTCCTAAAACTGGGCTGCTGCTGGAAGTGGTGGGAAGCCACCTTCCTTTAGCTGTGGTCTAACCTCCATTAGCTGTACTATGTCCATTAGCATACTCCATTGGCAGTAGTAGTACTTGAGGCTCCATAACCGAGAAACCTGAACAAAATAAGGATTAACATTCAGCAGCTGGTTGGTGAGCATGTTTGGGTGGTAAATGCTTCCTGAGAATGGGGTGGAATTCCTCTACCTGAGATGGAAGGGTAGTGGAGCTATTCGTTTTTTTTCCAAGCCAACAGGCTAATGCTGCCACTGAGCATCACTAGGATTATGACTAGTAACTAAGAAATAAGAATTGTCACTGAAGTTTTGTCATTGAAGAAAAGCAAAAGAACATCATTAAAGAAAAATGTTCAAGATCCCTTTCATGACAAGGAAGAACATGCAGTATGCAGAAGGATGATACTCTCCAAAAGCTATTGTTATCTTTACAGCAGCTTTGTTACTAAAACTGAATTTGTATGCCTATAAATCAAGGTACTGTAGTTCTTGAATCCAGCAAAGGTGGAAGATGAGTTTAGAGAGTGAAGTCCATGATTGTATTGTTTTTTTGTGGCAAGCCTTTGGTAGTGAGGCGCTGCAGGGCTGCTTCTCCTAGATCAGGAGCTGCAGTTCTGCCACTTGATGTCTGCAAAATGTTTAATCCAACCTAATCTGCTCACTGACTACTTTGGTCACTTTGAAAAATTAGGATTTGCTGCTAGACACTGACATCATGATGAGAGAACAGTACCTTTTGCTTCTGTATAGTAGCAAATTATAAATCTTTGGCATCTGACATTAACATGGCTTTGTGGGTTGACAAAACCAACTGTTTGGCTTCAGCTTGCTACTAGGGGCTAGCTCCTTTTGTTGAAAGGCTTTTCTGCTTTGACAGTTATTTTTGCTTGTGGCCTCAGATTTTATAGGAATGGCTGATAATGAACTAATTTTAGTTAATGTGGCAAAGACTACAGTCTAAACTAGAAGTTTACTTAGAAAGTTTCCAAAAGTTATATTGGATGAATGAGGACGAAAGTTCTGTGTGGCAATTGTGAAAATATGTGTATTAAAAATAGGGAGATAAAGGTTATTTATGAGGAAAAGGCTGGAATTAGTCAGGTTGGAAAGGTGAAAAAATTGTCAGGGAATAGTGAATCAGTTGATGAATCAGTTTTTTAACTTCTTTCTCCATGCCCAAATATGTGTAAGAGTATTAGTTGATGAGTGTTAAGGGTTACAT
Organism: Molothrus aeneus; assembly: GCF_037042795.1. Lineage (NCBI taxonomy): Eukaryota > Metazoa > Chordata > Aves > Passeriformes > Icteridae > Molothrus > Molothrus aeneus. The sequence goes on along the minus strand of NC_089648.1, from coordinate 90,116,107 downwards.
TACCAACCTCACACATCCTTTTAAGCAATTCTTAAGTCTGCAGAATTGACAGCAATCTTGGCATATTTATTTGACTACTGTACTTTGCAATCTTATTGTGTATTGTTTTTCAAAAGAAGGATAGAAAACAAATTTCCACAAACTTTTCATAATATTTATATAACTGGAAAGATGATGTTTTGTTTTACTTCAAGATTGGTATGAAGTAGAATTACTGACTTCCACTTTTTCAGGGCTTTAAGCATTCTTTTGATTCATCTGAAATGCTTGTTCACTCAAAATAAGGGATCTGTAGGATGTTAGATGAAAGATGTGAGAAAATCTTAATAAAGAAATATTTATTTGGTGTCAGAAGCTTTATGTTGTGTTTCTGCAGGCATTTGTAGTGGATAACTCACTAGCAGCTATTTCAATAATTTAAGAAGACCAGCATATGCAGAAAAATGCCAATTGTAGACTGACTTAGCTGAAGGGGAGCTCTAGAAGTCATCTGATCTAACCTGCTGTTCAGTCAAGGTTTGAATACTCGAAGGACAGACTCCCTCTGAGCAGCTGTCCCAGTGTTTGACCAGACCATCCTCATGGTGGTGCCTGGTTGGAATTTCCTTTGCATCTTCTCCTGTTTCATGAGTAGCTCAGCTTTTCATGTGAGCAACATGAGTATTTTTCAATACCATGGAAAAAAAGGGAGAATAAAACGTTGCTTCACTGAAATTGCTCTAATGTAGAAAGTGTTGTTAGAAGAGTGTTATGCTCAAGTGTTCTCATACATGAACCTGCCAAATTTTGAGAGGCTTTACATAAAAATATCCAATGGGATTGAGTTAGAAACCTGTTTAGGCAGTGTGGTGCCGTGATCACACTGGTATTCCAGGTTGGAGCTAAAATATTGCAGTGCTGAAACAAAGGCCTGGCTGAAAAATGCTCTCGTAGAGGAGAGAAAATTACTCATGATCATCTTTTTTACTGGAGGCTCCTATAAGCTCCCTGGAGCTTTCTCTTCTCCAGGTTGAACAACCCCACCTCTCTCAGTGTATCTTCACAGGAGAGATGCTCCAGCCCTCTGGTCCTCTTTGTGACCCTTTTCTGGACTTGCTTCAGCAGGTCCGCATCCTTCTTATGTTGGGGACCCCAGAGCTGAACATGGTACCCCAGGTGAGGGCTCACAAGAACAGAACAGAGGTGCAGAATCACCTCCCTCAGCCTGCTGGGTGGCTGTGGGCAGGCTGGTGCTGTGCTGGTTTCTGTTTTATTTGCATCCCACCAGCTGCTTTTGTTCTGCTTAGATATGTACCCGTGATGTACTTGTATGGGGAGCTCAGTGCAGGTGCAATGTGGTACAAATGGTTCTGATAGTTATTGGTGCTTTTCTACTTATTCCCAGTCAATAACTCAGAGGCTCTTAAAATAACATTTGAAATGAGTCCTTAGTCCAAAATTATAAAAATTGTTATAAGTAATCACAAAAGAAGCATCTCTTTATTGTCTTTTTATAAGTATATAGTGAAATACACACATTTGTCGCTCTTATTGAAGGATACATAATTACAGAATGACAGATTGAGACTTAACTAACAAAAAATTTTTTTTAGGAGTGTTCTACAGAAAATGCAAGTTGGTTTCTAAGACAGAAGTTACCCATGACACCAAACTCTTCTGCCTAATGTTGCCTAAGGGAACACATCTCCGTGTTCCTACTGGACAACATGTTTACCTCAAACACATTATTGCAGGTAAGAAAAATTGAGAATGTTATAATAGATATATTTACATAAATCCTTTTCATAGTTTTGGGAAAATGCCAAGTCCATGGCCACTAACTCCCTGATTGTCGTTAGCAAGTCTCTGCTTCCAGGATCACAGTCAGTAATTAATAATGAACTGACTGGATTAATAATAATGGAAAGCTAGTTATTGAGATGGCTGGCATTTACTGGTGACCTTACTGGTGGTCTCTACTGCCAACTCTTCCTTGAAAAAAAGCCAAAGCAGTGCTGTTCATCTTTGAAGTGTAGAGGTTATTGTATGTGTATGTAGTGCATGTATATGTATCATTAGTCAGTTCCTTTTAATTTGCAGCTTTTTTGAAATGAGAAGGGTACTATTGCAATTTTTTTTTTTTTTTTTTTTTTCCTTCTGGAGGATTTATAGTAGTCATGGTTACTCTGCTTTACACTCAAGTTGTGCAATATTAATAATAATGTGAGGTTATGAGAGGAATGTGTCTTGAAAATCATGTGCTTTTCTTCAATGTACTATTCTTCAAAATTTTACAAAAGCTTAGAAAACAGAAGGTCAAAGAAATAGCCAATTTACTATTTTAAAGGGTACTTCTTAAAATTTGCATATTAATAGTTATACTGGTCACTGCACTTAGATTGCAGTATACATGGTAGAGACTTCTCAGAAGAATTTTTAAACATCCATTAATTTAGAACTGTTATGATCTTTTCCTCCTCCTCCTCCCTTCCTAATTCTTTAGCAGTGTCCAGCTATTGAGGTATTACTATCATTATACAATAGCTTTTTGAAATGATACTGCAAGAAAATATACTTCTACAGTATTAAAAATCTGCTGTTTAAATTTAAAATAAATCAAGCTCTGTGGTACTTGAAAATTAATGAAAATGTTTAGATTTTCATATTCTTTGGGAATGACTCAAGATCTTTTCATCCTGTGTCCTGAATTGCTAAGTAGCCTGGAAATACCATATTCAAGTTTTTAATTGGAAGTAGAAGACTTCCAATTCTGTAATAAAAACTGGTGCAGTGGAAAGTAATAACTTGTGTAAAAGCATGGGATGGTTTTATTTTTATGTATATACAGGTTATTTATTTACTCTTTGCTTATTTTGGTATTTGTTTGTAGTATCTGTATGTAGAGTACTTTTCATATTATTTGAGCTGTATTTCTGTCTGCTCTCTAGGGACAGAGGTAGTAAAACCATACACACCTGTGTTGCCTTTATTGCCACTGGATTTCCAAGAACCACCTTGCCATGATGGTGTGCATATATATTTAATGGTTAAAATTTATTCCCATGGACTGTTCACACAGGCACTTGACCACCTAGAAATTGGTAAATATATGCTGGGGGGTTGTGTTTGGTTTTGCAACAATTGCATTGTTTTTAAAGATTCACTATCTGAGTATTGTGACGTTCTGATTGTTTACCTGCTTAATCAGGAATTACCGAAAACTTCTTTTAATCTTACTCTCCATTTCCTGAGTGTAAAGGCTTGTCCTCACTGTAAACAGTTGTCCATTACAGAAAGCTCTCTCCTGAGTGATGTATGTGAGCTCTATCATGCATCATAGTTGATGGCTTTGATGTCCTATGCTCTGAGAACAACTTCTTGTACTTTTGCATAAAGAAAGGAGGTCTTTTTTATGGGACTTAGGATGTACTTCCTTTTCCATTTCAGATACAGAGGTAGATTTTTAATACTGACTTTGCAAATGTTGTGTTCTCATTGTGTAAAATTCATCAAGGCAAAACATTTTATTTGTACATCTCTTCTTTTAACAAGAATGATCCTTATGTGAAGTATATATAGTACCTTTCTGAAAGAAACCCTAATATTACAAAGATGAAGGCAATATGAAATGGCCTTTAAAAAATCAGAATGCTAATTAGCCTGTTTTCATCAAATTAATGTTTACTTTTTATTTTTTTAATAAAGGAGACTATATTTCTGTCAGCAATCCTGAAGGCAACTTCAAGAAGTCACAAGTTCAAACTTCAGAAGATCTCCTTTTATTGGCAGGAGGCACAGGTTTCACACCAATGGTTAAGCTGCTGAATTTTGCTCTGACTGAAGTTAGCTGTCTGAGGTATGTGGACTTCTTGACACACAAGCTTCAGTGTTAATAAAACAATTACCACAATAAAATGGTATGAAAGCATTTTTCTGGCATGCTTTAGGGAAGAGTCTGTCTGAGGCTGAGGCAACTTCCACTTATTTGCTTATTGGCTTCTCTCTGATACATTAGAATAGTTAGCTATGGTTTTCACCTGCTAAGCAGCAGTAACACATTGTTCCCAGATGAGTTCCAGTTTTCACAGATTTATATGTCACTTATGTAAGTACAGCATTAAGTATATTTGAATTCATGAAAATATGTGTATTGCATATACATTCTGTACTCTATAAAATCTACAGAAGAAAGCATTGCTTGTTCTTGCTCAAGGGAACAGGTTATGTCTTGCAGAACTAGCACTTCTGCTTTTGAAACACAGAGAGATTAATTGTACACTAATCTTCATACTAAAGCTACAAAGGATGACATAGACTGCAAAAGTTTGTTTCCAAAAAAACGGACCCCAAATCCAGACACTATTCTTAGATTGTTATATTTCAGCAGTTACATATAATCCTATTTTGTGAGCAAAGAGACTGTACTGTTTGGTTCTTCCAATATGTCCTGTATTGTCAGTAGCAGATAAAAAGTGGTTGACTGGCTTTGTGAAGCCAAAGGATGAGTCTATCATCTGACAAAGTGGGAACTCATTTTTAGCTCTTTTCAGCACAATTTCATATGGGAGTTCGGTGTTAGTTTAGGGTGCAGCAGCATCTGTTTCCTTACTAGTCAAAGTAAATGAATTTTTCCTTCTTGCTGTGGAGGCTGGTTAGGTGCTGGAGTGACTTGAACTGAGGCAGGTTCCATTTTTAAGGCTTTGTTTTTCTGACTGTTCTAGGCAATTTGGTTCCTTGGCCTGATATTTGATCTTTAACCCTCAATTTATTTTTTGGGAAAGTACTACCAGACTGTCTTTAATATATGTATGTTTATCTCCATGAGATACATATGTGTGTATATATATGAGCGGTATTGCATAGAATGATCTTTGCAAAGTAACTAGCCATAAGTTTGGTTTGTATATGCTAGGACACAAATTGCAGAAAGATGAGGAGTAATCTGTACAATGACAGACTTGTCTCCTGAGGGTGCCAAAGCCACCTCTGTCTGGAGGGCTGGGTGAGTGGTGCTGAACCTCTGGGGCTGCACTGTGAATGCTGGAGAATCTTCAGCTTTCCTGCGCTGCATCTGCTGTAATGGGCTCAGACAACTGGATTTTCATTCTTACTGTACAGACAAAGTCTGCCTATTGTCTTGTAAGTCTATTTCTTGCCTACTGTAAACGGGCAAAACAATTTGTTCCCTTCATAGCTGCACTATCCTTTTGTGCATCAAGTCATGATGCTTTTTCTGCAGCCTTGTTTCCTCTCTTACAGGCCAAATTAAATTTGGCCAAAGTATTAACTATAAAAGAATATTGGTCCTCTACGCTTCCTTTTTCAGATGAGGATTTTTTGCTCCTTTTACTGGTTGTGTATAACTGCAGTCAGGTGGGTACATTTCTTAAAGAAGACTGAAGCACAAAGACACTAAACACTAGGTAGGGGGCTAATGCTCTTCTCAAGTATAGGATGCTGGTAATCTATTCTTGATTCTCCTTGATCATTGTATCTTTGTCTCCAGCTTTTCATTCCTAAATTACCCCTCTGTTGTCATATTCACTTTTAATATAGTGTCCCACTTTCATCATTAGTCTTTTCAGAAGGTAATTTTTTAGCTTTCTATCTCCTTCCTCCATTTTAAAATCCTTTAAGGGTCTCCAACTCCTCTTTCTGAGCAGTCTTCCATATGACCTTGCATACCAGTGTTTTTAGTTCATTAAAATCTACATCCCTTGAAGTAGTTTCCAATATGTTAGATTCACTCTCTTTCCTTACAAAGGGCTGATGAAGCTTCTTTTTTGTTGTCTAAGTTTTTGTTATCATTCTGTCAACCAGTTTTTCTTTACTGGTGGGGATCATATCTAAATTTCCACTTCTTCATTTTAGTTGTGTTCTCCCTTATTTCCAGCAAGACTGCAAGCAGTTTATTCCAAGTTTATAATTTTCTGTTCTTTATAGTGCTGAGTACTGAGCAGAACTTCAGCAGATCCCTGGGGAGTAGGGTGTCTCAAAACACCATTCTCCAAATAATCAATTTCTACTTTTGTGCCCATGAACAAAATGCATGGTTTTCCTATGCACTTTTTATTGATTTTCCACCACCTGAGTAACACTCAATGCTGTGGTGCACAATGCAACTGTTTAGAGCACTACTTTTGTGTAGTGGGCTTTATTTTCCTTGTTTTCAGAGAAGCATGGGCCCTGGGAAGCATGTAAAGGTTCTGGCACATTCTAGTTTCTGAATAAGATGGTTTTAGTATTTAAAGATGGAGCATAGCTGATTTGGTGCTGTTTTATCTATACCAGGCTAGTTTTTCAAAGCTTGTTCAGTGTGCCTCATTTTGACTTATAATGCCTCTGGAAAAAACAAACAATATAAGTAAAAGGTTTCTGTATGATGCATTAAATTCTGATTCTTTAACAGAAACAATCTGCAGTTAATTTTAATTTTTGTTTTGTATTTTTAAGGACAGTGAAGCTGATCTTCTTCAACAAAACTGAGGATGACATACTCTGGAGAAACCAGCTAGAGCAATTAGCTCTTAAAGATGAAAGGTAATTAAAAGTCTTATGGAGAACAACTTGTAACATCTCTGTGTGCAGAACAAGTCCTGGGCTTAGACTAACTGTTCAGCTTTAGCACAAGGCCAGATTCTGATTCTCTAAGCTCTCATTTAAGAATATGATAGGACCTAGGGAGTGGAAGGAGATCCATTGCTCACAGATGCATAGCAGAGGCAATGTTGTTATGTTCTGTAGGTCCCATGGGAAGCCAGAGATTTGATTTACAGTGTTTAATAGATGGTTATTGGAGATGATATGTTGGCTTGGATGATTTCTAAAATCATCTAATCATCTAATAAAAAAGTTGAGAAGCTTTTTGATGCAGAAAAAATTTGCCTTAGCCTTAACGATAGAAAACAGTTATGCAAAAAGGAACACAGAAGAGAGAAGGAGAATGTACCCCAGGAGAAACATTCTGAATTTAGAGAAGTCTTCTAAAAATCATTTTGGTGTCACTGGTTATGAAAATGCTTATATAGAAATTCAAAGTTTAAATAGGCTCATTTAATTTTTTCTTAATAATTGTTGCATTTTGCCCTCAATTACTATGTAATTGCAGATTAAAATGCAAGTAGTGCACATGTAATGTTAAATTAGTTCAACATGCCATGGTTCTGTCAGGAGACAGAGGATTATCAGGTTACCCTTTAATTTCAGTTCCCTTGCTGTTACCACAAGATAAATTGTCACTGCTTAGATTTTTTGTGATAAAAATATGTTTTGTTTATGGTTAATTCTTAGTTGAATTCTTCCTCAGTAGTAACCACTTGTTCCTTCACAACTCTGAAGTGAAAAATCAATACTATTTCGTACCCTAGTGATGTCTGGCACATTCAAAGCTTTGTAGTCCAGACATTGTGCAAATTTACAGTAAAAGCCTGCTCTCCCTTTCCATAGGAGCCTCAGATACAGAAGTGTTTGGTTTTTACTCAGTTGCTATTCTGTTAGTGAGTTTTTGAAAGCAACGTTCAGTAATGAGTATTTTCTCATTACTGAAATTGCACTGACATTTTCACAAGCTTGGCCAAGCATTCTTATCTCACTGCTTGTGTATTGAGCTGCACCAAGGTTTGTGAAAAAGTGCTAATGGAACAGTAAAATCTGTGCTTAAGTATCTTAATTGGTGCCCAGCTTAATGGCTGGGGCTTTTTGTAAGGTGAAATAGAAAGCTGGAATTTTTAACATTGAAAGATTTGGCTAAATAAATACGCAATATTGGAGGTGATTTGACTGACTTGATCAATAGGAATGACTAAATATCTGTGAGATCTGATACTGTGGTGGGGAGCTGAGCAGAACAGGAAGGTAATCATAGGAAACATCAGTGTCGTGGTCACTAGCATTTTGTGTAGCAGATTTGTAATTGGGGGTAATATTTATGAAATATTCTTCTCCTTACCAGGTTTGAGGTTCAGTTCATTCTTTCACAACCATCAAAAGACTGGGTAGGTAAACAGGGGAAGATTTCTCCATCTCTTCTGTCTGAGTTTGTGAAAAGAAGCAGAAGAGACTCCAAAGTGCTTATCTGCATCTGTGGTCCAGCACCTTTTACAGAACAAGGAGTACAGTGAGTATTTTAAATAATGAACTGAAAGTGAGAATTTTTTTAGAATTTGATCACCTAATCACCTGTAGTGTTTCTGATTTGGTAGTCTTTAAAAAATGGCTTTCTGTTGTCTGCTTTCTAAGAAAATTTTCAAAATTTAAACAAAAAAAAAGGAATTAAAAAAGTCACCTTGTGCCATACTTGAGGAGTATATTTATATTTATGTATAGCTGAGTAAGTATCAGCAATGTATAAGTTTTGTGAGTTTACTTAGTACGTCATCCAGAACTTTCTAAAAGCAACTCTTTAACAGTGCCCTTTTTTCCCCAAGGTTTTAAATGCTGCTTTTAATGTGATGTTCATAGAAAAGTTGTAATAATAGGAAATAAGCTTTCTTTCTTGGTGTTAGCTTGATAAATTAAGTTACAGAAGATCAAAGCACTTGTTCTATCAGAAGCATTTTTCTCAATTCTTTTAAAATTAATGCATTTATTTGTGTCTGTACCTAGTATTTTCCTTTTTTTAATACATGTTTTAAGATAAAAGGTCCTCTAAATTTCTCTTGAAATTTATTGAAGCCCAGCTTCAAAATATTGAATATGATGGCATTTGCATTTCTGCAGTCCTACTGAAGTCAACGTGTATTGGCCAGTAATTATGCTGCCTCTTGAGAAATCTGAGATAATTCAGATGATATCTGTATGTAATTTTAGAAATTGTTTTCATCACCCAAAAAGTTTATGTAGTATATCTGAGCTCCTGGTCATTGATTGTTTTCTAAATGTATTTGCAGGGATAAAGTAGAATGTGCATGTCTGAATAAAAACAAGGAAGTGGTGCTGAAGTTATGCTTCATCTGTGTCTGTGGTGGGTTTTGAGTTCCAAATATTAATATTGCCAACTTGATTTCTGACTTTCAGATATCTGAAGGACCTTGGATACTCCCAAGAAGAGATACATGCTTTTACTGCATAAACTCATAGGAGGATATCAATGTTTGTTTGTATAATTCAGTGTTATTTATTTATCTTCATGAATTTAAATAAGTGAGAAACAATTTTGTAAGACTTGAAATTTCACTCTTGGTACCAAACTGTTTCTTGGAAGAAGCATATCTTGGAAAAGAAGTTTTATACTGTGTTTTATCTTCTTTTTGTAAATATTTTTGCTAATATTTAAGTCATCCAGGGTATTAATTTATTGTAGAGGCAAGCAAAAAAGTGTAGTATACATTATGTCAGGTCTTTCATGTTGTTGGTTCATGAGAATTCTGAAATTTGTGACAAGCTCTGATTAAGGTTTTGACTTGATAAAGCTTATTATTTCTTACTGTAAAAAGTCCAAAGAGCAATACTGTCTGAAATTAAATATTGCACTGTAACTCAGGTAATCGGTCATTGAAAAATTTTCCTTTTCATCTGATGTCTCTTATTTGACTTGCAAGTGATCCAGATACATTTCTGGCTTTGTAAACAGAGAAGAAAAGTACCTTTGGTAACATATAAAATTTACATCAAATAATAAAAAAATAACAATTTTACATTACTTCATGTGTTTCTCCAATTTTTTTAATATTTTCATTTAAGTGCTATAAAGAAAGGTTTCCACAAGCTTAGTACTCCAGCTGAGGAGTCAAAACAGAGCCATGGAGTCTTGGTCTCCTGCAAAACTTCCCATGTGACCATTTGACTGATGTCAGGCATCCTTTGTTGTGACACAATCTGAAGATAAAAACATGACATCACAGATACCAGGGTTAGGACCACAGAAATATCTAAAAATATTTGACAGGCTGCACTAGTATTAAGTGATGTTCTTTCCATCAGTGTGGTTTTTTACACTCCATTATTAAAAATGAGTTATCATGAGGCAGTAATCTGCAGCCTAATAGTATCTGGGAGAAAAAAGCAGTAGAGCAGCTACTCCCCTTGTAGGTGTTGTCATTATTTTATGTAGGTGTTGTTTTTTTGACATCTAGTATTGTTTCTGTCTTCCTGTTGTGTTGAATTGATATTTCTTCCTCCTAAGAACCAAGACTTGTAGTTAATTAATACATTCAAGAAAAATATCTTTATACCCTTTAAAGAGGCTAAAATTGCTATCTGATAGTGACTGGCTATGCTTAACTGGACTGTCATCTCTTCAGTGCCCCTCCTCAGTTTACTGGACTTGAAATTAGAAAAGGATCTGGTTGTCAGTTGTTGCCCATAGGTCACAAGTTATTTCAGAAGACTGGTTGAGAGCAGTCATAATTTGGTATCTACAGTGCAGTTAAGTAAAGGGACACTTTTCAAAGTTCCAGAGTGAACTTTCTGCTGAGATAAGCAGAGTTGTGTGTTTTCCCCAGGACTGGCTCTCAAAACCTTAGGCACTTTGAGGATTTTTCACATGTAATTTGGGATTAATTGTCATAGTTCAAAAGCCTCAGATGTTCTTTGGAGTTTTGAATAGATTTGTTATTACTGATAATAGATCTTTGTGTGAGTAGCTCAGCAACAAATGGTCATTTGACTTCAACTTGCTAATCCAGATATGATACAATTTGTTAAAAATGCCTGAAGTGGATCTTTTAAGTTTTACTTATATTGTTCAAATACTTGAAAAACTTGTTGCAGGTCATAAATTTTATAATACATTCCTAAAGTGATGGCCATCAGGCTAAGCATCTAAAATAAAGGTGAAATGTTTTTTGAAGGCAGCAATCGTTATGGTCTGGCTGCTTGCATTAGGAATTAGCCCAGCCTTAATGCTGATGTTAAAATGGAGCTGCTGGCAGCCAAGGTTTTTTTCTTGTAATTAACCTTTTTGGCTGGTGATGTGATCAAACAGGCACAAAATGTTTTGACTGGAGAGCAGCCCAGCGCAAAAGGATGTGGAGGTGCTGGTTGACGATGGCTGAACATGAGCCAGCTGTGCCCAGGTGGCCAAGAAGGCCAATGGCACCTGGCCTGGATCAGCAATGGTGTGGCCAGCAGGGCCAGGGCAGTGATTGTCCCCCTGTACTCTGCAATGGTGAGGCTGCATCTTGAGTGCTGTGCCCAGTACTGGGCCCCTTTACTGCAAGGATGACATTGAGGTGCTGGAGCAAGTCTAAAAGAAGTTAACAAGGCTGATGAAGGGTCTGGAGAGTGCCTCAGTCATATGAAGAACAGCTGAGAAGGGAGCTGGGGTTGTTTGCCTGGAGAGGAGGCTCAGACATTCTCACTCTACAGCTGCCTGAAAGGAGGCTGCAGCCAAGTGGGGGTTGGCCTCTTCTCCCAGGCAACCAGTGACAGGATTAGAGGGCATCATCTCAAGCTGCACCAGAGAAGGCTCTGGTTGAACATCAGGAAGAATTTCTTCAAGGGCTGTCAGGCATTGGAATGGACTGCCCAGGGAAGTGGTGGAGTCACCATGCAATGGAATGTTCAAGAAACAACTGGACATGGCACTTACTGCCATGGTCTAGTTGACAAGGTGGTGATTGTTCGAAGGTTGGACTTGATGATCTTAGAGGTCTCTTCCAACCTAAATGATTCTGTGATTCCTGGAAGTTTTCTGTGTTTGTGTGTGAGCTGGTGCTGATAAAGTGTATCTCCCAGCAAATTGTGTGACTTAAAAAACAAGCAAGAGAAACAAAGTACTTAAAATATTCAGTTGAGTGCTTCCAGTACTCAATACAGTGTTCTGTGGTTAAGTGAATATCAAAATGTTTTACACATAAAGCAATTATCTCTGCTCATATAAGCACTACCTTATAGCTTTTTTATTCCTTTATAGGATGATATTGAGAGTACCATGACTGATTTTGTCAAGTTGAGATACTTTCCCACTCTTTCATTCTTTGCATTATGTGTTTAAAAGGGGCAAGGGGTGAAATGACAGGGGGAAAAAATGGTAAAAAAGTATTAAACACCTTACAGTTCAATGCTTTTTTCTATTTGATCTCCCCAGAGCAGGATTTAGATTGAAAATAAGATGTCTAAAATGAGCTGCCTGCAGCAGAGCTACTTTTCTGAGCTCTTTATAATCACTAGAATTCAAATCAGCACAGCCTGTGCAGGTCTTGAGAGCTTGTGCTGGATGTGGGATTAAGGATGCCCAGGGCCATTTGAAATATTCAGGGACAAGCCAGACCTGTCAACATCAACATCATCCTTTTTGTTTGTCTCTTTGTTTTTCCTTCCATTTATGCCTGTCAGACAATGTTTTCTATACATCTGAAGCCCAGTTTGATGCCTAAATCTGTCTCAATATCTGTGTCTTTGATCACTAGTAATGTAAATAGTACTGATAAATAGTCACAATAGTACTGTGAAAGTAGGTTTAGGTTTTTTGGTGGTTTTGTTTTTTAACTGTCTTTAGGTTTTTCCTGTATATGTTTATTTTAAAAATATATCTGCACTCCTAAAGAGTTAATATATGATTTTCCTGATCTTATTTTAAATGGTCCTATTAAAATAGCTGTTTTCACACAAACAGCAGCAAGAAAAAGTTTACTTCATTTTGTATTCTACAGATATTTAAATCTACTTGGAGAAGAGGTTACATAATTTTCCTAGGCTAGTCTGGAGAAATTGGGATTCACAAAACCCCAAACTCTCTGTACCACAGCACTTTCAACTTCTTAAGCAGATATTATAAATATTGAAGCTGCCAATCACTGAGGGGTAAAAAAAAAATCATATTTTTACATAGCTGTCCTAGAGTGTGTGATCAGTGGCTTAACACTCTAGTCAGAGTCCAAATTTGGCCAAGTTCTTGGCCAGAGTAAATGTTCTGTGGTTGCGTCTCAATACAGTCCTATGAGTATGCAGTATACAGATTCTCTTAGTTAGCCACCTGCCTTTCTTTCTTGTTATTGGATAAATGTCATGTTTTCCCAGCTGAAATTTTAGGGCAGAACTGCATGCATAGTTCCCATAGAAACATATTACTGTCTTCACACAAACTGGACATGCTGAGTTGCTGTGGCAACACAGGTAAAAAATTCTAGTAGGTGTAGAAAATTGTCAAGTCCATGCTGGCTGCCAAGCCTGAGCATCTGGCATCTGCCAGGAGCTGCTGCTGGGTGCCCCAGAAGGGAGTGACATGCTCCCTAGGGTGCAGATGATGGTGTTAAACCTTAAAATAGCAGAATGTTCCTCCCAGCTTGCATATATTTCTGCATTTAACCATGAGAAATAACTTCCCTTGTGTGTTTTGTAACTTCTCAAGGGATGTATTGATTCTGTTATTGATGATTGGGCATGTAGAGGTCAAAGAGGAATGTCTGGATTTTGTCACCAACTTGCAAATGTTTCTAACTGATATGTACCTGCTGGTAATCCTGAGTGTATTTGCATCTTCCCATAGAAAAGATGATCCTGTTGGAACTATTTTCCCCTATTTGAATTAAGAAATCAGTTTAAAATGCAGTGAGATGAGGTCTACTCACTGTGGATTTAAAAGCAAGTAAAACAAGAAGTTTGAATCAACTTGCAAAAGATACAAAAATATTTACCTGGCAGAAAATGGAGGGGTGGGAAAGCACTTGAGATTATATGATAGGGGAATAAGTGACTTCATGCTAGTTGGATTGTAGTCATACAAGAGCAGCTTTTGCCAAAGTCTGTAAAGACAGGTATGTTAGTTAAAGTGCAGTATGATATCACCTTTCTGCTCACTAAGTCAGGAGTGGTGCCTGGCTCATTCTCAGTAAAGTGGAAGACAGTTGCTAAACCAATTGACCAGCTCAGGATGGGGAGAAGGGGCTCAGCTTCTTTCCGTTTTGGTCTTGCTGATCTGTGCTTTGAACTGTGTCCCTCTTGATCAAATGAAGGTCAGTGCAGAGCACAAAGTAAAATGTTGAGCATCAGCTCCAGAGAAGATGAGGAGGACAAACCATTTTAGGGAAGAGTTACCTGCTTCAGTTAAAATAAGGCCTTATGATGCATTTTATTCATATTAAAATAAATAAATAATTCAGTTGTTTTAAATGTGAACCTATAAGGCTTTGGTTAACTTTTGAACTCATCTCCTAGACTCTTTATTTATATTTGAGAAATAACCTTTCAAAAACTCCACTCAGGAGACGTTTGATCAGGCCTTTGCAATGGTGTTCTCACAGCCACAGATGGTCAGTGAGCAAGGGCAAGGCAGGGAATTCTGTATTGATAATATACTAGATGTTTGGTGTATTGTTTTTCACACTTGTTTATACATCAGTTTGTCCAGTGACACTAATCTCTAGCATAGCTTGCCTTGCTGTTGTCTCAAAACGTCTCTCTACCCTACTCCCTCCAACCTAAGGTCTCAAACCACCTCATATGCATGAACCTAAATATTTTAGATACTCCACAGGACTCCTGACTGGTGTGTGTTTGTCCCCTGTGCCTAACACTGTGCTCACCATTCTCCTCAGGAGCACTCTCCTTTGCTCCATGCTGCTCTCTTTCTTTCCCCTTAAGCTGAGTAACTGAGGAACAGAATCAAGTTAAATTCAGATCAACCATCTCAAATTTCAGCTGGAAATCTCTTCTTTCTGTTTCAGGCACCAAGGTGGTGTGCCCTCTTTTTTTTTTTTCTTATTTCAGTTTATCTAAGACAGGAAATAGCATCTCCCAGCAAAACACATCTTGTTAAGATTATAAAACCTCAACACAGACCTTTAGGATGTGTTGAGGGCATAGGAACATGGTGTCTTGCATATGTAAGGGAGACATTTGCCAATCTCTCTTGATGAGGCCTTGAGCTAAGGTATAACTTACCTTGGTTAGTATTTTATTCTGTGTAGCACTCCCTGACATGCTCTTAGAAAAATAAGAATAATTTAATAATAAAGTATGCCAGTGTATCTATAACTACAAAAATAGCTTCTCCCAGCCTAGCACATAATTGCCTTGGAAAATAATTTCTAAAACATTCATAGAAAATACAGATCTGGCAACAAAACTTGCAAGTAAGGGCCAAACATTTATGTAGTCTCTTTCTGATGATTAGTATGACTACTTCAAAATGATTACAAAGAAAAATTGAGTGCAGCTCCTTTCCTTTTTCATCCTTTGTCAGAAGTCAAGAAAATGCATAAATCCTGTGCATAACTGCTTACTTTTTTCAACTGGGAATTATAATTTTGTATATTCTTCAAGGTAGCAGAAAAAAGTAATTAAATTTCTATACTTCAAGATAAGGATAATTAAAAAGAACTGCTTGAAATAGGTTTTCATCAATTATTAACATTTTATTGACTACTAGTAGTAAAGACACTGGTTTCAGCTCCCTCAGCCCATCAGTTGCCATTGAGAGAACTTACCGTGAGCTCTACTTTGATATCCCAATATGTTCTGCAGTAAAATTGTGCAGCAGATTTAATGCTCCTAGTTTTGTCTGTAATGCATCATAGAGGTTGGTTTTGTGGTACCTTTGAACCCTAGTTGTTATACCAGAAGCCATAAACTGAGACCAATGGACAGCTTAGATGGTGGTAATAGTTAAATCTATTAAAAAGCCAAGCAATGTCTTAGAGCAAGGCACTGAGGTGTCCTGATCTGACACACAAGCTGAAAGCACCAGAACTTTTTTCTTTCAGGCACCTGACTTTGATTCTCTGTATTAGTTTCTCTAGTCCAACTCTGAAAACTATCCTATGCCATGGAGGTGGAAAATGCATGTAACCTTGCATTTCTGCATATGGCTGAGCTCCCTTTGACAGTGTAAAGTGTGGGCTTTTTGACAGTGGCAGGCATGTGTTTTTCCATTTGCAGATGTGGCTATAAAGAGGTTCAGTCATCAGTGAATACCCCTGCTCCCCAAAACATAAGTGGATATAGCAGAATAAGCATGAGTTCCCTTGGATCTGAGGAACTGAGAAATAAAGACCTAAACTGATTTCCTACCCCAGTCATGTAACAGCTGTATAGTTACCATAGCAATGAAAATGTTGCTTAGCATAAGAGAGAAATTAGCTGGACTGATGGACCATGCCATGGGTGGTTTGGAACAGCACTCACTTCAGATTCCATTCACTGGGAATAATGCCAACAGAACAATGTCACATTTAATAAGACAGGAAAATAACAAGACCACAGTATGTCTCAGGTGAATAAATTCTACGGAAAAAGACACAGGATACAATTATTGTTTGTATTCCATGCACAGTTGTATTTATAATGGCATGCAGCAGTTTTGGCAGTCCAGACAGCTTCCTAAGTGAAAGTGTGTTTGCTTTTATTTCCCCTTTCAAATAGACTGGCATCACAGCACTATTTGCAAATAAATTTTATGTACTCAAGGGAGAATGAGTGTGAGGCAAATTCAGAATTTGTATCTTGTTAGGCTGTGTACCGTGAGACCCAAAGACAGTGGAATTTTACTCAGTAAATAATAATGATATGTTTTCAATAAAAATAACAAATAATTATTATATGCATTTTTTAATGCAGTGGAATCTCCTCCCAGTAAAGCTCTTAATCAAATTCTAAGCATGGCAACAATGTTTGTGAATTGTGTATTGGGATGCTCATACAACCTGAACATTTGAAAAAGGAGCTGACAGATCAAGACCTCAAGAAGTGGGGTTATCTGGAGGTGTCTCTTAATGTGTGCTGCTTGACAGGAGAGCAGGATGAATCCATCACTCAGGCACAGGTTACTTCTTTTATGTTCGACATTGGAGGTGACCCTGCCACTGCAGAAAGGCCCCTCGTGTAGGCTGGGGTTCTGTGCATTCAGCTCAGTGCATGTTGGGTTTAGGAAGCACGGTTCCTGTGGGGTTTTCTGACCTTGCTGGTCTTCTGTGAGGGCAAAGCCTCAGGAGGACATTCCTCTTTCATCCTCAGTCCTAACCTGCTCTCAGCTCAGATTTAAGTCTAGGTTGAAAATTTGATATAGTGAAGATGCTTCAGTCTTGTCATATTTCTCTCATCAAATTGGCTACTTGTTCCCACAGAATGGAAAACTGCTGGCCATCCCTTTGCCACCCCTTCCTGGCAAAGCTGGGGAGCTTTGCCAGGAAGCCAAGAATGTAAAAGTATGCAGGGAACCAGTGGTTTAGCCTACTTCTGTGTCCCCTAGTCATGCAGGATGGACCTGCTTCCTGCCAGTGAAGTAGCACAAACACCTTGGGAACCAAGTGCAAGTCAAAGGTTGTAGTAGAAAGAAGATGGGTGAAGATGGGCGGTCTCTTGGGAAGAGCATCCTCAAAGGCAGCCCTGTTGTAGAGAAGGTCTTTCTCTGGGGCTTGTAAAAGAGTGCTCCATTAGCCCAAAGGAGACAGGTAATGCTCAGCAAAGCTGCCTGTCCTGTTTCTGCTGGAAACAAACATTTTTCAGTACTTTTGCAGAGCAGCTGTTACTGTACTCATTGCTCTGTATGGTGGAAGGTAGGTCCAGCCCACACTTCCTTGGCACTATTTTCAGCAAGGGATGGGCATGGCCAAACATGGCTGCAACCTACATGTCATGGGCCTCAGCAGATGCTTCGGCATCGCAGCCTTGGAAAAGCAAATTGAGGCACAAATTGGCTTAGCCCACTTCTATGTCCATTACTCATCCATCCCTTTGGAACTTAAAGATGCTCCTGATCATAAGGTTTAGTTAGAGAGCTCTTCTTTCCAGCCTAGGTTTGTGTGTTGCAAAGTGCTGAAAATAGTTTTATCAGTAGTTTTGTCACCGGCAATGAGAGTGTGAACTCCTAGGCACTGACAAAAACCCACTTCTGGCTGATCCTGTGATAGTGTCTATTTTAGTACACAATTGACTGTATAGATGTCTGTGCTGGGAATGAATGTACTGCCTAGCCTGGGTGGTTGTTAAAACTGGAATGAAACAACAATGAGAAGTGCAGTTCTTTATCTGAAGTTGACTTGGGCTCTTCAGTATCTGTCACTTACAAAAATGTCGACTTGAAAATAGTGCCTGCTGTCTTTTTATTAACTTGGGATGATTTCATGTGTTGGTGGAAGTGAAGGACAGCAAACACTTTATTCCTTCTCTCTTCCTCACCTCAGCCTTTACTGAAGAGAAGAAATTGCAGCATAATAGAGGGACACAGGTGTTGAGGAGGACATGAACCTGACACAACCAGCAATTTCAGAATGCCTCAGAGTATGCCTTGAAACAATGTCAAGAACCAGGGAAAACAGACGAGATAAATGTAAATGGTTTGACCTGTGAGTGTTATTCTACTGACATGTTCACAAGGGTGTTTAGAGATGGGAGTGTGATGGCTAAAGAAGTATTTGAAAAAGAAAATGAAACCAGCATGAAATTCAGTAATGCGCCTGCAGAAATCCAGGGGTGATGCCAAGGTGCAAAGTATTACCTTTTTTTTCCTTTGGTGCCAGTGAGCCCAAGGTCAGGCCCTGAATGTGCATTCTCCTGCTGTCACCTGGGCTTGCAGGGGATGAACATAAGCAGTAAATGTCTTCTCCTTTCTTGCTTCATATTGGGGAAAAAATGTTTGGCACAGACAGAATTTAAGTGCTAATTTGTTTCAGGTCTCCCCTGCTTCTCCTGTAAACATGGTCATTTTTTCAAGTCTACCTTGCTGTTGGAAACAAATCCTGAAACTGTTTTTTAATAATATCTATGTCATCTGTGAAAACAATCTGCTATGCATTGAAGAGGTATAATTACCACAGTCACTGTCAGAATTGCATAATTTAAATCCTTTATCCCTTTCTTCCATGGAAGAAAAGGAACTAATTATTGCAGGGATTCCCATTATTTAGGAAGAGCAAGATTCTTAAAAGAAATTAATTTCTTTGGTGACAAATGACTTGTCTCATCCCAATGAATGCTGCAAGCTTGTCTGTGTGACCCCCAGGGAGATGTGGGTGTGAGGCCTTGGTTTCAGCTTCTCTGTTAGCTAAGTGCAGGCATCTAAATGTATATACTTAATTTGCAGAAAACAGTCTCTGTGCACTACATCTTCTAAAGCAGAGTCTCTGCTAGTACTCTGAGATGAGAGTAAACCATGTCCTCCTGGATCATTGGCAGCCAGTGCTGCTGGTGATGCATGTTTAGGCTGACAGATGGAAGATTTATTTACAAAATATGTCCCATCTTCCCTTCAGACATATTCATGGGTATATTATTTTATTGCCACTGCCAAGAAATTCTGATCTGTTTTAAGGACCTGGAAGTCTGTGGTGAGCATCTTCTGTGTTCTGCCTGCCTGATCATTGGCCTCTTTGTCTCTTCAAGGATCTAAAACATCTTTATTTTGCCTAATGAATAAATTTCCTGGCAAGCTGTTTTATATTTATACTGTCTCTGTCTTATATGCTTCTCACTCTTGGTAAGGTACTTTACATAACAGAGCAAATGTGTCAAGACTTGTTTACTCTGTCCTTTGCTTCTATAGTCTACCATCAAAGAATTATCCTGGCACTATGGACCTATCCTGTCTCTGCAAGTCACTTTCTGAAATAGCTGGTAAAACATATTACCTGGCTGCTGTTGCCATTAGTTCTGTTAAAAAACCCACCAGCTAAATATTTCTATTGTTATTTTACCTGCTATGCAGCATGGTACTCTTTTAAACCATACTCTGGTAGGTTGGCACTGAAGAATGGCATTGTCAAGAAGTTACCTTTTAGCTATCTTTTTCTGTCCTCTTTAGACATGAGATATTTTTTCCAAAGTGATCATTGTCCTGTAGTGTGGAATACTTGAAGAGTCTTTATTGAGTCTTGCTGAGCTGGAGCTCACTGTTCTGTCAGTCTGGTCCTCAGCAAGCCTTCAGTGACAAGGCGAACCTTAGCTTGGGGTAGATCCTCAGCAGTCACGGTTTTCCCAGAACTTACTGCTAATTTACTTAAGTTTTCCCAGAACTTACTGGATCTGGTTTCCATGTTCCCTTCCCAGCTGTCATCTTAACAATCTTCTCCAGAGTGGAAAAGGGTATGGACAAAATAGACCAGTCTGGACAGGAGGTGGGATGTTTGCAAGAAAAGGCTGAAATGAAAATGTGCCAAGACACAGATTTTCATCAGCTGGTTTTATATAGAATCATAGAATGGTTTGCATTGGAAGGAACCTTAAAGATCATCTAGTTCCACACCCCCATCAAGACTTGTCTTTTTTGTTGTGGGTTGTATCCTGTAGTTATTTCTGACACTTATGAATCTGACATTCCTCGTACGTTAGGCAGCACCCAAACACTGTCCATTAAGTTGGTTGATGAATAATCAAATTCAGCAAGCAGGCGTGCACAAGTGCTCTTTGCTGTTAAATTGGATAGAAAATCTTTGTGTATTGTTCTCATAACTGAAAAACCCAAGCTTAGGATAGGAAAATTGTAAGCTGTACAACCTACCCTATTCCTTTTTAAGTTAGGACATCCATAACAGCAGGGCTCATCTAGAAGTAAACCTAGTGTTACTCTCTGCTTTTGGGAGGGTAAGATTTGAACTTAAACACTTCTTCAGGAGTTGCATAGCAATGGAATTTGCTTGCTCTCACATGGTGTATGAGCCTAAATTTTTCCTTCAGCTTCTGATAATGAGCATCTCAAAACTGGGACAGTCCTTGTTAAGCCTGCTGGAGGAAATGGAATTTCTTCCACTCCAGGTGTTTGTTTTTTCAGTAACTGCCATTGTTGATCCATCTTCAAACAAAAGCATCAGTGAACAGGAAAGTGTTCTACCTTAATTTGTAGTGGGGGTGACAGAAAAGTGAGATGCATGATTCACTTTCCTTGACTACCCAGAAATCAAGCGTAGGATGTTCAGCTCACTCCTGCTTATAATCAGGGGGAGAAAAACAGGAAAGGGCTCCTGCAGTGGATGTGTCAATTGCAGAGAGAAATGTTCCCACTAGGCAATGATTCCCATCTTTCCCTCCACTTTCCCAGTACTGATCCTGGCTGGAATGCTCTTTATTGCTTTCATAGCAGCTCATATGGTGCTTTGCTTGGGTTTGTGACCACAGAGTGGTGATAACACAGGGATGTTTTAGCTATAGATGAACAGTGTCTGCATGTTTTAGCTGCAGATGAACAGTGTCTGCACAGCGTCAAGGCCTTGGTTTCTCACTCTTCATGTCCAGAGAATAGATTGAGGGTGGGGAGGGCACAACCAGGCAGATGTCCCAAACTGAGCAAAACGATATTCCATGCCATATAATGTCATGCTCGGCAACAAAATGGACAGAAGGGTATTTAAAGAGATGAGCCATCTTTTTTTTTTTTTTTTTTTTTGCTCATGGCTGGCATCAGTCCACTTGTGGGAGGTGGTAAGTGATTGGTTTGGTTTGGTTCAGTTTATTTTCTTTCTTTCTTCTTTCACTTCTCCTTTGCTTATTAAACAATTTTTATCTTGTTTTTGCTCTTCCTTTCCTCTTCCCCTGCTCCACTGTGGGTTGGAGGGGCATGCAAGTGAGTTCTGTGGTGCTCAGTTGCCTTCCAGGTTAACCCACAACACAACATTTCTGCATTGAGAAGACAGCTCCACTTCCAGTCAAGCTGTGTGAGTTCCTGAAGCCTTGGTTGGAATAGTAATTGTTAGCACATTTATATATAGCAGGTCGCTGAGGCCACTAAAGCAAAGCAGCTCTTACAGGATAGATCTTAACAGTGAATGCAGTAATCAGCTCTCGTTGGTGAAAGTCAGAGAGCTTCTAAAGATACACAGGCAGGAACATCTGGGAACACATGCAGGAGTCTGGGTCTTCTCCATAGCTGTAAACAAGAGCTTGCAAAGCCCTGGTTGTCCTCTGGTGCTGCTTGGGGATGACCTGTATAGCCATGCCAGTGTGTTGGCCATGCAGCAGCAAGAAAGAATGGTCTCAAGTACCAGCAGCATTTGGCTCATGGTTTTTCAAGTGTCATCTGGCTTTGGTTTCTGGCTTAACCATGGACTGCTTGGGTCAGACCTTTAGATTTAGCAATCTTTTCTCCATGGCTCCACACAATCTGCTTCAGTATTGTGGCAGTGAGAGGGTGTTACAGAAAAGCTTATTATCAGGCTCAAATAATGATACACACAAGTAGCTTTCTCCCATGTTTTGAAGCTGACTTGTCCAAATTGGATGATAGAGAATGAAGGATGAAGGATGATAGAGAGCTCTTTGTCTCTTTTCCCCTGTACAATGATAAATGTTCCTCCTATGGTTTCATTTTTAAATTAAAGCAATTTAAACCCATTGTGTTTTCTCTGCACCTTTATTTAATTTTCAGCCTCTTGGCATTTTGCTTTCACTCTTCTTCAAAATTTGTTATGATTTTTCATGCCTGATTAAATTAATTTAGGGCTCTACTTGTCACTTGTTTATTGTCTAATTCCCTAACTCCCTTCACTCTCCTACTGTTTAATACTTAGTACACATTGTATTTCTCAGCTTTAGCAATCTTTTCTCCATCTTCCCTGGCTGTCGCCCAGTATTTTGCTTGTGAGTAGTTTTCATGACATAAATTCTTCCCATTGTTATCCATCAGCGTTGGAAAGCTTCAAGTCAGCTTCTCAGCAAGGAAGCAGATTGTGCCACCAGTCCTGCACTTTTCAGTACTAGCTAGTAGCACTGTGAGTAGTTCAGCCACCACTTTTGTTTCTTTTCTGATACCAATTGTAAGTTTTTGATAATCTGAGAGAGGTGTTTTTAACCATGAGGTTGTGCTGGTATCTCCAGCTTTATGTTCTCCTGACATACCTTGCTTTTGTGCCCTTGTTGCTTCTGTGAAGATGGTAAGAAAATTGAGTTCAATTATATTTTATTCCTGTAACTCACTTGTTGGTTGTTTTTTTTCCCCTCCTGGAAAGTCATAGAAATATTTGAAACCAAACAATATAGCACAGTGGCAGGATACTCCATCAACAACTCACCAGAATATACTATCTCACTGCTCATGATGGAGGATTTGATCATAGTGGCAAAGGTAAGAGTTGGGATCAAGCTTTTTTGTGCACTTTTATATTTCGCCTCAGGACTGATAGGTAGGGTGTTTTCCCTGGACACAAAGTGTGAACATATTTTTATGCTTTGTGTTTCTCAAATCTCCTTTTGGGCATTTTGCTATAATATCCCCCCTCCCATTTATCCTCTATCTGCTTCAGGACAGAGCTGCCCCATTATATGGAATTGTACTCTGCTTCCTACTATGAAGAGTCAAGATAAGGATTTTTTTCCCTGGGTGTTATAATCATAGAAACATAGAACAGTTTGGGTTGGAAATGACCTTTAAATGCCATCTAGTCCAACCCCTCTGCAGTGAGCATCTTCAAGTTGCTCAGACCCCATCCAATCTGGCCTTAAAACCCCTTTTCCAGGGTTTTACCATCCTAATTATAAGCAACTTCTAAATTAGATATAAGGATCGTTGTATGCTACAACCTCAGAGGACCTTTATCACTTTTCATAATCATAATGGAGTTATCAAATATATACAAGAACTTGCTTACTAGGAGCTTAAATTACAAGAAAGATATATGGATATTATAAGTTTCATTTTCATTCTCTCCCGTGTAATCCAAAAATTGTTCTTGAAGACACCGAAAAGCAGCAAGAAGTTAATAATCAGCTCTTGCTGGAGAGAAGCACTGCAGCATTAATTGTGTCTCTCATGAGGAGGCTTCAGGCATATCACTTCCACTCACACTGATCATAAAACCAGCACTGTGAATTGTTTCACATTTATATCCATATCAAGCTGATACCAATTTATGACTGTTGTGTTCTTTTTAAATACTAAAATCTTATTTTGTTTTGATCTGTACAGATAAGGTCCATTAGTTTCATTACAAGGTGTACAGTATGATTCCAAAAAGCTGCCTATTATTGGTATTACTGAGCTGTTAGAACCTCACTCCATTCTCAAACACCACCCTTGCAAGAGGAGTAGCATATCAGGCCTATTGTGACTGAAGGGCTTGATCATATTTGACTGTTTAAACATACCTGGTGTTCTCATTTTAGCTTAACTTTCTAAACCATTTGCTTAACTACAGCATGTTCTTGTAGCAGCTTTGTTTTGCTCTTTCTGGGAATACTTGTTCCATGTGTTTGCCCAGACTCCACAGAGGGCTTAATGCTGCTTGAAGCTGGTGGCACTCACCTCTGCCCTTTTTTCTGTCCCACTGAGTTTCATTTGAGAACAAGTTGTCAATGGGGATTTCAGGAACAGTGTGGACTTCAAAACACAGTGTGGCTTGGGTTAGGCCTGGCAGAGTCATTACACTGTTTTTGACCCAAGGCAGCTCAAAAGAGTTGGTTTTTCTCTGACTAAGAAAGATTTTGGATGGTCACCAAAAACCTTTTCTGAGTACAGACTTATAAATTCCATACTCACACAGCCTCTGACCCAGGACTCTCACTGAAGCAAGGCTGCTACCTATCAATGCTGTAGAGAAAAACTTTTCCATACTATAAAATAATCTTTGAACTGTTGGAAGCTACAACTGCCAGACCCTCAGGGAAGAAAGGCCTGCAGGTTAGCAAGTTCAGCCTTTTCAATTTACCAGCAAGACCTTTATGATGGGGGCAGCCTCATTTAAAGATGAAGGAATGAATATAGCTCACCTAGTTTCTGGGGAGAAGTCCTGACCTCCTGTCCTTGTGCTGGCCAGAGGATTCCTGTATTGATCATCCTTGTTCTCCATGCTCTCCAGCCACAGAGATTATTTGGCCTCTGGAGCACTTTAAATCTGATTGTGCAGAAGATAAAAGACCCTGAGACCTTTTCTCTGACACAGGAGGCAGCTCAAACAACTCTGTTGAACTCAAGAGTTGGATTTGAAGCTGGCCTAAAGTCTTGAGACCTCTGGATGGAAGGTATTTTACTATACAAATAGCATGTACTTAGATATTAATACCAATTTCCAAGCTCTATCCTAGTCCAAGCAGAAAGATTATTTCTTTGAAGAAATATGACTTACAAAGATTAGATGCTTAAAAACCTGTTTGTAGTGCAAGAATATCTTGCTTTATCAAGGAAAACTTTTCAAAGCTGAAGAGGGCTAAAAGCCAGTTACATGCAGGCTTCAGGGAGCTGTGGTTTTACACAAACCGTGTATGCAAAATGATTTTTTTAAAACAGCAAGCCCTTTAAAGAGCTATATTTTCACTGGAGGTTAAATGAGAGATGTTCTAAAGTGATGTTTAATATTTAAAGTGCCTAACAGAAATGGAAACTCTTAAAATTTTAGGAGTCTCTGCCAACCATCTTGAAGAAAGCAGTCAATTCCTTCCCACCAAGAATCTTTTCTGTCTATAGATGGTGGGTCACTCTTGATTGTGTATTTCTTCCATACACTCACCAGTGCTGGTGCTATGTGACAACTGTGCATGTATTATAACCAGGGGTTGTTCCTATAACATAATAAGGTCTATTTAAGGGGGTCCCCAATCCCATGAGGTTTTAAGAAGGAACATCCTTCTTAAATGAATGTTGTCATTGTAATGACTGTTCAGTATCTGAGCTCTTTATGTTGGACTGTAGCTGTATTTGTAGAAGTGGGTAGGTTGGTCTATGAATTTTAAAGAAACCAGACTGCTGCTGTGCCATAGCACAGAGCAAATACCTCTTTACTGTCATATTGTCATATTGTCAGCATTTTCAGAGAAGTGCTCCTTTTACCTCTCTCATGGCCCTCAAAGTGCTTACCTTAACCAGAAGAGTCTGGCAAGCATCCTTCATAACTGTGCTGCATACTGAAAACCACAGACTGGAGAAGAATGTTGGTTTCTGCCTACTTCCCATCCTTGATTTACCTTTCCAGATCTATTCTGTAAGGAGTAAACTACTTCTCTCTCCTTTTTTGGAGCTACCAATCTTAGAGCTGTATGTCTCTCTAATTTACCTCTGCTTTACAGGTTTCAATCACATATTCTTTCAAACCATTTACAGATTAACATAAATCAAGTTAAAACCTCATTCAAATTGTACTTGGCTTTGAGGATGTAGGTTCTCCTTCAGACCAGAAATACTGTGTGCATGTTAGTCTGCCTGTCTGATTATACTTGTTTCTCCTGATTTATCTAATAAAAGAAATTGGCTCCCAGCAAGCAATGCCTCACAGAAGGCAGTGTAATAACTTTTTATGGTGAGTTAGCTGGAAGTTCAATGACATGATTTCTGAAGAGGTGCAGACCTGGTTGATCAAGATCCTCTCTGCAACAGTGAATACATGACTATAAATCTTCTGTGAGCAAGCATGCTTCTGGCAGAAGGTGATCCCTGATGTCAGTATCCTCCTCTACTATGGAGGAGACAGCAGGAAGGAAAATACTACAAATTCTAGGCTAGATTGGAGCTTCACAACCTGCCCTAAGGGTTCAGCATAAAATGACAGCCTTTGTAGAGGACCAGAGAATGAATATCTGAATGTCCTCTCTCTCATATATAAGGGAATGTGGAATTATATTCATGTCCTGCCTTTGCAGTCTCCAGCAGCCTGATCACATCCCATTTATCTCTGCAGGGGAGAATGCCCCACTCACAGGCCCATCTGAGCTCTGACTTGAGCTACAAGAAGGAGAACATGGGCTGAGCAGGGCAGCATGTGCACTACAGCCTATCACAACCTAAACATCTGAGTCAATACCTGCAAGGCACACCAATATTAATATGCTTGTCAGGTCATCCCTGCCTAGAGAAGGACATGAATCTGTGAAAATACAACAGATGAGCTGCAGAGAGAGCTACCCTTGCTAGGAAGCCTGGGGATAATGTGAAACACTTCCTTTCCTCTGGTCTCAGATCAGCCAGTTCCTTACAGACAACTTCAGGACAACTGAATTTCAGTGCAAGGGTCTGTGAGGACTTGAGAGCCTCATGTCTGAAGGCAGAATGGAGCTTAGGCTTCCTCCTTCCCTTCCAATAGGCTATGGAAAGACACAACTACCTTGGCTTCCACTGCAGAAGTGCTCTTCTGCACAGCACGGCAAAATCTGGGCAGAGTAACAGGAAATTAGGTTTACCTGTTTCTCAAACTCCAAAATAAAGCAGACATAACCTGGAGGAGCTTGGGCAGTCAGGCACACTCGTGATATCCAGCAGTGGACATGGCTTACCAATTTCAGTGGGTGAACATGGTCTTCTGGTAAGGCTTTGTGTCATGTAGCTTATCAAATCTCAGTGACATGGAGCACATTTCTGTTTCATTACTTACTAATGCTGGGCTTGGCAGGCACTGCAGGTTATTATGATAAATTATGACAGAACTGTCATCTGCAGGATAAACTAGGATATAATGCCTGTGACTCATGAGTGGTTTTCTTGGAATAAGTCTGCTTCATATACAACACAATATTTAGAAAACAATACCTGGAATTTATCAGAATGAAGTCTGCCTGTCCCTCTTTCCTTGTGTGGCTTACAAGATTGAACCAGAAGCCTTTAAAGGTTTTTTCCCCTCTACTCCTCACAGAAATAGGAGCTTTCCAGGAACAAGGCTCTTCATGAAATAGGGTGTAATACAATACCTCAAAAGAATTTATTCTGTGATCAAAACACCAAGGAAAAAGAATGCTGTGCTAAGGCATTACCAAAAGGACCAGATGAGAGGATCTGTACAAGGACAACCTTGATAGGTTCCCACAGGTGGACAAAAGAGCACAAAGTTTGGCACAGGATGAATCAAATAAAATTAAAGCGAAGACTAACTGCAAGCACTGGGGGTGACTTATTCTTCCTTTTCAGGATTTAAACTTTTCTAGAGGTAAATGCAAGTGTTGGGGAAGTTGGGACAATTATCCAAGAATCTGATTATTGATATTTGCTGGCTGTCAGAGAAACTGTTTTAACCCCTGAGAGTAGAGAGGTGAGCTTATTCAAAGCCTGACTAGCACCTTGCACTTTTAAGGGAAGTAGGGTATATCTAACAAGTATAAGTCAGTTTTTAAATTAGATTATGAAAGTGCCATTTACCCATAGTTTTTCTGCAGCTTCCACTTAATATTAAAATTATCCCTTGTGAAAGTGACATCACTACAATGATATGAACACAGTGTGTGAGTAATCCACTTTTTATTAATTATTTATATCTGTCGATTTGCATCAAACTTGAAGGGGTGGCTTCTGTTAAAACTTCACTCTGGATCCATAAATGTTTTAGTCTTAGCTTCTAATTAAGTTTCATCTTGAAACGTATATAAAATATGCTTTCCACTTAAATATTGTTTTTTTTAAAACATGACAAACAGAGGAACTCAACAGAGTTTGAAGGAAAACCAGAATCCATTTTTGACAACTTTGAACCCTGAATTTGTAAGTACAATTGCCTGTCAACAACACTGTTGAAAGTCAGCTTGGACAGCTGGTTTGTAGATCTGCTACCTTGAAAAGTTTTTCTGAGAGTGTAGTACAGAGAAATGACAAAAATTCAGAAGCTTGTTTCTTTATATGATTTTTATTAACATGCAAATGCAACCATACAGCTTTATTCTTATAACATAGTCATAATTGTTGTAAGTGGTGCAGGAAAGCTCCTCTCTTTCTTTCTGTTTAAACCACCACAGATCTGGAAGGAATTCAAAGCTTTTAACTCTGTGGTAATGTTCCTTTCAAGACTGTTGTTCTGTTGTTGTTTTGTTGCTTTTTTTCTTTGTTGTCAGTTCTAAATCAGCTGCAGTGAGAGTTGTTATTTACTTTGCTTTCTATGTGTCTGCTAAACCTCAGACAGCTGCTAACTACACACAAATCTAAAGATTTGGGAAGTGAAAAGGACTGGTAGAATGAATTTCTGCAGAGTTTGTGCTCTAATTGTAAATGCAGTTTCTGGCTGTGTGCCACTAAACCCGGGGCTGATGCTGCAGCTGCTGCAGATGAAGCTCCATCCTCATTCTGGTCAGCCATAATATGAATTTCTGTGCTACCTCTCCTCTTCCCTCAGCTGAATTCCTTTGCATTTTAAAAATTCCCACTGCTGTCCCTATTAAGAGGAAGAGACAGTAATGATGAGCATAAAGAGTCAGAAAACTAAATGACAGGAGGAATGGAAAAAACATTGTGCAGTGCCCTTATCTACACTTGCAGTTGTGCACCTGCAGTTCCACATCTCATCAGGCAAGAATATTGTGTTTCTTCTGCTATAATCTCCTCTGCATTGCTATTACTGAACAGTCATTAATTCTGCATTTTCACTAATAAGAACTGTTAGAAACAAAATTTAGAATATTTAGAAAAATGCTACAATTCTTGTTCATTATTCTGTGGTTTGGTTTTGTTTGGCTTCTTTGCATTTGGTATAAAAGCTCTAAAATATTTTCTTACAGGACAGAGCAGAGATGTGTTGGAGGTGGAGAATTGGCTACCTGAGGCTTCTTCTTTTTAGAGAGAATTTGAATGCCAATTATTTTTTAGGGTTCAGAAAAATGAGCAAAAGCCTGAGTCATTCTGTGTTTTCAACAGCAGTGCAAATAGCAGAAGATGGGAAGTTCCTGACTTGCCATTGTGCTTATTCACATTTCTGACTACAATCATTAGCATAAGCATCAGTTCTGTGTTTTTGAGATGAAGATGACAGTATTGGTAGCTTTTATGATCCCTGCTGGAGAGGGACAGTACTGTGCAAGACCCAGGTCCTGCCTATAAAGAACAGATGAAGACAGTGCTAACAAGTTTCAGAGCACTGGCAAAGATCCACCATACCATTAAAGGGTGGGTATTGCAGGGGGCTGGCTGCTCTGTTGGATTGGTGATGTTGCAGACTTGTTTCCTAGCACTGGACTGAAAAATGAAGCCATGTGATTCCTTACAACACTTGGTTTCCATGAAGATGATTAAAAGCCATGAAGATGATGAAGAGCCTGGGTGTGTGAGCATTGACTAAGGGATCTGTGATCCCTTAGCTTAGAGAAGGCTCAGGGAGCTCTTACTGATGTGGATGAAGACCTATGGTGGGAGCAAAGCAGATGGAATGGGATTGTTCTCAGTGGTGTCCAGTGACAGGACAAGAAAAAATGGTCATGAATTGGAATTATAGACACTTCCATTAAACATGAGATTTTTTTTTCCAGTGAGGGTGATCAGGGTTTCTCAGACAGATTGTGGAGTCTCCATCTTTGGAGCTACTGAGGACCCAACTCATGTCCTGAGCAAAACACTCTATGACTTATAAGATGACTTAGCAGGCCTAGATGATCTCCAGATGTCCTACCAACCCTCAGCGTGTCTGTCAGAGCAAGCTACAGACAGTATATTCCAAAAGGTCTCTTTGTTTGAAGAAGCAACAATTCATAGGTTTGGAAATTCAGATGATTGGTTTACCTCATCAGTGTGTATAAGCATCTACAGGGGGATGTCAGGAGGATGGAGCCAGGCTCTTCAACTGGCAGAAACTGATGCAGAGGAAGTTCCTCTTGAACATGAGGAGGAACTTTACTGTGCTGGTGACCATGCACTGGAACAGATTGCCCAGAGAAGTGGTGGAGTCTCCCTCACTGGAGATATTCAAGAACCATCTGGATGCAATCTTGTGCAACGTGCTCTGGGATGACCGAGCTTTAACAGAGAGACTGGACCGCGTGACTCACTTCCAACCGGATCCATCCTGTGCTATGGTTCCAGAGACCTGAATCAGATCCCTGAACATTTATGGCACTGCCCTCCACCTCCTGGCGGCTGAGACAGCACCTTAAACAACCCTCACTGCTCCCCACCAGCTCCCGCTCACAGATTCCCCATGTGCAAGCGCGCTGGCCGCTCAGCCCCCAGGTGGGAACGGGGGAAGGGGACGCCATCCCGACTCCTCCAAAATCGATGTTTCTTCTCGGATGTGAGAGCTCCGGCCCGGCCAGCGACACGCAGGTGTCGCTCCCAGCCGCTGCTCCGCCTGGAGCTCGCCGCTCCCGCCCCTCGACGGCCGCGGCCGCCTCGGCTCCGCCGCCGGCCCCGCTCCGTGCCCGCACCTGCGGCCGCCCGGGGCCGCTCCCTCCCTCCCGCGCTCCCCCCCGCGCTGCCCATTGGAGCGGGAGCGTCACGCGGCCGATCCATGCCGCCCGCGCGGGCCGGGGCAGCGCGCCCGCTGCTGATTCATTGGCTCGGCCAGGAGCGAGCCCACGGCGGCATCCCGCCCGCTCCAGCCTGCCTGCTCCATCCCGCCCGCTCCAGCCTGCCTGCTCCATCCTGCCCTCTCCAAACCGCCCGCTCCATCCTGCCCGCTGCCCGCCCGCTCCGTCCTGCCTGCTCCATCCCGCCCGCTCCATCCTGCCCGCCCGCTCCAGCCTGACTGCTCCATCCCGCCCGGTCCGTCCTGCCCGCTCCATCCCGCCCGCCCGCTCTATCCTGCCCGCTCCATCCCGCCCGCTCCATCCCGCCCGCCCGCTCCATCCTGCCCGCTCCATCCCGCCCGCTCCATCCCGCCCGCAGCTCTGGCTCGGCTGGGCTCGCCGGGGCCAGGGCGTTCCGGGAGGGCTGCGCCTTTCGGCCGGGACGAAGCGGCGCTCCGGGATCTGGCCGGGCGGACGTGCCCGACGGGGTAAGCGCGGTGAGGGGTCGGCGCTGCGGGCGGGGGGTGAGCGAGCGGCCAGAGACAGGCACGGCCCTGCCCCGCCGTGTGTCCCTGCCCCGCCGTGTGTCCCTGCCCCGCCGTGTGTCCCTGCCCCGCCGTGTCCCTGCCCCGCCGTGTGTCCCTGCCCCGCCGTGTCCCTGCCCCGCCGTGTGTCCCTGCCCCGCCGTGTGTCCCTGCCCCGCCGTGTGTCCCTGCCCCGCCGTGTCCCTGCCCCGCCGTGTGTCCCTGCCCCGCCGTGTCCCTGCCCCGCCGTGTCCCTGCCCCGCCGTGTCCCTGCCCGTCCCTTCCCGGGGGTGGGTGCTCCCGGCCGGGCTGGGCGGCGCAGGAAGCCCCGAGCGCCTGGAGTTCAGCCCGCGGGTAACAGGTGCCCGAGGCTGTTCCGAGCCGGCACCAGGCGGCTCCTGCAAGCCTTAAGGTCTGAAGTACTCTGCCAAATTTTTCTTTCATTTTAAATAATAATAATAATAAGATGCAGGAGGTGGCATTGTTCATTTGGGTGATGTGGAGAACGTCAGCTGTAGAAAAGCTTGTGTCTCCTTTCTGAATTTCTAACGGAGTGATTCCTTCTGTATTGAAAAGCAGAACAGCTGAAAAGCCCACAGACTGCTGAGCATTTGAATGAATTAAACAATTGAATCGAAAACGTTTGAAAAAATATGGTTGGGGAAATAAACCTCCAAGATAAGTTTGTTGTGTGTTTATTGTGGGGTTTTTTGCCTTTTTTTTCCCCCTCCAGGTAACATCTCTCTTCCTTTGTGCTTTCAGACTGAAGGGATGAACATTTCTCCTCAATACAGCCTTAAATTATTTCTCCTGCTCTGTCTTGCCTTCTTCCCTTTCTCTGTGCGCTCTTCCCTAGTCTGTTGGTTCTCATACTTTCCCCCTGCCCCCTCCCTCTCTTCCTTTTCCTTTAACAATCTGTTTTTAACAGTTGTCATCTCAGTGCTTTCTTCCTCTGGCCTCAGCCTCTGTTGACAGTGACTGGTGTTTAAGTTCAGGGCTCTCTCTTGACCTGTCTGCCATTCTTTCTTTGCTGGGAACAATCACCTCAGTGACAAGCTCACAAAACTTCTCTCTGAGCAGTCCCTGTTCCCTTTTCATCCTGCCATACAACCTTGTTTGGCTCATAAAGCTGGACAGTGACTGGAAGTGTAGACACACCACAAGTTTGGCACTTCTGTGACAGGCGTAGCTCGTAGAGAGATGGGACAGCAGTGGCAATGCTGCCTCACACTGCCCCAGCAGGGCTGGTTGGACTTTTGGAGGGAGCACTGAGGCACTTCTATTTCCAGGTGTGTTTCCCAGCCCACTGCTCTGTCTTGGAGTGTCTCCCTGTTTTGGTCTGGTCCTCTCATCAGAACTTTGCCGGAGGCTGTGCACACAGGGGCGCAGATTTACGTAACCGCTGTGGAAACAAACAGATATTTTGGTTTCTACTCAGAGATAATAAGGTAATAGTCCCCAGTCCTGGTTGTTCTTCTTGTCCATTTATGGCTTTCTATTCAGGTTCTTAATCAGAGAGTCAAGATAATTTTGTCCACAGGAGTAAATGCCTGGAAGAATGCCAGGGGAATGGCAGGTCTCCATTGACTAAGGACAGCCTGGCTCCATTCTTGTCAAAATAATGAGACATTCTGGGAGTCTCAATCACAACCAAGTATATATAAAATAAATCAAGCTTTTGCAAGATTTTTTTTAAGGAAAAAAACCCCCAGAATATTAATAGCTGGACAAAATAATTTACTACCTACTCTTTCCCTGGTCTCCCATGTACACTTTGTCATGGAAAAGGTTTTTTTTGAGTGAAACACAGATGATACACTTGCAGCTTGTTCAAGAGTTTAAATCAAATTTAAAGTCTTTGTACCTATAACAGGAGCTCTTACTGGCAAAATTATACCACAAATCTTATTACCAAAAAATGAAGGCTTTATTCTGTGTAATCACTGCAGTGGGTTGTGGTTGTATTGGTTCAGTGACGTTTTCTTGGCATCTAGTTAATTATTTATAGCACAGAGACATGGCAGGGATAAGAATGGGAAAATTCAGACATGTGCCTGTGAGTTGTGTACTGCTGTCTGATTTACCTGAGGAGAAATTTGTATTTGAGGCACCACAATAAATTGTTTGCTTCTTCAGCAGTGCTGGAGAGAAGACTTAAAGACAGGGGGAAAAAATCCCCCAATTCTTGTTTGAAACAATCCCAGACCTGTTTGACTTTGGATGAACAGCTCCATTTCAGCGAGTGCTTAAAATTGTCACTGAACCAATTAAGAAAATATTTCTGCATTATGTTGTAGGATAACTACAAAAGTTAAGAAAATATTTGTCATGTAGGTGTGGACATTTTAAAGAAAATCTCTATAATTTTGTTTTATTACTTCTTGATGAAATATAATATATGATTCAAATTACAAAGCTCATGTGTTATTTTGCATCTGAGAGATTATGGCTTCCAGGCCCTGTGTGGATGAAAGAACAAGCTGAAGGTTTTTCCACCATAGCAGTGTCAAACCCCAGCTGTGACGTACCCGAGTGTGGGAGTAGCTCTGATAAATGGTCTATCATACCTGTGTTGTTTGGGCTTTTTTCATCCCTGCCACCTGGTTTATCTTGCTCTGGCTTCAGCAGAGGCTGGGAACAGAACTATATTTGCAGGGAAGACTTTGAGAAGTGAAGAAGTGCTGTGGGAAGCGTATTGTGTCCTGTGCTTCAGACCAGATGAATGCTGTGTGAAGATTAGGGAATTATTTTGTAATGGGAGAGAGGAAACTGTCATTGGCTTCCACTCTGCTTGTCCGCCTCTGTGGTGACTTTTTCACTGATGCAAAGCCAAAACAGAGCTATGAAATGAGGCCTGATGGCCCTCATCCATTGTCTGGGCTGTGCAGCAGCATTGAACCCAAGCCTGGCACACTGCAGGTTGGTTGGGCTGCCTGTGCTGCAGCAGCAGCAGCCCTGGGGGCATCCCCAGGCATCCCTGGGTCTCTGACACCGAGGGAGCCCAGGTAGTTTTAGCTGTTAATCGCTGCTGAGTTTCCCAGGAATCACACAAGGGTAGTTCCTGCCTTCAGTCTGCCCCTGTCACTAATGGTTGGTGTAGGTGGGGTTGTTGAAGCACACCTGGGTGCCTCTGTTCTTGGGCTCTTTGGGTTTTCTGGCTACACAGAGCACTGTGCTTCCAGGGTTTCTTCATGGCTTGCAGACTAGGCAATTTGAGTCAGCCTAGTTTGGTAACCCTCTGCATTGAAATAATTTCTCAGTGAGTTTTTTTTTTTTTGCTTTCAAATGGAATACCATCTTTTATTATTAAAAAATAGCAGTGTTTGTTCTGTCCCTTCTGTAGAGACTGTGAGACTTTTTGGTTTTGTTGTTTTTTTTTTTTTTTAATAGGTTCTTACATGGTACCAGAAATAGGAGGTATTTTAAAAGCAGCTCTTACAGGTAGATCATATTCTGATGGAGCCATTCCAATTGACCTGCAGTGTGCTGATCAGTAAGAGCAGATGGAGAGAGCTTTCCTTTCTCTCTGCTCAGAATAAGGTATTGGATTGACAGACTTCAGACTAGAAAGGAATTCAGAACAACCCCATCTCAGCACAGAGCTTTCTGTGAGAATAAAGCTAATAAAAATAAACATTTATTAAAACTTGCTTTACAGTTTAATCTTACCTCATTAGTAGATATGCCAGGGCTCTTTCACTTCAGGATTTTCAACAAATCAGCCTGAGAGGTTAAAAAATGGCAGTGAGAAAGGTTAAAATAGGCATTATTATAAATAGCTAAGGGAAAGGCAGACTTTCTCTTGGGAAGTGTTGAATATATGTATATATACTATTGATGTCAGCATTTATAACATTATAGGACTGAAAAGGGGTCTGTACTTTAATGCTTACTGATAGGGCTTCTTCTGGTCTTGAGGGAACTTGGGTTTGAGGCTGCCATACCTGCACATCTAAGAGGAGGTTGGCTTTTCATGGGGAGAGGAAAATAGGCTCAGTACTGTTGGTGTAATCCTGCCCTAGATGCAGGAAATGAATGGAATTATGGCTAATCTTTAAGACTTTTAGAAAATGCTGTCTCTTAAGACTGGCTGCAGTATCTAAAGCTTTTGGTACTGGAGTTAAGCTGAGCTTCAGTGTGTGTTTTGGGAACAAGTCCCAGCAGCTCCCTACTAGCAATTCCATGTCCCTTTACTGTCAGTGCAGGCCTGAAAATTTTAAGAGAAAGAGGAATGCAGTTGTTCTGTGATACCATGTTATGTATAATTCATCTGCCTTCTCAGACAAGGCTAATGAGTGGGCTTGTGTAGTATTTGCTTTATTCATTTTTAGAACCACACAGTTGTCAGTGAACTCATAGTATGGTATCATTTCATATTAGTTTCTGCCTTAACTTCCAGGTGACACCTACTGAGTTGGACTTATTATTATAATTTGCTTATATTGTTACTGTCTATAGGAAAATAGTTGGCAAATCTCTTTAACCTTTATTAAATTTCTCTTTGAAGTCATAATGTCATCACTTTTTAAGTAGGTACAAACAGCAACTATACAGTTAGCAAGCAAATTGTATATAATGGTGTGGAGTGCATAAGAGAAGTTTGTTGTTGGAGTTTACATTGCACAGTTATAGGATAATAAAATGCATTTTATATGATGTGTAATATGGTGGTGTGAGGCAAAGATGTCTGTAACTGTAACCCCTCATCCTTAGTTCACAGTTTAAGCAGTGACTAAATCAGCTTTTTTCCTTTCCACTGTTATAAACTCCTTTTGTGCTGAATCCAACATTATTCTTGTTACTTCAGTGCAACAGTTCAGACATTGCTGTTTGTGAACATCAGTAACAAACATAACCATGGTTAACATTGTTCTTTCTTTTTTCTCCAAGAAAAGACCTATGTATCAGAGTTGGCATTCATGATTGATTTTTAATTGTAAAGTCAGTTTTCAGATATCTTTCTTCTTTTTTTTTCCCCCTAAATTTAACTCGTTTTTATCGGTTGCTTTCTTCTCTTTTATTGCAGGTGGAATTGCGTATTCCCTTGAAAAGATCACAAATTTGAACTCAAACCCTGCCCACCTAGGGTATTGAGAATTAGCAAGAAGCAAGGACCCTTAGGTGAGTATTTCCTGCAGACTTTCCTGTCTGTGCTTGGGAGCGGCACAGCTTGTTCAAAGCCACGTGGTAGGGTTGTAGAAAGATGGGGTCTGGATTGCTTTTCAGCTGAGGCAGTGCAGCAGTGTAAATAGGTTTGTGGTTGGTTTTCTCCTTTGTTTTTTTTTCTGTGCCTTCACCTCCTAGTCTTTGGGATGGAGTAAAAAGGAATGTGGGGGTGGCTGACTCCCTTTTCCCTCATGCACGATACTGGTGCTGGTATGAGAACAAAGATATGGGAACAGCCTGAGTTGTTAATTTCTCATAGCCTACAACTTTTGGGTTAATTGTACTGCCTAGCTGATGCACCAGAGTGTAGTGCTAAGCTTTCTCAGCCTGGGACTTCCCACAGTTTGAAATGTTCCTTCATTTTTCCCCTGTCTGGGCCTTGGGATCTTCAGAGTCTTCAAGCGGGCAATGGTTTGTTCATTTGTTCTTTTGAAAACCACTGAGTTCTTAGAATCTGTGGCACTAAGCAGAGCAGAAGTATGTGGAAAATAGATGTAGTTTGTGACTGAAAATTCACCAAGCTCTGTGTGTCTACCATACTGGGAGTTTCTCTTGCTCCAGAAGCAAAGAGTACATTAACAATCCACATGGTTTTCTTTCTGTGCATGCAGGTCAGCTTCGGAGGGAGTTGCTGCTGGTTACAGGGACAGTTTCAGACATACACAAAACCAGATATGCCTTTGTGGTCTCAGTGGTGGAAGCCATGAAGTTGTGTTGCAAATGTGGTGTGTGTTCAGTTTTGCTTTCATTTTGAAAGGTAAATGGCTGAGAGCCTCATGCAATGTATCAGTGACGTTCAGATTGGAGAAAATAGTCCAGCTGCACGGAGTTTGATATCCTGCTGCTGCTGTTCAAGGGCGTGGGATTTACGCAAACACAGACAGACAGACTTGCTTGCCCAGGTGCCACTGGCAGCTGTCAGGCCAGCTGAGACCTTACAGACTTTCATACACATTATAAACAACGTCTCATGAAGGCATAATTCAACTCCAAGAGTTGCAGTTGGGTCTCCATGGGGAACATCCGGTTACTTTTATCTGCAGAGAGCAACCCAATGCTTCAGAAGAAAGCCCTGAGCACTTGCCCTTTTTAGGATGCAGACCTGCCTAAATTTCTGCTTGGCAGCACTGAACACAAGTCCTGCCTTGGGGTTTCTCAAATAATCAAAGTGAAGCTTTTTGTTCCTGACTTGCTCCTGAAAGAAGAGAGCTGGAATGAGGAAAGCCTGGCTGCATCCATACACATCAAAATCAATAGAGGGGCTTTCATGTTTGCCTCAGAAGACTCCTGTACCTTCCAGAAAAACCCTCAGCCAAGTCAGTTAGAGGAGGTCACTGTGAAGCTCCAGAGCTGTGGGATGAATCATGGCTCTCTGTATCTGACAGAAGAGTGTTTGAGAGCATCTCCTGGAGGAATTCCTTCTTAGAAGCTCTTACCTCTTACCTGAATCCCTGCATGACCTGCTGCAGCCAGGCAGATGCACCTGACAGGCTGCTGGCTGACTCTGCCAGCTCAGCCTGCCTTGCTCTTCCCAGGAGATACATGGTCTAAACAGCAACCTCTTCCCCTGTGCTGGTCCTTGTACCACCATGCTAGACTGGCTTTTTAAGTAGAATAAAAGCTTTTTGCATGGTTGAGGCCGAGTGTTTGGAGGTATTCAGACAGACAAAGCTTACAAGTGGGCTGAAAGTTGGTTTGGAGCAGTGCTTATGCTTAGCTCTACTGGTTGATTTAGAAGCATATTTATATGTCCTTCAAAGCACAGATTAGCCAGAGAGCTGGTGACTCAGGTTTTTGTTAGCACCTCTCCCTCTGACAGTGGCTTGTCTGCAGTGAAAGCAAGTCTCCACATGCATGCAGTCAGTGGTGAAAGGCTGGAGCTTCTAATCCTAACCTATTAGGACACAGATTCTTTGTGTCCTGGAAGTGGCTATCCTCCCCATAAATCATAAATGGACACTAGAGACTAGAGGGGGAGAGAGCTCTGCCTGTGGCCCAGTGAATCCCATCTGCTTTGAGGTGGGAAGAAACACTTAAAGTGGAAGAAACAACATTATTCAGATTGTTCCCATACTCTATTCTGAAGTTTTCTACAAGTGGATTTCAGCTCCTTTTGCAATACTAAAAGGAGGGAGGAGACAATGGCCATTATTGATGCCATGTGAGGAATATTGAAATGAAATGCTTCATTGGAAAGTTATAAAAAAGAAAACCAGCCTTTAAACAGGACTAATCAATGTTTTCAAGAGACATGTCATCAACAAAACATTGAGGAGAAGGGGGAAAAAGATGGTGGGAACCCTGAAAACAAAACACAGAGTCTTGTAATGAACAATTGACAGAGCTGAGATGGGAGCAAACCAGGACAGGGATCCTAGGGTCTTCTCTGTGCCACTTCCTTCTCCTAGAGGCAGCAGTTGCTTTAGTTGATTAAAATAAGAAAGCTTCTGTCTAAACCTTAATCAG
Organism: Molothrus aeneus; assembly: GCF_037042795.1. Taxonomy (NCBI): domain Eukaryota; kingdom Metazoa; phylum Chordata; class Aves; order Passeriformes; family Icteridae; genus Molothrus; species Molothrus aeneus. The sequence goes on along the minus strand of NC_089648.1, from coordinate 90,076,991 downwards.
GCATTCTCTCTTTAGTTTGAAGAAATGGGAAAGCCAAGGAGGAACTTTACTGGCAACACAGGCACTTTTAGTTAGACTTACCTCTTCCTCTCTGTCCATTTTGAAAGGGTTGGAAGTACAAGATGGAAAACATCCTCAGCCATGTACTGCACTGTCAATGATATCCATGTTTTTTCTCCTTCTCCTCTGTGCTTCAGGCTATTTATTAATGCTGGAGGCTTTCTAAATAGCTAAGGGGAGGGTGAGGATAATGTGGTGAAGCTTCTTATCCTGATCCAAGAATGGGGTTGGTCAATTCTCTCCCCAGCCCACCCATTCACCTTTCCTGCTGTCAGGTTGCTCATTCTGAAAACTCAATTGGTTTGGGTTGAAAAATAGATCCATTTATTGTTTTAAAAGATTTATAACTTGCCAGTCAAGTTTTTTGGCATGTGTTTAAAGTTCTGAACATTGTATTTAAGTGTGAAATGTAATTTTTCAGGCATGCTACTTATTTAAAATTGCTTTGAGGCATTACTGCCAGCATTTGGTCATGGTAAAACAGCTGCAGAAAGAACTATTTTACAAATTTGAAATGCTGTTCATAGTACCTGAGTGAAAGTGTTTCTTATTTTGTGCCTGATTTTTTGTTCTTTACGATGGCTCTCCTAGCACATGAAGCGTTAGTCAATCCTGCTGGGTTTTAATTGAATCCAGAATTACCCAAAGCTCAGCTTGCTCTCACAAAAAGTATTTTGAAATATGTTTCAATTTGGGTTTCCTGACTCCAGCTACTGCAGCACATGTTTTGTGCAGAGATGTGCTTTCTTTTGGTGCGCATAAAACTGTCTCATATTCTGAAAAAAATTACTCTGCAAAATGCAAGGCTCCAGTACAGAATGGTGGTAATGACAGAAATATCTATCAAGATAATTTCATGATGCTCAGTATTGCTTTGCAGCTTTTTGCTAAGCTGTGAGGGAAATCACTCCTGTTTTCTTTTCCTTCTGTAGTGGCATATTGAGCCCCTTTATCAGCATAGAGAAATTTAGGTTGGAAGGGACCCCTGGTGGTCATCTGGTCCAACCTCCTACTCCAAGCATGTTTGACTAGATCAGGTAAGCTTTTCCTTTTATCTAATATGAATTTCTCATTGCCCAATTTTTGTCCATTCCTTCTTGTCCTCTTACTGTGCACCTCTGAGAAGAGCCTGGCAGCAGCATCTCTGCACCCTCTAAGTGAAAACAGCACTGAGGTCTCCCTGCAGCTGTCTCTTCTCCAGGCTGAACAAACCCTTTGTGCTTCAGCTCCCTAAACATCTTGGTTGCCTTTCACTGGGCCCCAGAGTCTGTGTCTGCAATTAGGGGAAGGAATGGGAGGGGATGGGATAGCCTTGTCTGAAGAGGCAGTGGCTGCTCTTGGGAGCAGGGGTGGGGAAGTGACCCAATAGATGAGAAAGAACAAAACCCCAAAAGCTGTGCTAGGTGTTGTAGTCTCCATTAACACCTCTCATATCCACAGGTCTGTATTTGCTGAGGTGCAAGATGTCTGCCCTGAGGCTGATCTCTAACAGGACCTCCCAGCAAGCCTTGTCTAACTCTGATTACACCTGGGACTATGAGTACTATGAGTATGGACCAGTGTCATTTGAAGGCCTGAAGGCTCATAAGTGTAAGTTCAGTGGAGACACACTTCATGCAGCTCAGCTTCCTGTGTTCCTGTTCTTCACTTGTGACTGAATATTGTACAAAACCATTTCTCTCCTAATTCCTAGGATTCTCTGCAATTAGCAGTATCCCTCTATTTATTAGATCATCATTATTGTTTATTATTCTGTATCCTTTTGTTGACTTGCGCATGAGAGAACCATGGATTTATTGGCTGTGGTAGGAATTTGTCAATACTGAGGAATATCTCACTGCCAGGAAAAGTTAACAACAACAAATACAGATACACTGCTGTTTCTGGTGACTACTTGTTAAGATCAGTGTTGCTTTGTTTTGGTTCTATTTGTTTGTATTTGTTTCTGTTAATGGTAAAAAGGCAGTGGTGGGGACCCTTACCTGCATTACCTGTGTTTGGTTTTCCTAAAAGAAAATAAATTTTTGGTTTTTAAAAGCTTGAAAATAAGAGAAGAATTTTTGCCTTATGAACAAACTTGCCATTGGTACTTTCTTCATAGGAGGAGTGTGCTAAATTCACTTCTGTTAATACTGGAGTTGTTTTACAGTAGAAGCAAAAAATTGAGGATAGGTACCAGAAAGATGAAAACTGTGGGTTGGAACTTGGAGAAGGTTGAACTAGGACAAGCTAGTACAGCTGGACCAACATTTTTCTAAAAAGTAGACAATGGATTTGATGATCTTCCCTTTTAGAGGAGATGATTGTGAGGGACAAACAATAAAAGAGGGGAGAAAAAAAGTAACAGAAACCGACTCAATTACCTGATGGGTCTTGTAAGCACTTTGCAGAAGAGAAAAAAAACCCATCCTGTTTCTTTCTTTCTGAGGTAGATACACCCTGAAAGGATTTGATTCCCAGACTTCAAAGTTCTGGGGGGGAAGGGTTCCCATCCAGTGCTGGAGCACTGGTCCAGGATGGATTTCGTACTTTGTCTCATTTGTCCCAATGAGCATTCAGATTGGGAAAAAGTAGTGCCTGCACTGGCAAACAGCAGCCCAGAAAGGCTGATCTCCCTTCCCTCTACACAGTCACAGGGTCTTGGAGAGGCTCTGCAAGGGACACAAGAAACTTGTTGAAATGACTAACACTTCTGAAAAAACAAGAGAGTAGAATCTATTTTTTTTTCCCCTCAAAAAAGTCTGCTGATTACTGTCTATTTTTACAAGTGATAGGTAATTGAAAAATGTGGGCTAGCTTTCATTATGTTTTTAATTTATTTTCCATTCTTCCACGTAATCAGAGGTTAAACCTGATTGCAAAGATTACTGGTTGCAAAGATCAGCTGAAATGTTATGTACACATCTTCTTTTCAGCTCAGTGTCTCAAACAGCATGATGGGACAAAAAGGTATAAATGACATCTGCCTCTGGATTGCAGAAGGCACAGCTGCAAGTCAGGTCTTGAAGTGCCACCAAAGTTATTGCCATGCTGAGCATGGCAGCTGAGCTTCCCTGTCTACTGTTCATAGAGCAGAAGGTCCTGAACAGGTCTTAGAGAATGGGACAGAAGTAACAACTGCTTTTCAGGTGGAGCTTGATGAAAGATGTCATTAGTAGTACTTGAATCGGTGATCTAGGCAGTCCCTTCTAGTTAGGGTGGATTTTCTTTAGTTTTTGTTTGTTTCTTTTTTTGCTTTAACTGATAGATTGGAGTTGGCTCTGTTTACTTCACTGTTGTTGCATGCATTCTCCAGAGGGCAGAGCTTAATCTACTAAAGGAATAGTCTGTGCTGTGTATGGGATGATACTTCTTGACATGGTGTGTTCTTGTTCCAGCTACTGCCAGCTGAGCTGAGATTGTTGTGGGATGTGGAGGCAATGTGATCAGACATGAACCTCTCTGAAATCCTAAACTGGGGAGAAGGACAGGAGATTAAACAAGGCTTGTATGAGAGGGAGACCTTGAATACTTACAAAGAAAAGGTGTCAATGAATGCTTGTAACTTATGTTGGAAAGCTCAACAGGGAATGGACTCCAGTATATGTGATTTGATTTAAATATAAAGAAATTCAGAAGCCTGTTTTCTGAAAGCAGAGAAAAATGTATTCAAAGTGACTCATGAGAAAAAGGATTGACAAAATAATCTTCTAAACACACACACACAAAAAAAAAGAAAAAAAAAAGATGCCACAGTGATGTTTCAAATATATGACTGCAAAAGGAAAAAAAAAGGCAAAAAGTATGTTCCGTTGTTCTGTTGGAAAAGAAGTGAAGGCATGTAGTGGGATAGAATATAAGAAAATAAAGATAGTGTAGAAAGTAATCTTACCCCTAAGGAGTTGCAGCTGGACCAATTATCAAAGATTAGGAACAGGCCTGACTTTAACAGGCCACAGCTGTAACCAATGAGAAGAAGAGCACTATAAAAGAGGGAACTGGAGTTAGCTGGCTGCTTTGTGATGAATAGAGCCAGTGTTCTGAGGAGCTGCCCATGAGAAACACCAAGAAGGTATGAAACTTTTGTGATAAGGAGATAACAGTATGGAACCCCTGTGATAAGATGAGAACAAAGGCAGGAACTAGAAATAAAAAAATCTGGAAAAGTAGGGACTAGATATCTTATACATTGAAGCTTTAGAAAGTAAATAGACAAAGATAGCCAGGTGATACTTGTGACTGGCAGAGATAAGAACAGAATCACATTTTGTGCCTTTGAAAATGAGGAAGCCTCAGAATGTTAGTTATGCTAGTGAGAGGAAAAATAGGTAGCAATGATCAGAGGATTGGAACTGCTGCCAAGATGTTATGAATCTGTATTATGAAGAAAAGGAAAGTCAAAACTGCAACTTGATAATGTAAAAGTATCCTATGAATATCTACTTGTAACTTTGGGCAGCATAAATGTCCTTCATACCATCCATATTTGTTGAACAAAAGTTGCGTTATGTCCTGTTAATCTTGAGTAAGTGTTTAGAATTTAGTAGGTTTGAATAATTTCCACTGAGGTGAGTGACACCTAAGTCAACTATTGAAGAGAACTCAGGATACCTGCTTGAATTTTAAATGAATTCAAACAATGTAATTTATACAGCAGAGGGTTGGAGGTGTGTCAGGAGGCACAATAAAGCAAGGAAGGTGTAGCATTAGGCTCAGTAAACTTAAGAATTATGTTGGGAGCAGGGGCACCAAACCAACCAAAAAACAGTCTTGTTATTCAGCACACAATAGCAGGTGTGATTTTTGTGGGGAGCAGTAGTTTACTGGAGCCTTGATTTTCTTTTTTTTTTTTTTTCTTTTTTCCTTTTAGTTAAGTTTTTCAGCTTGATTGATATAATCTATGTGCATACTTTTTAAATCATCTTGATTGCATTTTACATTCTGGTTATTGATGCAGCTGCATACCATCCAAGCATGTCTGACTAACTGGAAGGTACTTGTAGCTATAAATGCTTAAATGGTATTTTTTTTTTAAAGGCAGTACTTATTTTTAGATTAAATCTTCAGGTACTACCAAGTCCAGTAGGATCAGCTATTTTGTATTAGGAAGGTAAGGTACATCTTTAACCAGTGAATACAGGCTGTGCTTACAGAATGATTCTGAAAGTAATTTAGTGCACATAATATATGGAATTACAGAAAAAAGCTCATGGCAGAATGCTTTAAGCAGAAAGGGGTATTAAAATCTCCTCCCCCTCCATCACAGAGATCTATACTCAAACCACATTCCAGTTATTTTACACAAGGTATTGAGAGGGGAAGATATGGCATAGGAGAGGTGGAATAAATATTGCAGTGGGAGGCTTGAAACTTAGCCTCCTTAGCTACCTAAGAAAGGGATTAAGGAGAGACTTCATTGTGATAAAGAATTTTCTCAGGGAGAAAAATCTCAAGTTGCAGCAGGCATTCTGACTTTGCAGAAAAAAGAGAGAATGGTTTGAGTTGGTTTCCAGTTTCCACATCTGCCTCTTAGCCTGGAAGATATTTCACAGTGGGAGCATGATTAACAGCTGGGGCCAAGCACCAGGTAGGATAGCTGATTCCTTGTTTTTTCAGTGTCTTTAATTAGTCCTGTAGGAAATTCAACAGTTTTGTGCTGTGCCTGCTGCACTGGGTGAGACATTACAGCCAGTGAGGATCTCTGAGGCTTGGTAGTGGTGGTGTCATGAGAGGTAAGGGTAGAAAGGATTCCTGACCAAGCCTTCCCTCCTGAACGCTTGTATGTTACTGTTCTTGAATGTCTACAGTGGAAGTTTTGAATACTTGCATAAGTAAAGAATAACTAACTGAAATGACAGGTGAAAAAAACCAGTGCTGATGGGTCCTGGGCCAGGTAATATTGAGTGTTGGTGCTCTGTAACTTTGGTCCATGCTAATCAGTTGATTGTGTCTGGAAATATCTTTGTTCCACTTGAACCTCCCTAAATCAAATTCCTGGAAACTCTGAACAGCTTGGAGCAGCTGTGGACCCACCTTGAAGTTGTAAGTGGACATAGATTTGTTTTTGGTAGTGCTGGCAAATTGCCTACGGTCCATTTGCTATAAATGAGAGGAGTAGATGGAGTTTAAGCACACAGGCAAAAGGCCATGCTCTTCCCAATGGCTGCTATATTTGGCTATTGCACTGGTTTTGCTATTGATTAACTGCTGGTTTGACTTTTTTGTCTAAATCTGTTGTGCTCCTTTGACACTGTGTTTCAGTTTTCTGTACTTAAGTTGGACACCCAAATTGAAATTTTTTCAAAAACATCTGGTACCTGTTGGTTATTGATATTTATTGAAGTAGCAAATAGTTTTATCTGTTGTTCTGTTTCTTGCAGAACCCTCTGTTTTGCCACTAAAAGGTCTTCCTAAACATATTTTGTCAAAGAAATCTATCTAAATCCAGAAACTTAATGGTCTGGGGCAGAAATAACTTAAAATAGCAGGAGTTCAGCTCTACAGAGACAGAGGATTTTGAGGAAAATCAAATAATCCTCTCTTCCTAGTTCTAGCACTGAAGTTCCAAAGCAATGCTTGGAAATAGGCCTGGCATCACACAGGGAGCTCCTATTATTTTACTTACCAAGAGAATTGTCTTCCCTCTGTTATCTACTGTCTGGTTTGTCTAGATATCAGTAAAATTTAGTACTGAAATGAGATTTTCAATGGCAGCTTTCTGTTTAAAAATAGATAAAGATAAATTTGATTATCCCTTTGTCACCCAGAAATGAGCTGCAAATTGTTTTGGGTTTGCACTCATGCTGCCTGTAGAAGGCAGATTTTTGCAAGTGCAAGTAAAATATTGATCATCTTGTTTCCTTTTTTTCTTTTTCTTTCACCAGATTCCATTGTGATTGGATTTTGGGTTGGTCTTGCAGTTTTTGTCATCTTCATGTTTTTTGTCCTGACCCTGCTGACGAAGACAGGAGCACCACATCAAGAGTGAGTCTGAAAATGGGAGTAACAAATCCTGCCTGCTTAGTGGCACACCTGGCTCTTGCAGCCCTCAGACAAGCAGTGGCAGTGCTGACACTGTACCATCTTGTTATAGTCTGTTCTTATGAAACAGTGCAGCCTGTCTTCATTTCAAGAAATTTTAGTGTTTTCATCCTAAAAGGATGTTTTGGGTAGGCTGCCAAACAGGTGCCTTTAGTGGGATGGTTCTAAGTAGGCTCAAGTGATACTGTGAATATCAACAGAGTGATACAGATAAAATGCAGTGCTGATGTTGAATTTGGTTGGTTTCCAAATGTTTGTTTGTTCAAGTCCAAAGATAGATTTGGGTAGTGTTTGCAAAATCTTCCCTTAACCCCTGAGACCGAGTGCTTCTGCTGAGAAATTGCAATAGATGCTGAAGTAGAGACCAGCTCAACGTTTCTTTAAACCCAGGGTGGTCCCTTGAAAGTCCTCAGTTTTTTATTCTTTTTGGCTGATAAGTCTGTGCAGACCATGCCTTTCCTCAGTGGTTTATCTGCATTTGCAGAGGATGCAGGCTGTCAGTGTCCCTTCCTCCGAGAAAGTTTGAACCCACATCTCCTCTCAGGCTTGTGTGCCATGAAATGGAAATAAAAAGCCTCTCTGGAGTGTGAGATTGCTTGCAGGCAGGTAGCAATGATGAGAAGATGATTGTAAAAGGCAATTGCTGGTGCTTATCATTTCCTAAAGCAGCCTGTCTCTGCCTCCTGGAGCCCCTTTGCTATTTAATCACATGTAAACTGGCTCTGGAACTCTGTGTAACAGCACATCCCCAGAGACAGGGCCATGTAAGAGATGGCTGACGTACATCCTGTGCCTCTGCTGTGCTCCTGAAGTTTTGCTCCTGTGAGAAGAAAATAGAATCAGAAGAATCCAGCTTACCAGAACTGATGTGCTGGTATTTTTCCTTCCCCTACAGATTGTTATGAAGTAGCTAGACATTGCTCCCAAACAGATTCAAAATCCCTGTAATTGTTGGTGTGCTGCCTCCTTTTCACAAAGATCTTATTTATTAGCTGAGCATGACTCTGGATCCCATGTGGACAATCTGAGAGGGGAAAAAGTGATGAAGTTAAAAATACATATATAGAGAGAATTTAATATGGATATTTGCCAAAAATTTTTACACTTGTAAAAATTTACTTTCACGTAGCAGAGGCCTGCTTGATATCTCCCACTTTTTTCTGCTTTTTTCATCAATTTTCTCAGAACAGTGTCCTTGAGAGTTTGTGAAATGTCATCTTTGGTCATCTTCTACATCCAGATAATGTAATCCAAATTCAGACTTGCCTTTCTTGAGACTTCCAGAAGTCCCTTCTGTTCTACACCTAGTTATAATGTTTCTTCAGTTGCTGGAGTGAGATCAATTATTCCTTTTTATATTTGTTATAGATCTCTTTGCAGCTTTGGGAGCTGTGTGCCTGAGTTGCCCACTTGTCATGCATGCTGAGCTGGCACCTTTAACAAATTTGAGCAGTTTTCTTGACATTTGGTAATGAAATTCTCATGGTACTGAACATGCATCCTCTGGGAATATGCGAAGGGCAGTGAATACAGTTGGGTTCTCTTATTTTTGATACATGTATATAAAAACTGGAGAACAGCTACCTGTAAAACCACTTGTTTTAGTTTGCCTGCATCTTCTATTTCCATGCCTGACTGGATTGTTCATGGCTTGGTGTTTCATTAGTGGTCTGCCTTGAGCCCTCCTAGAAAATAGAAAATAGATGTTAACAGGATTCCCAGGTCTCTGACTTCAGGAAGACTATTTGGCTGCTCTTTAAAGTACCATTAATGTGAGAGATTAAGTGTATCTGGGCTCAGATGGATGCATCCAAAGTGGAATACTCTGAGTTTTTTTTTTTCCTAGTAGTATGCTTTTCTTGGCTACATATAAATGGCCATGACAGGATGTACTTTTCAAAATTACACAAGATGTTCAGAATTAGGTACATTTTCAAACCAGAATGGACAGGGTATGGATGGGGACTGGAAGAAATGCAATCAGTTAGGGAAATGATGTCTGTTGCATTTATCTTTTGTTTCCTTGCATGTATGAGTATGTGTGGAACATTAGCTTGTGCAACTGAAAAAAAAAAATTGGCAATATCTGAATTTTCAAAAAATGCTCTTATTCATCACTAGGAGAGGAAAGCATGCCATATTTGTTTCTGCATTTGAACACATCCTTAAGAGCACATTTGTGCAACAAATGCAAGAGATCATGCAACCTATTTGTACAAAATAATGGCTGGTGTAATCTCAAAGCAGTAAATGTTAGATAACATTTTTAAGAAATCAGTTATCTTGTTTAAGTAAACCTGGGGTTTTTGAGGCTGCTTTTCTTGAGTGGGCTGAAAAGATAGCTGCTGAGAAATTATTGCAGATTGTAATGAGCAAGACTATGCTAGTTTCTAGTCTAGTTTTAAAAAAATGTAATAAAATTCCACTCTGAAATTCAAAGATGGTGTTTGTGAATTTTGAAATCCAAAAATATCACTATATATTAGATCATGTGTTCCCTGCTCATGAGCACAGGTTTAAGCTTCATCATAGATCCTTAATATTCTGGGGCATTGTAAAATTCACTTGCATCCTCCATTAAGATTAGGTTGTCATTGCCTGTCTTGTGTGCCCCTTTGCATGGTCAGCCTTTGCTCCTTCACACTTCACTGGATTACAAAGCACTTTCCACACCTATGAAATAATTCTACTCCTGCAGTGGATTAATTTTAAACTTTCTTCTGCAGTCACTTCTTCCTGGGCTTACAGTGCTTGTCCTTCTTTCTGTGCTTATTTTCCACTTCTACTGCCTGTGCCACAACACAGGCAATTTGCCAAATTATATATGAAACTTAAACTCAGAGTGGCGCTTTTTACTGCATTCTAAATACAAAAATGTCAGTTGTCAGTTCAGAATTATTTCAGGCTGTTTGCCCCCTGCTATGTATACAGTAGATTATTATTTGGTTACTGGTCAGTATTACATCAATTGAACATTATTCTTCTATGTGGTTCACTTTGAAATGCTGAGTGAGCCGATACAGTTTTGACAAACTAGAGAACTGCTCTGATTTCTAGGCTAGTGGAAGTGATTTTGTGAGGACAGAATTCCCCCATCATGTAATGGAAGTAAATTAGCTTTTGAGAAGCAGGGATCTTTACTGTCCCTGAAAGACTAATGGTAGGTATCCTGTGAAAATTTCAGTGGGTGGATTTCTGAAGGTGTCATCTGAGGCACTTATCTCCTGCTGCAGGCTTGAGGAAATGAAATTTCACTGAAAAACTCTTCAGTGCTGTGTGGACCTTTAGGTGTCCAATTATCTGACTCCAGCATCATTTGCTACATCTCCAGATGTAAACAGTATGACATATTAGTTCTTAAAAAAATTCATAATTCTGAGAACATGTTTCATTGCTCATTCTCTGAATACCTCTACTGCCTTCTAAATGCAAATAACTTGCATTTTGTGATGATAGCATATAAATTCAGCCTGACAAAGAATGAATCTGTAGAACTGCTGTCTAGCTTGAGCTCTTCTCACCCCCAGCTGCAAATGGCTTCTGCAAGAGTCCATGCAGATTGGTGCTGGTCTGAGCTAAGATTTATAAAGAAAACTGCCAAAAAACATGTTAAACTATCCTTCCTGGCTGCTGGGATTAAGACTGCCAGTGTCTAAAGCAGTCTTTAGTTCAAGCTCTCCTAATTTGGAAATCTGAATGTCATTGATTGAAGTCAGTGGAAAAGATGGTTTGATGTCTGGACAAGCAAGCACTCAATGCCCTCAGTGAGAGCAGAGCTGCCTGTGCCTCAGAAACATTTTGTCTATCAAGGACTTTTCTCAAACTGTTCTTATGAGCCATTTAAAACAATTGTTACTACTTGAAACCAAGAGTGTCTATAAACTCCTTCAGTGAGGTGATTGTTACAGTCTATTGATTACTAGAAGTGCCATTTAAGAGTGCTGGCATTAACTTATTCCCATGGAAAATTGTCATGACAAATGAAGGTTTAAAATTGCTTCAGCTGAAAATAATAAATAGTGCTGGCTTTAAAAGTCTGTGGTAGATAAACTGTTTGGTTTCCTTTTCTCCTGATCATAATGGTTCCTGAAACCAAACTAATAAGAACTCAAATAATTGATAAGAACTCAAATAGTTCTACTTTTGTGCTTACTGCATTTTTCTTTTTCCTCTATAGCAATGCAGAACTTTCTGAAAAAAGATTTCACATGAACAGCTTTGTGGCAGAATTTGGAAGACCTTTGGAGTCTGAGAGGGTCTTTTCTCAGCAAATGGCTGAAGAATCCCAGTCTCTTTTCCATTTCTGCATTAATGAAGTGGACCATATGAACAAAGAAAAAGAGAGCCAGAAAGGTCCAAGTCTGGAGAGTAATACCCACTTCCAGGAGGTTCCCAAGAGCAGTGGAATGTTTGAGGAAGACCTACATTGTCTTACAAAATTTAACATTCCTAACTTTGTGAACACTGAGCAGAACTCATCATTAGGTGAGGATGATCTCCTCATCTCAGAGCCACCAATCATTTTATAAAGCAAACTGGTTATGCAATCTTAACATTGGATCCTTGACTGAAAAATCCTTTAAGGTAAACATCCCCATTATTGTCCAGTTTGAAGCCTTTCTTGGCCTCCTGCTCTTTTGACAGAAAGCATTTCAGACCTGTGCTTTTTATTGTATGTAAGACTGGCTGTACTGATAGAACTCAGTTTAGACAAGAAGTAAGACACTGAATGCTTTATTCTGATGCCTTCTGTGGTCTTAAACTTCTGCCCAGTATTATTTTTGCTTTTTGATTTTTTTTTGTTTGTTTCTTGCACTGTTCTTCATTTTTAAACAACTACTTATGACCAGCTTCTGAAGGATAATAATTTACAAGGACTGTGAAGGCTGAGCCTGGCATTGGGAGGTCTGTGAAAATTCATTGGCCAAGCAAAGTGTAAATCTCAAAGAAGACAGGAATAAACAGCCCCTGGGGATGTCCTGTAGATTCTGCTGCTCCCAATAAGGATGCCTGAAGCTGAGCACCACAATAAATACCTGCTTGGGATTAACTTCAGTTTCTGATCCCTAACTGCTTTTTGGTGCAGGTTAAACCCAATTTACAAAGCTTCCAGAGGGAATACCTTGCAAGTGAAATTGTTTGGTTACAGTGTTTACAAAATGCTAGCACCACCTGCTGCTGAGTAAAAACAAATTGGTGCCTGTAATTATACTTCAGAGTGACACCTCAGCAGCTGCCCACAAATTCTAAACACAAACTGTGATTTGACTCTTTTCTTTTTTTTTTCTTCCTGCTAGTTGCTGATGTGAACTCCCAGTTCAGTAATTACAGGATTCAGTAGCTAAATCACAGGAAATAAGAAAAAACCTATTTTTCTTCTGCCAATAAAGTTACTACATGCAAATGGTGGTGGTATGTTAAGCTGGTGTCATGTGTTGCTAACAGGCTGAACCTTCCTATGCTTTTTGCCTTTATAAAAGGTCATTTCTTTATTCATTGGCCACTGAAGTGCTAGCAGGCTTTGAGCTGAGAGGACCAACTCCAAAAGTACAGCTAAGCTGGGCTTGCTCCATCTTCTTTTTGTCCTCAGCTGGGCTAGTGTTGCAACCCCAGCTGTTCTCCAGTGAAAGATTTGGTAAGGATTTGAATACGTATAGTTTCAATCTTTATTTTTTTAGAGATGGAATTAAGGTTTTTTTTTTTTGAGAGTACTTAAAATTGTATTTCAGCTTTCTTCAAATGACTGAATGGTTTTAGGGCAAGCATATAAGATGCAGAGGTACCAGGTTCAAACCCTTTGCTGGATTTCAAGTGTGCTCTGCAGGAAGTTCTTAACTGAAATGAAAGGAGTGGATTCCGGACATGCCTGTGACGGTGTTCAAGGAGTTCTTGGATGAGGGAAGAGATGAGAATGGTGACTCCATGTTTCAGAAGGCTTGATTTATTATTTTATGATATATATATTACATTATAACTATACTAAAGAATAGAAGGAAAAGTTTCATCTCAGAAGGCTAGCTAAGCTAAAAACAGAACGGAATGGAATGAATGATAACAAAGGCAGCTGGCTCGGACAGAGAGAGAGAGCCAGCTCTGCCATGACTGGTCACTAAATCCGAACATCCACACGAGACCAATCCCAGATGCACCTGTTGCATTCCACAGCAGCAGATAACCACTGTTTACATTTTGTTCCTGGAGCCTCTCAGGTTCTCAGGAAGAAAAAATCCTAAGAAAAGATTTTCATAAAAAGATGTCTGCGACACATGCCTAACTGGATTTTCTTGAAATTAACATGCTTTGTATCCAACACATCTGTGTTCCAGATTAGAGACCTGCTGATACATTCTTCAGGCACTAAAATGCTGATTAATTCATCCCTTCTTCACCTTACAAATAGGAAAGAGTGAATGGGTTGAGCATTTAAGGAATACAAATTGTGTAGGAAGAGTACAAGGAAATGTTTTTTGTTTTAATGTCCTGTGTCCTTATTACACACCACTCACAGCACAATTTCCTGTTTTCAAATTTGATTTTTGCAGGACTGGCTAGTGTTTAAAGCAACAGGATTACACTTAAAACAAAGCAGAGACTCTTTAAGACTAGCAGGTTATTGCTGAAAATAGTTCCCTAAGACTGAAATGAACCCAGTTCTGAATGAGCACAGCTCCAGTAAAATGTCTCCAGTGCAGAAAAGGCCTTGTTTCACAGGAAGTACATAACTGCAAATATGAAGGCTGTAGGTGTGGACTTTCCTTTTCCTAAATTTGGGAAAAATCTGTCTCTGATGTAGAATATGGCACTACTTCCTGCTGAGGCACCTCAGTAACTATCAGCCATCTGATGGTTAAACTTTGAAGCTCAATATTGTTCTTGCTAACATGTTGTGGGACTTGTACTAAATGGGGTTTTTATAGCTGATTTCTGGATGGTTGAGCTATTCTTTTTATTTTATTTTTTTCCTTTGCTGTGCTTGAAAACAGCAATGCTGCTTGAAGGAAGGGCAAATCTATGTGGAATCCATGGCCTTTGCAATAGAGAAATGAAAGGTATTTTTAAGCCATTTAAAACTACATTTCATAGATCATTTAGGTTGGAAACAGACCTTTAAGATCATAAAGTCCAACCATTAACTCAGCACTGCCAAGTCCCCATCTAAATCATCTCACCCTGTGCCACAAGTCTTTTAAAAGCCTCTAGGGATGGTGACTCCACTGCAGCCCCGGGCAGTCTGTTCCACTGCTCCACACCCCCTTGGGGGGAAAAAATTCTCAAAAGTTTCAGAAGTTTCCAAATAATGCAGATGGGGTTTTAGAAAAAGAAAATGCTGTTATTCCCTGTAGGCTAGCCTATGCTTTTCTTCTGCTACCTTAAATCTCAGTGGCTTTTCTTTGGGTACAAAACTACTACTTTGGGGAGTAAAAAGAAGCATTCTGTGTATGAATATTGGCAAAAATGCCTAGATGAAAGGTACTAGATAAAATGACCCAGAGATGATGCCAACTTAACTT